>NC_139816.1:10490749-11690749 GCF_963457635.1 Microchirus variegatus
ATGCCCCATGGACCATCAATTCATCAGTTATTATTTCTGTATGTTTTTATGGACTTGTTCTTTCTTCCTAAATGCAATGAAATGAAATTCTGTGAAATACCATGACAAATATTGATACTGTAACATAATTCTAAGATTGACCCCTGGATGAGTGTAAGGGGTTCTTTTCTCATTTTTATGGCAAGTGGCAACCACAAGAGTTGTAAAACAATCGCGGTAACAGGAAGTAGCTGCATTTTCGAACATGCGTACAACAAATCGATTAGCGATAAGTGGATTTTTATTACCCATAGTGCAACATCAACGATCGACGTGTGAAAAATGCAAATGAGAACATCTGCATTTCCACAAATTCCATCTAATTAATTTGTGTTTAAAAGCTCCAGTGACAACAACAACAACAAAAAACCTCTCTCCATGTTTTGGTTTTCATGGCAAATTAAGATCGTATTTGCATATGTGAAAACGCTGATTCCACGCAGCTGGAACACACACTTTCCTCTGTCATAACATTTCCCTTCGGGAGCTCTGTTGTGATCCGACCGCGTCGCCTCTCGAGAAATGATGCATTTGACATTTATAGCCCGGCGGCACATCCGTCCCTGACGCACTCGCTGTTTGCTCTTTGTTTTATTGAGCGTGATGAGTCAGACTTTCCCTGCTACTGTCCAAGCACGGTGACTCTGTTACCACGGCGATGTCTCCTCCAAGGCAACACAATTGATCAAATGGTCAATTTAGTCAGACAGAGGCACAGACACAGGTTTGACTTTCGTCATTTCATGTATTTAAATCACGGTCGCTGGCGTAAGTCTGTGTCTGAGTCTCCATTCATCATCGCAGTCCGTCAAGACTTTCAATCATTTTCATTGAACTCGCAGCAGAAATCCACTAATTGTCTCTAACGGTGCAAAGTCAGGACGGGGCAGAGCTCGTACGTGCCGTGATTCCGGTGTTAAATCATCCTCCGCAAACCCCTGAGATGCCAATAATGTCTTTCTGATCTCTGCTCTCAATTACAACCTCATTGATCCTGTTAAAAGTGTAATTATTCTGATATTTTCACTCACTCATTTTCCACCGATTTATCCTCCCGCACGAGGATCGCAGGGGAGCTGGAGCCAATGTCGGCTGACGCGGGCCGAAAAAAGGCGGATCGCAGTGACGGAGACGAACGACCATTCACACCAACGGTCAATTTTGAGTGTCCATTTAAAGCAGGACTTTGCAAGTCTGGTTGTTTTTTTCTCTACGGAGTTTTACGACGCCACCGTAAACATCCGTCCATCCCTTGTCTACCACTTTATCCTCACTGCTGTAAAAACAGACGCTCCCTTTTCCCTTGCCCTCGCTGGCATTTTAGGCCCTGGGCATTTGTTTTTAACAGAGCAGGCGAACACAACGTCCATTTTTAATGCTTAATTATCACCATTTGAAAAAAAGCCGGTCGTGTGTGAACGCAGCTTCTTTTCGCAACTAAACGTCGAAAATGACGCCGTCTCGAGCTCAAGACGGGTACCTGGCTTGGGTGTGTGCACTGTGCCGTGTAAGCAATATCGGTTTCTTAAGACTTCGTAAGACCTCCTGATTCTGAGGACTTTGGGTTAGTGATGGGATCGGCAGTTCATTTGAGTATACTGAATAACTTGAATCAGTTCATTAAAATGATTCGTTCACCGAATCGTTCAGTGCTAAGCAGGAGCCCAGTGCCCTGCTACGTGACTCACCTCCTTCCCGAGTGCAGTACATTCGCGCCGCGGGTCATAGAGTGAGTGAGTGACAGCTCGGACGAGATTCATGTCCTCAGCCACAGTTCACCAGCTCTCTGTGTGTCAGTTCGTTCGCGAGATTCACGTCCTCCATTCACAGTTCACCAGTTCTCTGTGTCAGTTTGTTCGCGAATCATGACCAAGTCAGTGACTGACAGCGTGAACGAATCACAGCAGCACGGCAGACACAGTTCTTCTTACTAGTCACTCCCTCCCCGCTCGGCGCACGTCGGCTGGCGTCGTTTGCCGAAGATTCACGAGTGAGTGACGCCGTCGGCGAACGACTTCACGAGTGATTCACAGAACGCTGCAGTTTCACTCCCGGCCGCCACGATCGCTGCTGAGGTCAACTGAACTATAGGAACGAATCAGTTCATCCAGTCAGTTCGTTCTCTCAAACGAATCACTCCTGACCCTGACTCCCTGGCCCTGGTTTTTAGCGGGATTGGAGACAACCTCCAAATCTCCAAGGAACAAGACATTTAACCGTCGCAAATGACTCCAAAGCTTTTAAACTATTCACAAAATTGCATGTTTTTGGACTGTGAGAGAAAGCTGTCGTACCTGGTGAGAAGCCCCACACACGTGGAGAACACACCTGATTGTTATCAGGCTTGAGCAGAGTTTACTGAAGAGCTGATCATTTAAATCGGTGTGTTTGAGCAGGGAAAACATGCAGGACAGTGGCTCCCCAGGACCAGGAGTGAGAAACTTTATTTTGTTTTCAAAGAAAATGAAGATCTCAGTGACACTGATTATCCATGAAGCATGTTAAAAGATGGATTCCCATCGCTCCATCTCACGTCTAGTTTTATATGAGTGTTCCAACTCGAGCTGCAACGAACTATTATTTTCGTAATTGATTTAATCTGGCGATTATTTTCCCGATGAATATCGTAATCAGTGTTTGTCAAACCTGGAAATGACGATGTTCTCAAATGTCTTGTTTTTGTCCACAAACTACAATGATTCAGTTGTAATGATTTCTTTGTTATGTGGAGCAAAGAATCAGAAACTCTTGTTTTAATCATGAAAAAAGGCTGCAAACCGATTATCGTATCAAAATAGTTGAGGGTTAGCAGGGCGGCAAAAATACTGTAGTTTTATTTTTAGAAACGAGAGACCCATTTACACAACAACAACACAATCTTTTGGCCGGAGAACAGTGGTGTGCGGTCTGTGTCGGTGATCATCTGTAGCTCTAATTAGGAGACTCCACACAGGCAGTATTTTTAACAGGCTGTTTTAAGGCCCTAATGAACAGGGTGTTGGGTCAAGCTGAACGGTAATGAGGCAGGCTGCTTAGGGATGCAGCCTTCGATCGCCCATTCATCAGCACTTTCTTCTCAGCTTCACCACAAACTTTCTATTTCGTGCCCATCTCTCACTGTCTCTCTCGACCCCCCCCCCCCACACACACACACACACTCTGTAATTACACAGCAGATTCAGCCCACAAGCAGCTGAGCGAGGGACATATACACTCACACGCACGCCTAACCACACGTTTTCCACACTTTCCCCTCATCCTGTCAAGGTACGCGAGGAAGAGGCCATTTCCTCATCACTCTCTAAGTAGCGGTGCCGAGTGAGACGCGGGGAGGCAGAGGCGGAGACGCTCAAACAGACAGAGAGAGGCAGAGGTAGCCATTAGTGGAACATCTTGGGAATAAGTGTGTCTCCACAAAGCAGAGGGTGTTGGTGTTTGAGTTTCCTTTTCACTCTAATCTCTGCGCTCTGACTGATAAGTGGTACCCGTCCTTTACAGCACAGATTAAAGGGTTCCAGTCTCGGTTTTTTTGAGTGTGTGTGTGTGTGTGTGTGCTTGCGTCATTTGATAGTGAATCCTGCACAAACAGAGAAGCGGATGTGAAATTAAACGAAAGCAGATGGATGATGAATGCATCATTTTTATATCAGTAATGGTAAATGGTTTGTATTTATGTGCGGCTTCTCTAGTCTTGATGACTGCTATACATCTCTACCTCTATTGGGGCTTTTCCACTATACACTTCTAGCTAGAGCTATCTAGATTTGATACTAAAATGTGACGTCAACACTGCCGGCTACTGATTGGTCAGAGAGTGTCGTGAGCACGCGACCCGGGACAAGAATCAAACTGAACAATGCCGAACTGTAGATCAGTTAAAAAGACTTAAAAATTCCTGAAAACATGCGTTAATCTCCAACATTTATTAAAGGAAATGTCTAAAATCTCAATATTTAACAGAGGAGTCTGGTGTATTTAGCGCCAGCACTGATGAAAGCCTTGGTGAACCTAGCTTAGTCTGTCAGATGACACGTCTGGCAAGGTCACCGTTTTGGCCAACTACTTAATCTCCTACAAAAAGGGAACCAATAGCAAAACAGGCGACAGAGACGCGACATCTTGCAGGTTTTTTTTTTTAAACATCCATCGAAGAGTGGCTGTCCTCGATTTGGCAGAAGTTATTTGACGTCATAAATAGGTAGCATCGCTCTAAAACCACAACTAGGATGTTTGTTGACACGTTTTCCGTCCGTAAATTAACTTTTGGGATTGACAGGTAAGAATGTGGCCAAAAACGGTTACTACACTCAAATTCAAAAATACAGAGGTCTTTTAGGTTTCGTTTTCTCCGCCATTGTAGCTCAGGCGTAACTGGCAACCCGTGGTTGCTCGGCAGCTGAGACTCTACTGACTGCAATGATTGGTAGACGGCGGTAGGTGGCGCCACATGCCAAAACGGGATTTCAAAACATAAACATGAGTTTTTTTTAATGCGAATATTTTGGCTGTACTGTTGTTGTTGGTGAGTTCAGTTTGTTATATGAACATTATTCCTGAGTCTCTGTGACACATTAGGAGGATTTTACGGCCAGTTGCTTTAGATTTATTACATAATGTACCTTTAAATACTGTATGTGTTAATATTCAATATTTAAAATATTCATATGTTTGTGATTTCACTGCTTATTCTATGCCTCTTATATGTCTGTGACCTCTCTGCTGCTGTAACCAGTCAGACAGATGACTCAACAATCCTACTCTCTGAAGTCTCTTTCCCTTTTTTTTCTCGGTTTATTTGCAGTTAAAGCAGTTATTACCAATGCTGGAGTATTGATTCTTCCACTGAAGGGACCTGTATGCAGAGTAGTTGAACCTGTTCTAATGGAAAAACCTGATGGATCCTTAATACACATCACAAACTGCCATTTAATATTTGCTTTGCAACAGTTTGAGAATCTCTGCGTCGGTGCATGCAGTCCTCAAAAGACTATAAATAACAACATTATCTGCATCAAACCATATACGTGAAAACACATCAATCAAGAGTGACACCTGCTTGCGGCGCTAATCAATTAAACACACTGAGCTGTTAACAGGAAAAGAGTGTGGCAGCCGCGCTTAAACGCCGCTCTGACAGATGCACGACATAAAAGTACAACATTAAAACATCATTGGCTCAATAAAAACTGTCACATCCGCCTGTCTGTCACTCAGTTTCTCAGGATCTAACGCACAATTAGGCATCGCATCAACATCGTGCTGCTCAGTTGCGCCGTGAGTGACACAAGTCGTGACACGTGGGAAATAATAAAGCTGTGACTTATGACCTCGGTGTTCTAAACAAAATTATCCACAGCACATAGAACAGAATGTTTTCCGTGTTTGTCTTGGGCAGGCTGTTCTCACGCGCTCCACCAACCGAGACTGAATACTTTTCTTTGTTTAGCTCCATATGTGAGACAAAAATAACAGTGTAAACAATCAAATCTGTTGATCAGGGACACGAAGAGAAATTCTGCGATTGTTCTTCCCTGGTTTTGTCATCCCATAAGTCGAATGTGTGAAATGTGAGTTTGCAAACCCAACAAATCCAGTGACATTTTTACGCTCGTTACTATTTTGTTGGGTTTTCTTCATTCCAAATTGCAATAAGTAAAGGCCACGTTATGCTTCTCCGACTGCGTAATGCGTTATCCAACTGCGTAACCACGGAGACTTCATACTTCTCCGTCGTGGTGATGGATACGCACTGCAATTCCCCGCCCAATCATTAGGGGTCGCCACGCAAGGTTGTTGCGCTTCTGGCTACAGTGAGCAATGGCGTCCGAGAGAGAAAGGCTGTTGTTGTTGCAGCTGAATAACATTGAAACATTGGTGGCTGTTTCTCACTTTTCTGTGTCACGGAACGCAGTTTTAAGATAATTTGAGGCGAGAAATTAGCCATTTAGAGTCTAAACATGTGCTGTGTGTGTTAAGATATAACGTATTTATAGTTTGGCAGCGACGTTGTCGGCGGTGATCAGCTCCGCCTCTGTGGATGCTCGGTGCGCATTGTGAGCCGGCACAGAGCAGCGTAGCTTGGCCTGTCCTGAGGACCAATCGCAGCCCTTGCCGTCTCCGTTGTCCCTTTGACGGAGTCACGGACACTTAAAAAATATTCCGTGCAGCCGGAGACGACGCAGAGGCTCTCTCACAGCCTCTCCGGCGACGGAGAAGGGTCTCCGTAACCTACATAGAGCACTTTACGCAGGAGTATAAATTGGGCTTAAGGTTTCCTCAAAACTTTCATGGCTAACTCTTAACATGAGGTCACATGGCTAGATTTCTTGCCCGATTTTACCCACGATTCACAGTTGGACAGAGTCCGCACCAGTCAGCGCGAGTGTTGGGAGCAGTCATCGTGGCGAGTTGGCACAGAAACTCGACCACGTTTGAATCTTCTCAGCTGATGGGGTAGTGTGTACTGATTTACCGTCCTACAACTGCAAACACGTGTTGCCAACAGTCAATGAAAAAGAGTAGGTGGGACACAGGAAGTAGTGTCAGAAGATGACAGGAAGTAGCGGGAATATCCTTGTAGACATGGTCGTCATGAAAAAAAGTGTGTACTCCAGAAGCCAGAATTTGCAACGCTGCCACAAATAAAAGAAAAAACGTCCACATTTACTTCTGGGTCTGGAGTGAATACGGATTAAACATTTAAAGTCATTTATTCCTGATAATTAAAAGGTTACCTGCTGTCAATTTGGCTGTGCAGTTTGAAGATAGCCTCCAGTGACAGGAGAGCAATCTTTCCACCAAAGAGCTCTGTATGCAGAGCAGCCACTCTCATATCCATCGTCATCACCAACACTTTTCACTTTGCGCGGAATTGGTGCAATACTGCGGAAACAAGTCATCTGTATCATTTCACATTGAGCTTGAGCTGCTGTCAGTTTAACTGTGCAGATTTAAGATGTCTGCCCGGTCAAAGGAGAGCAATCTTTCCACCCAAAGAGACTTAAATTAACTGGTTAAGTGCTGCCGGCGTAGCTGTGCACAGCTAAGATGGCTGCCAGAAGAAAAAAAAAACCGAGAGTAATTGTCGAGGAACGGCCTCTCGGTGGCTCTCAATTATCGAGCCAATTTCTTCCTTTTATGGATTTTATTGTTTCACTTTAAGCACAATGGAGATCACCTGCCGAAGCCATAAGTCACTGCTAATGACGCTGCTGTTTCTTCCTCCGTGAAATTATGATTTAATTTACCTTTGGTGGGCATTCGTGAAAGCGTAAACAAGCAACCGATCACGGCACAGTGTTGGCACCACAAGAGCAGCATAATTAAGCCTTCATTAGTCACTTTTACTAATGAATTATGTGCCGGTGTTTGCCAGGATCTGTGACAGGTGTGACAGTCGGTATTGATTCATTAGTAAAGAGGACTGTACGGCCAATAGCCAACGGTGGAGCTTTGAAACAACCCTCCAGACTGACTGCTGGGAAGCAGGTGGGCATCAGCTGCCCTCATACATCACAGCACTAACAGCCTCATCTACAGACAGTGGGGGTGAGAGAGAGAGAAAGGAGCTGGAAAAACTATCAGTAGAAATTAGACAAAAAAAAAGAGAGAAAAACAGACACAGAGACGAGCGCCTGAAAAAACAGATCAAACTGGTGAAAGAGAAAGAGAAAGAGAAAAAGTGATGTAAGAAGAAAAAGCCGCCTGTAAGTAAAACAAAGGAGTCAGCTGCTGGAGTCGTGCACGAACAGCTGGTGCCAAAGACAGAGTTGAGGACAAAGTGGGTTCTGTTTGGACTGGAGTCGGGCCAAAGCTGGGCCGGGTTAGCAGGCAGGGAGCGCTGCCAATGCCAGAAGAGGCCTACGGGAAGATCATTATATAACCCGAGAAGGGAAACCTCACAGGCACAAGTGAGATGCTCTTGACTCCCTAATGATATGACTCGGTTTAAAGCCATGTCAATGGAGTGGGGGGGGGGGGGGGGGGGGGGGCAGGAGACATCAAAAAGAAAAGAAAGGCATCTATAAAAAGAGAAGGAGCTGAGGAAAGAGGAGAATGTCGTCTATTGTTTATCCATTAACCACTGCTGCAGAAACCACCGGTGCCTGCACTTCTTCACGTTCTCCCACTTCAGAAAACAAACCACCCACTGATTCGTATGAATATATAATTATATACTATATGGAAAGTCTCACAGCACAGGTACCAGAGGCTGGAATGGAAAATATGACCAGAAACTACCCCACTTTTTTTTTTTTTTTGATTCAATCATCCCATTTTCACCAGTTGTGTGCGGGCAAAGAAAAAAAAAATGTGGTTTTGATCCTCCTTTCTGTTTCTCCCTCTTGCAAAAAAAAAAAAAACACCACACAGTTTTGCATCAAGCGAGTGAAAAATGTCTTTGTTGCAGCGCGGGTATCTAACAAAGAAAATATTTATCTCGTGGAGTTCAACATGTGGCGCGAAATCATAAAATCAGCACCCTCAGATCAAATAAAAGCAACGTCACTGCGAGTTGGTTTTCGCACACAATTCCGAACAAACAAAGACCTGTTACTTGGTTTTTCATATTTTGAAATTAAAATACTTTTAATGAGTGTTATAAAAACAGGCGCTCAGCGTCTACTTTTACACGGCTGACCTCCGTGCTTTCCCCCCTTTTCTGTCAGGTATTTGACTGAGTGCCAGTCTTTCTCTTATATGGCCTGGTGTAGAAATAGCGCTTGTGCCGAAAGCAACTCGCGGATTTTCCCCTCTATGCATTCAAAACCAAACGCCATTGTCCCCCCTCCTCCTCTCTGCGATTTAGGACAAGTTAAAGGCCCGAATGTTTGGCATTAGCACTCTTTTTTTTTTTCTTCTCATACCGGGGCCGAGCTTCTCTGTAGGCTCTTTCATTAGGTCGTGAGGCACCGAGCCAATTTACAAGCTACAGAATTACATAAGAGAGGCTTTTCAGAAACACTGCTTCATTTTGCCCCGTGTGTGTGTTTCCATCGTCGTAAAAGACGTTTTATTTTACAGTTTGGATTGATACACGGTTATTGCCGTACAGTGGAGTTTCTCAGGTCTGAGGCCGGTGAAATCAACCATTTTATTGTCTGTTCTTTTAATGCGCATGCGAGCGTCGCGCGAGGCCTCAGGAGGACTCCCCGCACTCGTATGAACGTCGTGGCTGCACTTTTTTTTTTTTTTTTTGCAGTCGCTCTGAGCATCTTTGCAGCCCCTTTGTGCCTCTTTGTGGTCATTGTGCTTCTCCTTGTTGTGGACGGCTTTGTTCTCTGTGTCGTCACGGTCATTTTACATATTCATGTCCCTCCCTGGTGGGTGTTGTTGTAATTGTAGTTCGTGTGTTTCTTCATCATCGATTGAGTCTCACTGTTTTGTGCCTCTTTTTCTCTCTTTTTTGTTTATATTTTACATATATCCATATGCATTTCTCCTTGTTTCCCAACCCCTGTACTTGTTTTGTGTCCTTTAAAGCTCACAGAGAGTGGTCCTGTTGCACATTATATGTTAGTTATGGAGGTCATAATATTCTCTCAGTCCCTTAAAGGTACATTCCCCACTATCCAGCAACATACAGCAAATCCCATGTATCACAGTGTGACCCGTGTTATTAGAACATAACAGTCTAATAAGAGTGTCTCTGGTCATTTTGCATCGTCTTATTGTGGAAATATTTGTATTTTTGTCTCTTAGTAATAGTTTTGCGTTTCTTGATTGTCATTGATCAAGTGCATTGGTTGTTTGTAGGATTTTTTTTTTTTTTTTTGCATCTCTGTGGTTCTCTGTCATCCTTTGTGTCTCACTGGTCATTTTTCTTTCTTACTTACTGTTTCAGGTAATTTGCATCTTTATCCCTTTGTCGTTTCATATTTTTAATGGTAGTTTAATCTTAGTGGTTTCTGGGTTTAGTTTTTGTTGTTGTTGATTTGTGTCTTTTTGTGGACATTTTGTCTCCGACTCGTGAGCATTTTTATTCTCAGTCATTTTGCATATATCCACGTATCACGCTAGTGTGTCTTTGCATCTTTGGGGTTGTTGAGTTCACTTACATCTCCTTATCGTGGACACTGTTGTCATTTTGCATATCTTCGCGCCTTTTGTGGTGCATCCCTGTTGTTGTTTTTGCTTCCCTTTGTTGTTGTTTACTTGCTCTCACCATCTGACAGTCAGTCAGTCAGTCAGTCAACCCCCCCCCCCCCCCCCCCATACACACACACACACACACACACACACACACACACACACACCCTGGTCCCTGTGTTCCATAATCCATCCCTGGATATTGTCATGTTTAATGAGTAACTGACAGTTGTGTGGAAGCGCAGAGGTCTTTCAGTGACTAAACTCTGCGTGAATCTGTGCAGCGAGCCTCTTTGTGGTATTCCTCTCTCCCCCCCCCCCCACCTGTTCTGATTTCTTGGTGTGTTTTTCGACCAGTTCTGTTGAATTTATCCGAAGCTGCATCCCCGGACAGCTGCGCGAGGCAGCTGCCGGTTCTGTAGAAAGAGTTCAAACCGCTCACAATCTGTGGATTCATGCTGCACTTCATGCTCACCCATTGATAGGGCAGCAGTGGGGGGGCGCTCGCCAGGAGACATGCCGAGACTTGTTCCTAATTGTTCATTTGGGGTTCAAAAATCCTGCTTAATCCTGATCTATTTTTTTCACGTTGATGGTGCTTGTTTGCGCCTGAGCATAAAGGTGATTATCTTTGATAAGCTTGACACAAGGTCACAAGTGGTGTTGTGTCGACATTGAGGTACATTTTATAAGTATGTTAAGTCAAGTTCAACTAAAAGCTCTGACTGCTAAACGTGCACCGCTTTAATCACCGGCATCACCTTGTTTGTCGCTTCTGTTAGCGACGAGCTGCTGGAGCGTGTGTCGTTGTAGCCCGAGTGTTAACGCGATGAGCGCTGCACAAAAGGACGAGCCTTGTTTGCGAGGACTGATTTCCCTGAGTCAGGCTGGATTGGGAATACTGCAGCAAGTGGAACTGAATAAATGTAATCGTCGGTCCCACACGGAGTCGGAATGGATGGCTTGGCAGCATAAAAAGTTGCAGTGTGTGATATTAATCATGGGCACACTCTATATAATAAATCATCATAATAAATACATTGTTGTTGCTTTAAAGGTCCGGCGTTGTCTCCCACTGTTGTCCAGATGAATTAGGTCCAATCTGACCTATAAAGTTGTTGATGCTGGACACAATCATTCATATAAAAACCTATTTGTTTGAATGTCGTCAACCCCCGGGAACAGGAAAAACTTCTCAAATGATGTCTCTGTTTCTCGTTCTCCTTGTCGTGATGCGACAGAGAAAGTCAGTAAATCGAGACGCTGACTCTCCTGAGACAAACTCACCCTTTGAATTTAAATCACCTGACGCCAGGATGAGAGATGTGTTTTAGGCGTTCTCTTAAAAGTCGTCATAAATAATAACTGCATATGATAGAGTATGTGAAACGCGACGCCCATAGCGACATTAGCATGGCGTGCATTTAGAGTTACGTATTAATAAATACACGCGATTGGATTAGTGGATGGTGAGCTTTTACTTCCTCTTTCGCTCCTGTCATAATTAACTGCCAACACTGTGATGATCGGTCACTTGAACTTCAAAGTGTAATGTGTAACTTTTAAATACAAACAACATGCTGTTTTCTGTGGGGAAAAAGACAACAACATAATATACAGCAATAATGATATCTGTGGTGATATTTTCATAGAATTGCAAAATGAAAGTGTCTGCTTTGGTATGAAACGATAAATAGTTTCCAACAAATATTGTATTTCTGATTCAAAATTAATCCGTAGATAAAATAAAACCTGATAGAAATAATAATTATGACTTTTTATTAAGTGGAGAGCTGCATGAAATTGATTGGGGACTGTGAGTTTGAGGTGCCTGGTTTAGAGCTTTTGTTGCCTAGCAACAAGTATGACTGAAAACATAAAGAAACACCCACAAAAAAAGTGAATTTAATCATCTTATTAATTATTAGATTAACTAATTAACTGATTTTAGCAGGTTGGCTGGATAAAAGCTTTTTGCCCGCCCCCCTCTGCACTGCTGCTGTATACACACAAACTCTCCCTCAGTCAGGCCTGATAGAATCACTTGAGAGCTCATTTTCAGATGAAGGACACGGCGTTACACCGTTTCTGCTCATATAATAACATCAACACCGACCAAAGTTACGCACTGCTGCTTTAAGTATTTCTGTTTGAGAAACGACCCTCACCCAGTGAAAAAGGTATTAATGATCGTTGGTGAAAGCTATTGCAAATAACACATTTTATTGACTCAAAACATTTTTTCTTTCACTCCAAGTGTTCTTTGATGTCTCTGATCTGAATAAAAACTGAATAAAAATGTGTGAGGCAAATTGAATAATAACGCAGCTTAGCATAATGGATTGGTTTAAAATTCATTCCTCCCCTTATCAGAGCTCACAGGACTGAATCACAGCAGGAGGCTAAGCAAACTGAGTTGTAGTATTTTCTTAGGAAGCCGCAGCTTCTTTTTGATCATTTACTTTCACCCTCACACACACACACATTGAACACCTCCGGCGAGCTGGCACATCAACCAGAAAAAAGGTCTCTCCTCTCAGTCAGTTGTACTACAATCCTCCCTTTGTTTTCTTCCCCTCTAATCGCTTCTTTATCATTTCTTCCTCTGTTAAAGGGCATGCAGTACTTGACTGGCCGTAAATCTGTTCGGAGACTAATCTGCCACTACCTACCAGCTGCTCTCTTGGCACTTGCCAGGGCCAGCATTCCTGTTGCCATGGAGATAACCAGTCACGGCAGTTACACATAAGGCCCCGGGAACCGCGCCGAGCAGGGCCCGTGTGTGTGGCGAGCGTGTGCCTGGAAAATGTGCTTACGTATTATTAGAGGTCAAACCGTGTGTCGTGTCAACTGTAAAGAGAAAGAGAAAAAAAAAAAAAAAAAAAAGTTCATGATTAACTGCCATTACGAGCTGTTTGTCAGTGTGAGTGAGTTAAGTGGTTTGCGCGCAGTATGGCACTTCTCTCTCTGTACACAGTGTGCACAAGACAGTTGGCCTCCAAAGTCAGTTGAACGTTGCCTTTTGTGCGATTGAAGGGGACAAATCCTCTGAAAATAAAGCTCATGTACAGACTTTTTAGTTAAATAAACATTACATGCGTCAATTTGTGCGGTCACCTGCGTCGACTTATCAGCCACTTGTCTCGCACCTGTTGACGTTGTTGGTTTGTGGTCACCTGAAACACTCTTGTATGGTCCAGACTTGGTGAAATGTCATTTAAGCGTTCACGCCAAATCTTTAGTTTTCTAAGAACAAAACACAGCCCAATCCAAAGCTGCAGACCTGCATTTTACTCAATTGCCACCATTTATTTCCTGATTGGTTCTTATCAGCCACAACTCCAGTCCATCAGCCGTGCAGTTCACACGTTTAGTTTCAGTTTCACTTCGTCGCTGGTCTAATAATAGAAATGCATGCACTTTTCACCTAGTTAGTAGTAACCAAAAAAACTGCAGACAACAAACCCTATGTTATTGTGTTTGTTAGTTTGGACACGGTAAATCATTTTTTGAAGCGTTTGTGTTATTCAGAAAATGTCTTTTTCATATGAAAACATAGCCTTGGTGCCACAGATGTATTTGCTTTCTAGTAAATGTGAGCTGCAAAATGGTGCTGGAAAGAACAAGAAAGCCATTCAGTAAAGAGTTTTGTAGTAGGTTTTTGTGTGCACAACCAATACCCTACACTCTTAGAAATAAAAGTGCTAAAAAGAACCATATAAGGTTCTTCGGCTTGTCCTCATAGAATAACCCTTTTTTAATGATACCAAGAACCCTTTTAAAACCCTTCATTCAGTAAAGGGGTTTTAAAGGTTTCTCTGGATCAAAATGGTTCTTACTGGAACCATAACTGTTACCAAGAACCCTTGAAAAACAAAGAGTTGGAGGTAGAACCTCAGCTCTTGTAGAAGAACACTTTTGGAACCCTTATTTCTAAGAGTGTACGTTGGGAAAACGATGATGTCATGTCGCCACAAATTCTCTCTTGCGCTTGCATTCTTCGACATCGTCTTCTTCCTGTGTTTGGATTTCTAACTTATTTTCTTTCTTTCCCTGATCTCTCCTGTGTTTATTTTGTATCTGTTCCTGCGATTGTACGGACAAGTGGTGTCAAACGTACGGCCCGCGGGCCAGAGCCGGCCCACAGGGTGAATTCCTGAAACACTATATTTCTCTATAGTTCCAGATATCTGTGGCTAAATGTTTTGTGCCTTTTTATAGATCCAGTGTCACGTGTAAGTGGTAATGCACATGTGTAAATGGCAAACTTAGGCATAATATTTAAAACAAAAGGGAAAATTGGAGTTCCTTTTGTGCTACAGTACACTATAATGTATACTTATTTGAATGATGCATGCATGTTTTAGGCACATGCTGCACGTCTCCTTCTCTGTTTTTAATGTAGCACCATGTACAAGCCTGGTATAAGTACGACAGCGTTTAGAGCAGAGGTTCTCAAAGTTTTGATACCTGAGGGCCAATTTAGGAACCCAACATTGGACTGAGGGCCGCCAAAGGAAGAAAAAAAAGAAAGAAAAATGAAACAAATCCCATTTGTAATAATTTTAATGACCAGATTGCAGTTCTACAGTTAACACTTATTGGTCTGTATCCAGTAATGTCCATTAAACATTTAACAAGCTTAGTAGTTCCTAGATTAAAACTATCAACTGTAATTCATTGCGGGCCGCCACAAATGTTTCTGCGGGACGCCATTGGCCCGCTGGCCGCACTTTGAGAACCAATGGTTTAGAGTCATTGTGGGGGGGTTTCTTGTTTGTTTTCTGGCTTTGTACCAAACTTTATTAGCCATCCCTGCACAAAAATCCATGAAAATCTATTTGGTTTTTAATGCAGAACCTTGCTGCTAAACAAAGTGAAACCATCACCTCTTTTGTGAAGCTAACCAGTCTTCTGCTCATCTGTAGGAAACTTTATTTACACAGGTCACACGTTTCTGTATGTCTTCAAATCAAAGGCGAAGCCCCGAGAGCATTTTTAGATGAAAGTCATTGTGTGTACGTGTTTTTTTTTTTTTTTCTTTTTTTTTACCATCACTGTGTTGTCCCAGGCCTCGAGCGTGTGCAAGCCTCAGCCACAAATGTGTCACACACCGAGCGTCTGATGTTAGAAAGCTTGTCAGTTGAAGGTGCCGAAAGTGAAGCCGCAGAAAGTTTAACTTTAAACTTGTGCCGTGTGACTCACAGAACCCCCCCCCCCGGCAGCAGGTACCAGACAAAAGCCGAGCGCAGCTATTGTTGTCCACCTGAGCCCCGGATGTGCGCCGCTCTTCTTCATCTCCCTGCGTTTTCTAGGTACACTCGAGGCCTTTCACTGAACACCTCTTGCAGAACGTGGAGGGAGGAAACTGTGGTCGGGTTGCCGCGGAAACCAGGTGAGAGCATGTGCCGTGTGCGTGCTCTGGCGATGACATCATACTTGCCATGACGTCGACATGGCAACAGTGAAAGGCAGAGGGAGAGGTGAGGGGGCGAGCAGACAACTTCAATTGATCCTCTTAAAGACTTAAGAGACCTGAGGGGAAATAGATAAAGGGGGGGGGAACCTGTTGTTCCCAATGTTACCTGTTTGTTCCACACTTGCAGTATTATTGTGTAACTTTACCATAGAATGTGTGCTGTACTTTTTTATATTGTTGTCGAAGTCAATTTGAAGCACATCTAAACAAGCGTATTTAGCAGTTGTACCGTGCTGTTAGGATGTTCATTCATAAACATACATGCATTTTTCATGACTTGTTCTATATTCATTTGCCTCACATGCTGATCAAACTGTCTTGTGGGCTGCGTACGTGGACGTCTCGCACCCCTGACCTAGATGTGTTATTGACCTGAATTAGTAATTAAAAGAAAGACGAAATAAAAATCCCACTTTCTCATTTCTCATTATTTTCTTGAACTTTGATTCACAAGCACATGCGAGAGGCTCCCACTTGACTCAATTGTGTTAAAATTTAATTATTTGGGCTCTAATTGACTTCCATAAATCAGCACTTGTATTGTTCACATCATTATCTGTGAAGTTGCTTTAAGCTTAATATCAGATTTTGCTGGCTATTAGTGATAATACACACATAATAAATATCTAATAAATCAATCATTCATTTTCTACCGCTTTATTCTCCACATGAGGGTCACGGGGGACGCTGGAGACCAAACAACCATTCACTCTCACACCTACGGTCAATTTACAGTGTCCAGTTTGCCTAATCCCTAAATCTGCATGGTTTTTTTTGGACAGTGTGAGGAAACCGGAGAACCTGGAGAAAAGCAAACTTCCCGGGTCTTCTTGCTGTAAAGGTAAGAGTGCGTTTTATGTGTTTTTGGACGTTGACATGTTCAAGTTGACCGAAGAAATGTGATTTAAGTGACTTTGGACGTTGGATGGTACTTTTTCTGTGTCGGAAGTTGCTGATCTTATGGGATTTTAAAATTTAAAACACAGCCATCTCTAAGGTTTACAAAGAATGGGTCAGAGACGACAACACTAACTTAACCACTCCTGCCACCTTCGTATATGCCCTGTGTACCTAATAAAGTGGCCAGTGAGTGTTGATGACTACTATATCATAACTTCCAGATAAAGAAATCAAAAAAGTAGCTTGGATGACTCATGCAGGACTGCTTTTATCCCCTTAGTCCTCTCTTTCTCAGTCCTTTATCACCTGTCTCCATCTTGTTTAGCTGCAACAGCTGATAATAGCAAAGCTGCCACTTATCTGGCCTTAAACATGGACTTGTGGTTTCTTCGGTCGGTGGACGTGATTACACCTAGATTGAAAGCACCTCATCCATACAGTGAAAAGACCATTAGAGGCAGCCATTCAAGCTCACCTCTAACTCTCAGCAGGAATCGCTAAAGATGAAGCTCATAAGCTGCTTTTCACAAGGCAAACAAAACAGCAATATGTCCTGGGATGAGACAATGAGATGCTGGTCAATGGATCGACAGGTTTTGGTGTCCTAATCTCACCATTTTACACCTTCAGAATAGAGGAGGAAATGAGTGTTCAGAGGAAAATGTGCAGCATCGCTTTCATCAGAGAATATGCTGCGATAATAACGGACTGAAAGGAGTCGTCTTGGAAATGTTCAATAAATTAGAGTGCGCACAATGGCAACATACGCCACGTTTTATATGGATCCGCAAATGTGCAAAGTCTGCCAAGTGTCCAAGAGGGTAATTGAATGAATCTGTGATTTAATGAGTGAGGCATGAGTTTCGTCACACTTCTCCAAATTAATCTTTGCACTCTGATTTGCATGCATGCAAATGCACATTGTCGGCAGAAAGACGAGGAGGGGAGACAAAAAAAGGAGCATGGAAATGATTGCCAGTGACTTGCCAACACCAGGCCTTCTCTTTAGTCTCTATTAATCCCCAGCTCCTGGCCTCGGGCCATGGCGGGAACGTGCACTGGAGGACGGCCGCGTGCCCTCTCTCAGCTGCCTCCTAATCTTACACCCAGCCAAAGACTCCCTCCGACCCCTCGGCCCTGCTTGTGAGGTCTAGCCAATCTTTTCCTCTGGTTCTCTCCTGCCCCCTAAAGCACGGAGAGGGGAAGCAGCTTGTTTTGGTCAGCCGTGATCATCAGTGCCTGGTTTCCTCGAGGAATTCTGAGTATGGCACAAGGAGAAAATATAGCATGCAGCTCCTCATTGATATTTTCCTAAATGCATTACCGATGCTATACCATGACCTTTACATTATAATAAACGGTTTTGACTGTAATCTTCCTCATTGTTGTGCGAATGTCATCTGAAGATAGAAGAGGGAGAAATTGTGCTTGGCAATCAAATATTCCCATGTCTTTGGTTTGCTGGTGTGCTTCTTTGAACCTTCCCAATTCACATGCATTCCTCGCCCAATAGGAGCTGTCACTTAGTGTGGACATTGTCCCTTCAGTGTGTGTGTGGCTATATGAAGCGTCTGATGTCCACTCCGGGCCACTTGTCTATGATGTGAATGGGAAGACAATGAGACCCCCAGTGGCTCCTTCTCTCCGTGACCCGCCTGGGCTCTGATTTGCCTTGGCAAGGGGGACAGAGGCCCAAAACAAAGCTGAAGGATTCTCCGGTGAAGGGGTGCAGAGGTCACCCTCAACGCCCAACTAACAGGCCTGTCCTCTAGTTTGGGCTCCTAAATGGGGAAGGGACACAGAGGCGCAGAGACAATGGGATAAAAGGGACCTCCAAAGCCATTAAATTCTGAGGAAGTGATGGCCGTGAATGATGACAGAGACTGAATAGAGACTCTTGAGGTGGGAGGTACGCTCTATTAATGACCATGGATGCTCCATTATGGCAGAACTGAGAGGTGCTGATGAGGTGGTACATTTTTTCCCATTAGGCCTCTCTTCTCCAAACGAGGAGACAATCCCAGATTGATGCAGGAGTCCTGGTCTGGCCTGTAAAGATCCCTGCTGTGAACCTCGGCACAAGGAGACAACATGACACCACCAGGGCCCCTTTCGAGGTAGGATGAGTCAAATTACTGTTTGTGTAACATCAAGCCTTTCAGAGCTTCTCAAAAGGACACTTTGATTGATGGACTTTCTCCTTTACATTGAGCGTACAAGAAGACATGGCCATGGAGTCCAGGGCTTCAAAGCGAGCAGGAGAATGGACCTGTTTCTGTTTAGAATTAGCGATTGAACTTTGTCTAATGTTTATAAAGGCGAAAAAAAAAAAAAAAGGACAAGCTGCGTGTTCTTTGAAGTGCACGTACAGTACGTGATGGGACAGCTGAATATCTTCCTCACAGTAAACGTAAAGTTATTCCTCAATAAATTAAACCTAATCCCAGTTGAGGCAGATTTATTTAAGGGGTCATTATTGGACACCTGTCCACTAGATTATATCCCCAGCATATGTTGCTCGTTTATCCTGTACATTAAGTGTACTGTAAAGCAGTTCTCTCCGAGGCCCGATGGACAATCTTGCTCATAAGGGACAGATTTATTATCTAACATAATAATTGCTGCCCATTAAGAATATCCATGTGTTTTTAATAGAAGCAATATCAGCGGCGAAGTTCTAAAATAAGGAAATTAACTCGAGCAATGACTTTTTATGATAACAGTCCCTTTCATGTCTGAGTAATATTCAAGCTAATGAACTTTCATTATGCAATATTAAAAAAATGTTTCCACTGCCCCCGCCGTGAATGGGAAACTCATTTTCCTCACATCCCTCGCTCGCTCCACCTCCTTCATCCTTTTTTCTCGAACCTGACTCTGCAGCTGTGATGCCTAAAATAAAACCTTTCCTGTCTGGAGATGGGAGCAGATCGTGGGGGTAAGCTGGGTGGTTTGGCAGTAAACTGTCTGGATCTTTTTTTTTTCCAACATAGTTTGCCTGTTTTACGTGAAAACCCTGGGAACAGTAAGTGTGTGCGAGGCTAAAAACAGGGAAAACAGGGGGCGTTAAATATCTCCCAGTGATTAACGATTAATGGTGAAAACTCACTTAAAGTGGATTAACACCTTTTACAGCGACTTATAAAATATGATATAATACTCCGATTGTTTCAGCGCGCGCCGCTTAATCACACCTGTCATAATAGACCGTGTGTCCATTGATATGTGCAGTAAAGGCTGTGGTAACCACTTTTCAGAGATTCACCTGGGATTAATAAATACTCAATTTAAAAAAATAAATAAATAAATCAGTTTACTTTCACCCCAGCAGGCGTTGAAAAATGAAAACAAAATATGTAGTCCATAATGTAAAAGTAAGGCGATTTGCCTTCCAGCCAAGAGTTAGATGAGAAAATCAATAAAACTCGGGAGGCGCTTAGCATATCATCTCCTGACGGTAGCCACAGACAGATCTGAGAGTGGTATTAATCTCCTGGCCCAGCTGAGCAAGAGAAATAATGCATTTATTTTCCACCCTCAACTAATTGAGTCCAAAAATCTAAATCAGTCATAACACAGACACAAAACACCAGACTCCATGTCTTTGCTGCACAAAGTCTGTGTGCACAGTATATATTATCTGTAGATTCAGATGTAACGCCACATCCATGTTAAAAAGCACAAGCACAAGTCTAGACTGCAATTATGTGGCCGCAAAAAAGCTTGATTTAAGGAAGCCAGCCACATGTTTTACAGTAAGAGTCCTTCAAAACAACACTTAACAGCTGGCCGTGACTGCTCAACGGTGCTGTCAGGAGGATTTTACTCCTGTTTTTCCTTTTCTTTTTTCCGTGTCGAAAAAATGCGAGGTCCAGCCAAAAATAGGCATTCCACACTGTGAAGGAATTGCTTGCAGGACGATATTCTATAGCCGGTTCTGCAGCGCTGCACGTGACTCAAGTCTTTGGGTGGCAAACTTTGAGCAGAGAATTGGGCATAATGGCAACCAGCACTACAGCATTTAAAGCACACTTGAGCATTTTTTGCACAGGTCGGGTCAACAAAACAACCCGAGCACAAGCGGCGTACATGTCCAGACCACTTCTGCACACTCCCCTGCTCCTCTGTTTCAAGAGAAAAGGCCCCTACACTCTGAAGTGCACTCACGGGCCATCTCTCACTGCTTCACATGTTGCCTCGTCTGCACAGAATCGCGGAGATTCAGCGATGCCAGAGAACGTCAAGATAAAATATGGGGTTTGTAAGACTACACCGAGGTCTCTATCTCGCAGAGTTGTTTCCAAAATGCAGCAGAGACAAAGGGAGACAGGATGAACGTATTGGCATGACGATTTCACCTGATCAAAGCGAGTGCTCTAACCCTTGCACCAAGGGAGCACCAGACTGTCTGCAGATGGAGATCCCGGCTGCTGACAGGCTGCAGTGGGAGTAACAGAGAAGACTGCCTGGACTATTAACTGGCAGCAGGCATGCTAATATGCTAATGTTGAGAGGCTCATCACAATTCCCACATAGGAGCTGCAGGATTTAGCCTGGGTAAGGAGCTGCTAAATCAGGGTCAAGTTTCACCTCTGGGACGGACGTGAATGATAAACACGGCTGCAGTTAAAGCCGCGGTGATTGACACAGACAATGAGGTCTGTTGAGGTAAAAAAGAGATTTAAACAAAACTGCACGCTCAGGCTAAAATAAAGTCGCATTTACAGTAAATTAGAATAGCTGCATATTAATACTGATAAGTTCTACGAGAGTTTAACATTAACATTATTTGGTATGGCATAAATTTAACACACTACCCATAAGTATGTTCGTATACAGTAAGTGTGTAATTGGTTAAAAATTTTTTGCATTAAAGCGGAAGATTACTATGAAAACTACAAAGATGGAGGCCACCATAGTTCCCTGAAGCACATGAGACAGTTTAAAGGCCAATTCCAATTCCTATCTTAACCCTCAACCCTTAATCTTTACTGGCCCTCAAAACCAAGTGTTGAGTGTTATTTTGTCACTTAGAAATGGGACACCCCTTAAATGCAGATACGTCTTCAGACTGTAGGGGGCAGAATAACGTGGAAGCTGTGTCCAGTCTGTCAACTCCAAAAAAGAAGAAGAAGAACACATTTACGTCACGATTATTTATTACGATCCGTTTGTCAGTCAAGTTATTAGGTTGTCAGTTAGTTATAAGATGATACTCATACAAATACCACAACCACAGACATATTCAGCTGACAGTTACCACACACCACGGCTTATTGAAAAGTAAACCATAGCAAACGATCGCGTGTGCGCACCGGCCGGCTATTGACAAAATATCGTAAAATAAAAATAAATGTTACGCAACAATGACGTCAGTAATCCATAATATGGGCCTAAACTAAGATAATACAATGGTTTTCATCATTTTTATATCTCTATTATCAAAGAAAATACTTAATTTGTAGCGTACTCGTTTCGCTGCTTTCGGCGCCATCTTTGTTATGTGAAAACACGCAATGCATTCTGGGTAGCCCTTGCTCCCAAGGATGGTCTCGGAAAATCTCAATATTGAGGGCGATACAGCCCTTAAAGTCGCCCCTCAACTTAATTTTTCTGAGAATTCGGGACAGCACATGCACTAGAGGGAGCGAGCATTTTTGAGATTGAGGGTTAAGATTGAGGGTTAAACAAGGAATTGGAATTCACCATTAAATGTCACTAATTCTTACACACTCAACCATCAAATATGTTTTAAATACACATGAAAGTGGTTTTGATCCTCTTGCCCAACAACAGCTCCTTATCATAGAGGGAACCTTTATTTTTATCCTATTTAGACATTTCAGTGGATTTTGACTCCACACACAACACAAACGTACAGTACATAAATGCAAAAAGGTGTTCCTTCAAAGATCGCTGTGTACTTGTTATAGCCCGTCGGCGGTGCATGCGTCTTATTGAAGCGTCTTTGTTTGTTAATTAAATCGGGAATTTCCTTTTGTGTCCAGTGCGGTGTAGCGTGTGTAATTTAATTTTCCGTCCGTAATAACCCCCGCCCCGCTTGCTCATGGCTGGCGTTGTGGCCCCTGGAACGGCTGAATTAGACTCTCTTTTGTTTTTGAGCTGTAATTAAAGTGGACTGTGGGGACAATTAGTTCAGTCTAATTTCCAGGATGGCACTGGTCTTCTTCTCACCTTTGAACCACAAGGCTTGACACACCGGTCTGACCCGCGGCGCTGCATGTATAGATGGCTGTGTCGGGGTCACGGGGGGGCGGGGAGGTCATCCATACTTTGATACGGCTGTAATTTCACAAAGACTCGTTCACGGTGATTTGACAGCTGTCTATTCACCGGCGCGCTCATCCGATGACACGGGCGACGCGGCGAAACACAAGCGCGCGTCCGCCGGTAAAGTTTTACTCGGCCATTTCAAAGAGGATGAATTTCAAAAGACGGTTCAAAGCAATAGTCGTTTGTCTTCTTATGTCAGTGTGAACTTTGCAACGCAATATTTTGCTTTTTAATTATGTTAAGTCTCAGATTAGACTCTGCAGTTGTTTGTGGTGTTAACCTCCGGGCGAAAAAAGGTTAAACCCTGAGAAGCCGGAGGCTTTTCTTAACTCAGCTGGGAATTCTCTCCGCTTGGCGCTCGCTTACCGTGTAAATAATCCCGAGTTGATTCCACTAATTCACTAATGTGCAACAATTAACCTATAAAAGACTGGGGTTAAATTACAAAAAGCCAAATGTGGCCCATGAATTGAATGTGACAAGTTCTTGTCTTCAACCCTGACCTATTTGTGGTCATTTATTTCAGATGAATAGTCTTGAATCAACTGTGCAAACACTTAGACAAAAGATTGTGTTTGGAAATTGGAAACAAATAACACCAAACCAGCGCTTGAGGCTTGTCCTTGATGCAGGATTACTTGTCTCAAAAGATCTTGAAGAAGATTAGTCCAGTGGATTATTTGGGCTCCAAGAAGTATAGTGTTGAATATAAGTAAAATGTGGATCTTACATTTAAAGTAAAAGTACATTACGGTGGCAGCAGATATATACTAATAGATAAAGATGGCGATGATAATGATGGAAACTGGGTGAATCATTCACAGATTGCGTTTTACTCCACATCGCTGTGGCCAGATGCCAAGGTGTTTACACTGTCCTGTTTCTATATTTGGATCTGTTTTTGAAAATCACACCACACACACACACTCGTGACGTAAAGGCTTAACTGTGACAGTGAAATTCACATGATGAGACAACACGGGCTCCGTCCTCACAGTTTTTAATCCTCCTGACAACATTTGAAAATCCAGAGAGAGAGAGAAGGGAACAAGAATAAAATCTGACGAGAAATGTGAAATGCTGACATGTGGAGATGCACACACACAGAGAGAGAGAACGAGGCGCTCACAACGCTGTAGTTCATTTGCACCATGTGCTTTTGAGTTATGTCGTATTCTGAGAAAACATAGGGATGCTTATAAACTATCTACATCTGGACAACAGCGGCAACAACAGCCGCTCAGCTGTTTTCTGAAGACGAGCAGCGCGAGGGGTTAATCATACCAACAAAGACTTTTCTTTGAAATTACAGAGGCCGAAGGATCCCGCTTGTATGGTCTTGATTTACATGAAATCCACACTCGCTCAAGCGCACAGTGACATAATAGGAGTGAAATGCACCTAGGTATTCTGCAGGCCATGAGAACTTAGAGTGAAGACGTGGATTTGTTGTGTAAAGCAGTCATTTGTTGTTGTGTTTTACAAGATTGAATTAAGGTTGCCAACCGTTCAGTGAAACAAAGATGATCAAGTCAGTGTAAAACCATGACGGATGAATCCATGCAGGAGCCAGGAATTAGTTTATAGTTGTTTTCTATTATAGCAAGGTTTATTGATTAATATATTTTTAGTTATTATATTCTGTAGTTCATGATTGTTAGAAAGTGCAGGTTGAGCCTCACAACATCCAGGTGTCCAGGAAGTAGACGTGATAGGAACCGCCCACTGTACCTCCTACTTTATAAATAGAGGCCTGATAGAGGCCTCCACTTCCTCCCTTTGTCTCCAAACATTTGAACCACATTGAGTATCGCCTGATGTTTGCCATGTGTCTTTTGAACATCCTGCATTGTAAGTGGCACCGTGTTTCTCTTAGCAGTAGTTAGCATTAACTGCTTTCATGCTTTTGACACATAGTGGAAACATCTGCACAAAAACAACATTGTGTAGATTAACCAGTTATACAACAGTCGTGCAGTTTATGTTTAGTTTTTGGGTAACACTTTAAATTAGAGGACACATATTCACCATTAAGTAGATGCTTACTAATGTATATAAATAGCATACTAGCCCTTTATTAGTAATCTTTAAGAACATATTAACACCTTATTCTACCTCTATTATGACATTAATTAAAGGTGCCATATGTAAGAATGTGGCCAAAAACGGTTACTACATTCAAATTCAAAATACCAAGGTCTTTTAGGTTTCGTTTTTTGGCGTAACTGGCAACCGGTGGTCGTGCTCGGCAGCTGAGACTCTACTGACTGCCATGATTGGTAGACGGCGGTAGGTGGCGCCACATGCCAAAACAGGATTTCAAAACATAAACATGATTTGCAGTCTGCAAAAAAAATTTTTTAATGCAAATATTTTGGCTGTACTGTTGTTGTTGGTGAGTTCAGTTTGTTATATGAACATTATTCCTGAGTCTCTGTGACATATTAGGAGGATTTTATGGCCAGTTGCTTTAGATTTATTACATAATGCACCTTTAAGATTTTTCCTGCATAAGGTGTTAATATGTATATTTACTAATAAAGGGCTAGTATGCTACTTCTATGCATGTCAGTAAACACCTAGTTAATATGTGTTTCCTCATCTAAAGTGTCACCAGTTTTTGTTATCCGCATACCTTATCTCAGCGTGGCAGTAGTCAAACTAACCCAGCATAGTAAACAAGTAAAATCTTCTTTTTTGGGTTGTTTTATACTTCATTTAAAACACCTACAACATATTTGTGTTGTGTGTTTGGTTTTGAACAGCAGGACTTAGAATCCTATGTCAGTTCTGAGAAGCAGCGAGTGTGTGCAGACTGACAGCTGATTGCACTATGGTTTAATCTTGTTAGGGATTTTCAAAAGTGCTGCATCCACTCAGATCTGGAGATAGGAGCACTGCGCGGCCTTTGTGTGCAAAATTTTAAACGCTTCCCAAAAAGGGGGACAAAGGGCCTCCCTGGTGATGTCATTCCCCTGTCAGCAAGCAGGCCCTTGTTCCAGGAGAGGGGCCAGAACAGGGCGTACTGTGACCGCCGTTGCCCATGGCCCCAGCTTTTCACCCTTGTCTCCATCTGAGCCGCTGTACCGAGCCTTGGTTAGAGCCTAAAGATGGAAATCTGAGTTGGACTGACAAAAGGTGTTGGTGGAATCAAAATATTTATGACCTTTACTGTGCCCACGGAAACTCAAATGTTGCGTATGTCATCTTTTTTATGGCACGTGTCGCTCCGGCAAGTGTCCACTGGTTTTCAATTACCGTCATTGCCAAGAAAGTGCAGCTGCACATTTTGGACATCATGTCCCTTCACCTCCTATATTTATCAGCGCTGTGTCCTGTCCCCACACACACACACACACACACAACTGTCCATCTACATGTGTTGTGGCAGACTTGTGTTGTATAGTTCTGCCTACATCAGTGCATGGATGACCAGTTGTGTACGCGCTCTCTGTAAACACATAAATCACATGTCACGATAACCAGTTATTTTATTTTCTGCTGATACAGAAATATTAACACGTGTTTTTCACTGAGATGACGCGTATGTTTAGAGGTATAATCAGTAGTTATGGAAAATTTTCCCACAGTCTAACAGTCCTTTTAATGACCTTTGACCCTACCCAGCCTAAGCCTAACACATAACACAAATTGAGTTTTGGCCCCCTGGCACTTTTGTGTCTTTTTAAACTTTGCAATGTGAGTTGTGCAAGGAATTGTTGAGCCAGCTTGACATTCCACGAAAACAGCTTCATAAATCTCAGCTGTTTGTGTGTGTGTGTGTGTGTGTGTGTGTGCGTGCGTGTGCGTGCACAGATGTGTCCAAACTTAGCAAAGTACACTGCGCAGCAACTTCTGTTTCCAAGAAACTGTACGGCGCGTACGTTTCCCCCACTTTTAGAGCGTGTATCCGGAGATGTTCTACCGGATTGTGTTACAGTACATAACACACAGTCACAAATACACATAGATGAACATGTCCCGCCAACAAGCAGACATCTTACACCTATGGTGGCGTACACATGCCAGTGTTCATGGGTATTTATGGTCATGAGTCATGTATGTTCATCAGAGATGCCACCCTGTCGTTCCCACATACTCGCCTAATATATTTATCTTCAAAAGGTGTCCGGGGGGGGGGGGGCCCGCAGTGTCCAGTTTAAGTCGGAGTCTTTCTCCGCCACTGTAAATCATTTGTACAACATTAGCAGGTCCCACTGAGCAGAAGGAGACAGTTATGCAGAAAAGGACAAGCAGCCACAGCCGGCGCTGTGGAAATTATGGCATTTGACGGATGAAAGACAAACATCCCGTGGAGCCACAGGGAGCTCAAACTGTGAATGATTCTCTGGTATGCTCGACAGGGAGCCTCTTCCGATTGCTGATCACCAGGCCAAGGGGACAATTCAACTCCGTGTGATTGTTTACATTTGATTCATCATTATTCTGTGTTCATTTAATGAACTGTAAAAGCGTTTTCAGAATGTTTGACACATTTTGTCACGTTACCGTCATTTAAAAAAACGGCAAAAACACGATTAAATGAAAGTCATTCCAGAGGGAGAATTTACTCAGACATATCTTTGATGATTCAATTTTGTTTTTGACATTTACGGCTTTGTCCAAAATAGAAAGCTGTCTTCATCGTGGTGACCTTGATGACAGGAAATGTGTCTAACCATGTTCTGAGTAATGGCTCTGTAAAAGAAAGTTTAAAAAAAAAAAAAAAAAAATAACACAAAGGTCAGTAGTGCAACTGTCACTATGTTTTACATGCACTTTAATCGAGCTAAGGCCGTAGTCTGACTAAGGCAGGCAATCGGACTACTTAGAGTTACAGTGTGTACATCAGGAGGAGAAACGCCAAGTTTGACTACAGTCTGACTAAGTGTATGCAGGAGTAATCAGACTATGAATCACATTATCCACGTATGTTTGTCAGACTAAGACAAGCTCAATTTTAGTGGGGCTAACGTGACTTAATGACATTAAAAAAAACAAACGATTGTCTTAGTCTGACTAAAATTGGACTTTTAACATGCATGTAAACATGCTGTATCTTTTGGATAAAGGAGCTGTTACTGTTTTTGATAGTGTTAGCATTTAGCTCGCCAGCTAGCACTCATTTAGTATAGATGTGGGTTGTTGACAATGAGGTGTGACCAGACCTGATGAAGACACCTGTTACTTATCAAGAAAAGGAACAAAAGAACAATGTTTACCAATTATGGTAAAGTGAGGTAAGGCTTTATTTATGTAGCACTTTTAAAAACGCGGTTACAAAGTGCTGCACTTGACATTAAAGCAGCAGAATACAAATACTCTATTTACAGAGGAAAAATCAATTGGTGAATGTTAAACTATAAAAGCAAATGTGTGCAAATGTGTTTTAATGTGTGTATGAATGAAAAGTGAGTAAAAACAATCAAAGTGATCTACAAAACAACAACGATAAAGATATGATATATCAGTTTTTTGGTACGATATTAAGATTAGATTACTGTGTTAACAGGTAGGGTTGCATTACAGAGGTACTAATACTTAATAGTTTATGTTTTTTCTTTCTTTAGGACGTCTATTGTTGGGGGTAAACACATGGTTAACCTGGAAGGAAGTCCAAATGACGCTGCTTCAGAGCCGAAGCCGCCCTCTGCATGGAAACCTCCTCTGCCTGCTGCGGCTGCTGCTGCTGCTGCTGCCGTGACGTGGGCGAACACAGTCAGACGCTTTGACCACCTGTAATGGTGTGTTGGTGGATGACTTCACGGCAGCTCCCTGTGGAGGCCAATGTGAAATCCACTGACGCTGTCAGAACAAAAAAAAAGGTCGGTCTGGCTCGTCGTCATGAAACTAAGAAAGCGAGGGGGTGTCGAAGCCTCCCATTCTGATCATGACTGAGGCAGCTGAAGGAAGGAAGCGTGGTCTCAGGGTTGAGAGTAGCAGCGTATAGAATCTATGTTGGTGTTTGTTGACAGCTTTATATCTGGAGGTGTAAACATTTCTCTGTTCATTAAATAATTTTTTTTTAAATCAAGAGCACGAGAAGCATCTGTATTGAATGATGACACAGCGGTTCAACTCAAGGCCCTTATCGACTACAAAGTGACTGATGTGCAGAGACAAACGGCAAAGCAGCGGCTCCTGTTTGCAATAAGCGCCTTTCATTTATATGAGAAACGAGGGGCTTTTGAAGTGGAAGAAACGCCACCTCTGCAAACGTGTTCATTAAAAAAAAGTTATTATACTTTTACCCGTGAAAGTTCATCATTCGGGTACTGAGTCACAGCGATTTGAAGCAGGACCCCTGCACTGCACGTTTAGCCTCTACAAAGAGCTTCACTGAGGACAACGCACACGTTTCCCCATAAATACTTGGATTTGGCCATGTTAATGATGCCTGCACAAATGGCCCCCAACCAAACGAAATAGCCCTGATTGCCGGTTAATTTATTTGAGACAGGCACCTCGCTGAGATCAAACGAGTCGCTCTCGCTTGTAGCACCTTCGTTGCAATGAATTTGCTGACCCCACAACCTCCTGCATTTTTCTATAAGGGGCATGAGAGGCCGGAAAAGAGTAGCCTCGAGGAAAAAAAAAAAGCAGGGGTTAGTGCACATGAGGTTTGGGTTTGTACGATGCTTGTGTAGCCTAATAAATCAGCTAGTTAAAGGAATTTTCTGTACACACACACAGTAGCTGAGAAAGAAGCGGCATGAAGTCCAGGTATCCTGACCGAGGTGTAGCTGCAGGGAGAAGCTGAGCACCCATGACTGATGGACCCATGGACGTCATATCTCTCTCCGCGGTGAGAGCGCTGCTCTCCAAGAATGGCAACCTGAAACATTTAAACCCCCGAGATGAAAAGAAATACTCGACGAGTGTGCACGTGTGCACGCGCTTAAACACTTTCTAAGCACATCCTGAGTGGCTTTTTTTTTACTGGGACCATCCATGAGTCAAGGTGAGGGTTGAGTTTCATTACTAGACAGCTTTAATGACCAGGGTAAAAGCTTGGAATTTCCACAACCTGAACACATGAGGAGGATTTAGCTCGGTTCTTTTGTTCCGGACATGAAACAGCACATTGTTAACCGTGGCCTGAAGGCAGAGTTGCCCGACAGGTTCAAATCACCGACTATTATTTGTGCCACATATCCTGAAAAGTCATTGTTGGCCTAAGTTTACGAATAGAAAATAGCCGCAGTTTATTCATATATATATATATGGAGCTTTAACTCAAAGGACAGTTTTTAAATGATTTAAATCGATAAAGTTGATATCGACCATTCTGTAGTTTGCCTACATTACCCAGAGTGCAACGGGACCACTGAATGCAATCAGTGATTCAAGTGTGCAGCTGGAAGCAGCAAATTGTAACTTGGACTTTGACGTTTCAGTTGGACTGCCACTCACATCATTTGCTCTTCTCTCTCGTTAGTTTCACATTAAGTCAGTCATACACATACATATACTCATTCATGTTTCTTTGTAGACCTGTTGCTATATGTGTGTAAAAAAACTGCATTGTTACAGATACTGCATTGTTTTTTCCCCAACACTCATTTGGAAGGCAGTCAACTCAGAGGTGAAGTCACTCCCAGTTCCAGCTTCCAGTGAGTAACAGAAAAATGCCTTTATTCTCGTGCTGCTTGGTGTTGAACCCATCTCTGCATTTTACAAACAAAACCCCAGTGAACTTTATAATGAGCCAGGCTCCAAAACTGGGTGTTGAAATGTGTTTGTAATGTACTGAGACAACCCAATAAAAATACAAATCACAAGATCAGTTAAATGTTAAAAAGTTAGTGCGTTTTATTCTGAAAAACCTTATTCTGTCTACATTTTTTTTCTTTCTTATTTGATGTGGGTGAATGTGTCAGGGTCACGGTCAGGAGGTCTCCGCCCCCTGTTGGTGATTGACCTCATTGTTCATGGAAGACCTCCCTCTGTGTTATTGAGACATGCTCGTCGTCTCCATTATGGAACCTTAATAAGGTTGTTTGCTTTATTAACTCCTATTAACAGCGTAGACCTGACATGAGGCTGCTGCTGGTGGATTTACTTCTTGTCATTTAGCACTTCCATTGTCAGTTTCTCAGTCACAGCACAGGGTTGCAGATTGATTGGTTTCCCATTTATGCATCTATGTTTTACAATCAGTTTGAAATATGGTGCATCATCACATTTCTTTTACTTGTTGCGACCTCTATTAGGGGTCAATCTGGTATCTCTTCATCTTGTTTATGACTCACGTTAACATTAACATTTGCTGTCTCTGTCAAATAAACCTATCATTTTAAGGCAATTTTAATCCAGGCTACTTTTTCTTTTTTTTCCCGCAAATTACCTTCTCGGTGCTTTCCAGAAAATTCCTGTAGTTTGCATTTGAAAGCCAGCTTTCAAGCGTTTGAGATTATCATTAAAGCATAAAATGTCATTTTAATGGAATTAAACCGTCTTTTTTTTGGCATCCGTTTTTCAGAAATATCTGATACCAGAGCAATCGGGTCAACCTTGTGATTCGCTCGTGTACTTTTCACGGAATTGGAGCAAGATTAAAGCAAAATTGCAGCATGCATTTCATGTATATATGTATATAATCATGTATAAAGTGCAGCGCACCGTTAAAAACAGTAGATCTTGTAACATGCTCTCTTTGCTTCACTGTCAACTTTATGCACTTTCTATTAATGTCAAGGACGGGAAATCCGGAAAACCCTCAAGTTTCGTCAATGAGTGGCACGTTTCTCAGCCTTGTCTGCTCTCAGTTTAAACTTAAGACAACCCAACAATCAAGTAAACACAAAACAATTTACTGAGGCTCTCTCCCTCTGTCTGTGTGTGTGTGCATTCTGCTACATCAGTCTAATAATAGGAGCCATTCATTTCCTGCTGGGATAATTGGCCTAAGTGCTGCACCTCCTCCTGGTGTCACTGGTCTGAACTGTGGTGGTCCAAACAAACTAACATCTGGACAACGTACACTGAGATCAGATACTGGGAAACATTTAAAGCTGAAGTTCTCAGACAAGGAGTCCCTATGACAAATAAAAATATATATATATTCTATAGTTTACGCGTGTATTTCGCTTAAAATTATGATTACAAAGTGTAGGAAATAATCTATTATTATCTATTTGTAACTGTCTGTAAAGAAGGTGAATATACAGTATGTCATGAGAATGTGAATGGGTGTGTGCCAAAGAACCCCCCTTAGAGATCCACTGATTTTACAGGGGAAACATTAAGAGTAAAAATGGAAGAGAAGTTTACGGATCCAGCTGTGTCTGTCTCCGATTCTTTAACCTTTTTCCTTTAAAAACAAAAGAATTCTCAAGTGTGAAGCACAGGGTTAAAAAAAGAGAACGTGAAGAGCCTGAGACGAGCACAGCTTGAATCGTGACCCACGCTTCCCCTCTTTTTCTTAATGTTTCCCCTTAATTATGTCGAGGATGAACGTGAAGAAAAGGAGGGGAAGTGTAGATTATTGTAGATTATGGATCAGGCCGTGTCATTGGGTTCTTTAACCCTTTGCTTTCAAGGCAAAAACTAGAGCTGATGCCATGAGAGTTCATATTCTCAAAGATGAAAGTAGAGTTTGGACAAAACTTTATTTTTATCAGGAGAATCAATGCGAGTAAAATTCAGTTCCCGCAAAGAGTAAAAACATGGTCTAGGTTTAGTGTGAAGACTAACGCTGTCTGTGTATCACTTTTACTTGTTCAGCATGGAGAGGAATCCAAATCTTAGAAGTTGTTTTTACATTTTAACTCTGCAGTTTCATCAGTTTGAATCAAAATTCATAAGCGTACAGACTCATAGGAACAGTATTGCCAAAGTAAATCTGACAAATTGGACAACAAATATTTTATGCCATTTACATAGGGTGCAAAGCGCCATAATTCCAAATGGCCGACTTCCTGTTGAGGCGATGGTTCGTCTTGGTCTATAACATCTTCCCATCAAGTTTCAGGAAATTTGATGGTACTTAATTTTGCCTCTATTTTCACCTTAGGGGGGGGCGCTATAGAGCTCTTGAGCAACGCACGGGTCCGTAAACTATGCCAATATCGCATTTTTGGCAGACCTGACCTTTGTGCAAAGTTTTTATGCACATTCAAAAAGCCTTTTAAAAAATAACTGCAAAGCCACGGAATAATCTGATGGATAACAATAGGTTCCTCACACAAATTCGTCCCAGGGGCCGTTTCGTACCTGGCAGACACTCAAACTGGCAACCCTTAGGTCACAGGAATAATAATGATGATGATAATAATGTGTTTTTGTTGCGTTTTTTTAACACAGAAAATATTGTGATATAATTTATTTGGACATCAATCTGATATTTGTCTGCCAATCAACAGATTTTACACGTTACATTTATATAAACCTTTATATAAACTGCAGTTTAATATCGTGTGCAGCGCTAGAACACGTACATGGGTGTGATAAATCCGCACGGACACGATGACAAAGCCTTCTCAATTTTAGATTAACTTGATAATGTCACAATTAAACTACAAGCGTTTGTCTGCGTTGCCTCTGACAGAGACGTTGATCATTCCCGCTCCGATGCGTCTGATTAATTCGCCGCCCATATACCGCCGTCTCCATGTAAACACTTGATTTACTCCCCCATCGTGTTAACGGGAGGCCAACGTTAATGCCTTAACACTGACTCATTCTCTCATTTAGACTTTGTAATAAGCTCACTAATAGCTGCGGCTAATGAATTCATCGCCCGTCTCCGCTCATTAACGCAGACTTTAAACGCGTTTCTCGTCTCTCGGTGGGGGGACGTCTCACTTTTCCTTGACAAATCTGCGTTTACTACACCAGGTGCAGCAGTAAAGGGGGGAAAAAACCTTAGTAGTTTTAAACAACAGTGGCTTTGCAGGTGAACAGAAACTTTAGAAGTCTTTCTGTGACGACTGCGAACGCAAAGAGCAAATATTGAAAGAAGCCTACACGTTCATTTTGGTAAAAGATATTTAAAATCAGAACAGCTTTAAATGTCAGTGTTATTTTAAACATTGGTCTGGTATTATTGCTTTAAAATAAAAAATAATTTGCTTTCCGTAGCCGTATAATAAGCCTTTTATATAGTCAGTTTATAGCTTGCTCACCATCAGGTTTCTACGGCAACCTAAACAGATAAAGACGAGGCTTAATACACAAACAACAACCAACAAAGAAGCGATAAGAAAAATGGAACATTCTCAACTTTTGCTGCATGCAACGCTGTGAGTCAGCAAAAATCTGATAATTGGCTTTGCCAGGATTAGGGTTGTCAGTCCCACAGTCCAAAAACATGCAGATTTAGGGATTAGGCAAATTGGACACTCTAAATTGACTGTGAGAGAGAATAGTTGTTTGTCTCCATGTGGCTCTGTGATGGACTGGTGTCCTGTCCAGGGGTGTGTGACCCTCGCCTTTCACCCTCTGTCAGCTGGGATCGGCACCAGCGATGTGTGACTTCCTTAGAGATGTGGATGTCGGTTTGCACTATCGGCTCGACTCAACGAGTGCTGGAACTTTAAAGACAAAACTGGAAACGGGACCATCAAAGAACGGCGTGGACCAAATGAGGTCAAAGTATGGCCACCCTTGTTCAAAAGTCAGCAGATCTGGATCTCACTTGGTCAAAAGTCGTCATCATCCATATCACCACCATGCTACCGTATTACACGGACGACCAGAGAACATGCTGACTTATTGAGTTGCTGCGATCTCCACTGGATCCTGTGAGTGACCTCGGTGGAAGCTGCGGAATGAGGAGATGAATCCTGGTGGATGATTTCACTCCTCTCGGGCATCGAGCCCAGACCTCGAAGGGGGGGGGGGGGGAATGTGAAACCATAACGTATCTAAGTAGGGTGCAGTAACCTGAAACATTCTCCTTATAGACCATTTTTATTCATCTCGTCTTCAAGTTTCATGTATCAATCCGTCCATACATTCATTCTCCACCGCTTTGAGGGACTCCGGGGGCTGGAGACAAGCCCAGCTGACATGGGACTGCAGGGACACCACGGACAGGTCAATGTAGAGTGTCCAATTAACCTCATCTGCATGTTTTTTGGACTGTGTTAGCGTCCCATGCATCCATGCAAACTCCACACAGAAATGCCATTGGTTGAACTGGGATCCGAACAGATGACCTTCTTACTGTGAGGCAACAATGCAAGCCACTGCACCATCCCTGTATCAATTTATGTGTGCTGATGTTGCAGGAGTCTAAAAACATGGGCTTTTACATAATGATACCATGAATTGCATGTGATGTTTTGTAGTATTTCCAGAGCTCCATTATCACGGAACATTATGTACATTTTATTTTGTGAATGGTGTCGAAACAAATGTGATGTTTAGCGTGAATGAGTCACTTGGCATTAATGAATCGGAGCTGCTCACTCTTTGATTTCATGCCTTGCGTCCCTGTTAAATGCCCTTTCCGCTGCAGAGGGGAGATTGATTGCGACATCAGAGCAAACCACCAGGGTAATCTGCTCCGTGTGATGGAAATACTGTTTGGTGTGGAAGAACTCAAGGTTAAAAGGCTTTGCCACAGTGGGAGCAGAGGATGTGGGAGTGGCTTTTGACAACAAGCCTCCACGGTGTCTCTTTTAACATCGCTGATCTGTCATTTTGGTGAAAATTACCCAGGAGGCTCAATCCATGAATGGAAACGTCAAATTATATCACTATAGCTCGGACCTAAACTTGATTTCAAAGTGTAAAGAATGCGCTGCTTTTATTCAACAGTTCGTTCTCCTGATAGTGAGGCTTAGAGAGTCACACAAAACAACAGAATATAAAATGCTGAATTATGGTGATGGGGATGTTGATGATAGACTTTTGGATAAACTGCTAAATATTCAGTTCAGTCATTTTCTCAGCGATGATTCAGCCTCACAAATGTTCAGAGAGCATTGTTCCAGATTCTGTTATAGAAATACTGTCCATTTACTTTCTTTTCTTTTAGATAATTTAATTACATTTTACTGCATATCTCAATTGAGGAACAACTTTAAAAGTAAGTGTAACCTGGTATACGCGCTGCGTTACTGGGTGACACTGTTATATTCTGAGGATTTAATATTGAAGTTTATTTTGGGGCTTTTTGTCCATTCTCACTGCCCGTAGAATTGACGTGCGTTACGCCGGAAACGCCTTGTTGCGTTCAATGCACGCTGTCTATTCTACAGGTAAAAAATAATTATATTGTGTTTTGAGTAAAATGTTGTTTAAACTCACTGTGGGAGTTGTGTTGCGTTCTCTGTGTTGTTGGAGTGTGAGACGGAGGATACATTTTGTATTGCGTTATCCCGAGCAAGCTATGTGCTCTTTGTTATTGTTTATTGTTGCTAATTTTGTTAGCTGCCGGGCGCTAGCCGTTGTGAACGTGCGCCGTGTACTCTGCAGTTGGTGCGTTGCGTTAAGTGTACGCTGAATCTTCTACAGTGCCTGCTGTTGAGAAAACTGAGATTGTGCTGATGAAAATAAACGGTCTCGTCACCATTAAATATCAACTCTTCTGCCTCCTGTGGTTCTTTCGCGGGACACGTTTCCCCCCGCCGGCGACATTAACAACACCTAAACGCAACGTGAAGTGGCTGTAGGTTACTGTATTGTGGGTTACATAAGCTAGCAAACAGCAACTTCATTTTCAGGGTTGGAAATGTTTTCATACTAATAACAACTTTTATTAAAATATTGATAATTGAAGGTATTTACTCCTCAATATCTTTGGATTTTTTATATTAAAGGTACAGTGGGAGATCATTTCCTGGATTATAGAGCGATCCAAGACCAGAGTGCTGCGTTTGACCGCTGGTGACAGAAAAGACTGCAAAGTGATGCCACAGTGGCTCTGTTTCTACTGGACAGGTAGGCTAACTTTATGTCTCTGTGATCTCTTGAGAGTATTTGTTGTTTTTCGGCATCACATTGTCATTCGGAAAAGTTAGCGTCACTGAAAAGTACCAAAAGTTACCAAATCCAACACTTTTGTGAGCAAATCATTGCGTTTTCCTGTGATCTGGAGGCGGAGCTTCGCAGGGTAGTCTGAAGAAAGGGACTTGGACTTTTGAACTTGGAGTTCAAAATGTAGGCGATTTTTACAGCAATAAGTTGACGAACTGTGGCTTTTAGAAGTTTGAAACTCCCAAAGCACAGCTTGGTTTTTCCCAAAAATAAAAAAATAGCAATAAACGAACATATAAACAAATATGTACTGCAGTGAAAAAAAAACTTTAATAAAATTTACTTTTGCAGATCTCCAGGAAACTTTGTTCAAGTTTGCGTTACACTCTGACTATTAGTGTGTATATACAGTGCTTTCTGTCATTGTCTCATATTGTTTTATACTTATACATGTTGGCCACTTTTCCAGAAGATGTGAATCATAAACACATAAAAATTAACCTGTGTTAGTATCAAGTCTTCATGTTCACGACCAGCTCAAAGAACAACATTACATGAAGTAGGTCTAAAGCTTCAGGCCCTTATCTTTGTTTTTAATTCACTTTTCACTGCACTCAGTCGCCTTTAACCCGACTGAGCATGACAAAAACAAGCACACAAGAAACAAGTTTGTGATGGGACACTATGTTGTTGTCCCAAAAAACTAGTAAATGGCCGTCGGGCAACGTTCTCCGTCCACCAAACACTCCGACCCAGACAGACAGAGGCGCTCTCCTTCCCTGAAGACTTACTGTACTCTCTCTCTCTACATCTGCCTCACTGAGCATCTTAAATGGAGCTGCCCACTGACCGGAGTGAGCTCGTAAAAAACACTAAATCCCTGTGAGGGCTTTCAGAGGTCATAAAATGTTTTTTGCTTTTTGACCCTCAGTCCACATTTTTTAAAGGGAACGGTGGAAGGTAGGGGGGGTGAATCCTACTCCATGTGCAGCCCTAATGACCTTCTGCAGTTTGGACTGCAAAGACCAGGTTTGGTGACGGTTAACAGTGTGTGGTAACTGTTAATGTGAGCCAGTAAAGGAAATTATACTCCAGTTTTCCTGTCACTGGAACATGCATCACTTGAGGAAATTACCTCCACTTTAAAGTGACCTCCTGCTGGAGCTGATGAAGGTGATGAGGAAGATGTTGATGAGGAAGTAAAAGGCCTAGGACTGGGTTGTGTGAGAATAGATTCACGATTTAATTAAATATCCTGGTCATTGCGATCAATTTCAAATACATGTCATTGGAGTGTGACAAAAGGCCCTGCACCGACCCAACCCACAAAAAACATTTCCATAACAGAAGAAGTAGTCGCCAAGGATAGTCATCCGAGCCTCGACCTGGTGACCCTCGAACCGGCTGACGCCCCGACTTCCCTGCCCGACAGAACTTTCCACTGATGAGCCACACGAAAAAGACGTGTCCGAGGGAGCTGTAGCATCATTCTCTTCTTCATTGAAAGCAATGCGTTCTTTTCCCTGCGTCCAGACTTGTACCGCCACCTGATGGAGAAGTCAGATACTACAGGACCCTGGTGTGCGAGTATACCAAGGCTTTAACAGATTGCGCTCAGCTGGCTGTCCGCAGATTGTGTCTATTGTATCCTGCATGAACTGAAGCAAGGTTCCATTAAAAGGTGACACCAGTTAGTTTAACGCTGTACAGTATTAGTACAGAATGTCCAGCAGAAGGTCAAAGCCAGTAAAATACGCCAGGTCAGAGCTAGGCCTGTGTTCAGCCTAATGACCCACAGCACAATTAACACTCGGCAGCGCAGCGGGTCAGAGTGTGAATACGGAGGTGTTTATTGGCTGTTGGCTTCGCTTCCCTGGAACAGACTCGATCATTCAGCTGATCTTCTTCCAGACTGGTGCTGGAGGCGCTCCAGTCTGACACATGCACAGAGCGGTGGAGGCCAGCAGTCGCACAGAAGGAGGCCGACACACATCGCAGCACAAAGGCACCAGTGAGAATAACAGAGGAGTGATGCTCCTGTACTATTTTTATACTCATGTGATGTACAGTGAGGAGCTTGTTCCTCTTTCTTCAGACAAAAGAAAGGTCTGTCTGGAGAGTTTGTGTTTTTTTTCTTCAACCAGCTGACAGAAAGGTAATGATGTGAGGATATTAAAAGCAATGACTCGTTTTCCTGCACGATAGCGTGTAAAATAGAGAGTCATTCATGCTCGGCAGACAGCTGTCAGATCCCAGCTGACTGGACAGTGACTGGACGTTCCCCCTAAAGCCCAACCTCCAGTTATATAATCACACTTTATGTGCTTTTAACACTTCAGCTCACATCCAGCATGAGATGTCTGCGAATTAGAAACGCAATTGACCCATTTTTCCTATACAGAATGACTAGAGGATATGAGCTGTGAACTGTTGGCTTCAGCTGCATTTTGTCCTTTATTAAGCTCTCACACAGCGTGTGTTTACTCACAGTCTGTGGTTTGGGAAGCTCCTGTTTATCTGCACTGTGCACTAGAACATGGGGGCAACTCAATCGCCAGGATCACATGTGGTGCCTTCGTGTGTTCTCTGCAAACCACAGATACTGTACATGTGAGTGAGTGCACGTTACATAAGCGTTACTTATTTACATGTCACTGTGATAATGATTCAACTGCATGTTTGGCTCTTGTCTGATATGAGGCTTTGGAGAACTGTTTACTGGCTTAAATTAAAAGAAAATAAAGGGAAATCCCGATAAAATGTTGATATAATAATGTTATATTAATTCTCAACCATTTTCTTTGTCAGTGCGCTGTGAGATATTAGTTCTCATTAGTTAGCATAAAATGAATGATAAGAAAAAGATAAAGACTATTTATTTTAATAGCGATAAAGGAATAAAAAGAAAATAATCTGTTATTTAGAGATTAGGAGGGGAAAGACTCACAGATTTGTCTTTACGTGACTTTTAATTATTCATTCATTAATGTTTATGATTTACTTTTGCATAATGTTGCCTTCTGCTTTACCTGACATTAAAACTGATTCTAACAAGTTGATTCAAGGTCGACGGGTTCTGTGGCAGAAACTCAAGTCACCATAAGACTGAAAATCTCACCTGAGAAGACGGACTGTCTTGTGATTGGCCAATACCTGGAAGTGACGTAATCGGCACACCAACTCTCAGAAGCGCAGCTCCCCCTCTGGAAAGGTGGATGCACTGCTACTCATTATCAAAACATTGTTTTAACAATGTTTAAAAATAGCTTGGTCACGACTCTCCGCCACAGTCCCTTTTACGACTTTGACCCAGAGTCAGAAGACACTCCACAACAAGACGTTCTTCTTCTTCTGCGGCACAATGTACGCAACCCGATGTGCCGGGAGTAGGAGGATCCGCTGTTCAGGAGAAATGCAGTTTACGTAACCAGACCGGGTTTTTTCGGAAATCTCGCTGAGCCCTAGATTACAATACAAAACCTTCAGGGCTTCATAAACGAGGTAATGGCGCAGATACACACCAAAAAAGCAATGTTAATTAGATCTTTCTGTCTAGGTCCACTTTAATATTAAGCGGTGGGCCACATGCAATAGATTGGTGGTTTGACACCTCTGGTAAACCCTAAACCTAACCCTAAAATCAGGTCCAAAAGCCATTTAAAGATGTGGAAACCAGGCAAAATGTCCACAAAACAACAAAAAACAAGAACACACACACATCTAAAGCTGTTATCTCAGCTCAATTATCTAACCACCAAAAGCAGAACAGAAAAAAACCCAGAGTAACTTTCCCTCCTCCTCCAGTTTCCCGCTGCTCAGATCAGTTTGTTGTTTTTTTTTTTTCCCGCCCGCGTGTTGAACGTGCTGAAATCTGAGTTGTGCCAGAACCTCGTGAAGCAGGTGCACCTCGTCAAAGCCAGATTTTTAGACCCACCGTCTCCTAGCAACAGCACCAGAAGAGGACAGACACAGCGCCACCGGGGGCTCCTGGGGCTACGGCTATTTACCGAAACGTCCTCTGGCTTTGTTTGGCTGTTTTCATGAAAACTAGGCCACTAGGTTGTGTTGCACCAGAGCAGACCGGTGAACAGAAACACAACAAATTAGCACACACTCGTATTTATTGCAGCAGGTGTGAAGTGTAAATGAGTGGAGTGCTGGGTCACAGTCGGGTCATTACACACACACACACACACACGGTGTATTGTTACTGTGCAGTGGGGAATGTTCTTCTCTAAATTGGTTGGCATTTATGAATTCTGAGAAACTGAAACGTGATAACCTTTTCTTTTAAGAAGCTGTAATTTTAAATCATTTCTGGGAAATGAAAATCGACTCAGTCGCCTCTTCTAGATAATTAGTACAGGGTTACATCAACAGTCTGCTTTTTGCAATAAAAGATCAATATTCACTGATGGAAAAACAATTTTTTGTACATTTGTAATTTGTAAACAGATGTAATTATTTACATTTAGTTCTTGAGCCAAATCTGGATAAAACGATTTCCATTTCCATTAAATTATGACACCTCGGTCAAATATGCCTTGTGTCATTATTTACCAACCAGAATCGGAAATAATGATTTTATTCTGATACTGAACATTTGCTGTTTTTCGTAAGTAAGTCAGAATTTTGCCTTTTTTTCCCCTCAAGTGTATAAAGAGACAATAAATGTACTGTGGTGTTCATGCAGAATTTAGCACATGCACTAAATGCAGCAGTGTTGTTGTGCACACGTGCAAAACATGCAGTCATGCTTCGAGTGTGTTACTATGGCAACACAATACAAAGGGACATTTACTGTGAAGTTGTTTTTAATGTTGATATTTTACACATTTACACATATGCAGTTTGAGAAACTTTCAGTATGTCATAAACCTATTGTTAGGTAGGCTCTCTGAAGTCACTCCTCACAATTCACCTGAAGCTCATCTTCTCGTCAACTTTCCAGTCCTGCACCAGTCTTGTGGTGGTTCACTTCCAGCCAACTCTGATCATTGTTGAATTTGTCATCCATAGTTACACCATCTTCTTCTTTTTTGGTCCAATTCTCCACAGTTCCTGTGTTCCCACCACGCCTCAGCCTCTCAGCCTGGAAATCCACCTCACTGCGCTCCTGCCCAGCCAGCCTTAACCGTTAAACACCTACGCCTCAAAATGTCCCATAAAAGGGCCAGAAAATGTCCTGCGAGTAAGTCATTTTTCAAGTTTTCCCAGAATAATCCTTTCCTTTCAATATCTGGCAGTTATTTAATATTTAACCCCATGTTAAAATAGTGTATTAAGAATTTGAAATGAAGAAAAACAAAAGGTTTTATTTAAAAAAAAAAAAAAACTGTAGTTGTACACGATTGACCAGATTTTACATGTTAAATTTGAACAGTAAATAACATTTAGCGTAACCTTTGTTTGAGTCTTTGTCTCAATGTGCAAAAACATGCCATAAAATGGAAACTATGTACATGTTTATCCAAATTACCGTAATAATCATGTGTTTGTGGATTTGACGTGCAGCTTCTTAGCTTTCAGAAACCGTCGTGGAATTAGGGTAATGCAAATTGCACTTTAAAGGGTTAAGTTACTTGCCATTATTTCTGCTAATTAGGGTGCTTTCATACTCCCATTTCATTCCAATTCAGGGAGGTAATGTGTTAGTTTTCACACTGCAGTCCAGACTCAGATAAGCAGATGTGTAATAGGTCAGAATTTTGTAGGAATTTTCTCTGGAAGGTGATTGTACTACAGTTCAGTATGTGAAGGTTTCCAATCTGATGAGGTGACGTGTTCTGGAGGCGTATTCACCAGACTGTTTGTATTCCGAAGGCACACCAGCTAAGCCGCCTGGTAATATAGCACATTTATGTTTACCAAAGTTGTCGGTCGTACCGGTTCGTGTGTAAATGCAGGTGGATGCTACGAATGAATTGTGTGCAAACTGCAAACAAACCACCGCTTGGAGCTTTTGACCCGGGTTGTTTGTGCTCTGATTGCTGTGTTCACACAAGCTAATTATCAGAGGTGGAAAGAGTACTGAAATTATTCTACACAAGTAAAAGTACCACTATTGTGATAACATTACTTAAGGTACAAGTAAAAGTACTGGTCTAGAAATGTACTCAAGTTAAAGTTAAAAAGTAGTTAAAAATGTACTTTTTTAACAAGGTTGGGATTATTTCTTTCTTGTGTCATGCAAAAAGGTCGAGACACAATTCTCACATTAAATGTCTTTCATTAAAGGCAAAACTTAACAAATAAAATAATAATTAATAAAAGTCCTGACAAAATAAAATATGTGAAAAGATAATGTATCACTTAAAATGGGTCAAAGGTCACAAACGCTTTAACTTTCTCACCTTAATTGGCGCCAGTTCACCTGTCCTCATCGTCCAACTGTTCATGCATGTTCTGCATGAATAATTAGAATTTAATTTTTGTAAAATTCAGGCCAACATTTTCCCCCAAAAAAACATACTTTAAGTGAAAGTAAAATTACAAACATTATACAAAAAATTCATACAGCAAGGAACCTGGACATGACACCGTATGACCATCTCTCCCTTACCGCCGACATTGCTGCAACAGCTCAATCTTGCAGATACATATTGCACAACATCAGGAGGATACGGACTCTTCTAACCCAGAAGGTGTCACAGGTTCTGGTCCAGGCTCTGCACCTGACTGCACCTCCCTCCTGGCCTGGTCTCCCGGTCTGCGTGTTCCCATTCCACCTCTGCAACTCATCCAGAATCCAGCAGCTTGACTGGTCTTCAGCTGGCTTCCTGTAGCTGCCCACATCCGATTAAAGACTCTAGTGCTTGCGTTCCATGCTACAAACGGATCCGGTCCAGCCTACATCCAGGACATGATCCATTAGAACTGATCTTGGGGAGGAACTCTCCCGGTTTCACAACAACAATCCACGTATAAAAGCCCCTTTAAACTCTTTAAACCTGATCACTCAGCCTCGTCTGTGTTGGCTCCTTAACTTTATTGCCCCCATAATGTGCATCTTTTATCGTCTACATTTTTATTATGACTGCACTTCATTATTCATGTGTGTGTTTTAGTGTTTTTACCTTGTTTTATATTGTGTTTTTTATATTGTTCCTTGATGCAACACAAGAATTCCACTGCACTGCGAACGGCGAGTACTTGAAACGAGTTTGAGCACTTCACGGTGAAATCTTATATAAACAGCGTCGGTTAAGAGGCAAAACATACGCTACTGTGTGTATGTGTGTTGACACTTGCATGGTCTGTGTTGAAATGTAACACGAGTGTATCGTTCAAAACTACTCATTAAGTCAAAGAAAAATGACACACGAGGACATAACAACCAGCGTTCACTGCCGTTATTGCTGCACGTCGATGGGTTTTAAAGCTATAGTACGTAACATAAACACAAACAAATGTATGTTAAATTCACACAATTCTGAATAAACCTGTCGGGAGTGGTGGAAACCAGCCTGTGTGTTTGTCTCCTCTATCAGCCACGCCCCCAGTCTTTCAAAGGCACTGATTATTCTTAAATTTGAACAAAAATCAGCAGCTTTTTAATCATTCTTTTTTGATTTGCTAAGGTGGTTAATAACACCTTTTCCTTGCGAGTTGACACCAAAGTCAGAGGAGATGTTTTCCTTGCTTTAAAAGTCCGTGACCACACTCGCAGTCCAAGCAGCACATCTTATACCATGAAACGCTATCCTTTGTCACTGAGCTTTTATTACCAAGGCCACTGCTTGATGAGAGTGGAAGCCTTTCCTTTCTTATAGTGGGCTGTCCCAGCAGAGATTAGGGGCCTGGTGCTGCTGAATGGAGGCGAGAGGCAACTTCTTTTTCTTTTCTTTTTTTTTTTTTTTTACTCTAGATGCTTTCACTCATCAAGAATGAGTGTAATTCTAGGAAAAGTTCCACAAGAAACACTGGAGGGAAACCGCCAAATTCTGCAAAGCTCCTGAGGGGACGGGCCTTTGACAAACGGCTTCCCTGATCCGTGGAGCCTGTGGATCAGTGAGTACCTGCGATTATAGGGAAAAAATAAGTCTTATCCACCAACATTGTGAAGCTTCTTGCTTGTTCTGATTTGTATTTGAAATTTACACGGCGTACAACAAAAGTTATGTCTAGAGATTGCAGCACAGGATTCTTACAGTGAGTGAACCAATAGTAGGCCCAAGGAAATTTGTCACAGTTCAGAGTTCACTTGCCCCGTTTTTATGATCAAAAGTAAAAGAAAAACATGTCTATTTTGTGACTTCTGCAAAATGATTGCTACTTAATATCACTACTAAAGAATTTGATATGAAATTGATCATAAATTTGACTCGAAACATATTTTAAAGCCTGAATATGTGCCTCATAAACACGCACACCCCCAGGATGTCCATATAAGGAGATGTGTATTATTCCCACGGCAATTCATCAGATCTGAGTGACGTGATCACTAAGGGTTAAAGTCTTCACGATGTGGCGTCTGAAAATTTATTTTATGTTAGAGTTTTAAAAAGATGTGATTAGTAAGATCCAGAGAAAGCAAATAAGACATTTTGTTTTATCTCTGGAAAGCTTGATATCTGATATAATTGACTACAGGTGCTGTGACAACCGATCAAAGTCATTTAGAAGCGACATTGTTCCAGAACTGACCAACAGAAAGCGCAGTTCTCTAAGAAAACACACCCTGAATTTTAAGCGAGCACAGGTTGCAGAGCGGATCATTAACAGTTTTCATGGCTCCCGGCCTCTTCTGTCTGTCCACGGTTTACAATCTGAAGGGAAAGGTCAGTGAGAAGTGCTGCTGCAGGTAATTTATCAGCTCATACGCGCTCATATATGATAAATTGTTCAACACGGAGTCGTATACTGTACACAAAAAGGGTGTAAGGGGATATTTACAGCCGTGTCGAGCTGTATTATTCTCTGGTCGCACTTGAGATCAACAATAAAACAAAAGAGTGTTCACAGTTTTAGCACTTTCCCCATTTGAAAAGGTCAAACATCAAAAAGCTGCTGAATGAGTGACACTGACAGATGCTGTCAGTCCTGGTGGGGGTTATACTGCCGGTGGTGAGCACAGAGAGGAGGGGGTTCAGAACGGGAAGAGACAGCTGAGCAGTGCCTGATGACTCTAGAGTCTGAACAGCTGAGACCATGAAGGTCCAGGCAAGCAGCGGCTCCTCAGCCACCTCTGGGACTCTGCTTTTTTTTTGATGAGGAGAGCCTGTCGGGAAGAGAAGATGAAGTGTGTGCAGACACACTCAAGAGCTCATTCCTTAAGCTCAGCAGAAGCTTTTACCCCAAAAAACTGACAACAAGAAAACCTTTTTTCTTTTTTTTTTGTCCCAGGCATGCACTTAGCTAATAAACATCTGTGGTCAAGAAAGCAGAGAAACGATAGCAGGGTCTGTGCTGTATCTGGAGAAAACAATACACAAACAGCCCCCCACATTATCGCAAACGAGCGGTTCTGCATCTATTTCACCCCGTAACGCTCCGCAACGGCTCTGTGCTATCTGCAGCAACAAGCGTGGCGAGATTACACAAACTGTGGCTGTGCGGTACCTGTGCTTTTTTTCAGTTCAACAGTCAAATTGACCTGGAATGAGAAACGCAACAAACAACGTACAATGAATTCAGGGAAAGTGTCCACCGTGAGGAGCCGCTGCTGCTCCTTCACGCACACAAAATTCTTCTTCAGGCAGGAAACGAACAAAGCCCTGAGACATACTTCATGGTTGAGAATCAAAGGATCTTGGGGGTACTCGAATGCTTAAGCTTTCATCTCCACTGTTCTGCTTAAGTAAAGCCTTGAGTGAACGATGGGAACACTTGGTTCAGGGAGGAAAGGAGAGTTCCGATGCACGGCAGCTCTGCGCTTTATGAATTTAGCTCAAGAAAAACACAAACGTGACCTCGGCTGAAGCAGAAAGAATCTTTTCTTTCTTTGAAGCTCTTCCCTTGACAATAATATTTACACCTATGGACTTAACATCCAAAAAAACAAACGACTCTCTCAGGACGCTCTCCAGAGCCACAGGTAGCGTGGGATGTAAGTGATCTTAGTCGAGCCCCTCCCTGCAGACCAGATCACCTCGACACAATAACTCACCAAGGGTCAAAATGAGCGCTCGATGATGTGCTCAGTTACTCTCCTGCTGCAGAACATGACCTCTGTCAGCCACCACTGCTCCACTGGGCCCACTGTCCTTCCTCCTGATAGCTATCTCGGCAGCAACATCTGTTTCCAGGCTGTATTTACTAAACTGGGACAGGAGGCCAGTCCTGAGATTCCCATGAGGCTCCCTGTTGGGTCTGAGGGGGAACTTCAGCATCCACAATCCATTAAATGAGGCATGTAAGACATAAATGAGTGCTTCAAGGGTCTTTAAATGAGGTTGTCATATAGTGTATGAGGTGCAGTTAAAGTCAAGAACATATTAGGGACACTTTCTACTTTTACAACCCCATCAACATGCTGCACACGCGGCGAGGGTTAGCGGGAGGCGAGTGGCACTTGTGAAGCTCGTGCACCAACGGCTATATATTGATATCTATCTATCAGATCTGGTTAAAACATAAACAATCTGCTATTTTTTCATATCTTTTTGTTAATTTACATACAGTTTGAAGGGAAAACCTCTTGACAAGTGTACGAGTTACACCATGTTCACTAACGAGACTGATGCACAGATGCTCCCTGAAAGCATGGCTGCCAGCAGGTACAAAAGGAAAAAACAAGTTTTTAACCACCTGAATAAAAATGTACACCTGTTAAATTCCACATTACATAAAGAATATCTTCACTGCTTGATCTCAGAACCTGAGTTTGCAGTCATTCCCTGCATTAAAGTCCATAGAGAAAATCACCTATTTTAAACCACGGCACACAGGAATCGTTGAAATTTGAATCAGTCAGTTCAAATTTGTAACTTGGTGACTCCAGTGTTTTATTTTTAATTATTTTATTGCATTTACCGAAGTGACACAAACGTAGTAAACGAGGCAGCAGAAAACCAGCATAGTATAGTAGTAGTAGTTTCTGTAATCCAAAATTTTGGACGACATAGTATGACGTTTTTGTCACATTTTGGACCCAACAAAAATGTTTTCAAAAAATGTGTCAAATTTTGGATGACATAGTATAGTATGACGTTTTTGTCATATTTTGGACCAAATATTTTTTTTCAAAACATTTTTCACATTGTTGGACACATAGTATAGTATGACGTTTTTGTCGAATTTTGGACCAAACATTTAAAAAAAAAAAAATCTACATTTTGGACGATATAGTTTAGTATGACGTTTTTTGGACCATATCTTTTTTTTTCAAAAAAAAATTGTCACATTTTGGACCGCATAGTATAGTATGACGTACTACATAGTATAGTATGACGTTTTTGTCAAGTTTTGGACCAAAAAAATGTTTTTCAAAAAATTGTCACATTTTGGACGACACAGTATAGTATGACGTACTACATAGTATAGTATGACGTTTTTGTCAAATTTTGGAACAATTTTTTTTTAAATATGTTATTGTTCCTTTATTTGTAAAAAGTTGAAAAACATTAAGTGTGTGCTTGATTTTCTTTAAATTGTGAAAAAGGATTCTTGGGATTTAAGAATTCCAAAACATTTTCCCTTTGACCCACTTACATGATGTTTGCGTCATTTGTTAATATTCAGGAGCAACTCATACAGTATACACACACACACACACACTGTATGTTGTTGCAAAACAAAACAAAGTGTCATTTATATGAGGGTCAGTGTGACTGACTTCATAATACAGGTACAGATGAGTGAAAATAGTAAATTTACTGATGAATAAACACAAAAAAGTAGTTGTATTTTTGTCTATTGGGGAAATTAAATTGCATTGTTCACAGGAAATGTGTCGCGCTTGGTGACAGCCGATTTCAACGACGCTTCCAAAGACGAAACGGCTGCTGTGGACGGCCATCTGGACGCTGGACGTGTCGCCACTCAAAGGTGAAGGATCATTTTCTGGGGATGCATACTAACGAGAGACAGGCTGATGCAAGAGAGAGTTGTTGGTGAAAACAAAGAGTCCTGGCTGCTTTGCTCGTTTCAGTGGCAGAGGCAGTTTAAGTCTGTGTTTTTATCCAAAATATTCTCTACTCTGTGTTGGGTGTTCTTTGAAACTGTGGGATGAAGTGGAACTAAAAATGAACTGGGGCCCTTCCTGCTAATCACTGCTAAGGACCAAAGGGAACGTAAATGAGTGATAGATCAAGTGTTCCAGAAAGCTGTAGAGATATAAGGATGACAAATGCTCCACCATGGTGCTGTCAGTCCTGCTGACGCAAAAACCGTGGAGGGTCGGCGACGCATGACCAGACACAGCTCTCGGACCATACCATGAGATAATGAGCGGAGGTGATGGGAGTGTCCGATAAGAGTGAGGAACTGTGATGTGGCAACACTGTCTGCAGGAGGGAGGGGAGCGTGTTGTTTTCAAAACATGAAACACACACACACTCTTGTGAATGATACACAAAACATCTGGGCTTGGGGAACAACCGTCGTGCTACACACAAGGATCGATTGTTTGCTCTTTGTTGTAAAGACGCAATAAAATAAGCTGTTTGAGCATCATGTTTGTTTGTTTTATATGTCGACCATGTGATAAACTGCTGACACCTACAGGTGAAGTTGCATATTGCAACCAACCGAATACTTTTCCGTAAAGGTGTCTAATTAAAATGAAAAGCTACAATGGCTCTGACTGTTTGAGTTGTCCATTTTCAAGGCCGTGGTACAATAATAAAGCTATCCTATAACGTCAAAGAATGTCTTTGTTTTGTTTGTCATCACAGTGTTTGTGTCAGTATGAATAGCTTGGTTTTGGGTTCGATTCCCCCGCAGCACATAAATGTGTTTGATCTATTTATCCTCATGAACCACTTACCAAATTGTTTGTCAATGTGTAGAAAGAAAAAAAAACATTTTGGTAAAAGTTGTTCAAGTGATATGAAACTCTACCAAGATGAGAAACATAGGGACACCAACAATGAAAAACAGTAATCAGGACAAATGGCACAGTCCTTATTACACTGACTTGTAACCCAAAGGTTATAGGTTAAAATCTTGAAGTCTACTGAATATTATGTAGTTTTACAATTTCACACCTGAAAACAGAAGATAAAACAACCAAGAGCATGAGTTTTTATGCAGCTCAGTAAGAAAAGCTTGTCCTGTAAGAAAGTGGTTTATCAGAGATTGCAAGTTCAATTATTGGTGTGTGGTTTTTTCTTTTTGGTTCAAGAGTCAATGTAAATAGTCAAAAGCTCAAAGAAAACCCAGAGAATCGCACAAGCAGATAGCTCAGTGGGTAACAACGCTGCTTTGAAGTTAGAAGTTGCAGGTTAAATTCCTGTAAAGAATAAAACACTTTAAAGTTCAACATGCAAAGGGAAGATTGAAATAAAACGAAAAAACCCAACTGTATCAGGAACTCGTGGCGTAGTGGCTTTCTTCACAACCAGAAATCAGGTTGTTCATTCCACGAGGTCGCTGGTTCAATTTCGCATCTACTTGGTTGTGTCTGACTCGGTTCTACGGATGACATGCTAACCTATGACTTTTTTGTCACATTTTGGACGACGTACTATAGTATGACTTTTTTGTCAAATTTCGGAAATACACACCTATGACTTTTTTGTCAAATTTTGGACAACATACTATAATATGACTTTTTTGTCAAATTTTGGACGACATACTATTGTATGACTTTTTTGTCAAATTTTGGACCAAAAAAAGGTTTTTCAAAAAAATGGTCAGATTTTGGACGACAGTATGTCGTTTTTGTCAAATTTTGGACCAATTGTTTTTTTTTTTTTTAAATGGTCACATTTTGGACGACATAGTATAGTATGTCGTTTGTGTCAAATTTTGGACCAATTGTTTTTTTTTTTTAAATGGTCACATTTTGGACGACATAGTATAGTATGACGTACTACATAGTATACTATGACGTTTTTGTCAGGTTTTGGACCAAAAAAAGGTTTTTCAAAAAAATTGTCAGATTTTGGACGACATCGTTTTTGTCAAATTTTGGACCAATTGTTTTTTTTTTTTAAATGGTCACATTTTGGACGACATAGTATAGTATGACGTACTACATAGTATACTATGACGTTTTTGTCAGGTTTTGGACCAAAAAAAGGTTTTTCAAAAAAAAATTCAGATTTTTGACGACATAGTATAGTATGACGTACTACATAGTATAGTATGACGTTTTTGTCAGGTTTTGGACCAGAAAAAGGTTTTTCAAAAAAATGGTCAGATTTTGGACGACATAGTATAGTATGTCGTTTTTGTCAAATTTTGGACCAATTGTTTTTTTTTTTTAAATGGTCACATTTTGGACGACATAGTATAGTATGACGTAGTACATAGTATACTATGACGTTTTTGTCAGGTTTTGGACCAAAAAAAGGTTTTTCAAAAAAATGGTCAGATTTTGGACGACATAGTATAGTATGTCTTTTTTGTCAAATTTTGGACCACATTTTTTATTCAATAAATGGTCACATTTTGGACGACAAAGTATAGTATGACGTACTACATAGTATATTATGACGTTTTTGTCAGGTTTTGGACCAAAAAAAGGTTTTTCAAAAAAATGGTCAGATTTTGGACGACATAGTATAGTATGTCGTTTTTGTCAAATTTTGGACCACATTTTTTATTCAATAAATGGTCACATTTTGGACGACAAAGTATAGTATGACGTACTACATAGTATAGTATGACGTTTTTGTCAGGTTTTGGACCAAAAAAAGGTTTTTCAAAAAAATGGTCAGATTTTGGACGACATAGTATAGTATGACGTACTACATAGAATAGTATGTCGTTTTTGTCAAATATTGGTCGAATTGCTTTTTTTCAAAAAATTGTCATATTTTGGACGACATAGTATAGTATGACGTAATACATAGTATAGTGTGACGTTTTTGTCAGGTTTTGGACCAAAAAAAGGTTTTTCAAAAAAAAAGTCAGATTTTGGACGACATAGTATAGTATGACGTAATACATAGTATAGTGTGACGTTTTTGTCAGGTTTTGGACCAAAAAAAGGTTTTTCAAAAAAAAAGTCAGATTTTGGACGACATAGTATAGTATGTCGTTTTTGTCAGGTTTTGGACCAAAAAAAGGTTTAAAAAAAAAATGGTCAGGTTTTGGACGACATAGTATAGTATGTCGCTTTTTTCAAATTTTGGACCAAATTCTTTTTTCAAAAAATGGTCACATTTTGGATGACAAAGTATAGTATGACGTACTACATAGTATAGTATGACGTTTTTGTCAGGTTTTGGACCAAAAGAAGGTTTTTCAAAAAAATGGTCAGATTTTGGACGACATAGTATAGCATGTCGTTTTTTTCAAATTTTGGACCACATTTTTTATTCAATAAATGGTCACATTTTGGACGACAAAGTATAGTATGACGTACTACATAGTATAGTATGACGTTTTTGTCAGGTTTTGGACCAAAAAAGGTTTTTCAAAAAAGTGGTCAGATTTCGGACGACATAGTATAGCATGTCATTTTTTTCAAATTTTGGACCACATCTTTTTTTTCAAAAAATGGTCAGATTTTGGACGACATAGTATAGTATGTCGTTTTTGTCAAATTTTGGTCTAATTGTTTTTTTTCAAAAAATGGTCACATTTTGGACAACATAGTGTAGTATGACGTAGTACATAGTAAAGTATGACGTTTTTGTCAAGTTTTGGACCAAAAAAGGTTTTTCAAAAAAAAAGTCAGATTTGGACGACATAGTATAGTATGTCGTTTTTGTCAGGTTTTGGACCAAAAAAAGGTTTAAAAAAAAAATGGTCAGGTTTTGGACGACAAAGTATAGTATGACGTACTACATAGTATAGTATGTTGTTTTTTTTAAATTTTGGACCAAATTCTTTTTTCAAAAAATGCTCACATCTTGGATGACAAAGTATAGTATGACGTACTACATAGTATAGTATGACGTTTTTGTCAGGTTTTGGACCAAAAAAATGTTTTTCAAAAAAATGGTCAGATTTTGGACGACATAGTATAGTATGTCGTTTTTGTCAAATTTTGGACCACATTGTTTTTTTCAAAAAATGGTCACATTTTGGACTACATAGTATAGTATGACGTACTACATAGTATAGTATGACGTTTTTGTCAGGTTTTGTACCAAAAAAAGGTTTTTCAAAAAAATTGTCAGATTTTGGACGACATAGTATAATATGTCGTTTTTGTCAAATTTTGGACCACATTTTGTATTCAATAAATGGTCACATTTTGGACGACAAAGTATAGTATGACGTACTACATAGTATAGTATGACGTTTTTGTCAGGTTTTGGACCAAAAAAAGGTTTTTCAAAAAAATGGTCAGATTTTGGACGACATAGTATAGTATGTCGTTTTTGTCAAATTTTGGACCACATTTCTTTTTCAAAAAATTGTCACATTTTGGATGACATAGTATAGTATGACGTACTACATAGTATAGTATGAAGTTTTTGTCAGGTTTTGGACCAAAAAAAGGTTTTTCAAATAAATGGTCAGATTTTGGACGACATAGTATAGTATGTCGTTTCTTTCAAATTTTGGACCACATTTTTTATTCAATTAATGGTCACATTTTGGACGACAAAGTATAGTGTGACGTACTACATAGTATAGTATGACGTTTTTGTCAGGTTTTGGACCAAAAAAAGGTTTTTCAAAAAAATGGTCAGATTTTGGACAACATAGTATAGTATGTCGTTTTTGTCAAATTTTGGAACACATTTTTTATTCAATAAATGGTCACATTTTGGACGACAAAGTATAGTATGACGTACTACATAGTATAGTATGACGTTTTTGTCAGGTTTTGGACCAAAAAAAGGTTTAAAAAAAAAATGGTCAGGTTTTGGACGACATAGTATAGTATGTCGTTTTTGTCAAATTTTGGACCAAATTCTTTTTTCAAAAAATGGTCACATTTTGGATGACAAAGTATAGTATGACGTACTACATAGTATAATATGAAGTTTTTGTCAGGTTTTGGACCAAAAAAAGGTTTTACAAAAAAATGGTCAGATTTTGGACGACATAGTATAGTATGTCGTTTTTGTCAATTTTTTGACCACATTTTTTATTCAATAAATGGTCACATTTTGGACGACAAAGTATAGTATGACGTACTACATAGTATAGTATGAAGTTTTTGTCAGGTTTTGGACCAAAAAAAGGTTTTTCAAATAAATGGTCAGATTTTGGACGACATAGTATAGTATGTCGTTTTTTTCAAATTTTGGACCACATTTTTTATTCAATAAATGGTCACATTTTGGACGACAAAGTATAGTATGATGTACTACATAGTATAGTATGACGTTTTTGTCAGGTTTTGGACCAAAAAAAGGTTTTTCAAAAAAATAGTCAGATTTTGGACAACATAGTATAGTATGTCGTTTTTGTCAAATTTTGGACCACATTTTTTATTCAATAAATGGTCACATTTTGGACGACAAAGTATAGTATGACGTACTACATAGTATAGTATGACGTTTTTGTCAGGTTTTGGACCAAAAAAAGGTTTAAAAAAAAAATGGTCAGGTTTTGGACGACATAGTATAGTATGTCGTTTTTGTCAAATTTTGGACCAAATTCTTTTTTCAAAAAATGGTCACATTTTGGATGACAAAGTATAGTATGACGTACTACATAGTATAGTATGAAGTTTTTGTCAGGTTTTGGACCAAAAAAAGGTTTTTCAAAAAAATGGTCAGATTTTGGACGACATAGTATAGTATGTCGTTTTTGTCAAATTTTGGACCACATTTTTTATTCAATAAATGGTCACATTTTGGACGACAAAGTATAGTATGACGTACTACATAGTATAGTATGACGTACTACATAGTATAGTATGACGTATGTCAGGTTTTGGACCAAAAAAAGGTTTTTCAAAAAAATGGTCAGATTTTGGACGACATAGTATAGTATGTCGTTTTTTTCAAATTTTGGACCACATTTTTTTTTCAAAAAATGGTCAGATTTTGGACAACATAGTATAGTATGACGTGCTACATAGTATAGTATGACGTTTTTGTCAGGTTTTGGACCAAAAAAAGGTTTAAAAAAAAAATGGTCAGGTTTTGGACGACATAGTATAGTATATCGTTTTTTTCAAATTTTGGACCAAATACTTTTTTCAAAAAATGGTCACATTTTGGATGGCAAAGTATAGTATGACGTACTACATAGTATAGTATGACGTTTTTGTCAGGTTTTGGACCAAAAAAAGGTTTTTCAAAAAAACGGTCAGATTTTGGACGACATAGTATAGTATGTCGTTTTTGTCAAATTTTGGACCACATTGTTTTTTTCAAAAAATGGTCACATTTTGGACTACATAGTATAGTATGACGTACTACATAGTATAGTATGACGTTTTTGTCAGGTTTTGGACCAAAAAAAGGTTTTTCAAAAAAATTGTCAGATTTTGGACGACATAGTATAGTATGTCGTTTTTGTCAAATTTTGGACCACATTTTTTTTTCAAAAAATTGTCACATTTTGGACTACATAGTATAGTATGACATACTACATAGTAAAGTATGAAGTTTTTGTCAGGTTTTGGACCAAAAAAAGGTTTTTCAAAAAATGGTCATATTTTGGACGACATAGTATAGTATGACGTAATACATAGTATAGTATGACGTTTTTGTCAGGTTTTGGACCAAAAAAAGGTTTAAAAAAAAAAATGGTCAGGTTTTGGACGACATAGTATAGTATGTCGTTTTTGTCAAATTTTGGACCACATTTTTTTTTCAAAAAATGGTCACATTTTGGACTACATAGTATAGTATGACGTACTACATAGTATAGTATGACGTTTTTGTCAGGTTTTGGACCACATTTTTTTTTCAAAAAATGGTCACATTTTGGACTACATAGTATAGTATGACGTACTACATAGTATAGTATGACGTTTTTGTCAGGTTTTGGACCAAAAAAAAGTTTTTCAAAAAAACGGTCAGATTTTGGACGACATAGTATAGTATGTCGTTTTTGTCAAATATTGGTCGAATTGCTTTTTTTCAAAAAATGGTCATATTTTGGACGACATAGTATAGTATGACGTAATACATAGTATAGTATGACGTTTTTGTCAGGTTTTGGACCAAAAAAAGGTTTTAAAAAAAAAAGGTCAGGTTTTGGACGACATAGTATAGTATGTTGTTTTTTTCAAATTTTGGACCAAATTCTTTTTTCAAAAAATGGTCACATTTTGGATGACAAAGTATAGTATGACGTACTACATAGTATAGTATGACGTTTTTGTCAGGTTTTGGACCAAAAAAAGGTATTTCAAAAAAATGGTCAGATTTTGGACGACATAGTATAGTATGTCGTTTTTTTCAAATTTTGGACCACATTTTTTTTTCAAAAAATTGTCACATTTTGGACTACATAGTATAGTATGACGTACTACATAGTATAGTATGACGTTTTTGTCAGGTTTTGGACCAAAAAAAAGTTTTTCAAAAAAATGGTCAGATTTTGGATGACATAGTATAGTATGTCGTTTTTGTCAGGTTTTGGACCAAAAAAAGGTTTAAAAAAAAAATGGTCAGATTTTGGACGACATAGTATAGTATGTCGTTTTTGTCAAATTTTGGACCACATTGTTTTTTTCAAAAAATGGTCACATTTTGGATGACAAAGTATAGTATGACGTACTACATAGTATAGTATGACGTTTTTGTCAGGTTTTGGACCAAAAAAAGGTTTTTCAAAAAAATGGTCAGATTTTGGACGACATAGTATAGTATGTCGTTTTTTTTTCAAATTTTGGACCACATTTTTTTTTCAAAAAATGGTCACATTTTGGATGACAAAGTATAGTATGACGTACTACATAGTATTGTATGACGTTTTTGTCAGGTTTTGGACCAAAAAAAGGTTTTTCAAAAAAATGGTCAGATTTTGGACGACATAGTATAGTATGTCGTTTTTGTCAAATTTTGGACCACATTTTTTTTTCAAAAAATTGTCACATTTTGGACTACATAGTATAGTATGACGTACTACATAGTATAGTATGAAGTTTTTGTCAGGTTTTGGACCAAAAAAAGGTTTTTCAAAAAAACGGTCAGATTTTGGACGACATAGTATAGTATGTCGTTTTTGTCAAATTTTGGACCACATTGTTTTTTTCAAAAAATGGTCACATTTTGGACTACATAGTATAGTATGACGTACTACATAGTATAGTATGACGTTTTTGTCAGGTTTTGGACCAAAAAAAGGTTTTTCAAAAAAATTGTCAGATTTTGGACGACATAGTATAGTATGTCGTTTTTGTCAAATTTTGGACCACATTTTTTTTTCAAAAAATTGTCACATTTTGGACTACATAGTATAGTATGACATACTACATAGTAAAGTATGAAGTTTTTGTCAGGTTTTGGACCAAAAAAAGGTTTTTCAAAAAAACGGTCAGATTTTGGACGACATAGTATAGTATGTCGTTTTTGTCAAATTTTGGACCACATTGTTTTTTTCAAAAAATGGTCACATTTTGGACTACATAGTATAGTATGACGTACTACATAGTATAGTATGACGTTTTTGTCAGGTTTTGGACCAAAAAAAGGTTTTTCAAAAAAATTGTCAGATTTTGGAAGACATAGTATAGTATGTCGTTTTTGTCAAATTTTGGACCACATTTTTTTTTCAAAAAATTGTCACATTTTGGACTACATAGTATAGTATGACATACTACATAGTAAAGTATGAAGTTTTTGTCAGGTTTTGGACCAAAAAAAGGTTTTTCAAAAAAACGGTCAGATTTTGGACGACATAGTATAGTATGACGTACTACATAGTATAGTATGACGTTTTTGTCAGGTTTTGGACCAAAAAAAGGTTTTAAAAAAAAAATGGTCAGGTTTTGGACGACATAGTATAGTATGTTGTTTTTTTCAAATTTTGGACCAAATTCTTTTTTCAAAAAATGGTCACATTTTGGATGACAAAGTATAGTATGACGTACTACATAGTATTGTATGACGTTTTTGTCAGGTTTTGGACCAAAAAAAGGTTTTTCAAAAAAATGGTCAGATTTTGGACGACATAGTATAGTATGTCGTTTTTTGTCAAATTTTGGACCACATTTTTTTTTCAAAAAATTGTCACATTTTGGACTACATAGTATAGTATGACGTACTACATAGTATAGTATGAAGTTTTTGTCAGGTTTTGGACCAAAAAAAGGTTTTTCAAAAAAATGGTCAGATTTTGGACGACATAGTATAGTATGTCGTTTTTGTCAAATTTTGGACCACATTGTTTTTTTCAAAAAATGGTCACATTTTGGACTACATAGTATAGTATGACGTACTACATAGTATAGTATGACGTTTTTGTCAGGTTTTGGACCAAAAAAAGGTTTTTCAAAAAAATTGTCAGATTTTGGACGACATAGTATAGTATGTCGTTTTTGTCAAATTTTGGACCACATTTTTTTTTCAAAAAATTGTCACATTTTGGACTACATAGTATAGTATGACATACTACATAGTAAAGTATGAAGTTTTTGTCAGGTTTTGGACCAAAAAAAGGTTTTTCAAAAAAACGGTCAGATTTTGGACGACATAGTATAGTATGTCGTTTTTGTCAAATATTGGTCGAATTGCTTTTTTTCAAAAAATGGTCATATTTTGGACGACATAGTATAGTATGACGTAATACATAGTATAGTATGACGTTTTTGTCAGGTTTTGGACCAAAAAAAGGTTTTAAAAAAAAAATGGTCAGGTTTTGGACGACATAGTATAGTATGTTGTTTTTTTCAAATTTTGGACCAAATTCTTTTTTCAAAAAATGGTCACATTTTGGATGACAAAGTATAGTATGACGTACTACATAGTATAGTATGACGTTTTTTTCAGGTTTTGGACCAAAAGAAGGTTTTTCAAAAAAATTGTCAGATTTTGGACGACATAGTATAGTATGTCGTTTTTGTCAAATTTTGGACCACATTTTTTTTTCAGAAAATGGTCACATTTTGGACTACATAGTATAGTATGACGTACTACATAGTATAGTATGACGTTTTTGTCAGGCTTTGGACCAAAAAAAAGTTTTTCAAAAAAATGGTCTGATTTTGGACGACATAGCATAGTATGTCGTTTTTGTCAGGTTTTGGACCACATTGTTTTTTTCAAAAAATGGTCACATTTTGGACTACATAGTATAGTATGACGTACTACATAGTATAGTATGACGTTTTTGTCAGGTTTTGGACCAAAAAAAGGTTTTTCAAAAAAATTGTCAGATTTTGGACGACATAGTATAGTATGTCGTTTTTGTCAAATTTTGGACCACATTTTTTTTTCAAAAAATTGTCACATTTTGGACTACATAGTATAGTATGACGTACTACATAGTAAAGTATGAAGTTTTTGTCAGGTTTTGGACCAAAAAAAGGTTTTTCAAAAAAACGGTCAGATTTTGGACGACATAGTATAGTATGACGTACTACATAGTATAGTATGACGTTTTTGTCAGGTTTTGGACCAAAAAAAGGTTTTAAAAAAAAAATGGTCAGGTTTTGGACGACATAGTATAGTATATCGTTTTTTTCCAAATTTTGGACCAAATTCTTTTTTCAAAAAATGGTCACATTTTAGATGACAAAGTATAGTATGACGTACTACATAGTATAGTATGACGTTTTTGTCAGGTTTTGGACCAAAAAAAGGTTTTTCAAAAAAATTGTCAGATTTTGGAAGACATGGTATAGTATGTCGTTTTTTTCAAATTTTGTACCAAATTCTTTTTTCAAAAAATGGTCACATTTTGGACGACATAGTATAGTATGTCGTTTCTGTCAAATTTTGGACCACATTTTTTTTTCAAAAAATGGTCACATTTTGGACTACATAGTATAGTATGACGTACTACATAGTATAGTATGACGTTTTTGTCAGGTTTTGGACCAAAAAAAAGTTTTTCAAAAAAATGGTCAGATTTTGGACGACATAGTATAGTATGTCGTTTTTTTCAAATTTTGGACCACATTTTTTTTTCAAAAAATGGTCACATTTTGGACTACATAGTATAGTATGACGTACTACATAGTATAGTATGACGTTTTTGTCAGGTTTTGGACCAAAAAAAAGTTTTTCAAAAAAATGGTCAGATTTTGGACGACATAGTATAGTATGTTGTTTTTTTCAAATTTTGGACCAAATTCTTTTTTCAAAAAATGGTCACATTTTGGATGACAAAGTATAGTATGACGTACTACATAGTATAGTATGACGTTTTTGTCAGGTTTTGGACCAAAAGAAGGTTTTTCAAAAAAATTGTCAGATTTTGGACGACATAGTATAGTATGTCGTTTTTGTCAAATTTTGGACCACATTTTTTTTTCAGAAAATGGTCACATTTTGGACTACATAGTATAGTATGACGTACTACATAGTATAGTATGACGTTTTTGTCAGGTTTTGGACCAAAAAAAAGTTTTTCAAAAAAATGGTCAGATTTTGGACGACATAGTATAGTATGTCGTTTTTGTCAGGTTTTGGACCACATTGTTTTTTTCAAAAAATGGTCACATTTTGGACTACATAGTATAGTATGACATACTACATAGTAAAGTATGAAGTTTTTGTCAGGTTTTGGACCAAAAAAAGGTTTTTCAAAAAAACGGTCAGATTTTGGACGACATAGTATAGTATGACGTACTACATAGTAAAGTATGACGTTTTTGTCAGGTTTTGGACCAAAAAAAGGTTTAAAAAAAAAATGGTCAGGTTTTGGACAACATAGTATAGTATATCGTTTTTTTCCAAATTTTGGACCAAATTCTTTTTTCAAAAAATGGTCACATTTTAGATGACAAAGTATAGTATGACGTACTACATAGTATAGTATGACGTTTTTGTCAGGTTTTGGACCAAAAAAAGGTTTTTCAAAAAAATTGTCAGATTTTGGAAGACATGGTATAGTATGTCGTTTTTTTCAAATTTTGGACCAAATTCTTTTTTCAAAAAATGGTCACATTTTGGACGACATAGTATAGTATGTCGTTTCTGTCAAATTTTGGACCACATTTTTTTTTCAAAAAATGGTCACATTTTGGACTACATAGTATAGTATGACGTACTACATAGTATAGTATGACGTTTTTGTCAGGTTTTTGACCAAAAAAAAGGTTTTTCAAAAAAATGGTCAGATTTTGGACGACATAGTATAGTATGTCGTTTTTTTCAAATTTTGGACCACATTTTTTTTTCAAAAAATGGTCACATTTTGGACTACATAGTATATAGTATGACGTACTACATAGTATAGTATGACGTTTTTGTCAGGTTTTGGACCAAAAAAAAGTTTTTCAAAAAAATTGTCAGATTTTGGACGACATAGTATAGTATGTCGTTTTCGTCAAATTTTGGACCACATTTCTTTTTCAAAAAATGGTCACATTTTGGACTACATAGTATAGTATGACGTACTACATAGCATAGTATGACGTTTTTGTCAGGTTTTGGACCAAAAAAAAGTTTTTCAAAAAAATGGTCAGATTTTGGACGACATAGTATAGTATGTCGTTTTTGTCAGGTTTTGGACCACATTGTTTTTTTCAAAAAATGGTCACATTTTGGACTACATAGTATAGTATGACGTACTACATAGTATAGTATGACGTTTTTGTCAGGTTTTGGACCAAAAAAAGGTTTTTCAAAAAAATTGTCATATTTTGGACGACATAGTATAGTATGTCGTTTTTGTCAAATTTTGGACCACATTTTTTTTTCAAAAAATTGTCACATTTTGGACTACATAGTATAGTATGACATACTACATAGTAAAGTATGAAGTTTTTGTCAGGTTTTGGACCAAAAAAAGGTTTTTCAAAAAAACGGTCAGATTTTGGACGACATAGTATAGTATGTCGTTTTTGTCAAATATTGGTCGAATTGCTTTTTTTCAAAAAATGGTCATATTTTGGACGACATAGTATAGTATGACGTAATATATAGTATAGTATGACGTTTTTGTCAGGTTTTGGACCAAAAAAAGGTTTTAAAAAAAAAATGGTCAGGTTTTGGACGACATAGTATAGTATGTTGTTTTTTTCAAATTTTGGACCAAATTCTTTTTTCAAAAAATGGTCACATTTTGGATGACAAAGTATAGTATGACGTACTACATAGTATTGTATGACGTTTTTGTCAGGTTTTGGACCAAAAAAAGGTTTTTCAAAAAAATGGTCAGATTTTGGACGACATAGTATAGTATGTCGTTTTTGTCAAATTTTGGACCACATTTTTTTTCTCAAAAAATTGTCACATTTTGGACTACATAGTATAGTATGACGTACTACATAGTATAGTATGAAGTTTTTGTCAGGTTTTGGACCAAAAAAAGGTTTTTCAAAAAAATGGTCAGATTTTGGACGACATAGTATAGTATGTCGTTTTTGTCAAATTTTGGACCACATTGTTTTTTTCAAAAAATGGTCACATTTTGGACTACATAGTATAGTATGACGTACTACATAGTATAGTATGACGTTTTTGTCAGGTTTTGGACCAAAAAAAGGTTTTTCAAAAAAATTGTCAGATTTTGGACGACATAGTATAGTATGTCGTTTTTGTCAAATTTTGGACCACATTTTTTTTTCAAAAAATTGTCACATTTTGGACTACATAGTATAGTATGACATACTACATAGTAAAGTATGAAGTTTTTGTCAGGTTTTGGACCAAAAAAAGGTTTTTCAAAAAAACGGTCAGATTTTGGACGACATAGTATAGTATGTCGTTTTTGTCAAATATTGGTCGAATTGCTTTTTTTCAAAAAATGGTCATATTTTGGACGACATAGTATAGTATGACGTAATACATAGTATAGTATGACGTTTTTGTCAGGTTTTGGACCAAAAAAAGGTTTTAAAAAAAAAATGGTCAGGTTTTGGACGACATAGTATGATATGTTGTTTTTTTCAAATTTTGGACCAAATTCTTTTTTCAAAAAATGGTCACATTTTGGATGACAAAGTATAGTATGACGTACTACATAGTATAGTATGACGTTTTTGTCAGGTTTTGGACCAAAAGAAGGTTTTTCAAAAAAATTGTCAGATTTTGGACGACATAGTATAGTATGTCGTTTTTGTCAAATTTTGGACCACATTTTTTTTTCAAAAAATTGTCACATTTTGGACTACATAGTATAGTATGACGTACTACATAGTATAGTATGACGTTTTTGTCAGGTTTTTGACCAAAAAAAAGGTTTTTCAAAAAAATGGTCAGATTTTGGACGACATAGTATAGTATGTCGTTTTTTTCAAATTTTGGACCACATTTTTTTTTCAAAAAATGGTCACATTTTGGACTACATAGTATATAGTATGACGTACTACATAGTATAGTATGACGTTTTTGTCAGGTTTTGGACCAAAAGAAGGTTTTTCAAAAAAATTGTCAGATTTTGGACGACATAGTATAGTATGTCGTTTCTGTCAAATTTTGGACCACATTTTTTTTTCAAAAAATGGTCACATTTTGGACTACATAGTATAGTATGACGTACTACATAGTATAGTATGACGTTTTTGTCAGGTTTTTGACCAAAAAAAAGGTTTTTCAAAAAAATGGTCAGATTTTGGACGACATAGTATAGTATGTCGTTTTTTTCAAATTTTGGACCACATTTTTTTTTCAAAAAATGGTCACATTTTGGACTACATAGTATATAGTATGACGTACTACATAGTATAGTATGACGTTTTTGTCAGGTTTTGGACCAAAAAAAAGTTTTTCAAAAAAATTGTCAGATTTTGGACGACATAGTATAGTATGTCGTTTTCGTCAAATTTTGGACCACATTTCTTTTTCAAAAAATGGTCACATTTTGGACTACATAGTATAGTATGACGTACTACATAGCATAGTATGACGTTTTTGTCAGGTTTTGGACCAAAAAAAAGTTTTTCAAAAAAATGGTCAGATTTTGGACGACATAGTATAGTATGTCGTTTTTGTCAGGTTTTGGACCACATTGTTTTTTTCAAAAAATGGTCACATTTTGGACTACATAGTATAGTATGACGTACTACATAGTATAGTATGACGTTTTTGTCAGGTTTTGGACCAAAAAAAGGTTTTTCAAAAAAATTGTCATATTTTGGACGACATAGTATAGTATGTCGTTTTTGTCAAATTTTGGACCACATTTTTTTTTCAAAAAATTGTCACATTTTGGACTACATAGTATAGTATGACATACTACATAGTAAAGTATGAAGTTTTTGTCAGGTTTTGGACCAAAAAAAGGTTTTTCAAAAAAACGGTCAGATTTTGGACGACATAGTATAGTATGTCGTTTTTGTCAAATATTGGTCGAATTGCTTTTTTTCAAAAAATGGTCATATTTTGGACGACATAGTATAGTATGACGTAATATATAGTATAGTATGACGTTTTTGTCAGGTTTTGGACCAAAAAAAGGTTTTAAAAAAAAAATGGTCAGGTTTTGGACGACATAGTATAGTATGTTGTTTTTTTCAAATTTTGGACCAAATTCTTTTTTCAAAAAATGGTCACATTTTGGATGACAAAGTATAGTATGACGTACTACATAGTATTGTATGACGTTTTTGTCAGGTTTTGGACCAAAAAAAGGTTTTTCAAAAAAATGGTCAGATTTTGGACGACATAGTATAGTATGTCGTTTTTGTCAAATTTTGGACCACATTTTTTTTTCAAAAAATTGTCACATTTTGGACTACATAGTATAGTATGACGTACTACATAGTATAGTATGAAGTTTTTGTCAGGTTTTGGACCAAAAAAAGGTTTTTCAAAAAAATGGTCAGATTTTGGACGACATAGTATAGTATGTCGTTTTTGTCAAATTTTGGACCACATTGTTTTTTTCAAAAAATGGTCACATTTTGGACTACATAGTATAGTATGACGTACTACATAGTATAGTATGACGTTTTTGTCAGGTTTTGGACCAAAAAAAGGTTTTTCAAAAAAATTGTCAGATTTTGGACGACATAGTATAGTATGTCGTTTTTGTCAAATTTTGGACCACATTTTTTTTTCAAAAAATTGTCACATTTTGGACTACATAGTATAGTATGACATACTACATAGTAAAGTATGAAGTTTTTGTCAGGTTTTGGACCAAAAAAAGGTTTTTCAAAAAAACGGTCAGATTTTGGACGACATAGTATAGTATGTCGTTTTTGTCAAATATTGGTCGAATTGCTTTTTTTCAAAAAATGGTCATATTTTGGACGACATAGTATAGTATGACGTAATACATAGTATAGTATGACGTTTTTGTCAGGTTTTGGACCAAAAAAAGGTTTTAAAAAAAAAATGGTCAGGTTTTGGACGACATAGTATGATATGTTGTTTTTTTCAAATTTTGGACCAAATTCTTTTTTCAAAAAATGGTCACATTTTGGATGACAAAGTATAGTATGACGTACTACATAGTATAGTATGACGTTTTTGTCAGGTTTTGGACCAAAAGAAGGTTTTTCAAAAAAATTGTCAGATTTTGGACGACATAGTATAGTATGTCGTTTTTGTCAAATTTTGGACCACATTTTTTTTTCAGAAAATGGTCACATTTTGGACTACATAGTATAGTATGACGTACTACATAGTATAGTATGACGTTTTTGTCAGGTTTTGGACCAAAAAAAAGTTTTTCAAAAAAATGGTCAGATTTTGGACGACATAGTATAGTATGTCGTTTTTGTCAGGTTTTGGACCACATTGTTTTTTTCAAAAAATGGTCACATTTTGGACTACATAGTATAGTATGACGTACTACATAGTATAGTATGACGTTTTTGTCAGGTTTTGGACCAAAAAAAGGTTTTTCAAAAAAATTGTCAGATTTTGGACGACATAGTATAGTATGTCGTTTTTGTCAAATTTTGGACCACATTTTTTTTTCAAAAAATTTGTCACATTTTGGACTACATAGTATAGTATGACGTACTACATAGTAAAGTATGAAGTTTTTGTCAGGTTTTGGACCAAAAAAAGGTTTTTCAAAAAAACGGTCAGATTTTGGACGACATAGTATAGTATGACGTACTACATAGTATAGTATGACGTTTTTGTCAGGTTTTGGACCAAAAAAAGGTTTAAAAAAAAAATGGTCAGGTTTTGGACGACATAGTATAGTATATCGTTTTTTTCCAAATTTTGGACCAAATTCTTTTTTCAAAAAATGGTCACATTTTAGATGACAAAGTATAGTATGACGTACTACATAGTATAGTATGACGTTTTTGTCAGGTTTTGAACCAAAAAAAGGTTTTTCAAAAAAATTGTCAGATTTTGGAAGACATGGTATAGTATGTCGTTTTTTTCAAATTTTGGACCAAATTCTTTTTTCAAAAAATGGTCACATTTTGGACGACATAGTATAGTATGTCGTTTCTGTCAAATTTTGGACCACATTTTTTTTTCAAAAAATGGTCACATTTTGGACTACATAGTATAGTATGACGTACTACATAGTATAGTATGACGTTTTTGTCAGGTTTTGGACCAAAAAAAAGTTTTTCAAAAAAATGGTCAGATTTTGGACGACATAGTATAGTATGTCGTTTTTTTCAAATTTTGGACCACATTTTTTTTTCAAAAAATGGTCACATTTTGGACTACATAGTATAGTATGACGTACTACATAGTATAGTATGACGTTTTTGTCAGGTTTTGGACCAAAAAAAAGTTTTTCAAAAAAATGGTCAGATTTTGGACGACATAGTATAGTATGTCGTTTTTGTCAAATTTTGGACCACATTTCTTTTTCAAAAAATGGTCACATTTTGGACTACATAGTATAGTATGACGTACTACATAGCATAGTATGACGTTTTTGTCAGGTTTTGGACCAAAAAAAAGTTTTTCAAAAAAATGGTCAGATTTTGGACGACATAGTATAGTATGTCGTTTTTGTCAAATTTTGGACCAATTGTTTTTTCAAAAAATGGTCACATTTTGAACGACATAGTATAGTATGACATACTACATAGTATAGTATGACGTTTTTGTCAGGTTTTGGACCAAAAAAAGGTTTAAAAAAAAAATGGTCAGGTTTTGGACGACATAGTATAGTATATCGGTTTTTTTTCAAATTTTGGACCAAATTCTTTTTTCAAAAAATGGTCACATTTTGGATGACAAAGTATAGTATGACGTACTACATAGTATTGTATGACGTTTTTGTCAGGTTTTGGACCAAAAAAAGGTTTTTCAAAAAAATGGTCAGATTTTGGACGACATAGTATAGTATGTCGTTTTTGTCAAATTTTGGACCACAATTTTTTTTTCAAAAAATTGTCACATTTTGGACTACATAGTATAGTATGACATACTACATAGTAAAGTATGAAGTTTTTGTCAGGTTTTGGACCAAAAAAAGGTTTTTCAAAAAAACGGTCAGATTTTGGACGACATAGTATAGTATGTCGTTTTTGTCAAATATTGGTCGAATTGCTTTTTTTCAAAAAATGGTCATATTTTGGACGACATAGTATAGTATGACGTAATATATAGTATAGTATGACGTTTTTGTCAGGTTTTGGACCAAAAAAAGGTTTTAAAAAAAAAATGGTCAGGTTTTGGACGACATAGTATAGTATGTTGTTTTTTTCAAATTTTGGACCAAATTCTTTTTTCAAAAAATGGTCACATTTTGGATGACAAAGTATAGTATGACGTACTACATAGTATTGTATGACGTTTTTGTCAGGTTTTGGACCAAAAAAAGGTTTTTCAAAAAAATGGTCAGATTTTGGACGACATAGTATAGTATGTCGTTTTTGTCAAATTTTGGACCACATTTTTTTTTTCAAAAAATTGTCACATTTTGGACTACATAGTATAGTATGACGTACTACATAGTATAGTATGAAGTTTTTGTCAGGTTTTGGACCAAAAAAAGGTTTTTCAAAAAAATGGTCAGATTTTGGACGACATAGTATAGTATGTCGTTTTTGTCAAATTTTGGACCACATTGTTTTTTTCAAAAAATGGTCACATTTTGGACTACATAGTATAGTATGACGTACTACATAGTATAGTATGACGTTTTTGTCAGGTTTTGGACCAAAAAAAGGTTTTTCAAAAAAATTGTCAGATTTTGGACGACATAGTATAGTATGTCGTTTTTGTCAAATTTTGGACCACATTTTTTTTTCAAAAAATTGTCACATTTTGGACTACATAGTATAGTATGACATACTACATAGTAAAGTATGAAGTTTTTGTCAGGTTTTGGACCAAAAAAAGGTTTTTCAAAAAAACGGTCAGATTTTGGACGACATAGTATAGTATGTCGTTTTTGTCAAATATTGGTCGAATTGCTTTTTTTCAAAAAATGGTCATATTTTGGACGACATAGTATAGTATGACGTAATACATAGTATAGTATGACATTTTTGTCAGGTTTTGGACCAAAAAAAGGTTTTTCAAAAAAATTGTCAGATTTTGGACGACATAGTATAGTATGTCGTTTTTGTCAAATTTTGGACCACATTTTTTTTTCAGAAAATGGTCACATTTTGGACTACATAGTATAGTATGACGTACTACATAGTATAGTATGACGTTTTTGTCAGGTTTTGACCAAAAAAAAGGTTTTTCAAAAAAATGGTCAGATTTTGGACGACATAGTATAGTATGTCGTTTTTTTCAAATTTTGGACCACATTTTTTTTTCAAAAAATGGTCAGATTTTGGACTACATAGTATAGTATGACGTACTACATAGTATAGTATGACGTTTTTGTCAGGTTTTGGACCAAAAAAAGGATTTTCAAAAAAATGGTCAGATTTTGGACTACATAGTATAGTATGACGTACTACATAGTATAGTATGTCGTTTTTGTCAAATTTTGGACCAAATTCTTTTTTCCAAAAATTGTCACGTTTTGGACGACATAGTATAGTATGACGTACTACATAGTAAAGTATGAAGTTTTTGTCAGGTTTTGGACCAAAAAAAGGTTTTTCAAAAAAACGGTCAGATTTTTGACGACATAGTATAGTATGTCGTTTTTGTCAAATATTGGTCGAATTGCTTTTTTTCAAAAAATGGTCATATTTTGGACGACATAGTATAGTATGACGTAATACATAGTATAGTATGACGTTTTTGTCAGGTTTTGGACCAAAAAAAGGTTTTTAAAAAAAAATGGTCAGGTTTTGGACGACATAGTATAGTATGTTGTTTTTTTCAAATTTTGGACCAAATTCTTTTTTCAAAAAATGGTCACATTTTGGATGACAAAGTATAGTATGACGTACTACATAGTATATAGTATGACGTTTTTGTCAGGTTTTGGACCAAAAAAAGGTTTTTCAAAAAAATTGTCAGATTTTTGACGACATAGTATAGTATGTCGTTTTTGTCAAATTTTGGACCACATTTTTTTTTCAGAAAATGGTTACATTTTGGACTACATAGTATAGTATGACGTACTACATAGTATAGTATGACTTTTTGTCAGGTTTTGGACCAAAAAAAAGGTTTTTCAAAAAAATGGTCAGATTTTGGACGACATAGTATAGTATGTCGTTTTCGTCAGGTTTTGGACCAAAAAAAGGTTTTTCAAAAAAATGGTCAGATTTTGGACGACATAGTATAGTATGATGTTTTTTTCAAATTTTGGACCAAATTCTTTTTTCAAAAAATGGTCACATTTTGGATGACAAAGTATAGTATGACGTACTACATAGTATAGTATGACATTTTTGTCAGGTTTTGGACCAAAAAAAGGTTTTTCAAAAAAATTGTCAGATTTTGGACGACATAGTATAGTATGTCGTTTTTTTCAAATTTTGGACCACATTTTTTTTTCAAAAAATGGTCAGATTTTGGACTACATAGTATAGTATGACGTACTACATAGTATAGTATGACGTTTTTGTCAGGTTTTGGACCAAAAAAAGGTTTTTCAAAAAAATGGTCAGATTTTGGACGACATGGTATAGTATGTCATTTTTGTCAAATTTTGGACCAAATTCTTTTTTCAAAAAATTTTCACATTTTGGACTACATAGTATAGTATGACGTACTACATAGTAAAGTATGAAGTTTTTGTCAGGTTTTGGACCAAAAAAAGGTTTTTCAAAAAAACGATCAGATTTTTGACGACATAGTATAGTATGTCGTTTTTGTCAAATATTGGTCGAATTGCTTTTTTTCAAAAAATGGTCATATTTTGGACGACATAGTATAGTATGACGTAATACATAGTATAGTATGACGTTTTTGTCAGGTTTTGGACCAAAAAAAGGTTTTTAAAAAAAAATGGTCAGGTTTTGGAAGACATAGTATAGTATGTTGTTTTTTTCAAATTTTGGACCAAATTCTTTTTTCAAAAAATGGTCACATTTTGGATGACAAAGTATAGTATGACGTACTACATAGTATAGTATGACGTTTTTGTCAGGTTTTGGACCAAAAAAAGGTTTTTCAAAAAAATTGTCAGATTTTGGACGACATAGTATAGTATGTCGTTTTTGTCAAATTTTGGACCACATTTTTTTTTCAGAAAATGGTCACATTTTGGACTACATAGTATAGTATGACGTACTACATAGTATAGTATGACTTTTTGTCAGGTTTTGGACCAAAAAAAAGGTTTTTCAAAAAAATGGTCAGATTTTGGACGACATAGTATAGTATGTCGTTTTTTTCAAATTTTGGACCACATTTTTTTTTCAAAAAATGCTCACATTTTGGACTACATAGTATAGTATGACGTACTACATAGTATAGTATGACGTTTTTGTCAGGTTTTGGACCAAAAAAAAGTTTTTCAAAAAAATGGTCAGATTTTGGACGACATAGTATAGTATGTCGTTTTTGTCAGGTTTTGGACCAAAAAAAGGTTTTCAAAAAAATGGTCAGATTTTGGAAGACATGGTATAGTATGTCGTTTTTTTCAAATTTTGGACCAAATTCTTTTTTCAAAAAATGGTCACATTTTGGACGACATAGTATAGTATGTCGTTTCTGTCAAATTTTGGACCACATCTTTTTTTTCAAAAAATGGTCACATTTTGGACTACATAGTATAGTATGACGTACTACATAGTATAGTATGACGTTTTTGTCAGGTTTTGGACCAAAAAAAAGTTTTTCAAAAAAATGGTCAGATTTTGGACGACATAGTATAGTATGTCGTTTTTTTCAAATTTTGGACCACATTGTTTTTTTCAAAAAATGGTCACATTTTGGACTACATAGTATAGTATGACGTACTACATAGTATAGTATGACGTTTTTGTCAGGTTTTGGACCAAAAAAAAGTTTTTCAAAAAAATGGTCAGATTTTGGACGACATTTTTTTTTCAAAAAATTGTCACATTTTGGACTACATAGTATAGTATGACATACTACATAGTAAAGTATGAAGTTTTTGTCAGGTTTTGGACCAAAAAAAGGTTTTTCCAAAAATGGTCACATTTTGGACTACATAGTATAGTATGACGTACTACATAGTATAGTATGACGTTTTTGTCAGGTTTTGGACCAAAAAAAGGTTTTTCAAAAAAACGGTCAGATTTTGGACGACATAGTATAGTATGTCGTTTTTGTCAAATATTGGTCGAATTGCTTTTTTTCAAAAAATGGTCATATTTTGGACGACATAGTATAGTATGACGTAATACATAGTATAGTATGACGTTTTTGTCAGGTTTTGGAACAAAAAAAGGTTTAAAAAAAAATGGTCAGATTTTGGACGACATAGTATAGTATGTCGTTTTTTTCAAATTTTGGACCAAATTCTTTTTTCAAAAAATGGTCACATTTTGGATGACATAGTATAGTATGACGTACTACATAGTATAGTATGACGTTTTTGTCAGGTTTTGGACCAAAAAAAGGTTTTTCAAAAAAATGGTCAGATTTTGGACGACATAGTATAGTATGTCGTTTTTGTCAAATTTTGGACCACATTGTTTTTTTCAAAAAATGGTCACATTTTGGACGACATAGTATAGTATGACGTACTACATAGTATAGTATGACGTTTTTGTCAGGTTTTGGACCAAAAAAAGGTTTTTCAAAAAAATTGTCAGATTTTGGACGACATAGCATAGTATGTCGTTTTTGTCAAATTTTGGACCACATTTTTTTTTCAAAAAATTGTCACATTTTGGACTACATAGTATAGTATGACATACTACATAGTAAGGTATGACGTTTTTGTCAGGTTTTGGACCAAAAAAAGGTTTTTCAAAAAAACGGTCAGATTTTGGACGACATAGTATAGTATGTCGTTTTTGTCAAATATTGGTCGAATTGCTTTTTTTCAAAAAATGGTCATATTTTGGACGACATAGTATAGTATGACGTAATACATAGTATAGTATGACGTTTTTGTCAGGTTTTGGACCAAAAAAAGGTTTAAAAAAAAAAATGGTCAGGTTTTGGACGACATAGTATAGTATGTTGTTTTTTTCAAATTTTGGACCAAATTCTTTTTTCAAAAAATGGTCACATTTTGGATGACAAAGTATAGTATGACGTACTACATAGTATAGTATGACGTTTTTGTCAGGTTTTGGACCAAAAAAAGGTTTTTCAAAAAAATTGTCAGATTTTGGACGACATAGTATAGTATGACGTACTACATAGTATAGTATGAAGTTTTTGTCAGGTTTTGGACCAAAAAAAGGTTTTTCAAAAAAATGGTCAGATTTTGGACGACATAGTATAGTATGTCGTTTTTTTCAAATTTTGGACCAAATTCTTTTTTCAAAAAATGCTCACATTTTGGATGACAAAGTATAGTATGACGTACTACATAGTATAGTATGACGTTTTTGTCAGGTTTTGGACCAAAAAAAGGTTTTTCAAAAAAATGGTCAGATTTTGGACGACATAGTATAGTATGTCGTTTTTGTCAAATTTTGGACCACATTGTTTTTTTCAAAAAATGGTCACATTTTGGACTACATAGTATAGTATGACATACTACATAGTAAAGTATGAAGTTTTTGTCAGGTTTTGGACCAAAAAAAGGTTTTTCAAAAAAATGGTCAGATTTTGGACGACATAGTATAGTATGTCGTTTTTGTCAAATATTGGTCGAATTGCTTTTTTTCAAAAAATTGTCATATTTTGGACTACATAGTATAGTATGACGTAATACATAGTATAGTATGACGTTTTTGTCAGGTTTTGGACCAAAAAAAGGTTTTAAAAAAAAAATGGTCAGGTTTTGGACGACATAGTATAGTATGTTGTTTTTTTCAAATTTTGGACCAAATTCTTTTTTCAAAAAATGGTCACATTTTGGATGACAAAGTATAGTATGACTTACTACATAGTATAGTATGACGTTTTTGTCAGGTTTTGGACCAAAAAAAGGTTTTTCAAAAAAATTGTCAGATTTTGGACGACATAGTATAGTATGTCGTTTTTGTCAAATTTTGGACCACATTTTTTTTTCAAAAAATGGTCACATTTTGGACTACATAGTATAGTATGACGTACTACATAGTATAGTATGACGTTTTTGTCAGGTTTTGGACCAAAAAAAAGGTTTTTCAAAAAAATGGTCAGATTTTGGACGACATAGTATAGTATGTCGTTTTTTTCAAATTTTGGACCACATTTTTTTTTCAAAAAATGGTCACATTTTGGACTACATAGTATAGTATGACGTACTACATAGTATAGTATGACGTTTTTGTCAGGTTTTGGACCACATTTTTTATTCAATAAATGGTCAGATTTTGGACGACATAGTATAGTATGTCGTTTTTGTCAAATTTTGGACCACATTTTTTATTCAATAAATGGTCACATTTTGGATGACAAAATATAGTATGACGTACTACATAGTATAGTATGACGTTTTTGTCAAGTTTTGGACCAAAAAAAGGTTTTTCAAAAAAATGGTCAGATTTTGGACGACATAGTATAGTATGTCGTTTTTGTCAAATTTTGGTCTAATTGTTTTTTTTCAAAAAATGGTCACATTTTGGACGACATAGTATAGTATTACGTACTACATAGTATAGTATGTCGTTTTTGTCAGGTTTTGGACCAAAAAAAGGTTTTTTTTAAAAATGGTCAGATTTAGGATGACATAGTATAGTATGTCGTTTTTGTCAAATTTTGGACCACATTTTTTATTCAAAAAATTGTAACATTTTGGACGACATAGTTTGACGTACTACATAGTATAGTATGACGTTTTTGTCAAGTTTTGGACCAAAATGTTTTTTTCAAAAAAATTGTCAGATTTTGGATGACATAGTATGACGTACTACATAGTATAGTGTGTTTTTTTTGTCAAATTTTGGACAACATTCTATAGTATGACTTTTTTGTTAAATTTTGGAAGACATACTAACCTTTGACTTTCTTGTCAAATTTTGGACGACATACTACTAGACTGGGTCTAGTACTAGACTAGACTAGGTCTCAAAGTGGACCTTCTACTCTGCCGTACCTTTGAGTGTTCTGCACGTGTGTGTGTTTCAGGAGGTCATGGCGTTTCCAAAAGTGCCAAAAGAAAATGATCATGTCACCTTGAAGATGCAAAGCAAGATAGAGTCAGCAAGAAGAACAAATGACCAAAGGTAAATGGGGAATGGAAAGTGTTCGACTGAATCGGGAGCGTTTATTTCCAGCAGGGCGTGACAGCGTGGACGGAATTAAATGCAAATATTTACTTCAAGACCTGCACCTCCATTTAAACCTGCGTTCACTGTCCTCTGCTGAGACGTGCGGGTCAAGGAGACAGGGTGATGCTGATGTCTTTGCAACTCGTGGATCTGGCCGGTGGCGAGGGGGAGATCTGTCTGACTTTGGTGTGAATAAAACATACCATGGCATGTTGGTAGCGACGGTCGAGGACGCCCCCTGCATTATTCATGTCGAGCAGCAGGCGGGGAGTTGAGGGGGGTTGGTGTGTGCGGGGGGGGGGGGGGGTGGGTGGGGGGCTGATGAGGAGGAGTGTTGTAAAAGAGGAAGAAGAGGAGAAGGAGGAGCAGCAGCAGGGGTTGATACTACGCTCTGCAGGGGTATGAGAAGGTGTAAGGGTGTTGTCGGGCTGTAAAGACCGGAGAAGGTCGTCCACACAACAGCTGGGCTCGGTCGCTTATCATCACCTCGAGGCCACGCTGTAAAACTGCGAACAGCAAAATAGAGTTTTGACACATTAGTCGAGCTTAACGGTAAAACCTGGGCTTCTATTATCGGACAGAATAAATGAGCAAAAAGCATCAGCAGAAGCCAAATTTGATTATGTGCACGTTAGCCAAGCAAATAAATTCTTGTATAATTCAATTTTATTTATTTATTTATTTTTTAAATCTCAATGTGTGTGTGCAGTCTGTTGTGTCAGAGACTGATGTGGAAGTGTCTACAGCAGTGCCGGTGTTATCCCAACACCACTAACCCCAGAGACCGGGCTCTCCCATATGAGCTGAATCAGTGTTTTCCCACTCTGCAGCACAGAGAGCGCAGCAGAGGCGGCGACGCAGAGGAAATGTGTTCCAGTCAGCAGCTCTTCTTCCAGTCAGGGAGAGAGAGGATGACAGATATATACACACACACAGAGCGCTGAGCCAAAGCTGATGCTACTGCACCACCTGCAGGCTCCACACCAAGTGTGTGTGTATGTGTGTGCTTGTATTTGATGCCTCTTTAGAACCTTTTCAGGCATTAACACTGACCTTGTTAGCACCAGTCGTCTTCATGGAGAACCAAATCTGGAGATGGAGAACCTCATTTCTGAGGAACTGAGTGGGGAAGTGGGGGGAAAAGTCAGCATTATCTTGATATAGAAATGTTTTCCCTCCAGAAACATTGTTGCTGTGTCCATAAAAAGAACACTGTGCCAAAGAGAAATTAAGAGGTGCATTAAAAAATCATTAAGGTTTGAATTATAAATTGCTATACATATCACTTTTTTTTTTTTTTTTTTTAACAAGAGGGATGTGTTCCAGGTTGTAAAATATGCATTTTGCAGGTAACACTGCAGCTGGTGTCCATTCATTCCTCTCATGACACGCCCCTGCAGAGGAACAGGTCAATGCAGTGCAGCTGGTGAAGCCACTGCACTGCATCTGTGCAGCCTTAATATCGGATTGTATAAATAAACCCACGAGAGCTTCAGCCACTGTGGAGTTTTTCATTTTTTCGATTATTACCGATCCTCAAAATAGTGGAAGAAAGAAGAAGAGTAATGACTTTGTGAAAGTACAAGGTGACATTATTAAATGTCTTACCCCCCCCCTCCACACACACACTTCCAGTTTCCCCTTTTCAAAGAACTCCTGAAAGTAAAATCTAAAATTAAACTGGAACTTGCATGAGGTACGAACCTCACGTGCAAAAACCTCCTCGCCAAGATTTCCTCCGTGAAGCCTGGACGTCTTCTGCTGCGCCCTTTCTAGTAATGTAAGATAATTCTGAAGCACGTAGGAGGTGAGAGGAACGGTGTCACCGGTGCCAACCGGGGCTTGATTACAGTAATGTGAACGCTTAGAGGCAGCTGGAGCCGCTCGGCTCAGGCTAAAGTCAGTCACAGAGCACGGTTTATAATTAAATATGAATACTCTCCATCCATTTTTGGAGGGAAACTGTAGAGCCACAGTAGCTTTTGATTGAAACTAAAGACCTTAATTGATTGAAATCAATGCCAATCAAATAAAACTACATTTTCTCGTCAATAATAGCGTTGGAAGTATTCATTTGATCAGATTTCTCACTGTCTTTTATTTTCCAAAGTCAGCACTGACTGTGTATTTCACTGTATACAACTGTGCATGACACTATAAACAGAGTTGGCAAAACCCCTCTGTGAAGGAAAGAACGATTGAAACCGATAGCGGAGGTCTAACCATGTCACTGATGAAACACAGGTCTCATCCAGCTGAAATCGGAATCTTTTAATGAGGTAAATGTCACCGAGTGAAACCGATCTGGTAAACGCGTCGGTCAAGTCGAGTCAGATTTATTTTACACTCACACCGGTCACGTTTTTTTAAGTTTTCATGTGAACCTTATAAAGTGTCCGTGCCGTTGGTCATCTGCTCCACGTGCTGCACGTTCACAGATGATCTTCTTCTTCATACTGGAACAGATCTGATGACATTTGACATCGGTGAATTACCGACAGCTCTTTTGTAATCCTGGCAAACAATACTCAAAACAAGGGGGACCTTAAAGATCTATAACTAACATTTCAAAATAATATTTTGTATTTGAAATACGTATTTTAAACTAATAATAGTAAAACTAGTAATTTATACTGCCTAACCCATAAAGAATCAGAAATACTGCTTGTTACGCTATAATATTTCGCTTTTGTGATAAAGTATATCCCATATGTGGTGACATTTTTTGTTTTTTTGTTTGTTTGTCTTTGTTTTGTTTGTTTGTTTGTTTGTCATCACAGTGTTTAGAGCTAAAATGTATTCAGAAAGTGAGGTTAAAAACCTTAAAACCATTCAGCATAAAATGTACTCAAGTGTGTTTCAATGAATTGCTATGCTCAGTCCATCAGAAGTTGACAATCACAAAAGTGTTTTCATGCAGCTCAGTAAGAGTAGTGTAAGCTGTAACAGTAAGACTTGCACATCAGAGGTTGTGAGTTCAAATCCCACTGTGATATTTGTTTTTTTTAGTTCAAGATTCAATGTAAAGCGTCAAAATCTCAGAGAAAACCTGAAGAGATCAACAAGGATGTAGCTCAGTGGGTGAGAGCTATGCTTCCAAATAATCTGAAGTCATACGTCATGGGTTCAATTCTTGTAAAGAACAAGACTTTTTTAACTCCGCCGCTGCGGTGCCGAACCCGGCTGAAACGGATCAAACCCGCGGTTGCAGTACTGGAGCCACCAGACCAGATTTGTGGGACCGAACCGCGAGGTTGATCCGGTCTTTTTTGTAGGATTTTGGACGCCTTATTATACTGTAAGAAAAACACGGGAAGGTCTTCTTCGTCTCTCAGATTGATACATTCCTTAGGTTTATTACATTAAAGGTCGTAACAATATGATACGATTTTGGACGCTTTACTATACTACAACTCTTTTTTAGGGTTTTAGACGCTTTACTATACGACTCATTTTTTTAGGGTTTTGAACGCTTTACTATAAGATAAAAAAAATTTAGGATTTTGGACGCCTCACTATACTATGAATTTCTTTATCATTTTGGACCCTTACTATATTATGACTTTTTGTAGGATTTTGGACGCCTTACTATACTAAGACTTTTTTTAGGATTTCGGACACTTTACTCTACTATGACTATTTTTTAGGATTTTGGACGCTTTACTATACTCCGACTTTTTTGTAGGATTTTGGACGCCTTACTATACTATGACTTTTTTTAAAATTTAGACGTCATACTATACTAAGACTTTTTTTCTAGGATTTTGGACGCCTTGCTATACTATGACATTCATCGAGGATGTTAGACACCTTACTACATACCATGACATTTGTAGGACTTACTTCTACTGAAACTACTGGATGAATTGTGAATGAACAGGATAATGAAACCCACCCAAAAGAACCTGGTGAGACCACAGCAGCCTCCTGTCTGGAAGTTGCGCCATTCTGTCGGATGTTACTCAGTGACAGGAGACAACAGTTGCACAGTCATCAGGACTGTGAGCCATGATTTATGGTCCGACAGAGACAGAGAGACAGAAAACGGTCAGGAGGGACCTCCGTCTAAGGAAACTGCATTAGACAGGCTGTATCACAACTACTAGTGGAAGTGAATGTCAGTGTGACTGTGGAAGATTTTTTTTGAATCTGGTTAAAAATAGTTTGATGTCTAAGCCGATGTTTTTATTACTTTGAAATCAGAACATTGTGTTTGGAAAAACTGGGAAAAAAATCAATCAAATCAAAGATTAATGAAGCAAGTTGTGATGGTCAGTGTGTGTTTATACTCCACTATGTGTTTTATTTCAATACAGACTGGAATATATTTGTAATATAAATAGTAAATGGAAACAAATTGTCGTCCATAGATGATTCTGCAATTAAATTATTCTCAGTGAAATACACACTCTGTTCTCTTGTAAAAAGCTGTTTACGTGAGAATCTCTGCATGAACAAACATTAGTGATGACGCCGTTTACTGCTGTGGGAACATCATCATTCTCAGGGGGGGCAAGATTACTGGACCCTGTCACTGTCAAAATACTTTTTTAGATACTTTTTGTACATTATACTGATAAGTCTTGACAATTTCTCTCTTATTTCATTGTTTATTCTGTCCATACGCGTCTCCCTTGGTCCTTTTCTTTCAAATGTTCTCAACGTGGGATCAATCAGTCTTAATGTAAAACATGTAAAGATCAGGGTTTGACGTATTTTCCCGGTCCACTGTCTTCTGTCGGAGGCCTGGCACTGTTCGCTCTCACTGACGTGTGGCAACGCTTTCGCTGCAGTTCCTGATAAAAGCGAGCCGATGATTTGCCCTAAGAAAAAAAAAAAAAAAAAAAGTCCTATCTGTCCAACGGACCGAGATTACAGCACAGCTCGTTTCAGTTTTTCTGGCATGAAACGTGATCCTCGCTGAGCCGTTAATGTTTTGACACGACTGATAGACTCCCCCGATTAAAGCAACGTACAGAAGGAAGTGGGATTTTTTTTTTCTCTCAGGATGGGGGGGGGGGGGGTTCTGCATCTGTGTCAGTGTGTTTGTGTGTGAAGGGGGTGGTGGGGTGGTCTTTGGAGGATAGCCGTTGTCTTTCTCAGAAAAGTGAACTTGTCTCACCCAAGAGACAGATGAGCAATGTGTTAGGGACTTGTGGTTTAAGGACAGAACTCAGTTCTCAGGCTGCATCGTGTTTTCACCGGAATGAAAGGAGAAACTCTTTACTCAGAAATAACTGACAGTTGTGCCAGTTCACTGTGGCACATAATAATCTAAAATGTCAAACTGTCACAAGCAACGTGACAGGAACATTACTCAACCCTCAGTGTGTATTTAAGACGCCGTTATTGTCGGGAGGAGGAGGAGGCCTTGAACTCAAAAAAGATGGATGTTTCTAATCATTCCCGCGAGGCGACGCTCTCTTTGGGTCCTTTTTCGCGACAATCGCCATCATCGCATCGTGATGAACGTCGTCACCCGGTTTACATCACGACTGACGCAGGCGGGGTGGCAGAAGCACACGGTGCGAGTAAACGGGGATGGGAGTTAATCCCACATACGCATGTCATAAGTCGAGCGAGTGACACGTCATGAAGCAGCAGAAGATGAAGATGATTTCCCAGATAATGCACATTTAAATGTTTTTTTTTTTTTTTTTTAAGAGTTTTATCAGTAGCAGAAACAATGTACTACTCATTAACATCAATAAAATTAAAATAAACAAAACTGCAGAGCCTGAAATGTAAAGAATCCATTTTGAATACTAACCAGGTTTAGTACGTTAACTAACGTGAGATTTAAAATAGCAACTTTGTGGGATTTAAAGTGTCGAAAAAGAAAGTTTCAAGCAGTGGTGTTGGTGTCGCCCGGTTGCCAGGTTTGTAGGCAAGGCCGCAAAAGCAGACGCCCAATGTTTCAAAGACAAAATTGTAATGTTAACCCCTCAGTGTTTGAGAAAGTGTGAATATTTCATTTGGTCACTTAGAAACAGTCTAAGACGTCCTGCAGTGCAGCTTTAATTGAAATATGTTAATTAAACCAGGAAGGTAAATGATTAAGAAATACTATGTCTTACAAAGATAAATGGTGTGCATGTATATTGTGCTTTTCTAGTTTTGAGGACCACCCAAAGCTGCTTTACGTGTCAGTTTTGCCATTTACTCACTCAGTCATGTCGGGGTTCAGTGTCTTGCCCAAGGAAACGTCAGCATGTAGACCAGCGGAGCCGGGAATCGAACCCATAACCTCGGAGTTGAAAGAACTCACAGACAAAAAGGACATTTAGTGTAAAAAAAAAAAAATTGACATTGACACTTTTAGACCATTCTGATGTTTAAAGTGATTACAGAGTAAAAAAACAGTGACTCCACTCACGTTTATGTTGATGTGGTTTCACTCTGTTTCCTCTTCACCACTGGGGCAGTAGGACAACGCAGCATTCGCTTGAATTCAACAGGAAATGGTGAAATGAAAGTTGGCCCTTAAAGTGTTACAAAAACCACTAAACCACTTTCTTCAGGTGTAAACCAGTGCATCGTGTTTCTAGTTCATGTTATTTTTACCGATCCAGATGCAAAAATCTTGACAGTTTGTGATAAAAAATAAATAAATAAAGAATGTACTGCCTCCTTCTGGTCAAACACAAGCGACTGCATTCAAATGCAATTGTCAGCCTCTCGTACAACCAGCACGAAGCTTGTTGTTCTTGACAACAAATCTTACCTCTACACGACAACAAAGAAATGAAGTTCTGGACCAGGTTTTGGGCTCCATCGTCTCTGCTGGTCCTGACAAGGTCAGTGTATATGTCAGAAAAGGTCCTAAAGAGGTGTCAAATACAACATATATATTATTTATTCTATAATGGGTATAAACATTAAAATATATATGTGTATATATATTTTTTTTTTTTTACCAGTTTCTGTCTTTTGTTTCAGCAGCCGCGCCCGAAAATGTGATTTTTTTTTTTTGTTTCTTCACAATCTTCAGACGAGACAAAGAAAAGCCCCCGGAGAAGAGAGGGGCGACCTGCACTTACATTAAATATAACACACGTCTCTCGCAGCAGCAGCAGAAGCAGCAGCAGAAGCAGCAGCAGAAGCAGCAGCAGAAGCAGCAGCAGAAGCAGCAGCAGAAGCAGCAGCAGAAGCAGCAGCAGAAGCAGCAGCAGCGTGAGTGAGTTAATGCTTCTGCATCTGGTCACAGTGGGAGAGCTGCAGAAAAAAGCAACCCACTGACCACTGAGATGTCACTGTGACAGATGGACAGGTTTTTCTGTGTCCCGTAAACACGTTTGAGTTACAGTCACTCCCTTAAAAAGCTGCAAAAGAGGAAGTTTTTTTTTTTTAAACCATGCACCATGTCAGTTGTTGCCAATTTTATTTAAACCTTCCTTAACATCTTATTTTATCTTTTGTTTTTTTTTCCTATTTACAGAGTTGCCTGAAACCATGCTGCTGTAGCACAACAACCCCAGGATCAATAAAGTACATGTAATCTATCCATCTATCCCTCAAGGACTTCAAACCCACCCAACATTAAACCCACTTTATTTCCTCCCTCCCACTTCCTTTCTTCCCCCCCAATGTCCGTTAGTGCAGTGATGCTGCAGAGGAGGACACACCCTTCCATCCTCTGCTGCCTCCTTGTCTCCCTTTCCTTGACCCTGAGAAGTTCTCTGTATCGCAGCTTCCTCGTGCTGCAGTGCACACTTCCACCTCTCCATCTGAAGCACTGCTGAAAAGAGAAAAGACTGAAATGTCAGGAGTAAAAAAAAAAAAAAAAAAAAAAGAATTGAAAAGGGTTCTTATAGCTCTCAGAAGAAGAAAAAACCTTGAATGTGGAGAGGGAAGATGTGATAGACAGAAAAGCTTTTTTTATTATTATTATTATTACTATTATGAAAAGGAAAATATCTACTTGTCATTGACATCATGCTTTTATGAGCCATTAGGAACAGTAGACAGTGAGTGGTCATGAAAGGTGAACAGAACATGGCTCAAATGGAAGAAGAAGAAAGAAAAAGCATGGAGTGAAATAACGAATGGATGTTTTTTATAATTAGCAGAGAAAAACAAAATGTTTCATAAGGTATTAATCAACCTGTAATGTTCACTCACCATTATTCATTTACTGCGTCATTGGATGTTGTTTCTTGTACTTTTTTCTAAGTGTGACCTTATGAGACACTGATGGAATGATGACTTTCCTTGTTTCTGGCAAGTTCCAACGTTTCACTCTCCTGCGTTTTTAGCTCGTGCAGCCACTGGAGCTGCTGGTGACACAAACTTACCAAAAGTTTTTCTAGTTCATGGAAACACCTGGAAGGTGAAGTTTGGACACCATCAGTGATGGACGCTTCTGGTTTCGGATCATCAGACACCCTCAACTGGATGACCCATCCGGGGTTGATCAGACACTGGCTTGTGTCCAAGCAGCGTTCTACTCCATGCTTCGCCCCTCCTGATCCACGCATCGCTGATGTTTCTGGTGGCTTTCCTCTCTTGGCAGCCCTCGTATGCTCAAGCAGCCTTAGCACTTGGTGCAGAGATTGCCCCCGGAAACCCCCTGCAACCCACCTTGATCGGCTCACAGCAGACCCTCCAACTGTTGGCTCTGCAGGCCTTTACAGCCCAAGATATTTGGCCCTCTTACGTTCATGGGCCTCTTCTATCGGGTCTTCGTAGACTGTTCGAAGCAAGTGGTGCTGTTGGAACTTACACTCTGATGTTAAAGGTCACATAGAGTGGTCCTGTTGCCGTATATGTTAGTTATGGAGGTCTACTTACATACATTAAGTTGTTTTTATGGTCAAAAAACCATACTAGTTGCTGCAAACGAGCCGATATAAATCCTCCCAGTTTCCCAGCCGCGAGACTTGAGACTCAAATCTCTCAACCCTGAAGTGACATATTCAGCACACCCGCTCTCAGAAGCACAGCTCCCCCCTCTGGAACGGTGGATGCACTGCTACTCATTATCAAAACATTGTTTTAACAATGTTTAAAAATAGCTTCTCCCCTCCGCAGTCCCTTTTATGACTTTGACCCGGAGTCAGACCCAGAGTCAGAAGACACTGTCGCTCGTGAAACACCTCCACAACAGACGTTATTCTTCTTCTGCGGTTCAATGTACGCAACCGGATGTGCCCGGACTAGTGTCCGGAGCAGGACGATCGGCTGTTCCGGAGAACCACCGTTTACGTAACTATAACGGGATTTTCAGAGATCTCGCTGAGCCCCGAGATTACAATAAAACACAGCGTTCTCAGCAATGGCTGAACTGTTCGTTTCGAAACTTCAGGGCTTCGTAAAAAAGGTAATGACGCAGATACACACTAAAAAACAGCGTTAATTGGAACTTCCGGTCTTGTTCCGCTTTAAGACCATATCTGGCCTGAGAGATTTCCTTGCGATGTACTCTGGAAACTTGCTTCCGGAGGTCCACTTTAAGCTGCCAGTCTCGAGCCAAGGCTCGTCGACCAGTTGGGACCTTGCGCTCTATACACCGCTTTTCCACTGTCCTGACAAAGGCAATGTTGTGTCAGATAAACCTGGATTAATACAAAAGCTTTTCTTGCCATCATGGCCGCGGAGACAAACTGACCAAACATGACCTGTGGAGCTCTGTAATCACAACAGACACCCAACAACAACAACAACAACAACAACAACAACAACAACAACAACAACAACGACAAGAATAAGACATCAAACCTGATGTAGAAAACAAGAGTTCTCCTTTTAATATCTCCGGGCCACAACATACTGTTCATTTACAGTACACACTCCCATTTTACTTTGATTTTGCACACATCACAGTTTCAAAGTTTTCAAATGAAAAATACAACACAACTATGAAAAACAAAAAAAAGTCATAAGCACAAATTAAAACCTATAAAAAATATAAAAACAGTACTCTTAAATCTCATTTTGACAAGTACCATTTCAATAATGAAACATTTAATAATGCACAATAGAGCAGACAAATCAAACTGAACCATTAGTTTCTTTTAAATACAAAGAAAAGACATTTTCATCATGCAGAAGATGTAATATTAAATAACGAATCAAACAAAAATAATATATACTTCTCTATATATCTCTCTCTTTTTAATTTTCAAGTCAAAAGCACTCCCGTCCCTTACACAGGGAAAAAAAAACGACAAGACATTTTTAAAAACACCAGAGGATTTCGCAATGCTTTCACTAGCTGCCACTGTAAGCATGGCCTTTTATCGAAAAACATTACAGCAACATCTTTTTGGCACAGAAAAAGACGTTCATACTGGCAGTAGCATTTTGCAATATAAAAGAGGGCGGAGCTGTAGCTCTTTTTTATTTTTACCATAAAAAACAGCCAAAAAAAATAATAATAATAATAAAGAAAACCAAAAAGAAAAAAACATTCTGTGCACCGACATCAGTCGGGAGAGTGGCGTCTCCCTCCAGCAGAGTGTGAGGCAAGCGGTTGTAGCAGCTCAGTCCTACTGTAGCATGCTCTTGATAGTCTTGTTGGTCGATTCATCATTCAGATGCTTGGTTGTGTACCTGCAATAATAACAAGCCTGCATTAGTGAAATATTCACTACTGTTTTTGTGGATTAAATCACCAGTTATTACTCATTCATGTGCATTCTTCCTGTTGGTTTTCTTGTGAAATACTGAATATTTTTTTTGACTTGACTAGATCTTTTTCCACCGCAGCCATTCTGGCATGAAATCGTACTAGTAAACACAGGTGTGACTAATCATATTGATCAAGGCTCCGAGCCTCCATTAATGTAATTGGTTACACCTGTGTTTACTGACGACTTCATGCCAACATGGCTGCTGTGACAAAGAACTACAATTATCTCTTTGACGCGCGGTTCAAGCCACAAATATTAATCAGGAACATTTTTAATCAACTTGTTTCTTATCAGAAATTCTCAAACTGATATTTCATTTTCCATAATTTGTGATTATATTCAACAAAAGACTTGATAGTTTGCTTATTTCTGAAATCTTTTCACTTCAATTGATTTCAACGGGACAGTGAACTGTTAAAAAATATAGCTGAGAGCTAATTCACACAAAAACAGCTATCCAGGAACTTTTATTAACAGGGGTAAATAATTTGCAATCTAATCTGTGTGGTTTGCATTTCAACCACACATCAAAATTCCAGAAGATTTATTCAAATCAGGTACAGGTATATCTATATATCTATGTAAGAAGTTAAAAAAAACAGTTGTTTTGTTTTTTGTTGTTTATTAAGTTCTTGTTCTTATGTTACTATATTAACAAAAAAAAGTTTATTTGTGTATATTATTGGATGGGTGAATGGGTCCTTGCACAATTTTACACTGCTTATTGTGTCTGTGATACTTTACTGTGAGCTACAATTGTACATTGTCAGTTGACTAAATGTGAAGTAAGTGTATTGTGTAGTAAGAAAGGTATTACTACTGTTTGTATGGACCTGAAAATCATTAAAAAAAAAGAAGTTAAAAAAACAAATCACATATTCCGGTGATCTGTATTTTTCTTTGAATAACTACAGCCGTCAAAGAAGTGAAGTAAAAAGTAGAACAACGCCCTCTGAAATGTGACGTTTAGATCCAAAATTGCATAAAATGGAAGCACTCACAGCTCAATCCTGTCAGAATTGTACTTTAAATTTTCCACCACTGAGTGGGTAAACATCTAAAATATATTTTCGCCTTCCTCTGCCGGAAAATCTGGCAGCTTTTGCAAGAAAATGACCCAGATCAGGCACAGATACAGACGTAAGGTCGGACCTGTCGGCTAAAACAGCGATGAGTGTTTCTCAGACTCTGGGTAAAATGAATCCGACTCTGATTGGACGAGATGTCAGATGTAATCAGCATTTCTGAGGAACCTTCAACACCCAAACTAAAGTGAGGGGCCAGTGAGATAAACCAAGACATCTCTCTCTGTTGCACATAACAGACAACCAATATCATCCAACTCTCAGCAGCGTCTCTTTTTCCCCACACCTGGTGAACGACAATCACATTATACGCTGAGCTGCAGAGGGGGAAAAAAAAATATAAAAAACCTGATTTGATTTCAGAGTGAGTTTTACCTGAGAGCGTTGAGAAGGCCTTCCACACTGTTCGGAGGCTGATCTTTGAGAACTTTGATGCAGCCTTTCATCTGCAGACCAGAACAACACTGTTAGAACAGCTGGGCGTAAAATCACACCCCAAAACACGCACAAAAATCAGGTGCAAAACATTGTCAAGCTTGTTTAATTGGAGCCCAGTAAAACATAAAATTAAGTTTGACAATACCGTCTGTTGGGAATGGTTTGTTTACCAATTCAAAATAATACAGGCGTTACAGATATGGTTGTATATTACCTTTTACATTGTGTACAAATTTGGTCTGTCCATGATTTATATTGTGATTTGGGTCACAGTAGTTTGCCATCGTTAAAAAGTGGGTACCCATGTGTGTCCTTTGCCGATGTGTATGTGTACATACATGTGTTTTTCTGGCATAAAATCTGACCATATCAGGGACGCTCATTTCTGAGTAACTGGTGAATTTTAGGGCTTAGATTTGAATTGTGGTTTGTCATTTAATGTTTAGAGATACTGCTTTGTTTATGCTGTCCAAATGAATGGAAGTCAATGCAGAGCCCTTTAATAGAGATTGTGTGTGTGAGGGGAAAAAATGTAAAAGATTTTCAAACATTGGTTTTCCACTTAACATTTTAACAATTAGAAAAACTAATAACTTGCTTGTCAGTGTTTATATTGTGTAAGATGGGGGTCCGTTATGTGTAAAAAATAAAATAAATACACAATAACAGCTTCCACAGTTAATCCTGCATCCTCCTAGATAATGATGATTTTTCCAGAATTTTCCAACGTAGCCGTACTCACATCGATTTTGGACGACTTTGCGAAAGCTCCTACAGGATGGACGTAGTCGTACAAGATGATGACCCCAACCATGACCCGCAGGCAGAAAGACACCGTCTCCTCTGTGGTGAATCGGCTGCGGTACTCGCTGACGAGACACAAACGAAGCTTTAAAATCCACAAATATTATATATTTAAAAAAAAGGAAGAAAGTGAAATGGTGACATTGAAACACTCACGGTGTTTCCAGCATGACTTTACACACTGTCGCCATTGTGCTCAAACAGTCTGTCGTGTTTTCAATAGGCAGGTTCTTATTCTATAAAAAGACACAAAAAAAATATGAAAATGACAAAAATTACAATTTGCTTTCACAGTCTCAAAAACACCTCACTGCATGTTCCCGTCAGTCTCACCTCTGATACAAATCTCGTCGTGCCGTCGCTTAATGTCTTCAGCATGGGCGTGGCATCGGCGTAGAACAGGGATATCCGATTGGCCAGCTCGTTGTTTACTTCATTTTCACCTTCCGCCTGAAAACAATTAAAAACGCATACATAAATGTTAATTTTAATGTGACTGGACTGATTTGTATGTCTTTCTCTTGCAATCCTTTGCATTAAAAACAGCAGTGAGAGCAAACCACTACAGTGAAGTTCTTTTTTATAATTATTGTTATTATTTTCAGAATACGTCAATTATTTTCTCAATTAATCGAATACTAGTTTGGTACGTAAAAGTGTCAACCAAACCTGGAAATTATGCTCTCAAATGTCTCAGTTTTTTTTAATTAAATTTTAATGATTTCTTTGTTATATGGAGCAAAAACAACAAACATTCACATTTAAGAAGCTGTAAAATCTGAAAGTTGTTTTAATTATTGAAAACAAAAACACACTCAGTCCCCATTAATTGATTCTCAAAATAGTTGACAACTAAATTACAACTTGTCAACTTTTCTGTCTCATATCAAGGATAAAGATAGCAATGTTCTCGTCCCTGTGACTTGACTACCATTTTGTTAAAGTTAATTAATGATGTGTAATGACCCTTTTTGTTTATTGAAACCCCTCTTGGAAAATTGAAGCACAAACACAAAATGCTTTGTGGAAACTGTGATGTTTTGTTTGGCATATGACAGATGAAAAACAATTAATATATATAAATAATGAATTAAGAAGTGCAGCGACAAACTCAGTCCTCTTACACCTTCTGGTTTCCCAGCTGAAGAACACGCAGCTGATTTACAATTTTAGACTCTGAACACACAGGTGTCTCTGAACAGTCTGTTCTAAATGCGTCTGCATATTTAAAACAATGAGAACATTTTGTCTGAACACTTGACGGAACAATTTCAATGGCTTTTAACAAATGATGACATGGAGCACAAAGACTTCTTTACCACGGGGGACAGACAGCGTTTCATCTCATCTTCTGTCTGAATCATTCAGTCGTCTTGAGTGGCGACTCAAACGCTGCTGTGAGTCTGAGCTTCCACGATGGATGGAAGCCTGAGCTCCTTTCAACAGTGACACGTTTTTTAAGACAAGTGTCTGTGTCTGTCTGGGCCCATTTGCCTAATGGCAAAAAAGATCCAAACCAAGAGCATTCATCTCTACAAACGTGCACAAGCACACATACACAAACCTTACAAGCCATCTTTTAGACGAGGCTAAAAAATCGTTTTTTTCCTCCACAAATCTCATGAGACTATCGCAATCACACGAGACTTCACCTGACCTACGGTGTAGAACCAGAAATACTTCCACACTAGACAATTTAGATCGTTTGTGTCCTCAGTTGACTACATTCATGGCCTCTTCCTGGTTTTCAATGAGCCAGCCCGACTATTTCCAGGAAGCTGTCAGCCAAAGATATCTCCAGTCGGTGTCTGCAGACGTTCCCAAGAGGGTTGAACGATGAATTATAGAATGATTGCAGCAGTGATGCCACATTTGTGCCCTCATGATGTTAAAACTCTTAATTTTAGGCCATATTGAATCCCTCAAGGCCAACTACTAAAACATCTATATTGGACATTTTAATTGCCAATGTTACTTTAAAAATTCCAAGTTTCCCTTTGACGAAAACTGACCGGAAGTAAGTGGCTCATATTTTAGCGGAAGTTATAAGTGACGCTCCATGCATGTAGGCAATCGTCGCATCAAAACATCGTAACACACGATTGTCTTCTTCTGATGAGTGCCCTCTGCTGGACAACTTGGAAATTACTTCAAATTGTCAAGATTGTACTGTGTGGTCATATTACATAAAATATGGAATTAACGTAGCTACTTTGAGATCCTTTTAATGATCCGTGTGGCACGAGACCAACATTGTGTACCATTTATTCTAAATGTATTCTCAGAAAAACCGGTATGGAAAGTGGAATATCTCTAAATGAATCCATTTTGAGAAATAAACAAATAAGTTGATCAAGGTGTAGCAAACCAATGATCCAGCTAGGAAAATTGTCTTGGCGTTTGATGTAAATGCAGTAACACACTCCAGGAAGTGACTCTGTACGTGTGCATCCTCACTACAGATGAACTTAATTCTGTGGCAAACTATGAATCGATTTATTTATAGTAACAATGAATCATGCCAACGTGAAAGGGGTCACTCGTGATGAATTTGCAGTTTGCCTCTGCTCTACAAAGACATATGGCGAGTTCGAGCTCATTGTTTCGACGACGACGACGACGACCTGTAACTTTATTGTACTGGTTGACTCGCTCCACTCTCATTGTGTCATTTTCGGCTGCTTTTAGAAAAAAAAAGACCACTGTCTGACAGCAGATGAGCGATGATGATGATCCTCAGTAACTGCTGTGAGTGTAAAGTTGAGGGGGAAACTGCAGGATTGGGTCATAATTCTCTGTGTATTCAATAGATCCAACACTGATATAGGATTATGGATTATAGGTGCTTCTACAGTTGAGTTGAGTTTTTCTTTAACATCATCACTACCAAGAGAGAACACAATGTTCTTTACCGGTACGTTGTTGATCCTCATGCGGCTCAGTGTTCTCCTATAGTAACTGAAGTCATTCTGAATGGCAGGATTTGTCATCTGCAAAAAACACAACACACAACAGAAATTGTATCAGAGAGAGATAGTTTTCTTTCATGGCTGCAGGATATTAAGCTCTATATCAAACAGGCCAATGTCATGACAGAATGAAGGCAGAAATGTAGCTTTAGGGGGGGAAATGACATAAAAACGTTCACTGAAACAATTACAGTTTCATTTGCTCAAGTGGATTTGAATCCTCTGTCACTCATCCCCCTTTAACATCCACGCCCCTCCTGTCAGGAGAGATTCAGTCATTTATTTTTCCTCTTAAGTCCAGCCGTGCATCTGTGTATAGTATGTGACAAGGGGGTCAACAATTACCAAGCTGCCAAAAAAGAGGTATAAGGGTCCTCATTTGGGAGTGTCAGGGTGAGAATAGTGAACCACAAAATTCAGTTGATTTTCTTTGACACCACTTCCTACAAATATGACTCATCTGCTGATGAATGAAGCCGAGGTGACCTCCTAAAATAGATACCAGCCAATCAGGGAGTGTCTTTCAAAAGCCACCGCTCGTGAGAGCCGATCGCCTGGCTAATTACTGTCACTCCTATATCAGTGTGTCACGTTTCAGCTTCAAGCTAATCCTACAACAACAGACTGGTACTAAGCCTGTGTCCACTGTGTCCACCAGGAGAGACGGGCTGCACGCGACAAAAAACCAAAACTAGGTCAGAAGCCCCTGCACCAGTGTTAAAGATTGATGACTAGACCTGGCATGCCACTTTGCACCCCCTACCTTTGTGTTTTTATCCTGCCTGGCTAGTGGGCACTAATTGGGACATCACAGACGATTGCCTCAGGGTGTAAGAAAAATACAAGTTTTTGTATCTAAGAAAGAAGGGGTTTGTAGAACCAGTTCTCCCACTTTCATCATGACCACTCACGCTATTATGTTTTTGACAACTGGGCATTCAACCGACAGAGACACTGGATCCCTGGAGTTTTCTGGGTTGTATATGAGCAACTTGGATTCAAGCCAAATAACCTACTACCACCACCCCTCTATCTTTTATACTAAGAATGGACATTTAAGCAAAAATGAATATTCGATGGATAATTTGCCTTTCGTTTGATTATCATTCCTCCATGTAAAGTTTATGAGAAACAAGCAGAGTATGCAAGTATGTTAAAAAACAACATCAAACGGACTTCATCACGGTTTTATGAGGGGAGGAAAACAGCACTTGTGACTGAATTTAAATGTTAAGAATAATTTTGTTGGATGAAAATAATCCAAAATAACAACAGACTCCAGCGCATGAGAGCTGGTGAAAGTAATGCAGGGTAACAGCATGTTGAGCTACGAGGAGATGCGCATTCAAAGACCCTGGTAAATTTACTTTACTTAGAAAGATGTCACTTCTGCAAACACTTAGTGTATGCAGTCTAGAGCTGCAACTAACTTATTTATTTTCACAATCGATCAATCCGTTGATTAATCGTTTGGTCCATAAACTGTCAGAAAATGTTAAAAAACGTTGATCAGTGTCATCAAACCTGGAAATGACGATGCTCTTGAATGTCTTGTTTTGTCCACAAACCAAAATGATTTAGTTTTAATGATTTTTTTATGTGCAGCAAAGAAACTATATATATAAAATATTCACATTTAAGAAGCTAAAACAATCAGAAATCTTGTTTCTGACTGAAAAAAACTTCAAACCGATTGATCAATTATAGATTAACATTGCAAATACTAAAAAGATACTTAAATGAACAAATAGTCACATTGACGGATCAAGTTTGATCAGTGAATAATCAAATATTCATATCCATCCCTATTAAACACCACATTTCTTCTGACATTATGCAGGACGACACCCGGGACCAACAACAACTTGCAGACCTCTTCAACTGCAGTAACCCTTATTATCCATTCCACTGACATGCACCGTGTTTTTTCAGCAGCAGGGCAGTATCAGGATTCTAATTAAATGCTAATTATGCACTCACTGACTGCAGTTTGTAACTGCACATGGCAAAAAAAAAAGCTAACACGAGGGCATCAGCAGCTTGTAAGTGGTGTGGTTTGTATCACAGGAGAAAGGCGCAGAGGTTAGAGCAACATTCAAAAAGACTAGTTTGCAGTTTGAATGCAGAAAGTGACACGTAAATGTGTTGGAGAAGCCAGAGTGTCTTACTTTAAGCTCATCAAAGCGCAGGGTGAAGTGCAGGATCTCTGCAAACTGCTTAGCCAGCGCCTGCTCCCGCTCCAGGTGCTGAGTGGGGTCGTCGTAAGTCTCGCTGGTTAGAGCTCCCAGAAGGCTGTGCAGTGCCGCCTCTGTGAGGAAAAATATGATTTCCGTGTTAGGAAGTACAGCACCATGACCAAAAACCCATGCCTCTCTGAGAAATATCAATATTTGACCTTTGGTGAAGGTCTTAGACTGTGTTTAGTTCTCTTTTCTTACATTTAGTTTCCTTTTACTTTTCAGTTAACAGCTGAAGAATCAGCTCTACCTTCAAGAAATGAGAAACTTTGGGGTAATGAGAAAGAAGAAACTAAATGCAGAATGACAGACAACTTGATAACTTAGAATCTTATTTATTAATGTGCTGGTTTGTGTTAAAAAGACACAAAACAGAGCCAATTCATTACCAAAAAGTACAGTTAATAGGAAACAGTACGTCATATGCAGTCAGATGACGTCTGTGTTAACACAGTTCTGTCATTATTTGACCCAAACTACAACACCACAAAACTGAATCAAAGACTCTTTTGACCATTTCTCTGTTCTAATTTAATCTTTTTAGGTTTTTGTCTGTTGCCGGGGGTTGTTGGGGAAATGGTGACTGGTACTTTCCACAACTTAAAGACATTTATATAATGTAGTTATAGCTGTAGCTTTGTTATATTGTGACTTTGTTGTTTAAATTGAATAATTTAAAGACTGCTCATTTTTCTTTAGATGCATGTCAATGTGTTTGTGTTAGAGTCTCTTGTGCTGGTCTCATAGAGAAGTTCTTAGAGTAGACTATCACCACAGTTGGAGTGTCAGAAAGCTGAAGCATCCTGATTAGGATACAGACAGATAATGGGCCAGCGGTTGTGCCCGAACTGCAGAGGGCCCAGTGCCAGTCCTGGGGTGCATTCAAGCATTTGTGCGCACGTGTGTGTGTGTGTACTTGTATTTGTTAAGCTCTTCAGGACCTTTTCTGGCATAAACGCTGACCTTGTCAGGACCAGTAGTCCTCAAGGAGAAACCGGGTCCTAAAAAGGCAGAACCTAATGTCTATTGTCTAAGATTCAAATTGTGGTTAAATTACAGATATTTGCTTAGGCTAGTGTAATATCTGTATGTGTGTGTGTGTGTGTGTGTGTGTGTGTGTGTGTGTGTGTGTGTGTGTGTGTGTGTGTGTGTGTGTGTGTTCAGGAGGAAAACAGAGATTTTTTCCGCCTCAAACGCAAAGACATTGAACTAATTATCTCATTGTATTGAAATAAGAGGGCAGGGATGGGGGGGGGGGAGACATGATTTCATTCAAGCAGAATTACATTCAACTGTTTTGACATTAAGTAAATACAAAGACTGCGTCATGCCTTGACATACAGTGACATATCCAAAGACCAATAATTAAGCACGCATGACTAGGCCCCAGCAGGGAAATTAGGAGACCATCAAGTCAAACGTAGTGAACGACTTCCAAGCGTTATTAAAAACAAATGGGGGGGAGAAAGTAGAAAATCCTTTAAACCGAGTGGGGATTTTTTTATTTATAGATGCAACACCGTGCTCAGAATCCAGTCTAGACATGTTCAATAATGATGACATAACCCAGAGGAGCTCAGCATCTGACGCAGGAGACGTACTACACAGACTTATTCTGAGTACTTTTACTATTCTCGCTGATTACGTATGACGACGAGTGTGTCAACATAACCTAGAAACGGGCAGAGTCAGACCGCGGTCTACTGGAGATAATCATATGGGGAGAGACAGGCACAGTAAATTGAGTACATTTGGTAATGACTCCCATCTGTTTGAGCCAGCGTTCGCAGCAAAGTGGCACGAATGAAATGAACGAATAGTTCAGTTTCTTCCCCCTCGACGTCCCCCAGTCAAAACACAGGTTACGCTTTCAGAGCGGCGTTTTCAGGTCGCCAGAAATGAGCCACTCTAGAATGACGGGAATTCTGGGAAGAGGAGGAGGAGGGAGGGGGTGGTGGTTATGTCTGAGCTCATCAGGTCACGGCAGAGCAGAGAAGTAAAATGCGGGCATAGCCGCTTACAAGGGTCAGAGGACGGCGGGATTTTAGTCTGGTCTGGACCCTGCAATCTCAGATGAATCACACCGAGTCAAAGTCAGATCATTTTCTTTTAGTAAAACTGACTTTTTTTTCTAGGTAGGGATGCATCTACAAAAAAAAGCAATTACTAATCAATGATTACAAGACTATGAAATTAATTAACTGCCAATCAACTAATTGGGTTAAGTGAGCTCATGAGATGGGAATTATAACAGGTTTCTTTACTCCTCTGTGACAGCAAACTAAATGTATTGGATTTCTGGCCAAAAACAAAACAGATGACCAACAATTACTCATTATTTTTAGTAGAGCTGCAACTAACGATTATTTTTGTAATCGAGTTATCTGTCGATTATTGTTTCGATTCATTGATTAATCATTGGGTCCATAACATGTCAGAAAATGTTTTTTTTTCTTTTTTTTTTAAACGATCGGTGGACATCTGACCTTGTAGAATGTCTTGTGTTGTCCACAAACCAAAATGATTCCGTTTTAATGATGTCTTTGTTATGTGGAGCAAAGAAACAATGTAAATATTCACATTTCACAAACTAATACAATCAGAAATCTTGTTTTAATCATGAAAAATAGTTGACGACTAACTTGGTCATCGATTAATAGTTTCAGCTCTAGTTTTTTGCATTTTATGAACCAACAACTGATCGATTAATTAACTAAATTAACGGAGGGATTGATGATGAAATTAGTTGCAGCCCCATAAAAATGAGAGTCAGGAATATTACAAAATGTTAAGTTACATTAATTGAAATATGAGTTTATACAAGCATCTAAGTTGTAAAAAAATGTATATTTGACTCCAAGTGAGTGACAACATTCCCTATATAGTTTCCTCCGTCTTCCATAGTCGCACTTTGCGGAGAAGGATCCCGAGCTTCATGCATATCAGACTCGACATGGGGGGGGTTGAGGACATCGCGGCCCCCGAAGCCTAAAAGTCAAGGCAGAGAAATAGAGCAGTAACCGCGACAACTGCGAGGTGACCTACTTCGTTACATAACAGCCACTGCCAGGCTGCCGCCCGCCCACTGCTTTCATTGACTCCCTTCTGTACCGCCACTGGGATTATGGGGCTGAGGGCGTTGAGGCATGGCGGGCGCCCCCTCCCCTTCAGCCTGAGGGTCATAAGAAGATCAGGGAGCAGTAAGCCGACTCCTCCCTCCCTCCCTCCCCCCTGTATCCATGCTAATTAAACAACATATAGCGTCACATAGGTCAGTGCAACGCAAGCAGTGTGTTGAGAAAAGCGCGACTGTGGGGAGTTTTCTGAGATTGTTTAAATCGGGCTGAGCTGTAAATGCGTCTGTTGTTGACTTTTGCAGTTCAGCAGTCAATACTCCAGACGCACATGCAAACAATTAAGGTGACGTATGAAGGGCGAGTGTCTGAAGGACGAAGAGCTTTGTCCTTTTACGTCAAAAGTCCTTGGATAGTGTCAAGTGTGGCACTTTGGTCTTTGGATGATGCTCACATTTAAAACGAGAGCACTCAGAGAGCACAGACACCGGTCACCTGTGTTTTAGATACAATTCATGACATTTTTACATTACAATTATAGCTGCAACTAACAATTATTTTCTCGATTAATTGTTTGGTCCAGAAAATGTCAAAAAGCATTGATCAGTGTTTGCCAAACCTGGAAATGACAATGTTCTCAAATTTCTTGTTGTGTCCACAAAACCAAAGAAATGAAGAAAATGTTCATATTTAAGAAGCTAAAACAATCAGAAATCTTGTTTTAATAATGAAGAAAGCTTCAAACCCATTAATCGATCAAGATAGATTAGACGATTAATTTAGTAATCAATTCATTGTTTCAGCTCTAATTTAGATCCACTGGATCCTGAAAGCTTTCTGGTTCTGTATAGATCTTTATCTATTTATCGCTACTACCACCTTAAATATGCGTGACAAAATTCATCCTGATCTGAAGATGTTGCCAAGATCCAGGCATCTGAAATTAAATTGCCGCCAAATCTGTAATCTTAGTCTGATATAAATACAATGTTTAGACAGAGATGATGTCTTCTCTGTGACATTGTCGGTGGCTTAATTCTTACCAAAATTTTGATGAAAATATTACGCCCTTGGTGGAAGTAAATTAAATGAAGACATAAAATTATGAGCATTAAAGCATAATCTCACAGGACACCTGAGCTTCAGTCAGAGAGAGGCTGTGATATTACTTCCACCCGCCCACTCACACAATCACAGTGTTCCTGCAGACGAAGCACAGGCAGATACATACCTAACCTCTGGGAGAACTCGTAGAACTTCTTCAGTCTTCCCACCAGTGGAACCACGGCCGCCCACGCCTGCTCCTGTAACGCTTCATCGCTTGGATTTGAGATCGCCTGGGAGACCAAAAATACAATTTAAGACAACCACAAATTTCTATAGTAACCCTTACAAAGAAATAATAGATATTCAGAAACAGTTTTTGAGGATTTATTAGACAAAACACCTAACTCTAGTCGGGAATTCATTTTTTCTTTTATTTTAAAAGCTCTTCAGCTAAAATCCAGCCCTTCTAACAACAAACAGGCCTTTCTTATACACCATAACTTACTGTTAAATATATTCATCCATGAAGAATGTGTAAAGAATATGCAGCAGCCACTCTATTTTGAGTTTGTCCTTTTATTTTTTTTAAATAAGTCCCTTATTAAGTGTCCTATTAACAAGATTGTGCTCCTTGATTCGTTTATGTTTTTATTCAATTGTCCTCCATGAAGTATTTAACCTTTATTGACAGGACAGCAAAGGAGGAGAGCAAGAGGGAAAGTTCATAGTAAAGTCAGAGTTCACGCCTCAGTACACCCTGCACCCCATCATGACAGTGTTATTGGACAGCTTAACAAAAACAGAAAAGTTCTACCTTTTTTCAGTTAAAAGAAAATGGAAACATTTTTCACTCTGTGCCCCCTAAAAGTTTCACAGTGTGCCCGATTTTTGATGCTGCAGACAGCGTTCGTCTGAACCCTTTAATTCACAAAACCACTGTCATTCACACTCGGGGTCTGTGTGGAAACCAAAAATTGGATGCTAGGATTTCTTCAGTTGGAAATTTAATAAAAAAGAAAACGTCTGTAGTGTCAGGTTTGATTTGGTGGTTACACACCGAGGCGAGAAATCTGAACTGATGTTATAACTATCCCCAGTAGTCGCATCTTGTGCCAACGTGATTCATTTGACTTTTAATCCAAAGAGACCCCCACTATGAACTAAAGAAGTATGTGATATTTTCCATGATTTTTCTTCACGAACGCAGCAGCTCTGTGTGTTAGCGCCAGTCAGAAACAAAACACAGTTTAAAACCATGTTACCTCTCTGATTTCCTGTCCCGCTCCTTTGTATGCCTGCAGCTCGTCCAGGATCCCCTTCGCATCCTTCAGCACCACGTCGACTTGCTCCCAAACCTCTCGCTCAGCATCTGTGGGCTGGGCATCTGCAAAGGACGACAACAACAAGATCAACAGGGCAAATCTGGGATTTATTCCACATCCACAATACAGTTTCAAAATACTCCAGGAAATAATCAAATCCTCTGATATAAAAGAAACTTTCACTTGTGTAAATTAAAAGTTAAATGAAATGATCCAACACATATTTTCTTCCCATAAGCCAAGAAATACAGATGATATCAAAACTAGACAGAATATTCTGATAGCTTTGAAAAAGCTCTCCGTTTAGAGACCAGTTTAGTTTTCAGAGTTTATTTTGCCTTAAGAGAAGTGGCACTGAAGAACGGCAGCACTGCTGTGAACCCTTTTCCACCACCTGAAGCAAGAACACCTTGCCAAGTGCGCTGACTAAACTCCTGCTCCCTTGCAGAAGAAGTAAAACCCCTGCTTATACTACTGTGTTGTGTTAATTATCTTTAAATCATTATTTTAATTTGTGGTGGCATTTAAATAGGAAAAAACACACCTTAAAAAAGGGGCATATTTATAGATATCTTTAAAAGAAAGCACAACAGAGTAGAAAATTTCGATGTTTCGAGACAAAGTTGGAGCAGTGTGAGGCATTGTTTTCTCTAAAGGTATGACAGTTCCTGGGTTTGCCAAGTGTGAGAATAGTACAGCGCAGGATCAAGCCATGTTGAAGGGGCCTTGGGCTACACAGCAGCTGAACTTAAGTGCTTTATATTTGAGGAGGTGGGGGGGGGGGGCTCTGCTGCAACTCAGCCCCTGTTTGATATTCTGCACACACTCCTGTGTGGAAGAGGAAGGGTGACGAAAAAAAGAGCAGAAGCTCCGACGGTAGATTTTACCGTTGCCGCTGGTGAGGAATGCGGAGTAACCCGATAAAGAGTTGATAATGTTATGTTAAGATATTCATGTGATCAATATCAGCGGAGAGGGAGCAATTACTGGAGAGGAGAACTCACTTTCAAAATCCAGGAAAAAATTGGGCTCCTGTTCCAGATCTGTGCATGTCAAAACTTTCAGTAGGTTCCCCATGTTATGATACCTGTTGAGGAAAAAGAGAGAAAAAAATAAATCAATAAAGGGAAAAAAGGAACAGTTCAGAAGTAAAAGTGAGTAGGTGGGTGATACACAACTGTATCCAACTCACGCCCGATCTGCTTCACTGAGTGTATGAACTTGGCGGTGTAACAGATGTGCCCACTGCTCACACACACACACACACACACACACACACACACACACACACACACACACACACAGCAGTGTGTGTTTCCTGTGCCCAAGCGCTCACCAACCAGATGTAAAACCAGAAAGTCCCAAAAATAAAGATAAAGTTACGCGTCTTCCCGGCAATTCATAAACATTTACGGGCAGCCGTATGCAAAATAATCCATTTCACAAGCCTCCACAGGGAAATCTTATCTAATGTAACCGTTCACCGTCTCCACGTACAGTAGATAAATGGTTCCTGTACATAACAGAGCAACCAATTAAACTTTTATAGGAGGATGTTGTCATGTAGAAAACACAAGAGGAAGGGATTATAAAGCTGCTTGGTTGTGATTCAGAGGTCGTCTGCTGGGCTTTGAAAGGCACTCCGTCTTATCCCCAGAATCACAGCGGTAGTGCAATGCAGTATCAGGTCACAAGTGTTGAAACATGACATTAATATTTCACAGAGCATAGAAAACCATAGTACCTACAGCACAAGTGGTAAAAAGCCTTAGGTTTACCACAGAGGCAACAAAAAAAACAGCCATGATTAATGTTCTACTACATTAAACTCAATGAAAAAAGACACCGATTATTGATTATGAAGCTAAAATGATCAACAATTAATCAGTGATTGAGATGATTCACAATAAACGTGGAAATGAACGGGTTAATGTAAAGGGAAGTTCCGATTTGTGTGGAGAATAACAATAACGCACGGATTATAACATTTTGAGCCACTACTGAAGCTTAAAATAATTTGGCCGATTTGTTTATCTCGAAAGATTTGTGTCCCTGCTAAACAAGGAGACAAGACACTGTCAAGTTCCAAATTTAATCAAACGCATCAGAAACAATATAATAAATGAATATGAGCAGATAAATTAGTGCTCAGGTTATTTCTGTGGAGAATTCCATCATTGTACATCATGGTACTGAAATGAAGTTCTACTTCCTTGTATACTTTCATTCTTTATTAAAGTTCTGGATTTCCATTCATGCTCACTGTGTTGTGCACATGATCCAACAACTGTGGCCGTCATCGCTCTCTGCCACTGTTCCTATGAGGTGACTTGCATCTCAAGGAAGAAGATGACAGATGAGGAGGACTGATGTGTCCAAGCTTTAGAAAGTCACACCCACTGCTTCCTTGATGAGACATATACACCCACGTAATGTGGAGTTACGTATCAGCCGAGGGCTGCGACTCCCAGCCGTCTTTCCTCCGACTCCTAGAGAGCACAAGTCTCAGTAGCAGAGGTCAACAGACGTGACCGAGTCAAGGATCAGTGACAGTTTGGGGAGAGTTAAGTCAGCGGAGACACATTTAACCCTCGGTGACGGGGCAGAGACGTTCAGGATGTTCTCCCGAGAGAATGGAAGGATGCAAAGTGATAAACTTCAGGTGACAGATGTCAGCTGTGATGAACGACAGGTGAAGAGAGAGGGTGAGTGCATGAGGTGAATCAGGCCCAAACACGGGTAAAGCTGCTAGACAAGGGAGGCTCTGCGACAGAGTGAGCTACACAGTCAGCAGTCAGGAGCAAGAAGGTTAGGGCTGAGAGGTTTTAAAATGCATGAGCGCACATTAGGGGAGCAGTGACATGTTTCCCTGCATCTTGAAAACCTACTGGGTTTGACAAGGTTTTTTTTTTTTGCCAGTATCAACAGTTTGCAGACAAAAGGACTTAATTAAAAGTACACTCAAAGAGCAAAACAATGACAGAAAGAGCTGACAAACTTGATTGATTGAAATATTTCTTCATTTTTAATTAAAAAGGTCAAATTACTGTGGCTCTAAAATGTTTTTTCTATTTTTATTTATCTTTTATGATCAATAAAACTCAGTCTTCAGACTTATTTACTTCAAAATCCTCCTCAAAGACCGCTCTGGGCACTGGTCACCTGCAAAGACCCACCTGCCTTGTCCAGCCTCATCATATTACCGTCCACTAATGTGACCTGAATGTCTGACTGTGCCAACGCTGGCATCTCACTGGTTGTTGGAAAACAGCACCTGATCCAGCTTCAGAAGGGGGTTAGAGAAGGCCGTCAGTGCCCGCCCTCGCCCCTGCTGGACGAGGGCGGGCACTGCCCATCATCGCCGGGGCTTTCCGCTGGTCCTCTACTGCCACCTTTCAGCCGCTGTCAGACCGTCTTTGCCTGGCAGAGCTGCCAGCGCTCGCAGGGCTACGACACAGGCACTGGCGGCACTTGTAGGCCCCCGTGCAACTCTCTGCCTTTTAAAAATTAGGTCGGTTTTAGGATAGGGATTTATGTGGCCGCATTTTAAAGACCACAAGAGAATCTTCAAGTAGAGTAGAAGAAGAAGAGCAGATTAAATCTTGTTGCAGCTTTTTATGCATCACTCTTCCTGTCAAAGTGTTATTTACAGTTCACATAAACGCGGATCAACACGAGCTTTGATGCTTCAGCGTATGATGATGTAGCTGCCTCTCCTATTAAAGAGTGAAATTCAATACATGAGTGACTGTGTGTACACTGGTTGCTTGGTGACGGTGTAGAAAAAGAGAAGTGCAGACAGAGAGAGTACACAGATACAGTATCAGAGAGAGAAATCGAGGAATTGAAGCCCCCTCCCTCTCTCGCTCTCTGTGGCAGTAGTAGTAGTAGTAGTAGAATGTAGCAGTGCTGGCATGACCTGGGCATCACAGGGAGCCTAACAACAGCCGTGTTGTTGTTTTGACCCCCCCATCCACCCACCTACTGAGCCATCGCGTGCTCATTTTTAAGGAAAGGGGGGGGGGGGGGGGCGCTTCTAAGGCCAGGAGCAGAATCTGACAAGCAGGAGCCTGCACCGCTCTCCGATTGGCTGCACGGATCTACCAACAGCTCACTGTATCCATGGAGTCAAAAAAATTTAGTGCCATTGACAACATTGCAGCAGCCAATCAGGAGCGAGCACCCGGTGTGGAGCGAGTACAGTAGTAGTAGGACTTGAAAGCACATGAATATATTAATACAGATGAGGTAATGCGCCAAAAACAGCGGATTAGCAGGGGGAGCGGGGAGAAATGTTTAATTCCACCACTGAGCACCCAGTGATTTAATGTGATTCGATTTTTTTAAGTATATTTATATATAGAGCACAGCAAACTGGCATAGTCAGCTTTTTTAAAAAGGGAAAGAAATATTGATGAATATAAAATGGGACATGTCACTTTGTTAAAATTTAAACACGTCAATAAAACGTCCAAAAAATAATGGATAATTATAATAATAATTTGGGTAAATTCTTCTAAAATAGATGATTTTCACTGGTGTGATTTGAGTTAATATTTAATTTTTTATGTAAAACTTTTTTTTTACTTTGTTACAGATTTGAACTACTTCAGGATATGAATTTATATATCACATTTTTTTTTTACATTGAACAAAGAATAATCAAAATTGGAGGACTTGCAATTTGCTAAACTGTACTATTTGTTGAATGCAGAATGCAGGGCAAAAGACACCAAAAACTGTGCCACACCCATGCAGCAGTCTGACCTCTGGATGGCACTGCCTTTAAAACATCTCCCTGCTCTCAGAGAAGCAGGGCACAGCTGAAACCCAGCACTGCGGCAGCATCCTATACGAAAAACTGCTGGAGGGAGTGAGGGGGGGGGCGACGGCTGGCTAATGTGAGGGAAGGATTGTGCTGACATTCCACTACTCGGCTGCAGCATGAGGAGCCACGTGCCCCTGCTGCTTTTACTATGGATGGAAAAAACAACGCCCTCCCCATCCCCAAAGCCGGGGCATAGACACCGCGCGGCGCATCACGTGGGGCTCCGCCGTGGAGCGGCTGAGAGCTCGCCTGGGGTGTGGAGGGTGGGGGGATGGGGAGACAGAGCAGTGTTTACGTCTGCTATAAATGTAGGTCTGGGAAATAAAAATGCATGGACTGGCTTTTGTCTGGAGCTTTACGTCCAAAATAAAAAATAAAAAAGAGGAACGTGGATGGAGGACGTGTGTATTATTATTATTAAGGGGAGGGGATTTGAGGCGTCACAATGCGGCAGAGACGGGCAGAGCTAGGCAGCTTTAAACTTGACCTAGATTCCCCGGGTGACACGCCACATCGCATTAGCCCACTCAGTCAGACCTGGACCCGCCGGAGCTCACCGGCAATGGCCCCGCTTTGACAGGCAGAAATATAGGGGAGAGCACTTCCCAAATGGAAGCTGGCATGCGTTCTCTCCCTTTGCCCTCTCCCCCCCCCCCCCCCCGCAGACATGCACTACCAATTCAACCCAGCTGACTAAAAGTGGCTTAGGAGACACATGGTGGGGAGGAGAAGGGGCGGTGGGGAAGTGATGCCATTTGTTTGTTTATGCGAGTGAACTTGATTACCTCGTAGCCACGCCTTGGCATTGTTACGCCTGCGTAAACATCAGCTCCTGCCCCCCTTACCCAGTTTCTGTCAAATCAAAACAAACCGAATGACTAAGACTGACGGAGATGCTCCCAGTGACAGCAACTATATCGTCTTACTCCTGCAAAACATATGTGCGGCTAAAAATACACCCCCCCCCCCCTCTGAAAATCAACTCCTCCGAAAAATCTTCCACCTCTGTTGCCGCCATGATGAACCCATGAATAGCATGAATACAAATTAACACATAAACCTGGTCGTTTGACCGGAGCAGCAGATCAGAAAAAGAAGAGGATGAAAGTGGGGAGCGCCTCATCCTCGGCTAAGCCTCCCCTTCTCTTTAGACGTTTGCATCTGATGAAAGTTGGAAACCATGGCAACAGGCACGTACACAAAGAGTCAGCTAAAATGCTGTGGCTCCATTGAAATCAAGCTCTATAAAAAGGAGGCTATTAGCGCCACTTACACCGAGGCAACACTTAACGCCATCACAACACGCACACACACTAACCAAGCAGCCTGCATGGTGTTAATATCAGAATAACTGATTTTTAAAAGATGCTAAATCAACACGAGGGCTGAATGATATCGGGAAAGTGTCTAATTGTGTTCCGACGGATATTGCAATTTGTTTTATCCGTGGTTTTTTGGTGGCGGGGTTTGTCCGTCTGTCTGTGAGCTATGCTGCTCACGGACAGACGGACAAAAAACCACAGGACAGATCTTGTCTATATTTTTTGGCCGACATGAGTCAGAAATGATTAGTGGCATCAGGGGATGAAGGCTCAGCTCAATATTCATTGTTGTGCAGTATTACCACCAGACTAATTAACTAATATACTCTAATACAAGGACATTAACTAAGAGTCAAGAATTACCACATGTATTATATAGAACAACTGAATTCCATGCTTTGCGGTTTGATATCGTTTAAAATGGCAACACCACAACAATCAGATAAAGCCAGGAAATGACAGATGCACTGTGTAAAAACCAGTATACGGTGTTTCTACGAACTCTTTCACCACTCTTGATTCTCCTCTGCATCCGCTGAACATCTGTCTCAGAGAGAGAGAGGCCCTCCCCACTCTGCCCTTGAGAGTCCTCCAACTCCTTCCAAGTAGAACGTGTTAGGAAATCGTTAGAAGACGGGGGGGCATATTGACTCACTGCCGGCCGCTATACGCAAGCAACCGCCTCCAAAACCCATTCACAGACGGCTCACCGTCCAGTTTCAAGTGCACAAAACAGCCCAGAACCGGCATTACTCTCCTGACCTTCTGATTAACTCACTGACATTACAGCATCCTCAAGAGTCACTCACTCACTCAACATTCACCCAATTGGCTTCGTCCCAATATTAAAAGATGACAAATTACAATTTGAATTAAAAAAACAACATAGCATTAAGTTGTCGTTTTTGCCCCCCAAGCACAAAATTACACTTCGAGAAATTAGGGTGGGGCACAGTAAAGATTTTGGAGGGATGATGCCCATCAGATTGAGTGCCACTCCTGTAATTTCATTCAGTGAGACATGACTGCCACCTGGTGGTTGAAAACAGACGTGCAAAAATGTAGAGGGAGACCACTCCCAAACCTTATACATGCCAGCTTTAGGGATGCTATGTTAAAAAGAAAAAAAAAAAAAAAAATGCAGGCCACCATTGAGAGTCTTAAAGGTGAGTTGTTGTAAAATCTGTCACATTTGCTGCAGACATTTTAACAATAATAATAATAATAATAACGTGCTGGTTCATTCAGAATAAGAAGAGCAGCACTGATGACTGATCCAAGAGCAACATCTGCTGTCCACATGCACATACACACACTTCAGTAGATGAGAGGGACTAATTTAATTTTACACACACAGATAAAAGAAAGGCAGACTAAAACACCAATTTCATGTTAATCTGCCAGACATTAAGGACGTCCAACGCGCACGAGAAGAAAACTCGGACGGGAAGTTACAGCGTCAGCCCTCCAGTGGTATGAATAATAGAGAAGCTGGGAGCTTTTAGCTGACATAACAAGCCACTCTGTATATTACACCCACTTAGACATATTATCTCAAATTACCTATGCAGCCAGTGGGGTTGACGGGGAGCAGCAGCGTCTTCTATATGCTGATTTAAAAGAGTGGAGCAAAGTAATATTTCATTCTGTTTTGTGGTTTATTTGATGGTGTAAGAGCAAAAGAGGATATTAAAATCTTTCATATTTGTCCGATATTCATTTTATTCTTACTTTTAACTTTATAAATTACATTTAATTTCACATAATACCTCGTAACGGCAAAAACTGAATTTTAGAGGGAGGGTAAATGGGGAAAAGGTGTCAAACTACCACTTTGACCCAAATATGCACGACCTTACTCCTGTACCTTTGGCAGGGGTTGGTGAGAATCTTTGCACACCCGGATTTGGGGATTTTTTAAGTAGGCTATTCTTCTGCAGAAGTAGATTCGAGCTTTGAGGATGAAATTAATCTCATGGCTATGTTAGCTGTGTCATTGTGGAGTCATTGTCCTTTTGCGAGGTGAACTTTCAGCCCAGTCTGAGTTCCTTAACAAGATGTACCAGGATGTTTTTAAAGGACATTAACAGTCAACATGCACCCCAACGATTTGACACAGAGCCGTAACTACCAGGTTTCCTTCATCAAGGTTACGAAATAATGTCAATGTGATATTTTAGTTGTTTTTAATCAATTAATCAATGTTTTCACTTTGCCACAGCACTGAGGTTAGGCCAAGCTTGGCTTAATTTGGGGAATAAATCTAATATATTTAAAGCAACCTAACAAAATCTGACACCATCTATACACACTACATATTTTAATACATAATTAAACATCTACACAGGTATGTCAAGACTAGGCTTCGCCAGCTGGGGGCAGTGTCGGCCCATTTATGATCTTAGCAACAGGAGAGATAAGAAAAGCATCTCTTCCTGCTGCTCTCCTCCTCCTCCTCCCCTGGCTTAGCGAGGTAATCCATCCTGGATATATATTCACACAAAACTCAGTCTGCTGCATTAACACAGCCATTTATAATGCAGCATGCAGTCTACTGCTCGCCTGCACCGCCACAGGGTCGTGTCCTGCATGCTAAGTAAAATAGCACGTCACGCAGGCTATTTTTGTGAATGGATACGAGTCTGATAAGGGCACAGCCAGGGCAGCTTGGTGTTACAGCCTATATAACACAAACCAAACACAGTGGCTTTCTCACGAGGATATATCGACTTAGTGAAGCAACCATATACTCATCGAACCACCTGAGGCTTAGCTGTCATGGTAACAATCTCCAAGCAGGAAAAATACTTCAGGGATGGTCAGACAGGCGAGCAGGGGTAGAGACGATGGGAGCTGTGAGCAGGTGAGATGAGAATTTAAAAATGTAAAAAAAAAAAAGGGAAACGTGAACAGGAAACATGAGTTAATAATTGACGTAGGGGGAAAAATAAAAAGAAACCTGCCCAAAAAAAAGAGGAAGAGGTCCATCACTAAAGAACAACACCACAGATTAAGTACACATTTAGAAAAACATGGAATAAGCATTTGTGTAAGAGAAATACTGGACAGTTTGTCATGACAGAGCAGTGACCCTGTGCCCTGCAGTTGCACAAACACACTGGCCTCGAGGAGGCAGGAAGCGAGGAGAGCACCTACTGTACATTACTCTGCTCCCTTTTTATGGCACACAATGCCCTTCATTTCCTGCGCTTGCATCGCACGTACGCCCACAGCACGGCACATTAAGACTATAATAATAGGCATAGGTGCACACACACACACACACAGACGCTCTTACATAATGACACAGTCTGCACTGATGCACATTAGCCATAACTGGAAAGATTAAAACTGAAGTTCTGCTCAGATTTCAAAACCTCAGTGACAAAAAGATAGCATATAAAGTTGTACTATGAAATGTTTTTGAGAAGATTGAGCTAATCCAGAAGAACAAAAAGAGCACAGATCTTTTTTCTTTACATGTTTATTGCTTTAGCATTTACTATACTTCATATTTAATTTGTGTATCTTAAAGGGTAGTCAAGCATTTTAATTTCAAGTGTTTACAGAACCTATGTAGCCTTCAGTTGACGTCAAAACTCAAAATATACTGAGTTCATTGTGGGACATGATTGCTGCCTCTGTAGAGGTGACTCAGCACCTGATACAATTTTTAAAAAAAGCCTAATTCTGGGGTAATGAAAACCAAATTAAGTATAATCATTTTATCTTCAATATCTGCCAAATGAATAAAAACTCACCTACTTTTTACACTTTTAAGTAGGGGCTTAGAAACTAGCAAATAAAGACACGAGTAAAATAAAGATATCAACAAAAATATCATGGTTAAAACAACAACATTTAAGAGACAGCTACTCAAACTGCATCTATGTAGTTATGTATGACGTTTAAATAATGTTTAAGGAAACCAATTAGTTCAAGTTCAAGCTTTTTTGCATGAGTGTCAAAATTCAAACTGTACATGCTGGGGAACAATGCCCATACAGATTGATGTGATGTTTAACCGACAATAAGCATCATTTTACCCCCCGCAAAAAAAATTGTACACAACATCTCAAAGACAGTTTTTCCTCCCACCTGCACCAAGTCCACATCAGAATGGAAAACACCTCCAGTGGAAAGAAAAGCTAAACCTGCGACTCCAAAGCAGTTCACAAAAACGCCTCATTGATTCCAAGTGTGTGTTCCGTGTTGCCCTATGGCCTTAATTCCATTAGAAACAATGGGAGAAATGCAGGCACACAAACAGAACAGATGAGGAATAGTACGTCCACTGCTCACAATGACTCGCCTTTCCAGCATCGTGGTCAATTCAAATCATGACCAGATATGATCTATGTCCTTAAAATAGATGTAAATAGCTATGGAAACAAATATAGATACTGTACAGTAGATTGGTAATCTTGAATGCTGGCTGACGCTTACAATATGAAAGGTGAAATTTGCATTGATGAAGTGACGTGTAGTAGAGATGAGGGACAAAGTCCACAGTGTAATGCAGGGACACGGACAAAACTGTTCACCGAAACTGAACCATTTTGAACAGGAAGTTCCCCACTTATCGTCTTAAAGACAACTTAAATTTGGAGGAAACACTTGATTTTAAAGATTACAACTACTGATGTCCCTCTCATATTAGATTAAAACTGCTAGATCATCCAGTACAAAGAGCAGGGATGATGACAGTGACAGATTAAGATGCAGGGATCACTTTGAAATAATATATAAAAATAGTTTGATAGCCGATCAATGGAAAATTATCCAACAGTGTTTGTTCACACATTTTTCCAACTGTTACCGAGTTGTAGTTCTCAAACTCAATATTAGGGGTTTTAAATGGCAATTTTAGCTATGGAAATTTAATTGTTCAGCCCCTGTTGTAGCCCAAGATGAATCAGGTTCACAGGTGAGAATTAAAGGAGGACTCACCAGCAGTGGAGCTGTGATACCGTCAGTCAGGAGCAGGGAGGCCCGGCCTGGCAGGTGGCCCCGGGTCACTGTCCTCCCGCAGGTGTCAGCGTCTGAAAATGTAAAATTAAGTTAAACCATCTATAAACCTTCAGACAATCTGTCTCTGCCTTATCATATGACATGCATATTTCAGTTCTCTTTTTTTCTACGAGACAGCTCAACAACAACAAAAAAAATGTATAATCCACACAAGAGAAATAAAATGACCGGATATTTAACAGTTACCATGGTAAGGTTGTAAATACAGATGTGCCCTCATGCACTGCCGAGCCTTCCTGGTGGAGTACGAGCCAAGTGTAAATTTCTTTTGGAACAAATAGACGTGCATAAAAACACACCACTTCCTATTGCACAACGCTTCCTCTGATTCACTTCAGGTTTTTAGCACAAACCTCCCTGCTTCCTCCTGTACCAGTGTCATGACTAAATACACTCCAGCCAGCTCATGCTTTGTGTGCACACTGTGTACACTCACTGACGAGGCAAACAATCCAAACTGCTAACTAAACAAGCATTTAAAAAAAAAAAAAAAAAAATTTTAATCTGAAACACACCTTTTAAATGTAGTGAGTCACGCCATAATTCTCAGTCCTTAGGTTCAACTACGAGCCAAAAGCTGTGAGAACAAGCTTAAGAGACCGTGAGAAATTTAGGACGAAGATGGTTCTCATTCGAGTTCAAAACGCACAAGGACAAACTGTAGAAAATAAAGAGGAAAAAGCCTAAAAAAGGTGGTGTAACAGTGGCTTTTCCTCCCTGCTAACTGGCCGCGACCTGCTCCTAATCCAAGAGGTCTGACTTTCTGTGTGACATACAGTATGTGGCAGAGGATCATGGGAGTATGAGGATCATGAGAGTCATGCCTATGGCTGGAGGGCACAACAACTGACCAAATCCACCACCAAACAACCACGACTGAAGCCTATAGATGCTACAGTTACAGTGTGAGGAGCATCATGTTTAATATTTTTAATCTACTCCCCCAGATATCTCATCATAAAAGTGGAAACTACAAAAAAATACAGTTGTTTTGAACAAACGTAATGTTTAATATGTACACAGAAACATCTATTTTGCACGTTAAACAGTATGCAAGAGGTTTGTTTGTCTTTTTTAATTTCGTCATCTCGTTGCTACACACCTGGACAAAGGGCTAAAACTACTACTTTTTTGAATAAACAAATCATACAAATGTATTAAATAACACTTATTTCCAACCTCGACCACAAAAAAAAGAGTTTTAAAGACTTTTCTATCTTAAATGCAACTTCACATTCAATTAGTAGAACGTACAACACCAATAAATATCAACGTCTTTATCAGTGAATGTGTTATTAGGATTATTTTGGCCAATGAGCTGAAAAAGGTGAATATCCTGTGACACCAAGGTACAACTGATAAATTAGCAAATCTCCAGTGACTTCAATCGTTCACAACTGACGACAGAGGAGACCCACATGATGAGATCATTCATGACTCAGTGGAATTTTGTGTGTGTGTTGATTCAACCTTGTTCATCCCTTCAAGCAACAGTTAAATCCAGGCCATCGGTGAAAATAAGCTGGAGCACAGTTAAACAGCGGAGCTGCCGTTTCAAATACCTCCGAGGCATCTGCTTGTCACGTGATAAATTCTTTGTTCTGCAGGAGCAAAAACCTTCACCAAGTCATTTCAATGACACCGAGTCAGAGCAGCAAGACATTGAAGCTTAAGATCCAGAAATGAAATGCCCTAAAATCTCAGAAACACAACTAACCTCATGCGGCTTTATTCCCACGGGATCAGAAGCAATAAAACTAATGTTGCTCAGAGTGTTTTCACTGAACTAAAATGTTCACATCCTGCTGTTTCAAACGCTTATTCGCTCGCTTTGATGCGTCACTTACTTCCAGAGCATCTGTGTCGACATAAAGCCACACATGAAAAATGTATGCACATCGCAGCATTTCCACATTATAGAAGCAGCATGTCGTTAACATGCCACATACATTTGCTTCCCTTTAACTTCATTCCACCACGTAAAAGGAGGTCAATAACTGTGGGCCGGCTACAGACTGTGCTGAATCTGCCTATAGACAGAAACACTCAGGTAATCAATAGGATCTATATGTGCAGTCTGTCTATTTGTCACGCACATAACCTGAGGCTTACAGTTCTGGTGAAATATGAAAAATATAGAGCAGGGGTCGCCAACATTTTTTTCTCCCGAGACAAAATGAAAATGGCCAAGAGCTACTTGTGTACGTGTTCTTGCTTGATTGTACAAAAATATAAAGCAGGTTTACGTTCGATTATTGAAATCTTTAGCGAGCTACTTGGAAAAAGAGCTACGCATTGGAGAGCCCCGATATAGATGCCTTTTAAATCATTGGTTTTGCTTCCACCGCGGTCAATACTGGGTTTTGAATCATACTTTTGAAGTCCATGTCAATTAAAAGTCTTTCAAGTATCCAAAAAACCAGCAAATGTGATCAATAAACCAATATATTGTCATGAGATACACCTAATCAATACTCTAGCGCCAAAAAACATCAATATTTAACTATAGAATTGCAACAAAAATTCTCCACTAAGTCTTCATGCGATGACTGTTCACAGTGAGCTTAATAATGGAAATAATGCAACTCCAGATATCGGCCATTTTGTACACTCCAATTCAACAGACATAGCATGAACATTCAATTCTATCCATTATTTTTTTTTAATTTTCTCCAACAATTGCATTAATAAAATGTTCACTCCTCTTGTGTTCGAATATTCAAATCATAAGGCCCATCCCTAGCCCATGGTAACGGTCATATCACATGACCGTTACCATGGGCCATGTAATGCATCTTGTAACATAAGTTACCCTGAATTTCTAATAACTTGCACAGCAACAGAGCAACTCATTCTGCCATGATTTGATCAAATGGTGTCATAAACTGGTCGTAACTGGATAGTGTGGTGAGACTGTTGCCGTGACGCATGAAACATATTTAAGACTCCATTTATTTACTAATAAATCTTACTTTATAACTGCACAGTGTGTATGCATGTGTTCTTGTAAGCTGGTCCTGATGAGGCAGAATCTAATTTCTGAGGAACCAGTCGGGGATAAAAGTTTGACTTGTGGTTAGGGTAAGGATACACATCAACTGGTTATTGTATAATGCTTTGTTTACACTGTCCAAATGAATGGAATTCAATGCAGTGTCCTGAGAAGAAAAGCTGCACAAACCTCAGTGTGTGTGTGTTTTATTGAAGAGCAGCCTGTACGGAATTGAAGCACAAGGCACTGGTACACGGCTCGGCCCTTCGTGGTGTGAGTTTCGACACCGCTGAATAAAACTTCCATTAAAGCTCAAGTTGCCATGACAACTTCTATCCCCCCCCTTCCCCTTCTGGCAAGTCGAGTTGGGATATCGACTGAAGGTGCCGAAGCCAGCGGAGCACAGCAGAGCCTCTGTGGAAAATGACTGGAGACGCTCCAAGTAAAAATGTCACAACAAATAAACTTGTGGAGAGCTGCTTTCATCTCCACAACCCCAGCACTGGTTTAGATCAAACCAAGTGATCACAGTCAATCCAACCAGACGAGCAGTGGCACAGTTGTTTGTATATACTGTATATGTTCCATATTTCTTTTAATTATTAATACGAGTCAGGGCTGTTTTTTTAAGAAGCACAGTTTACATTTTTTCTTGTCCCATTTGTACTTTATTGTATGACAGTATTTTCTTGTATGTCTTATTGTATGTCTTATTGTTTGTTCTATTAGGTCACACATTTGTATGTATTATTCATTTATATTTGATGTACAGCACTTTGTTTCAGCTGTTGTTCGTTTTTAAAGTGCTTTATTAATAAAGTTGGATTGGATAAGAGTTTCACGTCGAGGTATACAGTGACATGATTGTAACTTCAGATTTTTGCATGCAGGAGGAAAAAAAACAAATGATGTGCTGGTTATGTATAACAGCAAAACAAAGAGGACCTTTCTATAATCTCAAAAAAACAGTTACCACATTCAAATTCAAAATACCTCAAAATACCTAAAAGACCAAAAGGTTTCGTTTTCTGACGTAACTGGCAACCCGTGGTTGCTCTGCAGCTGAGACTCTATTTCAAAACATAAACATGATTTGCAGTCTGCAAAATATTTCTTTTAATGGAAATATTTTGGCTGTACCATTGTTGTTGGCGAGTTCAGTATGTGATATGAACATAATTCCCGAGTCTCTGTGACATATTAGGAGTATTTTATGGCCAGTTGCTTTAGATGTATTACATAATGCGCCTTCAAGTGATTTTAAATGTACTTTATTGATTTTATTGCATGTTAAATTTTTTATCGTTTGTGATATTCTGACAACTTTTAATCAATAAGTATTTTGGGATACCTTGTGCATGCTGTAAAAAGCTATATTAATGTATATGTTTTACTGATTTATTTTTTTACTGAAGCTTTTTTGTTTCACTATTAATTACTGATGTCCCATCATTAAAAAAGAAGGAATTAACTAACCTCCAAACATATATCATCACTACTTTTACTTGTGTTCAGTACTGAGAGCATTTTAATCATCAAAACCCAGACATGGTTAATTAATTAAAAGCAAAGTTAAGTGGGACACAATTTCACCACGGGTTTGTGTGACTGTCGAACATTATGTGAGCATGAAGGTTTGGTGCGGGGGCTGCGCGGCAACACACACAAAAAACTGCATTTCCTGCTGGTCTGCCATCTGTAGCAACACCCGCTCTCCCTCCTTCCCTGTGCATGTCCACACTAACATGTACAGTAGGCAGCAAAGTGAGGAACTCATGTCAGCATGTTTTTACATGCTACAATAATAGCATCAACAGAAATAGAGAACGGCTCATTTTTGTCTACTGAACACTTCTTAAGGGACTCATTCTCTTGATTTTTAGTAGGAATATTGAGTAATCGTTGACTTCCACAGAAAAGATTGATCTCAACTGTTGGCAATCAGCCCGAGGCAATTTCCTTTGAATGTGTGAAAGGTGTGTGGGCGTAGAGGTACATTAAATCCCCATTATTGTTGTTTTGTTCCCACCCATTCTTTTTTAATGGGCCATGATATTTATAGCTTTATGTTGAGAGAGTCAATACAAAGTCCACTTGGCCTTTTTCCCCCCCCACACACATTTACTCTTAAAAAGCTGGTGCTACACATAAATGAAAGCATCCTGTTGAATGATAGGCTGCCTACAGGAGAGGAGGGGGAAAAGAAAAAAGATCAGAGACTTCGCTCTCTTCTCATTATGCACGCGCTCAAGGCTTCAGATCAGCCAACATCACAGGACGGAAGTGAGAAAGTTGAGAGGAATGCTCTGAGTCTAGCAGCACAGCAGATCACAAACGGGCACACACACACACACTGATTCATCTACATCAGAGACTCCATGTACTGTGGACATCAAAAGTAGAAAACTCACCACTGCCACTAAAGGCTACAAAACACCAGCACCACAGCTCCAGACCATCCCTCTCTGCTTCAATACACAACATCAACTGTGGGCTGACGAGCAGGCAGGCGGCAAAAAGGGTCAAAACTATCTCACAATCACTAAATCAAAATTATATTTTAAAGCAAGTTAAGGCTTTGCAATTATTAAAAAAACAAATGTCATTAAAGCCATTTCCACACAATGTTGATGAAGCCCATCAGCTTCTCTGTGGTACTCAGAAAGTGTTGTGCCAGCACTGCACACAGGAAGTGATTCGTTTTACATCAATACTGACAAAGGCAAGAATGAAAGAGCAAGATGTTTGTAACAGGAGTCGAGTGTCGACAAGAAGTTTCAGAAGTGGATTCTAGGAATGGCTCGATACAACTTTTTTATTTCCAATACTATCCTGACATCACAACCTTGAGTATCTCAGTATCTTCCATTACCGATATCTGTCCAAAGTAGTTTTTATTTCATCTCTTTAACATCTTCGCTGTTGACGAGACATCTTATATTGGTGCATTTACCACTTAGCTACAATAACGGATACAGTGATAATGTCTCGTATTAGGCTGATAACAGCATTAATGTCATCTTATAGGATAAACGCTTCCTACAAGTGAATAGCTTAGGGTCACAATATTCTATTTGGTGGTATATCCTCGTCCAATATGATAATATTATATGATACGCTTGGGAAAACATTTTATTAACTTAAGTCCCTGCCAGTCTCACTCACTGGACGTCGCTACTTCATGTCTTTAAAGGGAAACTTTAAAAGTTACCTGGCTGAAGAATAAGGAGTTTACAGCCGGATAATGGGAAAATTGTACAGGAGTGTCTTGGTCGAGATACAGGCAGGCTACAAGAACATGCAATACAATCCTTTACTGTATACTCACTCAGAGAAGGGATCGTGTAAAGCTGAATCAGACAGACACACAGACCTCCTCCTCTCAGGGTGGGGTGGGAGGTTCAGGGAGGGGGGTGCACGAGCAGTCAGCCTTTCCTACTGACTGATTCGAGTGTCATCACTTCAGCTATGATCTGCTCGTGGACAAGAGCGGGCATGCAGCAGTGATGGAAGAGGGAGAAGTGTGTACACTCGAGTCGTAAATGAGATTTCTCAACAGGAGTCCGTGACTGATTTATTCTGAATTGTCAACCATACAAACTCTGCAACATTAACCTAAGTGTGCCAATTAAAGGGACAGTATGGGGTGTGTTTGGAGTTGAGGTATAGGACATTCTTCTGCAGAGATGATCAGTAAAACTTAATAACATATCCAGATAATGTGATTGAGAGTCGAATTACTTGTTCGTGCTCACCTTCAGTTGGACTCAATCTGGCCTAAACGCTCTTTGCGTGCACTGCTGGTCCCATCCTCTGCTTAAATACAGAAATAAAAGGAGTCAGTGCACAGAAGACATCAGCAACAGAAACCTGGCAAATATCAGGCCAGTGCAATTTTCAGGCCAGTCAGCTTCAAGACATTTATATTTTTTAAGTTCACAGACAGTTGGACGTCTCTCAATGGCGCTCAACATGCCAACTACTCGCTGCAAGCTAAACCTCAAACTGCCTAATACCAACAAGCTGAAAATGGGTGCAGACACACTTCATTCAATTAATTGATTCCCATCGAGTGCTGGGATGTACTAGGGCAAGGGCAGTAATACAACTGAACAACTTAGTCAAAAATCTATGTTGTTGACTATGTTCAATTCCTATTATTTCCACCGATTCAACTCATATCTGATATTTTTCAGGGCTGGGAGGACCCTAAACATCGACCCTAATTTTCAAACCAGATTTGTGTAGTTTCAATAAGTGGCCCTAGATTGGAAAATCTAGAGTGCAGCAGTGCAAATGTGAAGTGTAACATTCTTACGGTGTGATCTATGAACGATTTTCAGAGGTTTACTATGCTGTCAGACGGGTCTTTTCTTAAGCATTATAATTTCCCACCATAATCCTCTTAAACAAATCACATACACACAAATGCTTTTTCAGTTTTTCAGGGCTTTCTTTCTCTTTCACAAACATGGTCAATAAAACGTCTATCACAACAAGAGAAGGCTCATCCTCCTATGGATTGAGCCATGTCGTGATCATGTTCAAGCAAAACGCTGAACAGGCCAAATCATTTAGAGGAAGTTAATACAAATAACTGCAGAAACAGCAATATGGAGAAAGGGATCAATACGGCTCCGTTGTGCAGAGAGCAGCACCTGGACAGACCCGCTGCCTGCTCTGCAGAATTGTTTTCATTTTAAAATACTGCTTTATTTGACCCGCAGAGCTGCTGATTGTTTTTGAGGCTGCATGATCACTCAAATGATTATGGTATTGTGTCAAACCACAAGGATGATGGGAGGGGGGGGGGGGGAAGCATAGAGAAGCATTGAATAAATGGCTATAAAAGAACATTAAATTGGTCAATGATGCATTTTCACTGTGGTGAAATAAAGACGTTAGCTGCAGGAAATGTCTGCTACAACTACGCAGTAAAACTACACAATGGTACATGAGCTGAATGTGTTACAGCAGTGACTCAGCTAGATGAGACATGCACTCAGGGTGAACACGTGTGTGAGTGTATCCATTTACTGCCGTGAAAATAATAAATAGTTCAAGTCTGTCAGCAGAAGACTTCAATGAACCTCATACCAGGAGCGTAACTCAATCTGACGCCAGCAGCTCAGTGACACTGGGTGTGTCAGGCGGGCGAGTGGGGTTTGTTTGACAGTGGGTCCTCACCCCTAAGATGCTTTGGGACATTCCTGTGAAGTCACTGGAGACTGTGTCTCTTCTTCTTCTTCTTTCAACACTTCCCTTTAGGGGTTGCCACAGCCAATCATCTGCCTCTGTATTGTTTTCAGTGGTACGCATATTTAATTTGGCAAAGGTTTTACATCTGATGCCCTCCCTGATATGACCCAGAGAAAACTGTCCCAAAACCCCAAAATGTGTGTGTAATCTTGATTTTTTTTTTTTTCCAGCATCAGCTCGGTGAACATCTCTTTCAAAACCAAGCAAAATTGGCATGTGAATTAAAATCAATACAGGGAATCAGTAACAATACCCAGCCCAATTGAAATTATGGGGTTTACTCTTCAAAATGTATTTCCAATCAATGCACGGACACAAGAAACGAAAAATCACTTTTAAAAGGGATTAATGCGAGTCCGTTTACATCTCCATCTTAAGGGCACTTAAGACTCCTGGAAAAAATTATTAATAATTAAAATTACCTGCCATCATGCTTCTTCTATTCTCTTATAATCCATCAACTCAGTTTTCTTCCAAAAGTTCAAACTAAAAATACATTTGCTGAAGAAACTATGTGGTTTTACTGAATTATTATTTTTTCTTTATAACTGCATTAACAGCACAGAGACAGGCTATTTTGACCATATTCAACATGTATTTGTTCCTCTTTTTCAGCACCCATTATGTAAACACTGATTCAGATACAATCTAATGCCAACACAAACATCTAAACAAAACTCCTTATGACTCATGGATAAGGTTACTTTTAGATTTTAACTAAACAGTAATAAATAAAAGCTTCAAGATAACCACTTCCTGACCTGGAAGCAAACCTTTGTTGTGCATGGCATTGGCAACGCAGCAGCACACCATCCAATCAATTTTTAATTTCTTAGAGAGGTCATGCCTAACACAACCTGCATGCCCCTGCCTGCACCGGGGCTGATTTACGAGGGCGTACATCGAGCCAAATGAGCCACTTTCTCATTACATGCTCGTTTCACAAACCAAAGAAGAGTAAAAAACTTCTGCATGTGACTTCCTGCAGCAACACCCAATGTCACTCTTTTGTGGCAAGTAGCCTTTCCTCTCACTTTGGCAATCTTTTGCAACTTCTGCTGCCACTTTTTTTTTTTCCATATATAAATCAAAGAAGGGAGGAGGTGGCTCTGAGTGAGAACAGCAGTGAAGTGCTTGAGCAGTCAGGCATCTGTTCACACCACTGCAGAGAGGGTATGAGACACAGCAGCAAGTTGCACCTTGTCTACGAGCTCTACATCTGTGGGAAAAGATGGGTATTTGTCATGTTGCTTTCAGTCCAAAATGTCATTATGAGAGCAGAAGTTTGTCTCGATGTATAAAAGGAAATGACAGTAAGTGTCTGAAAATGTTCAACAGTAAATGTAAAGGGGATCTCCTACATCCCCTACAAACACACACTTGAGAGCCACACCTGTAAAGGCAAGACATCTCTGAAGGACTGCCACTAGAACAAGTTAAGGATGATACACAACTGGTCCTAGAGTGAAAAAGATCTCAATATACTACCATTGAGTTTCCATGTGTACAACAAATGTGCAACTTCAGCAAAACAATGATATCATAGCCCCACCTCTCTAACCTAACCCTTAACCCCACTAGACATCACATACATGGTGCTGTTGCAGATTTCATGAATATGATGAGACATTTCTTGAGACAATGCAGTGTTTATATTAAAAAAAAAAAAAAGAGAAAAGAAAAGAAAAAGATCCGATCAGAAAAATGTCTGTTTCTGTGCGAGAATGGATGAGTCCACAAACCACCACTGACAGAAATGACTTCACTTCAGTGACTGGCCTAGTTCCCACAAGCATACACTGCAACACCTCCGAGATAAATTGCATGTATCCAAAAGTAACTCACGCTTGTCAACACTCAGAATTAAATCTGGCTTTCAAGACGTTTCACTTCCACTTTCAGAAGCTATGCAGACACTAGGCAGAAAGGAAATAACACACTTCCGCTCAGTGGTTCCACTGATGCAAGAAACCAAAAATCTTCACTCCAATCCGGGTCCATTTTCTGCTACTGTGAGATAGGGACAGATTTATCAGTGGACCAAATGAAAAGCCTTATGAGATTCAAGTAACACATTAAATGTGTTGAGATGATTGACTTTTGTACAGCATTAAATTGTAACGAAGATTTCCAATTCATGCTGATTCATACTGCATTTCAGTGAGTGATATTGCACTTTTCTTATCATTTGCAGGCTTATATATAATGCACAACTGCAATGATTAATAAAATTAACAAGAACTATTTTGATGGTCAAATAATAATTGCGGTTAAAATATGACAGTTTGCTGGCTGTCTGTGTCACGTCAACAGAAAACATTTTGAGTTGGAGGTTTGGAAAATGGCTCATACTTTAGACTTCCTCTAAAAAGGAAGTCTAAAGGAACATCTTTCTCTTTAAGTATTTTAATTGTTGCTCCAGTAATAATTAGAGGTGGGCACAATATATCGTCAAAGATAATCGTTTTAAAAGATATGCAAACTGAAATTACTGAGTATTTAAATGACGATGCAGCATGCAGCAGAAGTAGGATTCAGTGTCACATGACCATTAGTGAGCCTACGAGATCACGTGACCTCTCATGAGCATCCTCCCTGCCATACAGGTTAGCCACATGTGGTTATGCTAACAGGGAGACAACATGGCGACACCAGCCCCCGCAACTAAGACTTTGAAATTACTTTATTATTTGCTCTTGTTTGTTTGAAAGACAATTTACCCAGAGTCCAATGAAGCACTGTTTTATTTACATTCTAGTAATGATCATTAATAATTATTACTAACTATTAATGACAAACAATTAAAATCTAAATTTTAAAGGTTAGGATATCAACTAATTATTGTTATCGCCAAAGAAATAGAGATGTTTTTAGCCCATATCGCCCACACCCCCAGTAAAGATACAATAGCAACGTGTGTTTAGGGTTTTTAAGTGAGGACATTCGTCGCAAAGACACAAAAACAAAGCAATCGAATCACTACGAGGTCTTTTTGTCCAAAACACAAGCCATTGCCATCTTCTTCCCTCACATCCAGGTTGAAGTCATCATTGTGCCCCCCCATCTGTGTGTCGAGTGGCACGATCAAGAAATGCAGCAGTTCACACAGTTTACATGCAATGGTCTTCCAATTTCCCTTTTTCATACACAAAACTCGCAAAATGTGATTGCTCATGGGCTGTAGTAGATTGAGACATGTTGGCTCATTCTTTGCAGTCAGCTGACCGTGAAGATCAAGTGTCCAGGAGCTTCAGGTTTTTCGATTGAGTAAATCTTGGTTTATGAAATTTACTTTCCGAGCTATGAAACGGAAATTCCGACTTCCAACTGCAACTGGATGCAACACAACATTTAATCTCAATCCCCCATCAACAACCAGTCAATTTAAAACCACAAACAACTGGGGTTTAACAGCAAGTTTCAATCAATTCTCGCGATAATTTCCCAGATGACTGATTCGAATAATCGTATCGTGTCTGGCGTCTTATCGCGACAGCCCTCACGTGAACCGAGCCCCCAGCTGTCAGCGTGTACATTTCCCTTAATGCAGCTTTAATGAAGCATCCCATAAACAGCCTGTAAGCGAGCAGCAGTAATCCAAGACACAAGGGTTTCAGTTCGGATCATCTCGGCTCACTTTATTGCACGTGCGATAACGTGGCTTTGCGAATAAATCGGGTCAACTATTACAACACTCAACGCCAGTGGTGGAATAAAGAGGCAAAAACACGGCGTTGATGCGCGAGCGTTGACGCGAAAAGAGGGAAGTTTACGGTGCTCCGATGATGTGACACAAACCGATACGTGATGTTTTATCCCCGTTTTCTTTTGAACAAAACTTAGCGATGCGTGCGTTTTGATTTTTTTTTCGCCACTCACGTTCACGATTCACCATTCATTTCAGCAACGAGGGACACGGGGCTTCGCGTGAATGGCAACCGGTGGGTAGTAAACGCGGCCAGTTAAGGAGACACAAATGTGTGACATAAATGAATAAAGAAGTGGTAGTTTTCTGGTTTTTATCATTTACCTTGACGGTGGTGGAGAAAAGGACGAGCTGGAAACACACCACGCTCTCACACTCGGGCAGCGGTACGAGCTGAAAGCAGAAGAAGAAGAAAAGCGATTTGTGGCTGCTGCTGTTTCCGGGTTAGTTATCGAACGTCAAACCGGAGGGGAGCTCGCTCTGTTGCACCTTAGAGCGCGGACGGAGAGGAGAGGGGGGGCGGATACACCTTTTCACCACCCAGCTCAAGATGTACCCGCCCGCTTCACGGAGACCCGTTGGATGTGTTTCAACGGTGACCCGCACCGATAATATATCTCACCAAATTAGGCAATTGCAACTGTTAGAAAACAGATTAAACAACATATTCGAATCAGAAAATCTCAAAGTTTTCTTTTAAGCGTGAGCAAGATGTTAATATTGGGGCATAACAAACTGCAGAGGGCGCTGTTGTGTTATTTCATGCTCCTTTTTTAATCTCAGGTCACATACTGCACAGGGTTGGTAAAAGATTTCCCTGTTATTAATGTGGAAAAAATGGGCTAACATCCAGATTATTAGGTTTTATTTGGTATTATTTAAACACTATATTGTCCTTGTAATACTTGCGATGAATAGCACTTTTTTTTTTTTTACCTTTATTTATTACACATTGACATTAAAAATCTATTTTTTTTCAACATCTGGTTAGACCAAGCCTTTAAGTTTCAAATATTTTCTTCAGTTCATTCCAGGTAAATTAATATACTTATCAACACTTAGCGCTTGAGTAATGTCTTCATACATATGGAAATGTTTTAAATATACTGTAATGTACTTACATTTGCAGTATCACGTCAACGTTCTGTAATTTAAAACCCCCCAGATTCATTAATTCATTCTATCTATCTATCTATCTATCTATCTATCTATCTATCTATCTATCTATCTATCTATCTATCTAAAGTCACACACTTGGCTGTAATATGAGGTGATTACGTGCCCATTACATCATTCATGCTCGTGAACTTTAATGCAAACTCACTGCAGCACTGATTAAAGTCATGGCTGTAGCATTTTCACCATTTCTTAATGTGAATAGTTGTTAAAAAATAAAATAATAATAAAAAAAGAACGAAGTATTGTGAATGACTCTCAAAGCATTGCAGATTTTTATTCCCCAGGTTCCAAACTACTCCCACCTGGTGCCAATCAAGCTTAATTAATTAAGCCATGCCCCCGTTTTCTGATTGGCCCCTTGAAGGGTTTAAAAGTCGGCGCGAAAAGGTTCGAATCCATTTGACAGAAGAACTGGGACGAAAGACGACAACTACAACGCTACTCATCTCATCTCATCTCAGAAGAACCCTGCAGTTTGTGAGCAGACCTGCTGCCTTCCAGCCATGGGGAAAGAGAAGACTCACGTGAACGTGGCCATCATCGGCCATGTTGACAGCGGCAAGTCCACCACCACTGGACACCTCGTCTATAAGTGTGGCGGCGTGGACCAGAGGCGACTGGAGAAGTTTGAGAAAGCTTCTGCACAGGTAAGGAAGAAGGGGGGGGGGGAGCCCCAAACCCCAAACCCCAAGCCCCACAAATATATACAAAAGTTGTTTAATTTGTTTTAAATGTTGTTTTTGTTCCAGATGGGGAAGAGTTCCTTCAAATTTGCCTGGGTGTTGGACAAGCTGAAAGCAGAGCGGGAGCGTGGCATCACCATCGACATCTCGCTGCTGAAATTTAACACCCAAAAATACAGCATGACTATCATCGATGCTCCAGGCCATCGTGACTTCATCAAAAACATGATAACAGGGACCTCACAGGTAAATAAATAAAACGCATACATTGTTCCACTTGCATGTTTATCCAATTTAATGATGTATAATGTGATTTCAGGCCGACGTTGCCCTCCTGGTGGTCTCGGCAGCCAAGGGAGAGTACGAGTCTGGCGTGTCCAGAAGCGGTCAGACCAGAGAGCACGCCCTGCTGGCCTACACGCTGGGCGTCAAGCAAATCATCGTCTGCGTGAACAAAATGGACCTGACCGAGCCGGCGTACTGTCAGAAACGCTTCGACGAAGTGGCGCGAGGCGTGAGCGGCTTCCTCAGGAAGATCGGCTACGACCCTGCCACCGTGCCCTTTGTTCCAATTTCTGGTTGGACCGGGGAGAACATGATCACTGCGACACAGAAGGTAAAAATGTTTGGCTTGATCACCCGAGAGATGACTTGCAACATATTAAGTGATGTTTCCATGCAGATGCCTTGGTTCCAAGGATGGAAAATCAGACGGCGAGAAGGGAGTTCAAGCGGAAAAACTCTACTGGAAGTTCTGGACTCGATTCAGCCACCTGTGCGCATCGTTAACAAGCCTTTACGATTACCTCTGCAGGATGTCTACAAGATTGGAGGTATTTCAAGTTATTGGAATCAATTGATTAATTCTAGGTGGTCAAAAATGAGGTTCAGGTGCTTGATTGTTCTCGTTTCCAGGTGTTGGGACCGTTCCAGTGGGCAAGATTGAAACCGGTGTCCTCAAACCTGGAATGACCCTGATGTTCTCCCCCGCCAAGATCACAGCTGAGGTCAAGTCCATTGAGATGCACCACCAGGGGCTGCAGACGGCTCTCCCGGGACACAATGTTGGCTTCAACATTAAGAACGTGTCCGTCAAGAACCTGCGGCGCGGAGACGTGGCCGGCAACGCTCAACAGGATCCTCCGTCTGACGTCGGCAGCTTCGAAGCTCAGGTTGGTAAAAGCAGAATCTGTGACCCTAAAATGTTCTACTCATCTCCTGACAGTCTTTTTTTTTTTTTTTTTTTTTTTTTTTTAGTTGATTATCCTGAACCATCCAGGGAAGGTGAAAGCTGGCTACTCGCCCGTGCTGGACTGCCACACTGCCCACGTCACCTGTCGATTCGCCGAGCTGAAGGAGAAGATCGACCGTCGATCGGGCAAGAAGCTGGAGGACAAGCCCCAGGTGCTGGTGTCTGGAGATGCAGCCACTGTCAAACTGGTTCCCATCAAGCCCATGTGTGTGGAGAGCTTCTTCACATACCCTCCCTTAGGTACAGCATCACAGCTTTTTAAGTGTTTGGTAAAAAAAAAATATTAGATGACTTCTGTGGTCATTTAACCCGTTTTGTGTTCTCCATAGGTCGCTTTGCAGCCAGAGACCTGAAACAGACGGTCGCTGTGGGCGTCATCAAGTCGGTGGTGAAGGAGCAAGGCTCCAGACCACAGAAAGCCCAAGTGTCTAAATAAGTGTAATTTTTTTGTTTGTTTACCAGGATTTTGGTATTAGTGCATTAAGTGTACAGTTTATTTTATTAAGACTGAATCTTTGTGTTTGGACACAAAGTATATGCATTTTTGTGTTTGACATGTATAGTTATTCCTGTGTTTAAATCCAAAAAAAGAAGCTTTAAGAATTGGATGATGTATTTCTGTTAAAATGTAACTTCAGAATTGAGATGACAAATAAATTGTTTGGCAAATTTTTGTCTTGTATGTTGTATATTTCAAGGGGAATGTTGAGAATTACTTAAGATACAAGTACTTGGTCTCTTGCTGGCTTTTAAAATGTCCACAGGGTGTTTTCTAACCTGGTTGGTCTCTTAAATCAGGATTTCTCAACTATTCTGCTGTGGAGCCACTGCCCTGTCGTTCTCCCTAAAAATGGAGAAACTTTTCCTCATGATTTAAGATGGGATTTCTCAATCCTGGAGTTCCTGCATGTTTTCAGATGTTTCCCTGCTCTTGCATGCATGTTTTAAATCAGTCATTATCAGGCTCCTGCAGAGCTTGCTGATGAGCTGACTATTTGAATCAGGTGTGTTGGAGCAAGGGAAACATCTGAAAACATACAGGGAACTCCAGGATTGAGAAATCCTGTCTTAAATCATCGGAAAAGATTCTCAATTTAAATTTTTTACGCCACTTGTCCTTCAAAATTACATGTTTAGAAGATAATCCTTGCTGGTTAAAAATGGAATTCGACATGGTGATAAATTTGATTTTGAGTTTCTCAAAGTTAAAAGGCACAATCAATTGCATGTGTTAGCAAATTGTCAATTGTAGCATATTAAAAACACCTTTTTCTCTTCTAAAATACCAGGAGGAGACGAACAAATCTGAATAATGTGGTAACAAGTACAGGAGCAGGCTGAGGGTTGAAGTACAGCACTTTAATGATACAATGGGTTGATGGGGGTTTATTTCCTTAACATGGAAGGGGGAGGAAAAAACTGCAAGTCAAGTGAGGATCTGGTGAAAATACATCAGCTCTCTGGCTTTTTTTTTTTTTTCTTTTTCCTTTACAAAGTCCACTCTTCATCTCAAAAACATCTCTGGTTCACATGCAGCAAACCTAGGAAATGTACTGAATCCAGTAACATGGAATGATATTACATGACTCGAATGAAATATATAATCATAATAAAAAAAATAAAAATAAAACAAAATTCAAGCTCATGAGGTTTTTACAAGACACTGAATTGTCAACACAGGTTGATGTGAAATGTTCTAGCCTGTCAGGAAATCAAGTTATTGCTAAGATGTCCTCTCTAGGGTTCCCATACTTTGTCGATGTTAATATAGTGGCTTTAAAAAAAAACAGGACACCACACGTGTGTGTGTGTGTGCGTGCGTGCTCCTGCTTCATTAATAGTGGCTCTTCAAAAACCCCTGAGGTGAGCGTCTTTGAACGCAGCACTCCGCTCCATTCCAGTCATTGTTACGCCATGCACAGAAAAAAAAAAAGGTCAAGGGACCGTGGAGAGATGGGGAGTTCTCACACACACACACACACACACACACACACACACACACACACACACACACACACACACACACACACACACACACACACACACAGTGAACAGTGTAACGAGGGGGGGGGGCGTAAAATTAGTGACCGACAGTGAACCACAGGCCTTGATGTTCCACCACACAGTAGCAGCAGGTTTCTATACTGTAAAACAACCGTAACACGTGTATATATACACACACACACAAAGCAAGCAAGAACAAGGAGTACATTGAATGAAAAGTCTTCATCGTCGGGAAAGATCAGTGGGTAGAGACTCCCGTCCTCCTTCGGTCAATTATGGTGGCAAACAGGGATGCAAGACACAAATAGTGACATGACCTATTTCACATTCCTTTTTCCTATTTATTTATTTTTTTATCTTTTCTTCTTTACCCCCTGGAAATATAAGCTGATAATAATAATAATAATAATAATAATAATTACTCGAGGGCCAGTAAAATTAATACAGATAAAATTCACGCTCTGCCGCCCCCTGATGCTTAATCGGAGCGGGGGCGGCAGAGCAGTGGTTACATGTTTTGTACAATAAAACATGTATGTACACTCACACACAAATATATATATTTACATACATATATACACAGTAACAGCATAAACATAGACTTTTTGTTTTGTTTTTTTTCTTTAGGTTAAGTGCTAGGGTTCTGAGAGTGGCTCCGTCGCAGCCGTGCTATAGGGTTAAGATAATACTGGTAGAGGAAGAATACACACATTCTTTGTACAGCATGGATGAAGGCATCCATCCACGGCTCCATGATCCTTCTCGAGGGGTTGCTTGTTTTTTTTTTTTCTTTCCTTCAGACACTTGTCACGTGACAAGAGGTGTTAGTTATGATCGCTATTTACAGGATCTTCCGCTTTAGGGAGAGGCGTAGTGCAAGTCTATCTGTCAGTCACTCAGGATGTGCACAAAAGACATCGGGAACACCCCTTTTCTGTCTGGATCTCCTTCAATGTGCCCGATCTGGAAGGAGAAAGGAGAGAGATTATAATCCGCCATAAAGTGGTGGGTGTTTTTTATTTTATTTTTTACCTGAAGACCACAGAGCTCTCTTAGCGAGGCTGGACTTACCCACCACTCCTGGTCCTCCTCGCCTGTAACTATGATCACTTCTCCTTCAACAAACGTCAGCTCGTCGTCGTTGTCGGCCTGACAGTCGTAGATGGTCTTCACCCGGCGAGTTTTACTCTTCCCCTGAATGTAAAACACCATCAAAACTGTTATAAGTGACACAAATAAACACCACTTTTAATATAAATATTAATATAAAAGTCTAGAGCAGGGGTTCTCAAACTTTTTTTATTAAGTACCACCTGAGAAAACATTATTGAGCTGACAGAGTGACAAAAAAAGGTAAAAATCCACAAATTAACCCAGGTTCAGGACAATATTCCTTAACCCTTTAAGGTACGCACCAAGAAAAAAGCAAAGGGAAAATTATTTATTTGCATTCTTTTAATTATTTTATTGTCGTTATTGTTATGATAACAATAACGACAATCTTTTTTTTCTTTTTTAATTAGACCCTACAGTATTTCAGATACAGGCCTCTACCAAACGGTTGAGAAGTCTGTTCATAATAAACCTGGTTTGCATAATTTATAAAGTACAACATTCAGAACAAGTCAGTGTTAGTGAGTTCAGCTTGATGCATTTTTCAATGAGATAAAGTGTGGTCAACCAAATGGTTGAGTTGTACCTTAAAGGGTTAAAGAGGATCAAATAAATCAAAAAAAGAGAAGAAAACTAGTCAAATAAGAATGCCATTTCACCACAAGGTGATTTCCAAACGTCTCAGATCACATGAGTCTTTCAGTTTTACTGTATTGCGAGTGGGAATTTTTTAAAAATATGATTTAAAACTGACTGAACGTACAGCCTGAGGGGATTTTCAAAACAGCAGAGGGATGAAATTGATACTTAAATTCAGCAGAAATTCTACAGTTTAAGTTTAATAAAACTTCTCCATAGGAAAGCCCGATATTTCTGTTAAAAAAGGAAAAGCATGAAATGTAATAGTTACAAGATTTAAGTAAGATTTAAGAAAAAACTACAATTAACTGTGACTTTATTCCAGGTGGTAAGAATTAGTGACACCTAATGGTGAGACTGCTGATACCAAATGTCCTCAAATACAACAAACATGTCATTCTTCCTCTTTTCCAATGGAAGCTTCCACTTCCACACACACTGGCTGTTTCTGCCTGATTGTGTTGCTATAGAAACATGCCGGCACAAGATGGCCCGCCTCAGTAAAGCAGTATTCAAATGTTAGTATATTTATAATCTGCCTATAAAATATAACGTTAAGCATCATCCCTACCGTGTTGATCTTTCTTGGTAGTGGCACAGGAGTCTCTGCAGTCCCCGCTGGCGTCCCGTTTGTGTCCTCAGCAGGTTGGTGGGAGGGCGTGGCTATGTTTGGTTGCTGATTGGGCGAGGGCGAGTCTTGAGGCTGCGGCTGAGCTTGAGGAGGCGGCGGCGGCTGCGGCTGCTGCGGCTGCGGTTGAGGCTGCGGCTGAACTTGAGGTTGCGGCGGAGGAGGCGGTTGCGTCTGAGGCCTCTGCGGCGTGTCTCCGGGAGGCGGCCTCGGAGCGGACTCCGCCGCTCCGGGTTTGGGGGGGATGTCTGCGAGGTGAGGCTTGGGAGGGAGGTCTTTGAGCTGCGGTTTGGGCGGAAGGTCTCCCAGCTGCGGCTTAGGGGGGAGGTCAGACAGCTGCGGCTTTGGGGGAAGTTCTCCGGGTTTCGGGGGCAGTTCAGACGGCTGCGGCTTGGGGGGCAGGTCGCCCAACTGGGGCCTGTCTGCCAGAGGAGCCTTCTGTGGGGTGTCAGTCGCAGGCGGGGACTTCTGGAAGACCTCTGGAGGAAGGTTGGGTTTGTCGATAGACGGGTGGTGTATGGTGTCAATCTTCCGCAACGCCACTGTGGAAAGCAGTATATGGACCCTCAGTTATAACATTGCAAAGTAAACTATAGGAAAATGTCGACAAAAGGACGATAAAAAAGGTAAATTATGGGCTTAATATTTACAGTAAAAACAGGTTTGAATATGAGATATTTTAGGCTCAATCCACATGACCATGTTTTCAATCATCCAAATTAGGATTTTTGCTCTGTTTCAGATGCAATCTACATCCATCCATGGAATTTTAGAGCAACAATCCCACAAAACCAAATTTAAAATGTTAAAAAGCAACAAACAAAACAACAATACTTCATTCGCTCTCTCTTAATTTAAATAATCCTTCATTATTTTTTGCCTTTTAAGGCTTTTCTGATCTCATTCCATGAGTCCCAACACTGAAGCACATCTATTTCATTCAAATATAAATGATAATTTCCTTTATTTTGTATCCAGACTTCAAGGCTTCTGTTCACAACTCTAAATAATATTACTCACATCTTCAGATACACAATATCTGGACATTTCAGAAGAGAGGTTCAAGGTACCATGTCTTACCAGGTCATAATAAAGCAGAATTTATGCATTTTTAAATAAAAACAGAGCAGTGTGGTTGACTTTACCTTTTTGAGGTAGTTTGGGAAGAACCCTTGGACCAAGTGTGGACTTTGTGTTGCTTGAAGTAGTGCTGGGAAGAGATTTACACATTATATTGCACTGAAAACTTAAATCTGAGACGCTGGTTGCATCTTATTACCCTGGAATAAACTTTCGTCTCAGTGAGTGACACTTTTTTTGTGGGATTTCACAGTGTTTTTGTTTGGTACCTTTGCTGTTGAGGAATGCCTTCAAACTTGTTAGAAACAGGAGACATCTTGTTGACGGGCGGCGGAGTCGAGTCACTTCCTGGAACATTAACATTGATGAGTCAACACCACATCATAGCACGGACCGAGAGATTGTATTAATGTAAATGTGGAAATACATGAACATGCTGTGATGGCTTTGAAAACAAAATAAATAAATAAATTAAAAATAATGAGGGAGGCGTCATCTGGCTGAGCTTTCCATGAGCCCTGGCTTATTTGGAAGCCAACATGGTGCAAAATGAAGTGTCATCATTTAATTAGCGTTTTTGGGTGTTACAATAATGTGTGCGACAAAGAATCCACAAACACCAAACCACAGAGGATGAACAATAACAAGTGAAATAATGACTTAAAAAAAAAAAATCCTCATTATACACTTTATGGGATATAAGGTTGCAAAATGAGGCGCGTTTGATTTAATTCCCTGTTTCTCCCAGTCATAAATAATGGATAATTTGAGGGTTTTAATTGGATAAAGTCACCTTTTTGACCTTGAATCTTTATTTGGAAAAACAAGAATGTAGGTTTAATATTGAATTAATCACACATTTTAAACTCTCAATGAGAGAAGGTACAAAGAGGTTTCCCTTAATTGTCAAATATCAAAATGTATTCTTAAAGTTCAGTACAGACGATGATATTCTGCACATGATAATTAATATATATATATATATTATATTATTATATTATATTATATATATATATATAATATTAATTAATCTAACGACATGATACATTTCTGTGTTGTGCAGTCCTTTGTATGATTAAAAAAACCAAAACAACAACAGTGACTGTTGTGCTCTGAATGTCATGTTCTCTCATGACCATGAACATGGACGCTAATCTGCATACACAGCCCTGAATGTACGAATAAATATTCATGAGTGAGTCCAATGCAAATGAATCCGCGGCTGAAAATAGTCTCTAATAAATGCACTGTTTAGGAAATGTTCAAACACTGCCAGGTGACCACCTGCTGGACCTTCTGGAACTTTCATTAGCATCGCAAGTGTCTTCACCATCACGGAACAGTGTTGACTGGACGATTATTTTCATATTCATATTGATTTATCTGTTGATTATTTTCACGATTAATCGAGCAATCGTTTGGTTAGAACCTGGAAACCCGGAAATGACGATGTTCTCGAAAGTCTTGTTTTGTCCACAAACCAAAATGATTGCGTTTTAACGATTTCTTTGTTATATGGAGCAAAGAAACCAGAAAATATTCCCATTTAAGCAGCCGAAACAGTCAAAAATCTAGTTTTAATTATGAAAAAAGCTTCAAACCTAATCGATTAATAATCGATTAATCGAGTTTCAGCTCTTTTAGAAATGCATGTCGTCTTAAAATAAAAATTCAATTTGTTATATGTGCCACGACAGTTTTACCCGTCAATCACACAGTGTCAAATCATAATTGCAATGTTTTATCATCGTTTTCCCTCTAAATTGGGACATGATTAATACATTTGATGTCCTGTTCAATAGAAAAAGACCTGAAACTAGCGACTGAGACCATTAACGACTGAAGAAAATGTTTAACTGATGTCGATGACAGGCAAAAGCTCAATTTCCCATAGATTTTCATTCAAAATGAGGTCTTATTGCAACCCGGCTGAGTCACCCCATTGTGGCTTCCTTGCTTTCTCTACGGTAGAGTTCTATCTCGGTTGATGAAATGGTCGTAAGATCTGGAATAAGCTGGGATGAGAGTCGTCGAGTGCTACTTTTGCCTCAGCCCGACTGGTTCCTGTGTGCTTTTGCGTGTCTCACCCCCAGTCAAGCCCCCTTTACTGTGTGGACTGTGAGAGAGCGGGCTGGGTGGGTCGGACAGGGTGCGTTTGTGTCCAGGAGGTGGGGGCGGAGGCCTCTTCTTGGACAGGGTGGAGCTGCCTCCTGGTGTGAGTGTAGAGGGAGGGCCGGATGGGGGAGGAGCTGGAGGAGCGGATACATAAGACACATGAGGTGATGACGAGGACCCCCCACTCCCCCGCCCACCGAACCAAATAAAAAATATATATCATTCTGTTAAAATCCCAGAAACAGTTAAAAGAGAGGAGAGGATGATGAAACATGGACAGAGAGGAGATGTGATTATGGGAACTCAAAAGTGAGTTTTTAGATGTTTTATGATTGCGCCTCTCTATTAAAGGGAGAAAATGTCGTGTGAGAGCAGCTAATAGAGAGCTCAGCCAGAGAGGAATCAGCTGTGGTAAAGGTTTTTTTTTTTTTTTACAGCTCAAAGGATGGTAGGTCAAGAAATCACGTAGGCAAGAAAACATTTACTCCGCTTTGCCTACGTGGTCCCAAACAAAATCCACCCTTTTTAAAAAAAACTGAGCTGTAATAAAGGAAGGGGAAAACTGTATATGTGACACACAGCCGAGTAAGGAGAGGGGGGGGGGGGGGGGAACGTAAAGAAAAAAACCAGGATATTCACTGATGTATGGTCGAGTGCCAGCCAGTGTGGCGTAGTGCGAATGAGAGCCAAGGAATGCCAAGTGTGGAGCTGAAAGAATAGAGAGAAACAACAAAAAATAAAGAGAAAGAAAAGAGAGCGAGATGAGGAGTGTGGGAGAGAATCTACAGCATGTCAATTTTAACAGAAAAAAAAAAGAAAAAGAAGAAGAAGAAAAAAAAGAGCTGCTCCCACACACTATAAAATAACAAGATGAAATCTTGTCAGTGGCAAGCAAAAGGAAAAAAAAAGAAGAAAAAAGAAGAGGAGAAACGGAGCGATGCTCGCCCTGGGGCGGACTCATCAACACCCAGAGAGTGAGAGAGAGAAAAGAGAGAGAAGCATTTATCAGGAGCTTCTGCAAAGTTAGCATCTATACAGTGTGCAGGGTGGTACGACATTTAACCCCAGCTCACGTTTCATCTTATTTTTGCAAAAAAAAATACAAAATCACACCTGTTTCCAGTGTTGCAGTACTAAAATATTGTAATCAAGTAAAAGTGCCAATACTTTGATGAAGTATTACTCAAGTAGAAGTAAAAGTAGTCATCTGAAAATGTACTCAAGTAGAAGTAAAAAGTAGTTCATTTGAAATGTACTTTAAGTAAAAGTTACTTAGTTACTTTGCGTGAGGTGTGAGGGTAGTAGAAATATGACAAGGGGCCAGAAAACTATTTTGGAGCTCACGTGCCTGGCGCGACACAGGATATTACATCACTTTTGAGATCATCACCCTCTATGTTCACGCGCCAGTGCTGGTGCTAATCACATCATCATTCGTCTGGTTCTGGTGTATATTTCCCCCCTGTAGGTCTTCATTGTGCTGAATTTTTATTTTTACTCAGTAACGGATAGGATTTATAAAGTAACTAAGTACAATACTTGAGTCAATACGTACTCAAGTAAAATACAAAATCCTGATCTTAAAAAATACAAAATACACAAAAAAAGTATTCAATACAGTAACTTGAGTAAATGTATTTCGTTACTTTCCACCTCTGCTTTCTAATTCGCTTCATAACAAGGTCCAAAGTAGACGCCTCCACACATCTGACCCTTTTCCAAGGGCATTAAGGAAGCTACGGTGGCCCTCACGTGTCAGAAAGTTTCTTTGTTTGTATCGTATTCTTCTACATCTTAACACAAAAAAAGACATTCGGACGACTGGCGCAATAAAACAAGCACCTCGGCTAAAGCACATATAAAAGGACTTATTCTAAGACTGTGAAAATCCACTTGTTTTATAGACTTGTATAAACATATTTATGAGTTGCATCATTTCTGCGAAAAACCTTTAAAAAAACTTCTATTAAAACTTTGCATTTCTTCACATAACATATGTCTTCACATAGCTGCCGCGCAGCTAAGACTCAGTATTTTGACCTCATTATTTTGAATTTGAATGTAGTAACCGTTTTTGGCCACATTCTTACATATGGCACCTTTAAGATTTATGAAAAGCTAGAAGAAGACTAGATGTGCTGACACAGCTTAAGATGGGAGGGCAACTTCTAAGAGGACAAGTCAGTCTTTGTAATTCTCTTTTTTGAGACACGGATCTTAGAATTTTAATTTCCCAGGCATCGTATCAATTGCTCTCTCTCTTGCTTAACGTTACTCGCATGGAATCTCATGTCAATGGTGCAGACAGAGGTCTATGTACATCAAACAATGCAAGGAGCATGAACAAACAAGGGAGACATTTACCTAAATATCAACTTAATTCTTTCTTGCACAAAATTCAAGCACTCTGGGAACCCATGTGAAAACATGTCTTAATCGCACTGGAAACAGGTGGAATTTCAGGAAAAATAAGACAAAAAAACACAGAGTAATGGATTAAATGACTTGTTAGAATGGATGTTTTCACAGCTTCAGCTTTTTTTTTTTTGCAATCTTCCAAACCTCCCTCCTCAGAGGGATCACTGTTATTTTTAATTCTAATACTGCAGAGACAGCACGCCCACGCTACACTGTGTGTGTGTGTGTGTAATGTGTTGTGGTTACTGATTAAGTGTGTATCCAGCTTCCTTTTCACACGCCTGACAATAAACCCGCTGCCACACACCCTGCCCTGTCCTGCAGTCATGTTTTCCTGAAGCTTCACTATGTAAGCAAGTCTTAATGACACCTGTGATCTCTCTGTTGACAAATTGCATGCCACTGCAGGGTGTGTGTGTAAATCTGTCAGCGTGTGTGTGTTAAGACCGACTGACGGAAGAAACTTTCAGGAAAAGTGATTACGTTTGCAGCTCAAAATTAAACATTAACAGATGTTAATAAAGTCAATTTAACAAGCTGTCTTTGCTCTGAAGTCATCAGACACACACAGGCTATTTAGCATTACAGGCTACCTGTAAATTTAGCATTTAAAGGTAAACATTATCTGGGTTGAAGGCACTCGGAGCAGGCATTTCTGACCTTTTCCCTGGTTCCTGGGTGGCAGGGGTGGCCCGTCACTCACGGGGGAGGAGGTGAGGTCAGTGGACGCGCTGTACATCTGGTTGGTGAAGGCGCTGTAGGACAAACGCTGCTGCTTGTCCCTTTGGCTGATGAAGCCCGGCAGGGAGAGCTTGTCATGGGGGGAGAGGCTGGAGGAGTGACAGAAGCTCTGAGGCCGCGGGGAGCGGTCCTTCTTGATGGGACTGGGCTGGAGAGGGGGGAAATCAACAGAGGTTTAAATAAAAACCCGACATGCTGATGATTACATAGTAACTTATAGTTTGGAAAGTGAAACTGGAGAAAGAGGTAGCAATTAGCCACCGGGAGGCAAAAAATTGAAAAAAAAAAAGAGCTCAATTTGAATGTCAGTCAAATTGAAAGTGAGTCGACTTATCGCTTTTATAATATCAGTAACCATTTCACAAAGGACTTAGTCTCTAGTTTTAAAAATAGATGACGCACAGCAGCATTATGTGAGTGGACACCAGTGTGATGAATTCAGGCTTAAAGAATAAAATGAGCGATCTGTCCCCACCTTATCATCCAGGTCGTCGTCACTCTCGTCCATCTCCTCCAGTCTGAGGCTCCACTCATATTCCACATGGATGTGAGGGTTGAATTTCCCCTCTGCGGCCTGCACAAGCTAAAACACACAGGATGTTCAAGTCAAGGTATTCTAGGGCTGCGACTACTAATTATTCTCAGTATAAGTTCGTTTTTTTAAGATTACAGGGATATATATAATGAAAACTGGTACATTATAAATCACTGTACCATAGGTTTTGTTTTGTGTCCTTAGACGAACCATAAAGAAACGCTATATTTAATGCTACTTTTTCAGTCTGCACCACAAATTAACAAACATACATCGACATTTACTTCCACTCTGCCGTCTCTGTTGCCTGCAGCTAGAAGCAGACCTTTGACTGCCATCTAGTGTCCTATATTCTCTGCCCAGTGACTGGTCAACACTTGTATGCACCACAGTATATCGTTCCTTCATCTCCTTTGGTCTGATCTCGATTCATTTTAAAGATATCCTCAAGACCGTTCAAATCTCCTGTGCCGTCTCTCACAGCTCCGGCCCGGGATGGCCGTTGTTACTTACTGCCTCCTCGCACTGAGGGTTCCTCAGTCGCCTGGCAACATCCAGTGCCGATTCTCCGTTGTGATTGGCTGCGGGGGCAGCAGAGGGATAATCAACAGTTAGACTCTGACACACACACACACACACACGTGTGCACAGATGACATTAACTGCGAGGATGAACCTCGACATGCGAGTGACTCACTGATGTCAGTCGCCGGCTTCCCCCTCAGGAGCAGCTTGAGGCATTCGGGCTTCTCGTACATGCAGCAGTAATGCAGGGCGGTATTCCCATATTCTGTCTGCTTATCCATATTACCACTAAGAAAAAAAAACACAGATATATATGTTCAAATTAGTCAGGAGCCAGGGGGTGTTTTCCACAGTTCAAGTCTTATTACAGAGGATTTTGTGATGTAAAAAAAAAAACCTTTTCCATCTGTAGTCTAACAAGATAAAAATGTACAAGTGTGCCGAAACTGTCCTCAATACTACAGTCACATAACCTACTTCACATCTTCTGCATAATTTTGAATAATGAGGGGCCAAGCATGACACTGTATAAGCGCCGCTATTAATTAATGAGAGGCTTCCTTCCACTTCTGCTGCGTGAAGGCTGTGTGTGCGGTAGGAGCAGCGGTGGGTAAACAATTGAAAAGAGAGGAATAAATTAAAGCAGAGAGAGAGAGAACAAGTGCTTGACCCATTTCTTTTTTTTTTGCCTTGTGGGAATCTGATCCGAGCTATGTGTGTGTGTGTGTGTGTGTGTGTGTGTGTGTGTGTGTGTGTGTGTGTGTGCAGCACTAAGCTCTCTCCTCTGCACAACCACTGCTTTATTATCACAGACTGGGGCGCACACAGCGAGACGGACGGATCACACTGAATACTCTGTTTTCCCCAACCCAAAAGTGTTGTTTACTACATCATTTAGCTGTTGATGTTTGAGAGTCATTTTAACAGCTGTTTAATTCACATTAAAAACCCACACGCCGATGCGGTGCTCGTCTAATGTTCTCAAGTGAGGAAAAAAAAAAGGAAATTACCTGTTCTGCACAAGGAAGTCGACCAAGTGCAGGGAGGTCTGGTCAGCAGTCCGTACCGAGTAGTGCAGTGCGGTCTCCCCGGCTTCCTGCAGGGGGCCATCATACACAGCAAAGACACGGTGAGACACAATCTTGAGCAGCATCCATTCTGTATCCACTGCCTCTCTGTGTCTCTTTGAGCATTTAAACAAGCTGCAGTAAACAAAATGGCTCCTAAAAAATAATATTTAAGCGGGCAGGAAACTGCGATTTGGCTTGCCGCAGTTTCTTTGGATTCAACATTAACGACGGAGACAAAAGACGCTGCGTTTTCGGTGACATTAATGGCGCTTGCGTTTAATTAGGCACTCTGTCTGTGTCTAAGTGTAAGATGAGAGTGTGATTTTTGCTGTGTTGTCTGCAGCCGTTCAGACGCACCGACAGCAGCAGTTCAGATATCGGTGAGTCAGACTTTGATAGCACAGACAGCAGCAGCAGCAGCAGTTCCCTCTGTCACCTCATCATATCCTCTCCTCTACTGTTGCATCAACGCCCACTTCATTTTTTTCATTGAGAGAAAAACCACGTCTGTGTTATGAAACCTTGACCCATTTATGTCAGATTAAGTCTGACCACCCGCGTTGTTTCAAACGAACAAAGAGAGAAAAAAAAGAGAAAAAAAACGGGGGATGAATAAGAAGCAGACACATGAAACACAGAGCCAACACAGATGCAGTCATTTAAAATAAATACAGACTCGACCAAGATTATGCCCAACAGTGTGTGGAGGAGGCTGTCACCACCTGCTGGTGAAGTTCCCTTGATGACTCAGAATTTTTCCTAATGTTACGCCCATTCCCTGCCCACCAAGTAATTCACCAACTGGCAGTGATGTGTCAGCATCGGGTCGATGGGAATACATCTCACATGAGGATGAACCACTGCAGCGGCATGTGCATCAGAGCTGTGGTGAGGTGATTTCCTGGGCCTTTCATGGGGTTTGAGCATGAGCTCACTTGAGAGTGTGATAGAAAATATATACTGTGGGTGGGGGTCACGGAAGGATGTTACCGTGCTGAGCTGAGCAGGAAAAGTCAATTGCAACAGCAACGGCCGACCAAAGCTGCCTTTACAGCAAGTGGTAGAAAGCAGATCAGCTCACCACAGCACGGTTAGGGACAGTAAACACTGATTGGACTTGGTAAACACTGCTGCAAACATCCTTGAGTCCTCTCTCTGTCTCAATGTGTTGTGAATATAAAGCTGTAGTGCATCTTTTAAAATATTAACATATGTCAGTTACATTCAAATCATTGTCAAATGAGTTCACGCAACGCTCCACGTGCTAAATAAATGCTTCTTTGGTCTGGCTCTACCCTGCAGCTGTATACACACAAATGCTCAGGAAGAGACAGCGAAGGAACATAATTTCTAGTGCTGGGCACGTTAACGCATGACGCGTTTCCATGACGACTGACCGGAAAAAGACGCGCATGGCGTCACGTTTACGTGCCGCGGCACCGGAGCCAGGCACCGTTTACCAGTGAGTTCCGTTAGCTGCATTAGCTCCTTAAGCGCCGTTAGCGTGCCTACAGTCTACAGTTTATTAAACGAAAAAAGCAGCGATACAAATAACCAACGTACCTGTGTACTGCGTATGTGTGACTCTGTTTTTAAAGTTTAGCGTTACTTTAGAGACTCCTTTTAACCATCTGGAGTCACATAAACACGAGGTCGCGCACGCCTTTTTCCCGTCAGTCGTCATGGAAACACGCGCCATGTGTTAACGTGCCCAGCACTAATAATTTCTGCTCAGAAATAGATGCAATAGATGCAACAAAAATCAATAAAAAGTTACACACTGCAGCTTTTTTCCGCTGCTAAAATTTGACATGATATCAAATAAATATCAACATGCCACTTGTAACTTATAAAAGTGAGCACCAGAAGCTGCAAATGTTCCTTGTGGTAGAAACAGGGCTAAAGTTAAAAGGTGTATGACCTCTTCAAGAAGCGGGTTCAAAGGCACGCACATCCACTTTTAATAGACACTTGGTGCAGAGCGATGACAAAAAGCGATAAGTCTGTACATCAGCTGTTGTTCCCAGAAAAATGTCTTTATTAACCGACCAGGTAACATTTTGGCCCTAAGCTCGAGACACTTTTTTGTTTCTTTGTGGTGATGGGAAGCATGTGAGACATCAGGGTCACATGATGTTCCTATTAAGCTCTTTTTTTTCACATCACATTATTCTTTTCCTTGAGGCCTGGGACCAAAATGTTCTGGGGTCCAGTTCTTATTCGACAACCTGAGGGTTAACGAAACCATCATCTCAAAAAGGTCAAACTCACCGGCCCCGTCTCTGGTAATGGCTCCATTAGCTCCACCCCTTCCGCATACACCTGGATGAGGGCCAGCAGGTCCCTGGACTGAACCGCCTCAAACAGGTCGATCATTTTAGCTGAGGCAGACGAGCACGTCTTCCTCGCATACTTGTGGTCCACGTACTTAGCGTTGATGAACTCCTTCCTTACCGTCCTGTGAAGGAGACGCTGGTTTGTAAAGTGTGTTTTTAAGAGGGAAAAGAATTGGACGTGGAACTGTGACAGCACTTACATGTCACTAGAGGGAGTGGGCTTTGGTGAAGGGGGAGGGAGGTTTCCCTCCATGATCTCATTGAAACTACTGTTGCCTACATTCTTGGCCAGCTGGGGAAAAGAACGAGGGGAAAAATCAGTCACCAGATCACATGTTCATGTTCAAAATTACAGCAGTGTTTCCTTGCAATCGGAGCCAGATGAAGACAGTATGAAACATGGCTGCTTTAGGGATCAAACTCTGCAGCATTCTGCAAGAGTTTGATATTTCACAAGTGAAAAATAGTCAAAGGTGTGGACGGCTACTACTGTTGCACACGACAGGACAATATCTGGGACTCACCAAGAGTTCAGAGGTCCCGAGCTTGTCGAGCTCCATAGATTGAATGCGGGAAATGTGGACTCCCATCTCTCGGTGGATGCCAGAACACTCGATGCAGGTGAGGATGCCCAGGTTGGTGGAAAGCCATTTAGGGTCTGCAAACACAGACAATATCATCATATAACTTCAGTGTGTGATCATTAGATTAGCCGGAGTAGGTCTGGTAAAACTATTTCAAGTTACACTACCGTTCAAAGGTTTGGGGTCACCTATACAATTTGTTTGTGTTTTCCATTAAAAGTCACACTTTTATTCATTAAAAGAGTTGCAAAATGAATAGAAAGTATAGTCAAGACATTGACCTACGTACATATTCCATTAAAAACAGACATTTGCAGCTAGAATAGTAGTTTACTACATTAACAATGTATACAGTGTATTTCTGATTCATTTATTGTTATATTTATTGAAAAATAAAGGCGATAAAGGCGGAAATCCTATTCACGGAACAAAAAAAAGAGATTTTAGTGATAAAAAAGCCTGCAATAGAGAGTACAGCTACGTTGTTTTGTCGCCCTTTAACGCTGCTGTGAGTGGAAAATCGGTTTCTCAGCGTCTCCGCATTGATTCACTGAAACTGATTGTTGAACCTGAGAGAAAAACGTGGGAGCCTCGACCGGCGCTATTATGAACGAACTGTGGAAAAACTCCACTTAAAAACCCAGACGACAGATTCAAAATAATAGATGAGATGTTTCCCGTTGAGTGGGAACTAGAAGAATATGTTTAACACGTGCACATGTCAAACGGCCAACCCTAATAACACACACACACACACACACACTACAATGAACAGATGCGAGCTGGTGACAGGTCACAGAGTGCATGCTAAGCACGGAGAGTTGATGCACCATGACCTCGTATAGCTGCTTAATGCTAAAGCTGCAAAGCTGTGTGTAACAGAGGGGAGATCCCGAGTGAATATTAAAAGGGAGATGGAGTCATCCTCCTCTTTTCCGCTCAATCAAAAGAGACGGCCTTTACAAGCCGTCGCCGTGACCTTTCAACCGGCGACCTTCATTTTAAGGCGGCAGGCGTCGGCACGGCATTTCCTCAGCGTGAGCTAAATGTTAACGCTCATGAAGACTTGACAGATCGCAGATTTCTTTCGTGACTTATGTGACAACGTGATGCATTGATGTTGTTTCTCAAAACATATCAATTTTGCTTTTTCCCTTCAGAGCATGAAGTCCTCCCCGTCGACCCGGACGGCTGTGTGTGTTTATGTTGACATAAGGGAACATGTGTGTGTGTGTGTGTGTGTGTGTGTGTGTGTGTGTGTGTGTGTGTGTGTGTGTGTGTGTGTGTGTGTGTGTTTGTGCAAGTCTTTGCTTCCAAATGTGGGGGAGGGACTGAGCAGCGCGGGCTGTGTCCTGAATGCTAACAACGCCAATGCGCGTACGTGCACACACGCTCCTGCCTGCGCTAAAGGCTGCTGGGGAAATAGCACAGTGCAGCTTGTTCAGTGACACTGCAAAAAAAAAAAAAAAAAAAAACTAAAGATAAGTGTGTGGGGTTTAAATAAAACACTTGGTCTAAGCTGAATCTGAAAATGCTGAAGTGATGGCGTATGGCTTTTTTTTTCTGGTGCAAGGTGAGGGTTGACAAAGCAAAATATATATATATATATATATATATATATATATATATATATATACAGTACACACACACACCTGTACAGTGCACTTTTTTATTACGTACACCTGGTCAACTGTAAATGCAAATATCTTATCAGGACCAGACGACCTGCTGAAGTTAAACTAAGCATCAAAAGCAGAGTATTTAAAAAATCTACCCTAACAGGGAATCTAAGGTAAACTATATATGGTTTACAAAGAATGGTCCAAAAAAAAGGACAAAACTATCCAGAGAGCAGCAGTTCTCTGGTGAAAATGCCTTCTTACAACTAAGGTATCCAGAAAATCATCTCTGAATGTCGAACACTGAAGTTTACGTAGCAGAAAACCACAACGGGAGCTCCTCCTGACACATTATGTAGTGTCTCGCGTACCTAATAAAATGGCCGATGAGTACATATAAAGCCTCTGTGAGCACACAAACAGCAGCAGCTGCAGCAGCAGCAGAAGTACACACCTGAAGCTCCACAGTCGCAGCACAGTTCGTTGCCGGGCATTCGCAGCACGTCCTCTATGATGGCCTTGGTGAGATCCTCCAAGCCGTCCTCGCCGCCGCTGCTCTGCTCGCCACGGAACGCCATGTTCAGCGCCTCCTCCTTGCTGTTGGTCAGCACCGAGATCCAGCTGTCAAAAAACGACAAAACATCGATGTGTGTTTAAAATGAAACAGGAAACTGGCCAATGATGTTTGGCATTGTAGCTTGGAATTTCAACTTAAAAAACAATTAAGGGCAAGTCAATTACAGAATCTTCCGCCACATCTGGTAAAACAAGGATGTATGAGTAATTTGTCTAAATCTAAAGCAACTGGCAATAAAATCCACCTAATATGTCACAGAGACTCAGGAATAATGTTCACAAAACAAACTGAACTCACCAACAACAACAGTACAGCCAAAATATTTGCATTAAAAAATATATTTTGCAGACTGCAAATCATGTTTATGTTTTGAAATCATGTTTTGGCATGTGGTCTACCAATCATTGCAGTCAGTAGAGTCTCAGCTGCCGAGCAACCACGGGTTGCCAGTTACTTCAGAAAACGAAACCTAAAATACCTCAGTATTTGGAATTTAAATGTAGTCACCGTTTTTGGCCACATTCTTACATATGGCACCTTTAAAGAGGACACATCAGAGACATACACAACGCTCTTAGAAATAAGGGTTCCAAAGGTGTTCTTCTACAAGGGCTGAAGTTCTAACTGGAACCCTTTGTTTTTCAAGGGTTCTTGGTAACACTAATGGTTCTAGTAACAACCATTTTGATCCAGAGAACCCTTTAAAACCCCTTTCCTTAATAAAGGGTTTTAAAAGGGTTCTCCTATGAGGACAATATGAAGAACCTAATATAGTTCTACTTAGCAATTTAATTTCTAAGAGTGAACACATTCCCTAGTCCCTTACCTTAACCTTAACCATCACAACTAAGTGCAGAACCTTAACCAAACCCAATTCTAACCCTGACTCTAAAGCCAGAATCTAAAAAAGCATTTTAAAGATCTTTAACACTTCCTCAGTCTCATTAGAACCATGTTTTGGTCTGCATGAGGACTACTGCTCCTGACAAGGTCACATTTTATGCCAGAAAAGGTCATAAAAAATACAGTCCTACACACGCACACACACATACACACAAAGTGGGTTTTATGAGAGTGACGTCAGCAGATCCTCTGTCATCTCTACTTGTAAAGGCAGAGGCCAGACAGGGAGTGGGAGAAGCACGGCCTGATGTGTTAGACTGTGAGTTTACGCGTAAGTGTGGGAAAAAAGAATGTTATTTTTATCCACAGATCTGTAGGTGTGCAGCTGCTGAGCCACGGCAAGATGTGTGTTGATTTAATCATATGAATTAGAATTTGATCACAGCCTAATTGAAGAGGAGCACGATCGCCTACAGCAAGAGGCCTTAGGAAGACTAAATATTTCATGGAAAATCCCATGAAGATGCCGAGGCTGCTGCTGGTGCAGTTGGAGGTGCGTGACAGCGCAGGCAGCGAGCCGATCCCACAGGAATACACCACGCACACAAGGAAAGCACAGCGTGTTCGAGCGGCGCTCAACCAAACAGCACAACCACAGCGAGGCCAGAACAAAAGTTTCCGTCATCAGAGGGAGAACAAAAGTTGAAGCAAATTTAGAACCAAAGTGGAGGAAATCAAAGGGTTTTTAGTCTTAGACTTCTCAAAGACGCAGTCTGACTGAATTCAGTCTTCTGTCAATGGTTCAGTCCCTGACAGATCTGAATGGATAGAAAAAAAAACAAAAAAAAACTGGTTTATCAGCAGCTTTGTTTGTTTGATTCTAAAACATTTAAATGTGTCACTTCCTGTAAACTTCTTGAGCTTGTAAGTGGAGGGTCTCTGGTTCAAATCCTAGGACAGGTCAAGGGCTGGGGTGCCCCTAGGTATACTCTTAGAAATAAGGGTTCCAAAAGGGTCCTTCTACAACTGCTGAAGTTCTACCTGGAACCATTTGCTTTTGAAAAACCCTTTCCCGAAGAAAGGGTTTTTCAAGGGTTCTTAATAACACTAATGGTCCCACTAAGAACCATTTTGACCCAGAGAACCCTTTAAAACCCCTTTCCTGAATAAAGGGTTTAAAAAGGGTTCCAGGTGGAACCTTTATAAAGAGGTTCTACCTGGAGCCAAAAAGTGTTCTCCTATGAGGACAAGCCGAAGAACCTTATATGGTTCGACTTAGCACTTTTATTTCTAAGAGTGTAAGGCACCCAATGCTAAGTGCTGCCTGTTCTGTAATAAGGATGAGTTAAACGTAGAGGTTAATAGTTATTTCAACAAACCCCTAAAGGAATGATCTACAGAGTTTCTGCATCAAACTATAACAGGAAACACGATTTATTTGTTGTATTTACATTCGAGCCGTTGAAAGGTAGCGGTTGAACGACTCCGAATCAATGCAATAACAACACGATCGATTATAGCTGCACGACAGTGCTCGTTGTTTTTGTTTTTTTTCCGGATTGAAGCTGCAGCTCACTCGCAGATGCACTCTTGTTTCGTTTTTGAGGGGATTTCCTTCAGATTTAACTTCACATACGACGCAGTGAAGATGCACACAGCCCCTGATGTCATGAGACAAGTGGATGCTGCTGTTAAATAAAGAGGCCGCTTCAAACGAAGCACGTGTATTGAATTGAGGTTTCGATTCTGGAGAACTGAGAGAGAAACACATCACAACAAAGACTGATCATCTACGATGATTCACTGTGGTTTTTAACCGATATTCCACCCTGACACAATAAACCGAATGAATGGAAAGTGTGATGGAATCTACCCTTTGGTAGTAAAATGAATCAGTCATTCTTTTCTTATTTAATTCATGGAATGTATTATAAGCCATACAGTAGACTGTATATTAACAAAAACGGATGTCTCTCGTCTTAGGCACAATAAAGATCACTTAAACATCTGAAGGGACATGAGATACTGAGATAAAGAGTCTTTCTATCTATACAGTATGTGAATGAATACATGGGAACCAACAGGTTTCAAGGTACCACGACCTGAATTACTGCAGACCACAAATGCCACCGGTACCCTGACTCTCAACAGTCTCTCAGCTCTTCACGAAATAATAAAAACACATCCTGTGTCAACGAACGTTGTAGGTGAAAGGTCATACAGTATACGGTACAAGAACAATCTCTTTTAAGAGGAAAAAGCACAACTTTACAAGCGTCGGTGTTGAAGTAACTTACATCACAAACTCTTGCTCATCCTCAGCTTGGAAATGATACGTCCTATTATCTGTGGAAGAGAAGAGAGAAACCATTGTGTTGAAACGAAATGTCGCTTTTTAAAACCTAAATCATCAGACGGCTCCGTTCACCGTTCAAATAATACGAAGTGTGACTTCTCATGTGCTTTCCATTCTGCTCATCTGTTTCATAACCACAGACCACGCTCATGTAGTTCTACATATCTGTGTGTGTGTGTGTGTGTGTGTAAGCGGCAAACTTACGAGAGATGAGATCAAAGCACTTCCTGTCCTCTGAACTGGGCTTGACCTGGCAGGTGAGCAGGTTGAGTTTGACCGGCTGCCTGTTGGACTGCAGACAAACAGATTAAGCATCACACACACATTCAGGATTACACAGATTTACACAGTGCATCACACTGAAGCCTTAATCTGATTAAAGCAATGATTTTCTACAAATATTAAACATCCAAGGACGTGCGGTCAGGGGGAGGCATGTTTTATGTATGATTTCAATCATTTTGGTCATTTTTATTTACAAAATCCTTGAATTTGACATGAAGAAGAAGAAATGAGATGTGCGGCACTTTCTACAGGCTATTATCTTTACTGTATGTATGCGGATATAAAACTGCATTGAAAAGGCACTAAGTGAGGCAGGACAGTGGCTTTTCGTACTGAAGGGGGCGCATGTAAGCCCAACATGTGCTTGTTGCTGCTGTTCCTTTAAATCAGGGGTCTCAAACTGGCAGCCAGGGGGCCAAATGAGGCCCCCCAATCGATTACATGCGGCCCCATGTTGTATATTAAATGTATCATATACAACATTCAATTAAATACACTACACTACACGAATGGCAGTGGCCGAAACGACTCCTGGTACGAATTTTAATACAGTTGTCCACACTATTATTTATGTAATTTAAAATAAATATCTGTTTTTGATATTAATACATTCATTTTGCATCATAAAAAGTATTATAAAGTCCCCACTTGACCACAGTAGATACGTATTGGCCTCCAGGTCATTTGAGTTTGAGACCCCTGCTCTAAATGTAAAGTTATTTTTTAGCCTTTTTTTTTTTTAGTAACTTACCTATGTGTGTGTAAAGAATGCTGATGAGCTATGAAGCATAACCAGTAGTCAATGTCCGTGCTGCCAATTGAATAATGAATAAGCTACTTTTTTTTGTAAATGTGAATGAGTCATGAACCTAACCGCACCTCACTGGAAATGTCTGAAAATAGACTTCAACATCAACAAAAACTGGGAAAAAACTAAAATTGTGTCCTTTAGACTTTAAAAAAAAGCATCTTCTTTATCCAAATAGGCCGCTCTCTTCCTTATTCAGACACCGGACAGTGCTGGCCGGACTGTGAACTGTAAAAAAAAAAATGGGCCCAGTTGGCACAAGAAGACCCGAGGATTGTCTCTTGCTTGTTTCTGGGCAGAGGAGGTGCCAGGGCACGTGCTAATGAAATACCAACGGACTATGACGAGCCTTGGAGCTGTTTCTGGCCTGCTGCCATGTCAACGCTGTCAGGACTGAAGAATTAAAATAAAACTTGTACTAGCACTAGAGGGGGGGGGGGGATTGATTATGAGCTCTTGTGTAACGACCACGCAAAAGGTCAGGCTCCGCAGAGAGAGTCACGTTTGTATTCCCATCGACTGAACACAAACGGAAACCTTTCATATCACACGTGAGACGACCACTTCCCATGAGCCTCTCTTCTTCTCACAGACAGAGATGACATCATGTTTGAGGCAGCAGCTGTATGGAGTTTCAACATCATGATCACTCCCTCACACTGTGGAAAAAAAAATAGCAATAAAGCTGCACGGGACTCATGATCAAATGATCGTTTTACAGATTGTGCGAGCTGATGCTCCCCTGCGGCGCTCCAGCTGGAGCACCTGTATCTGTTTTTAAATCCTGATAGACCAACAAGTGGACTCACAACGAGTACGAACAAATGCTTACATCAGCACGCTTTAAGTTTACAGAGTCAGTGCTAACATGCTGACATCTCACGGGTATCAGGTTTATCAAGACCAACATCTTAGCTTGGCGAATTTGAATGAGAACGAGAACTAAAGCACAGTCAGGACCAGAGTTCAGTAAATACCAGTGGTGTAGTCTATGTTATATGCAGGTATACGGCGTATAATCACAATAAAAGGGGTAGGATTTTTGTATAACCACTTAAAAATTATTTTTGACAAAAAATGCACTCATGTAATTTGATTTTGGAGATTCTGGAAATACTAATTACATATAATGACACTCATCGTGTTTTTGTAGGTTATTGCGCTGCTGCTCTGGCAACCCATGCTGTTTTGAGTGTGTATTATTTTTATTTTTTGTGACTGGGGGGAAAAAAGAGGACACGCCTGACCGCTGCACTTTACTGTCCCTGCACGCTAATGCATCACAGTTATAAACATAGAAAGTTTTCAGCGTTGAGTGTTTTCAAGAGAACTGCTCCCAAATCTCCAGACATTTTAGAGCAGAAAATATCACAGCTGCAGCTGCAGAAGTACGAGACGAGGAGCCTGATCCTAAAAATACTTCCACTGGTAAGCGTATATGTGACGAATATACATTTATACAGTCTAGAATATGTAAAACAGGGTCCACGCTTTTCCAGGTCAAATCTAATGAAGAAAACGCAGAGGTCAAATGTACAAAGATGACATTTTGAGCTTTTTAAAAAAAAAATAGATAGAGCCCATACAAGATTTACACATATTTCAACAGTATTTTAAATGCACATGTTCTTGTTCATTTCTGGAACCAAATGCCTTGTTTCCTGTCTGTTCACAGTCCTGTCTGTGTGTGTGATGAGGAAATGAGCAAAATTTACTGACACCTTTTTGTCCAGTAAACAAACCTCGTTTTGAGGTTCAGAAAGCAGCTACGAGGCCGTAAAGTGTTACAGAATACGCTCGGATCTAAATTCGGCTTTTTTCCTGATTCCTGCACAGAAAATAAAACCACACTGAAATGTATCTGCTGCTGCTGCTGCTGCTGCAGAGCGGAGACAGCCACAGACATGACAGCATATACGGCGCACTTTCACTCGCTCTGAGATGAGTCACCGAGGCGCAGCAGGCAGAGGGGGGAGGGGCGGTGGGGGCTTGGGTGGTTGTGGAGGGAGGAGGGAGGGGGTCACTGTTGCTATGACAACCCATCTATGTCAATTCCTCTCTTCCATTCCAGGCTCCAGATTGAGAAAGTCCAACACAACCTTCCTGCAACGATGATGCTGTGCCTTTGATTCACAGGTACCTGTGGAGGTCAGGTAGTGTGTGTGCTTGTGTGTGTGTGTGTACTTATACTCACTGTAGCATGAGAGATGGTGAGCATGCCCCCCTTCACCGAGCACTGCCTCCTCTGCCACACCTTCCTCAGTCTGTGTGGGCGAGGGAAAACCCATATTAGATTCTTTAAATCTTCAGCAGCGGTGCAGTGCAGCACTTTCAAAAACAACGGTCTTCTTACCCGTCGCTCTTCTTCAGCAGGTAGCCTCTCTTCTCGCTGCCAAACTCCTTGTTCCCCTGCAGCTGGTGCATGCTGTACCCACCCTGCTTACTCTGCGAGTCCTGTGCAGAGAGTATGACACGTTAAAACGTTAAACAATACCGCCTGTGTGCAGAGAGAAGCGACAAAAGGACGTGCATCACAGACACAAACACGCACTAAAAAGTGATTGTCTGACAGCAAAAGTACAAGGTCACTTTTCTAAACCACAGAGAAAGTGCTACAAGGGCATGCTCTGCAAAAACCACTCTACTGTGAAGCATAACAGACAGAGTTCCAGCATGCGCGACATGCACCAGCACTTACTCTTCTAGACTTGATTCCAGATAAGCAGAAGGCAAAAGTAGAGGGGGGGAGATAGAGAGGGAGAGGTGTGAAAGATCCAGATCAGGTGCAAGGCGGTGGGTGTGAAAGACTGTGTGTTGTGTGCTCGCTTAAACGACGACCACAACGTGAAGGGTTTGCGTTCTTCAAGTATTGCTTTACAGCAGGTGTCATTAACCAGAAACGCTACAGAACGTGGAAGTGAAGAGTGAAGGAAGTCTACGATTTGTTTCGTGCACAGCGATAAGACTGAGAGAGTGCGAAAGTGTGAATCGAGGGGGACGGTAAAACCTGTGTTTTAAACGTGTGTGTGAGTGTGTGTGTGTGTGTATCCGGTGGTGAGGTGCTCTCCACTGAGCAGCCAGTGAGGCACAACACTGGTCACCAGCAAAGCCGACCACACACTGGCTACCAGCATGGTACAGCACTGGGCACTCGCTCTGTGCTGCAGGAGACAAGCTCCAAAAGCTGGTCGTGGCCAGAGTGAGAGTGGGTGCGTGGTCAAATTTAGTAAAGGGGGGGGGGGGGGGGTTCAATTAGTATGTTTACACTATAATATAGCATAATTATTTCCATTTGGGCTAATTCAAATCTGGCCTGATCATAGTGTGACAATTTTAAATGTGTTTATGGACAGAAATGGACAGAAACAACCGTCCTCTCACCTGTAGAACATCGATTACTAAATGAATCATCCATTCATCGTTTTAAAGCTTTTCTCATGATTAAAACGAGATTTTTGATTAATTTTTGTTTTAGCTTCTTAAATGTCAATATTTTCTTCGTTTCTTTGCTCCAAACGACAAAGAAATCATTAAAACTGAATCATTTTTGGTTTGTGGACAAAACAAGACATTTCGAGAACATCAACATTTCCAGGTTTGACAAACACTGATCAACGTTTTTTTTTTTAATTTTCTGCCATGTTCTGGACAAAACTATTAATCGAGAAAATAATCAACAGATTATTTATTTGTATATATATGTATAATTAGTTGCAGCTCTAAGTTACATAGACTTTTATTATCCCTGCAAAAGTGTCGTGAAATTAGGGGACTGTCCTCACCACAATCTTAGAAATAAAAGTGCTAAGTAGAACCATATAAGGTTCTTCGGCTTGTCCTCATAGGAGAACACTTTTTGGCTCCAGGTAGAACCTTTTTATAAAGGTTCCACCAAGAACCCTTTTAAAAACCTTTATTCAGGAAAGGGGTTTTAAAGGGTTCTCTGGATCAAAATGTTTCTTACTGGAACAATTCGTGTCGTGCACTGCAAGACTATAAAAATATAGTTAGAAATGTGTTTTTTTAAATAAATACCAAAAAAAAAACACTATCTGAAAGAAACAAACATGCATTTTCACACATTAAGTGTTCACTCTGTCTGTGTTGAGTGCAATTATCGCTATTTGTAAGCCTATCTTATCTAAAAAATAAGGAACATTTAGCACAGATATGGCTACAAATCATGTCAGTAAGTACCTCAGAGAGGTGGCTGGAGGTGTTCGGTTAAATGGAGCTAATTGAAACTTTTCACCAGGGCATGAATTGACGTTGTATTGGCCCATTAAGCTTTTTGCTGAGCATCAAATTACCAAAAAATGTCGAGCGACTGAGTTAAAACCCAGATTTGCCTACCTCCTTCTGGTCCAGCTGGAGAGAGGACTTGATCAGATCTCGCAGGGCAGTCAGCTGCTTCTTCTCCTCGTCCTGAGTTTGTTTAATCTGTTGAAAGGGAAGGGGAAAAAAATGCCATTATGAGGAAGAGATGCATCAAGAGAAGCGACAGCTATGTTTACAAGAGGTCATTTTTTGCTTTAATGAAAGAAAAAAAAATGCCTCATATTGGAGAACAATCCAAGACTGAATAAATCTAATTTAACAGAGGATCAGTGGTGGTCAAGTATTAAGTTCAGAACTTTGCTGTGTTACATTTGATTGATGTGGGAACAATAGGTGCAGCGTGAACTGATTTTAAAAAGGTTTCCAGGATATTATGAATCTTGGATTTGCTATTGTGACCATTTGCTTCTGTTAGTTTCTGCTAGAATTCCTTCCGACTACAGCCGTTACCATAAGTCTTTGTCTGCATGTACACAGACACAGACCTGCGACACATAAACAGTGACTCAGCTGTGGAATGATATCTACAGCTGATGGAGGAGGAGGAGGAGGACACAGATGACAGATGATGAGATAAAGAGGTGAAAGTGCGGAGTATTTACATTGTAGAGGTCGGCTGCCAGCTTCTCGATGTACTGCTTGAGCTTATCCGCCGTCTTCAAGCCGTCTTGAAAGAAACTGCGGGACAAAAAAAGGGGACGCGTGAGAGAAAAAATGGAGACACATTTGTCATTTAGGGGGGAATCTAGTTTGCTAAATGTCAGGTGTCACACGACGACCCTCACTCGCCACCGTGAAGGTCACGCCGAGAGAAATTGGTGCAGTTTATGTTTAATGTATAGCCCACCTTTACCTCTTGGCACAGAATTCGCAGGTGACCGACGCTGCAGGATTTTGCAAGAGGTGCTGCTTAGCACATCCTGAAATCCGTTCCAGGTGTGTGTGTGTGTGTGTGTGGTACACACCTCGATACAGCACTGCAGCCACAAATCACGACTAATGACCCCTCCCACCCACAGGCTAATACTCTCTCCTTCAGAGTATACGTCTCTCTCTCTTCCTCTTTTCATTATTGACTCTTCTGCACCTTTTTTTCTCTCTCACCTCGCACTTCATCCGGCTATCTGTGTCAAGTACTCGCTGACTGTCAGGATACAGAGTGAAAGCAAAGCTATGCAACCTTTTTTATTTTATTTATAATAACAGCTCCAGGATGATTTTTGAGGGGTCACTGACTTGTCATAGGGAGAATGGAGCCTCTTTTATTCCCACTCTGCACCTGAACCTTTGGAAATACTGTGAGAAGAGGCGATGTTCCATTTATCCATGTTCTATTTAAAAAAAAACGGGTTTCATACTAAAACGACTTAAAAATGTATTACTTGACATTTTAGTTAGGGAAAACATTAGTGTTCTGGTGTAAACAGGTGATTCTCTCCTCTGCAGTTGGCTGCAAAAGTCGAGAATGCACAATATTGGACTATTTGGGCTGTTTTCCCTGTGCCAAAATGCAGAGGTTATTTAGTCTCTTTTGTCGTGAATTTGACAAAATATCTTGCAAACTCATGTCACTGCAGATGTATCTTAACATTTTCTTCATTGTGCAAATAATAAACATTAAAAAGGAAGAGTGGGTTGAAGTCAAAGAGTTAGCAGCCTATTCAGCCTACTGTTTTAGTCATATCTTGGGGACATTTTAAAACCAATGTTGTGCCAATAATATTGTGCATCCCAAAAAAGGCTCAATAACACTGTGGATGACAGGTGTATGCAGAGCAGAATTTTAACAACAAAATGGGAGTAGTAGTGGATGTAGCCACAGTCAGTGACTCAAGTTGCCAGAATTAGATGCAGCAGCGCTAAAAACCAAGGTCAGTTAAAAAAGACTCGGGGCCCTGCTTCAACACTAGATGTGTGTGTGACGCACGGCTGCAGTGCGTCAATCTTTTAATTTTTTGGCACATGGTTCACTTATGAGACCGTTCACGCTGGCTGCAAGAGCGACATTTGGGTATAAATCTCTCGCCCGTTTCGCGCACGAGCTGCAAATATACACTGTAAATGATCTCTGTTCACAGTTTCGGCGACTAAATCTGTCACATATTATGTCACATACACAGCACATTCCCGCTTATGCTAAAGTAAAAGTACTTCAGTGTTTCAGTTCCCTGATTTCATTCTTTGTTTTATTGTGAAATATGTGCAGAAGTGATGGATTTGAGGTTCCATACTGAAGAATCCTGGCATTTTATAGGTATTTAAAAGTATGGTTTATGATTTTTGAAGGCAAAGTCTATATATAATATAGCAGAAACCACACTGCAGCTCCACAGCAGGTGAGCAGAAGACCTACCACGCATGCATGAGAAGCAGCGCAAGGAGAATTCAGGAGAATCCAGGAAATGGGTCCCAGAGTGGGGGAAAATCTCAAAACAAATGTATGAGTTGTGTAAACAACTCATACACTTTACTTTGGGAAACCAGTGATGTCACGGCCCCACCTCTCCCTTGCATTAGCTGTTGCAATATTGACGTTGCTTCTTGTGTTTATATTCAAATAAAGCATTATTTTCTTTTTGACAACGATTTGTACACAGCACACATTCTTTATTGTGTATCTCTGTAGCAGTGTTACAGCAAGTTGATAGGTTTGGAGTCGGTTCTGAGGGGTTTTATGTCGATGAGGACATTTCTCGAAATGATGCCGCCTTTACAAAAAAACCCTTAAGAACAAAAAGTAGCGGTTAAGTTGCGTTTCCGCTTGGATAAAATGGCCTTAGATGTGGTCAAAAATCTGCTTTTAGGTATGTTTGCTACAGCGACGGTGAAAAACAGAACAAAAGCAATCCACGGGAAATCCCTATAGCTCACTTACTCGACCTATTTATGCACTTTCGCTTTCGAGTTTCACTTTTCTTTCAGAAATAACAAACATGAGAGGACGGCTCATGACTGCACATTTTAATGACCTGAAAACCAATAATGAATTGTGCGAAGAAAATGGTTTAAGAACGCAAACTGTTTTCCTCTTTTTTCGCTGTAAGCCGTTTTTATACTCGCTCTCCGTTCACTTCCTTTACAGTTTTAATCCATCACCAGTGCAGCTTTCTCTGTTCCGCTGAGGCACAGGTTGAACAGATTAACAGAAAAGTATATTGTTTTGTCCCACTGTTATGACAGGACCTAGCAACCCTGACAGAAAATTTGTAATTCTGCGACAGCCCGCTGCGAGTTGCAGTTCTGGCACCGAGGAGCGCATCCACTTATTTACCCGCTTAGCCCCACAGCTGTCAGTACATATCTGTATGATGACCTCTGCATATTTATGAGCTTCATATATCTGTATCTGTGGATCCTGGAAAGATATTAACAGCAGCAAAGAGGCAGCGAAAGTTTTCTCTTTGTTTTTTTGGGAATCCACTTCTCTGTGAGTATGATGCATGTGACAGCAGAGCTTCATGAATTCAGGTTAGCGGGATTAAAGGTGGTACTTACTTGCACTGTGCGTGGTAATACTTTATCAGGTTCTGGAGGAGGTCCACTCCTTTTTTGGTCTTGATCTCATTCACTTTGATCAGGTACTGCAAAGCAAAAAAAAAAAGATGTTAAATTCATCAAGAAGTTAAAATTCAGGGTCGTTAGAGGATGAGAGTGTTTGTACACAGAGAAAAGACTCATGTTCTGCCATAAACTCTGTCATATGTACACTTTGCAATACGCTCTTCACATCCGACTGCACATATTATGAAGGCTTTGATGTATTTGCCAACGCTGCCTTGACACTGAGAGTTGGGGACTGAACACAGACAAACACGCTTTACAAGGAAATACCATCACTTTTTCATCTAAATTAAGTTTCGAAAGGGTGTTGAAATACATTTTACATTCGCCAAGAGAGCAGCGGTTTTTTTTGTGCGTGTTTTGCAGTCTGAATGCTCAGTCTGGGCTTATGAGGATTCAAAACAAGTGTCTTTAGACGGCGCTCCCACTACACAAACAAAACCAAAGATAATCTTAATCCCACATTGCACCAATCCAACCGGGATTTCCAGAGTCCCCAGCTAAAACTAAAGCCATTTTCAGCTCCACAGTAAAAAAAGGACTACAAAAAGAGGTAGCTTCACAAAGCTTCTGACATAGTTTCAATTATATCTTATATCATGTATGTGAATGCATGGGTGCACGTGCATATAAGCGTGCTGTGCCTTTGTCTGCCTGCCTGACTGTGCTTGCTGGATCGGAGTTTATCCACATTTTGTCTGAGTCTTGCGTGGAGAGCGCTGCTGCCTGCACGCGCTCATTTCAGCTCTTTTGTGCGAACGAGCGGCAAACGCTCAAACTGCTGCCGTGTCTGGGCAGAATATAATGCGGCCTGCTGATCCCGGCCTTTCCGCGCTCCTGCGGTGACAGCGTAGGATGAAAAGATGGGGGTGCGGGGTGGTTGAGAGAGTGAGAGCATCCTGTAATCTGGTGATTGAGTAACACGGGGGGAGAGAGAGAGCCTGACAGCGACACAGTGCATGCAACACGGGAAAATTAGGTTAAGTGAGATGAACAGATTATACGACTGACTGCCACAACTGTACCACACATCAGCAGCAAGAAATATCCACAGCGTGGATAACTGTTGTTTGATATGTCTTCCATGACTTTCTCGATCAAGCAGCCGTTTGGTAAACGGGGGATTTACAATGTCATAACCCGAGATAACATTTGAATACTGCATGTATAGACATTCCTGGCTCGTGCATTGAACATGCAAAGCTCTGCAGCTTATTAGAATTTCAGATCTGAATGTGAGGAGGCCAACAAGAGAGGAAGCCAATGCTAATATAAATGTGGGAGCTACAACTCTGTCTCTGGCATCCTGCATCAACCGGAGGCGGGCAACAGAAAAAAAAAAAACTGGATAATGCAGTGACTAATGAGGAGGTCTACTGAAATGATGAAGAGATTAACTGTCTTTTCGAGACGCTAAAAACTGTCTCGGAGAAAAGTAGTCCATTATTAGCACAATGGATGACCAGCACCACATCCTGTGTACAGTAAATCAAATCAGACGACTTATGGTATTAGCACATAATACTCGACATGCTTGAACAATGGCACAGCTATCGTGTGGATATCAGTCACACAACGCAAGAAACATGGAGTTTTACTTGGAGGAATTAAATATTTTCGAACTGTATACGACTAAAATGATGATATATTTACTAAACATCGATGTGGTTGCTGTGTTGTCCGAAGAAAGACGAGGTCGCCACATTTCGTACTTCATCTCCCTCTACTTCCGGGTCAAAGACCAAGGAGGAAATTTTGGTGGACGCACAGAACGCAGAGACCAGCCCCAGTCCAACTAAACTTATACATGCAAGAGTAATCGGACTATGAATTTCATTATCCCGGTATGTTAGTCCGACTAAGCTCGATTTTAGTCTGACTAATACGTTAACATGACATTAAGGTAACACTTTAGATTAGGGAACACATATTCACCAGTAACTAGGTACTAGCCCTTTATTAGTAAACATTAATACATATATACTATATACTATATACTATATACTAAAAAAAGGCTGGTATGCTACTTATATGCACGTTAGTAAGCATGTTAATATTCACCATATGTGTTACCCAATCTAAAGTGTTACCTTAATGTCAAGAAAACACGTTAGTCCGACTAAAATTGAGCTAGTCTTAGTTGGACTAACATACCTGGATAATGCAATTCATAGCCCGATTACTCCTGCATGTTTAAGTTTAGTCGGACTGGAGTGTTACCGACATTAAGAAAACCAAATTATTGTCTTCATCCGACTAAAATCTGACATTTAACATGCATTTAACATTAAACAATGTAAATGCAAAAATGGCAGACAAAGGAAGTACTTGTGCAAAAAGAGCAGATCACCATAGTGAGGCAGATACACACTGTTTTTCTAGATAATAATTCACGTAACCAACAGCAGAGCAGCAGGATAAAACAGTGGAGAGTGTGTAGGCGTCACCACCCACCACTAGAGAGGTTTTTGGCAAAGCACAGTTTGTTCTGATTCTCCCGGGCACATGAAGAGCTTGCATTGGTTTTGCACTCAATTCTAACTGTCACTTTTCTTTAAGAACAGCCTTTTGGGAATTAAGAGCGAGGGGTGTTGCGACATGCTCAAAGGCAGACAAGTTTACAGAAACAATGGGCCATCTGAAAACACTTAGAAACTAAAAGCAAACAGGCTCAGTGTTTACGGGTAGTTAGCTGCTCAAAGTATTTAAAACACACTCATCACGTTTCATGAGAATGTATTGTGTGTTGTATTATTTTGTATTAACCATTGACAGTCCAGTCCAGTACAGCACAGCACAGTACAGTACAGTCCAATGCTGCGGATGAACTAGTAAAAAACCCAACACAACTTTGTATTATTGAGAACTTATGGAAGCTACCGGTATGAAGATTAAATATGTTCCAGAAAACGTTAGTTTGAATGACCACGATCCACCAGTATGTAGGTTTACTTATTTACTTTCTTGGCCAGAACAACTTTAAAAGCAGTGCTGCTGGTCTAAACCTTGAACATGACATAGCACAACAACAATGTGAAGCTATTTCCTGTAATCCACAATGATTTACAAAGAGTGAGAGCCGCTTCAATAATTCAGTTAAGGATAACTGGAAGGCACACAAAGCCAGGCTGCTTTGTTGATTGATTAGCGCCCAGAAGGCCATATAAACTGTCTTTGTTTTGGTTCAATTTAAACGTGCTATTAAACAATGATACTGGTGTTAGATCAATGGCTCTTTAATACTGGTATCAATTAACATTCTTTCCTTGATCCTGGAACGCATTGCGATTACATCTTTAAGTGCAAATGTCTTACAGTATGTGGGGCGGGTGACTTCACAAACTGAAACGGAGCATCTCAGGTCGAGGCAAATCAAGGACAAGGACGGCCTCTGGAAGACTGATATAGCTTGTGGCTTTTGCTGCTCTGGCTTAAGATAGCAGGTAACCCTTACAACGGCGCCGGGTGGATATTTTCCTCAAGAATGAGGTCATGTAATACAGATTTAATTTAAAGCATGACAAGACAGTCCCACTTCGGATTAGGGACGGCCATGAGTATTTGATTATTCCATTATTCGCTTGATGAAAACAAATATTTCTACTCCATCTTGAAGCAGCTACTCTAGGATAAACATGATCTTGATACCATATAAGTCATTAAATTTACCAGGGTCCATGAATGCATCTCGTTCACCGCGCCAACACGCTGTGAACCCTGCATTACTTTCACTCAATTCATTCAAATATTTGCGAGAATTCCTCATCCGTACACCGGATCACGTAGAATCTATTAAAATGTCAGTGTAGCAGGTCTGGCTGGTTTTGTTCCTACACAGACAGGATATTCACATACAGATTGCGTGTTATTTTTAGCCGTAAATGAGGTAACAGACACATTTCATTACCTACCTCACACATTTGGAGCTGAAAGAGACGCCGCTCCTTCTCCATCTCCTCAGCAATTTCAGCGCCGGTGATCTCAGTGCGGATCATCCCATGCTGCTTGGCATGCTCTCGCTTCTCCTTCTCTATCTTTGTACTGGAATAAAAGAGAGGACAAGTCACTCGATGAATGGGTTTTCTCCGTTTCACACGTTCTTTACTTTGCGTGCACGTTTTCCGGGGGGCCGGCAACTTCTGGAGGAGCCGAACACAATAAGCGCACAATACATTATTCAGTTCACTTTACAATTAGTGACATGATGCAAATGTGCAGCGTTACAACAGCAGACTTCAATTATCCACTTACAACTTGGCTTCGTAGTCTTTCCATGCTTTGTCAAAGGGCTTCTTTATGTCCTGCAGAAACACGGGAGGACAAGCGTCAGCAAACTAAAACGAGGTCTCCATGGGGACCAAGGTATTTGCAGAGTTGGATCACGACCAGAGACACAGCGAACGCCTCACTTCGCTCACGATTTATGCCCCGGAAGCACAGCAAGTGACTGCTCCCCACCCCCCCCATTGTACCCGAACGTCAAGTTTTCATGACCCAGTTACTTGCATCTCACCTCAAGCAAAACACAGAGGCGATGTTTATTTCTGCCAGATTTACAGTGTGCTCTTCAAAACAAAGAGCTGAACTCCTAACAACCCCCATCTCTCATCGTCAACTCTCTCCGAGTCACATGAGCAGAAAGTGAGAGCTGAATAGAGATGCGTCTTCCCGATGCACTGCTGACATGTGCCGTGACTGGGTGAGCAAAGTGTGCGTCGGTGAGCAAAGTGTGCGTCGAGAATAGAAAGTGTTTCACAGTGAATCTTACCCCTTTCACGCCTTTCAAATCGCCCTTGAGCAGCGAGTCGAGGGTAAAGATGACATTATGGCTGAGGCTCTGGAGCTGAAAGAGGACACACAGAAGAGAGAGGGGCGGGGAGGAGGGAGGGGCACAGGAAGTTAGTTTCTGACTCCTCTTATGAGCATAACATATGCAGCATGTCATATCACATTTCTATTCTTTGTAATTGTGTATTGTATGTTTTGGGTAACATCTACTGCACGTCTGTCCGCCCAGGGAGTGGATCCCTCACCTGTGGTTCTCCCTGAGGTTTCTACCTTTTTTCCCTGTTATAAGGGTTTTTCCCCTGGTAGTTTTTCCTTACCCTGGTCGAGGGTCTAAGGACAGAGGATGTTACCAACCCCGTGAAATCCCGTGAGACAAACTATGTTTTGTAAACTGTGGGCTATACAAATAAAGATTGATTGATTGATTGATAACACAAGGTGAGAGGTAAATACAGAAGCAAATGGTTCCAGATAGAACCTCAGCCCTTGTAGAAGGACACTTCTGGAACCCTTATTTCTAAGAGTGTATAGTAAAGTTATTTTGCTCTTTCATCTTCCGTAACTTGGTCTGTGGATTGGTGCAAAAAAAAAAAACTTAAAGAAGAGCTCAACGTGATGAAAGGGAAATGCAGAATCAGTCGTAAATCTCCGTAAGTTTGTTCCTAATAGACCCTCGTTCCAAACGACAGAACATTTTATTGTTAGTATATTATATTGATGAACGGGTTCACTCACAAGCCGAATCTTTATAATTTAAACGACCGATTTGTCTCCTGGATGACCCTGACCGTTTATTTTATGTCCCTCTTTGACTCGCTCTTCCTCCCCATTTCCTGCCTCTCCTTCACTGTGTCTTTAAAAATGAAGGCAAAAATGTTAAAAATGTGTCTTGAAAATATTGATTAGGACAGCTTCAGCAGGGAGGAACTGGGAGTGCGAGTATCTGTCCAATACTGGTCAAAATCACTACGTATTACACTGTAAGAATGGAAATAGAAATCAACGAAAGCACTTAAGTTTAGTCCTGTTTAAGGCTGTTTATTTCCTCTTTATAGATGATTTGTTACACATTATTTGTTAACCCTAACCCATGGCTAAGTGGTTGTTAAGAGTGTTGCAGATTAAAAAGTGTAAAACTACTGTATCAGTAGATAATCAAGGTTGTAATACTGGTATCAGACACAAAATTGAGAGCTTACAGATATATTGAAATAAAAAAATATATACCAGTGTCAACTTTTGATCAACAGGGCAGCACATTAACACAGTCACTCAGCAGGAGACGTTATAGTAAAAGTCCAGCCAAAAACAGCAAGTGCAAGTCGGTCTATTAAAGAATTTGCCAAAGGTTGACGATGCCAAGAGCTCGCGTTGCCACAGCTTTTGCTCATCAGCTCTAACCATTAGGATCAGCAAGGTCATTTACAACCGTGCTAAGCATTTAAGACCCCCCCCCCACCCCCCGTTGTTGTTAGCCAAGTCCGCACAGAAACACAGAAGCAGGCCGGGTCAAGGAAGTAAACAACACTTAATGGGCGCTAATGTGTTTCTTAAGTGCCTGTCTTGCATACGGTCAACGCCAGAATCAATCGCTCCGCTGGGCCAAATGCCGACGTACTCTAACAGCACATCCTGGAAACGGTCTCCATCGCTTTTGCTTTATCTTACTGTACGATATCTTAAGGAAGAATGCAGCTATTAGTTCCTCACTCCTGGTCCTGGGGAGCCACTGCCCTGCATGTTTTAGATGTTTTCCCTGCTCAAACACACCTGATTGACATCTCGTCAGTAAGTTTTGCTGAAGCCTGATAATGAACCATTTCTTTGAATCAGGTGTGTAAAAAAACCTAAAACATGCAGGAAAATGGCTCCCCAGGACCAGGAGTGAGAAACCCTTTTCTAATAGTTGAATTTAAAGGACGTTACATCTTCAGACTCCACAGGACTGTTCCATTGGAGGTCTGTTGTGTATCCTCAGCACAGCGTAAGTACACACACAATCCTTCTCAATGACCTGACCATATCTATTGTGACAACTACCGTTACTAGTTCTACCCATAGTTTGACAAACTCCCTTAATGAGTAAAGGAAATATCATATTTTGGTGCAATTTTGAAAAATGTGACTCATTATTTTAGTAATTATAGTATTTATTATTTTTGGATGTCAGCTGGGATTGGCACCAGCAACCTCTAAAACCCTCATATGGAGAATAAAGGGGTAGAATGGATGAATGGATAGATGTTATTTTTGCATAATAGATTCCAAAAAAATTAAGTTGTGAGTGTTCCACATGAAAAAAATGCTAATCACTAAAATGAATGAAGATGAATTTTCATCATTTTGCGTACATCCTCGTTATTTATTCAATTATGCCTCATTTATTATGTACATAATTCTTGTCTAATGTCTGTGTCTGAGTGATTTGAAAGTAAACATTTAAATAAAGCTGACAAAAAGAAGCTCAACCAGCCTGTACTATTCCAGAACGCTGAGCGGGAACCTCGCCTCGTTTGTGTAGGAAACCAACCAGGAAGGATCTGCTCTATTCAGGAAGGATCCTTGACTTTTTGAGGAAAATCCAGCAGGAGCCAAAATCCTTACATTTAAACCGGTTCAACACATGTAGGACATGACCTGAACGAGCAGAGTTCATCAATAGTCATTTATAGTGCGCGCACACACCAGAAGCCCTGAGGGCAACGCCACTGAAGTCGAGATACTCGCTCAATCTGATACCCAAAATAGAAAAAGAAAAAAAAGATGAGAGGCAATTTCACTTTTCCAGTAACGTGCAGGTAGAACTGACAAGTGGGTGATATGACTAGGTTTCCCAACTGTCTCACACTCTCACACACACACAGAGAGAGAGAGAAACAGACAGACACAGGCACAGTTGTTCGTGGTGCTGCCATGAGTATTTATGGAGTCTAATCTTGCCGTCAGCCACACAGGAAGCGAGGGTGAGAATGGAGCCTCACACAAGGATGCAAACAGGACACAATATTCAACCAAAAAAACATCAGGGGAAATCCACAGCAGACAGATAAGAGCCTTGACTGGAAAAATAAACACTGTACTGTCAGGATGTGATGACACGTTTGATTGTATACAGTGTGTATAGGTGTAGAGAGAAAGAGAAAGAGAATGATGTCTTCCTTACATGTGCATTTTTAACCTTTCACCTAATCCTAAACTTAACCCTAAACCCAAATCCTAAACCACTTATCCCAGTGAAGACAGTGAAAAATACTCTCTCTTACTCTGTCTATCCATGCAGGGACAAAAACGACCCAGTAACATGCAGCAGGACAGGCCCTCTGAGGCATTTAAGTTTAATTATAGTGTCAGCGTTGACATGCTGGACTCACCAGGTTCTTCAGCAGGGTAGACAGCTCCTTAGTGAGGGAGGAGAACTTCACAAAGGCCGTTCCCAGGTCAGGGTTGTCCCGGCTGATGAAGTTGCTGCCAAATTTGTCCAGAGCTTGGGCGTAGTTTTCTTCATTTTGTACGTGGTCTAAAAAGTCAAAAACAAACAAACATCAAAAAAAAAAAAGACAGTCAAATACCAAACGTTTGATCACTTAGTGCCTGAATCAAATTATCTTTTACACATTTTAAACACATGAGATGGAAGTGAAACAGCTGCATCCGTCCGTCCTTCCATTCTAAAGTCCCAGATAAAGAGACGGGGGAGGAGAGACAGAGGAGTTCAGATTCAGGCTGCAGCCATTTTGGAAACCTTGTCAAACTAAACTGGAAAGTTAAAGCTGCAGTACGTAAGAGACTTCACTGAGGGAGCGCTTGTGGTATACAGCGTCGGACAGGGGCGGGGACAAGTGGCGTTTATCTCATCCAACTGCTCAAAGACCTGGTTTTTGAGCAGTAGAGTTCACTATTGACACTTTTCATGGCTTCTTCTTCTTTCTTCTCGTCCGCCTCGACATAAAACAATTCACTTCCTGTGTGCAGTGTGGAAATATCGCCAGGTGACACAAGATCTAAATATCATCACACAGATAGATTCTTGTGGAGCTAACAGGCTTAATCATGACTCATGATAATGATTTGAATATAACGGACATTTGGTTGGTCTTAAAAATTACGCACTACAGCTTTAACGACAGACCTGACATGAGGTCAGTTCTCTCAGTTAATCATTTATTTACATTTTTGAATCTGGTTATTTACTGTTTACCAACCTAGTTAGTTAGTCAGATAACAATTAGTTTTTTTTTTTAAACTGTTAACCTGAATGAAATGTGTTTATTTTTATTATCATTTCATTGATACCAGCGTAACTGGTCACTATAACCTTTCCCACAGACAAAACAATGCGTTACATTTACAGTGACACAAAATTAAAAGTATTCATCACCCGCGTTAATGCTGACTGTGATCGTTTTAGGTGATATATTTTTTATTTTTCCCCCTAACCAGCACATCATTTTTAATTTTTTTGAAGGCGTAATGGAACAAAAAAGGTGCAGCTTCAGTGAGCTGTTGAATGAAGAGTTGCAGGCGACGAGCGGCGGCACACCTACTCCTCGGCAAGGTAACCAACACTGCACTGTTGTGTGGAAAAGTCATTCTCTGTGTGCAGCCTGAAATCAGACTCCTGGGGACGTGACGGGGGGAAAAAGATGCATTTAAGGACTGGCGTCCTTATTTAAACAATGCGAGAGTTTGGTTTCTCTTCTGTTGTACTTTTGACAAAGGAGGTACTTTTGCTTAGGAGGCACTTAAGAGTGTAAAACCTGCCTTTGCCAAATCAACAACTGGAATTATATAAAAATAAACACTTGCAACCATTGCAAATTTCTTTTCTTATATCGATATCCTGACCGCAGTGTTCCGACGTCTTTTGCGTACCAGAATGCACACAACATCCAGATCTTGCACTACATTTTGTTGTCCTGCGCTTTAAATATGTTATATAAATATAAATCCATACACATCTACTGTCTCACAATAACATGAATAGACAGTCAACTTAAATCGGTTCCAGTTGTTCAGAGACGTCTGTGGCTTCCGAATCTACAGGTCACAAAGACAGTGAAGTGACTCCTCTCTGTGAGGAACAAACAAACTTGGTTGTTTTGTTGGTTTTTTTCCCCTGTGAACAAACGTCTGAAACTGTCAATTTGCAGGGGAGGAGGCTGCTCTCAGAAGTATTCACAGGACGATTACCGAGGATCTATGTCACAGCGACACGCAAACGCACACTCAGGTGTTGATTTCTGGGACGATCTGGATACGCACAAAACAACATCTGTGCAACAAAAGAGAAATAAAAAAAGAAATAACTCAAGACTTTTAAGAAAAAGCCTGGGTTTTCCTCTAAGGGTTTTCTTCTGGAAACGGTTATGACTGTGAACCCAACTAACCACTAAAAGCAAATGCAGCCTTGATTCATTTAGAAACAGGATATTTCACCTTGTCCTGAACTGTAGATGGCCTTCACTGATTTCTTCACCTTCTGCAGGGAGGTTCGATCCTGGTCCAGCGCCTGAGGAAAAAGGGAGGAGACACTTTTACGACTTTTCCCTTCTTTTAACGACAAACTGGAAATAATCACATCAAGAGCAAGCAAAACATGTTTAAAAAAAAAATATGGGCCTAGGGGCTCATGTTTGCACAACAACTCAAAAGCATGCACTCACACTACATGGAACTAATGCAGGCGGTGCTCGCGATACAGCGCTTGACCTGAATGTGGCATAAATCATTATTTCAGCACTGATGACTGCAGGAGAAATCTCTCCCTGTTGCCTCACCGGAAAGCAAATATAAGCAGCGTATACTTTTTTTTTTTTCAAGCTCAGGCTATTTATTCTGATAAATAATTATTCACAGAGAAACAATTTAAATGCTTGGAATATAAACAACGCGGCTGACCTGGTGAATTATCTGTCCCGCTTCGCTGCGCTTTCAGAGATTAACGCTCACGGTTCAGAAACAACAGCAACGGGGAATTAAAAATAATGACTAGTAGAGAAGAAAATACTTCACACATAAGACTTTACTTGAGCAGGCTGCATATTAACACATTTCTTTGTATTATTCATGTCAATAAAAATCCTTTTGAATGTGACCACCATCTGTCCATAATATGAAAAATCACTTTATTTGTTGTACAAGTACAAAAACAAGTAATGCAGTCATTGAGGAAAATAATTGCCAGATTTACCGATGATGGAGATAATCTACAGTTGCCACCGTGATTGACATATGTAAATACTGAGAGAGGGGGACACTTAATGAAAGATCGTTTATCTCGACCAGCGTGAGTGCTCTTTATTGAAATTTACAGCTCATATTTGTTTTTATCGTGAGAATACACTATGTGTTCGTGATCTGCTTCATACACGGAGGAGCAGCGACGACAATACTTCACACACACACACACACAGTGCACATCAGTAACATGAGAGTCTGTTATAATCTAATCATCAGATTGGATATCAAGAAAAAAGACTTTAAATCTAAATGCTTCGCTATTCACAGACTATAAAGATGTTAATAAAAAGCAGCATTTTAACCATAGACTTTATATAAAAATTGAACGTAGTCTTTCAGTTGTGAAATAAACTCATCAAGAGCGACCATTTGACGTGACCGTGACAGTTTCTGCAACCCGGAAAATCACAGGCTCCTATTGGACGACATAATTTACAACACTATTGACATTTTGAGACTTGAAACTAGCAACTGAGACTATTATAACAGCGTCCCGACTGTTTATGTCTTATTTATGGAAGCATAATATTTTACGCACACTCTGTGGTAAATGCATCAGCACAAATCTTCTGTAAGAAGGTTAATACAAGTTTAGAAAGATATTAAACTACTGCACTAGACGGATATCTAATGTGTATGCAGCCTGTTGCGTTGGCTCCGACAACTTTTCGTCATTCTTTTTTCGTCTTTTCAAACGTGAATGTGTTCATTTTCATCAGTTTTGTACTTTTTAGGTCGTGCAGAATGGTCGCCTTGTTTACGCCAGAGATCAGCAGGGATAAATGAATCATTCCGATTCTGATTGGTATTGGAAGACAAACAAGGTATAGTCATAAAGACCCACCTGCATTTATAATCTATAATATACATTTTAAGCCAGTGTTGGTGGTCATCAGAGCACAAATATTCCATATCAAGCTCATTTTACCCATTAAAAAACACACTCATCACAGCGTTGCTCATCACAGATGATATTAAAACAACATTAGATCAAGGTCAGTCAGTCAAACACACACACACACAACAGTGGGCTAATTAAAACTTCATAATTAAGCAGTCCTCCTTGGCCTCCCCCTGGACAGTTTAACATGGCTGCCGCTCAATTATGGCAACGGTAGTTTGTCGCCGCAGGGCCAGTCCTGCCAGACCCGAGCCCTTTGATCCCATCTGCCCAGACGCCTCCCTGCTTAGCCCTCTGCATATGTGTGTGTGTGTTCATGTCAACCAATGTGGAACCGAAAATGAAAATTTAATAGCACCATTATCTTGGCCAATATCATCTCTGTATATGATTTTCATAATGACTATAATCTCAACCTTCAAACGGTATGAAAACAGACTTTTGAGCTTCACCGAGAACCAAAAATGACTTTCTATTCCCCACTGTTATGAGTGTCTATGTTTCTATATCATCAAGGAACATTGTAGTTCACTTTTGGCATTTACCAGTCTACAACAATTTATCCATTATTCATGTTTTTTTTTGCATAAAATAACAACAAGGTCCCTGGTTTCAGCTTCTTAAATGTGAATATGTCCATATTTTTGCTCCTCTGTGACATTAATCTAATTATGTTGTTCGCAGAAGAAAAAAACACTATAAAACATTGTCATTTTGAGGCTTGGAAAACACCAGCGGACGATTGACAGCATTTTCTGCATTGGCTGAAACAACTGAATAATGAGGCCAGATAATAATCAACAGATTTAGTTCCAACCCTGCATATTTGGACGAGAGGGTGGAGCCGGCAAAGAATGCAAGCACATGTGCACCACAGCCGCTGTCAATCACATCATAACCACGCCCCAAAATCATGTCCTTCACCATCGTTTGTTTGACTCTGATTCACAATTGACTACGTAGCATTAAAGAAAGTTTTTTCTCGTCTGAGACAAGGTGGAAGAGAATTAATCTGTTTCTTTCTTTCTTTCTTTCTTTCTTTCTTTCTTTCTTTCTTTCTTTCTTTCTTTCTTTCCATTTTGTCTCGCATTAGCTCTCTCTGCAACACGCCAAAAACCCGCCTTCGCCACTCACTCCCGTCTGCAGCTGAACGCCTCCAAAAGGAAAAGTGTGATTATTCAGAGGCTGCCGTCCTGTGTGCTGATTAGAATGAAGAGCACAACACATGGAGCTGAGCAGGCACATTGACCTTTGTGGTGGTCCTGCTGAGAGCAGCTGGCACCAACCACCCAAGAGCCACCCCATAATCCACTCTGTCTGTGCTGTTAATTTAATATTTGGGTGCAGCTTTAAGAGTCCATACGTCCAAGCAATAATCTGATTTGCTTTCGACAGGAGAACAAGAATGAGTTAATTCTTTCAACAAATGATCACAGATACGTGATAAATATCTGGTTTGTAGAAGCTGTTTTCGCTCCGCTTTTCAGGAGGAGAAAAATCAATGAAATAGCACCGTCTTGGCACCGTCTTTGCAAACCCTTGGCAACAGGCGAGAATGCCTCCAAACTCTTGCTTTCTAAAAAGGCCCGACAACTATTGAATATAGTCAATGGATTGTTTTCATCCGCCAGCGTCCAATAGCGAGCTCCCACTCGAGCCGCGGGGGGATTAACAAGCGTGACAATGCCAAAACATCTGCGGTCGCTCGTCTCCCCACCCCAAACGGCGAGGGACGCGCATCTCCTCGTGCGATTTGTTCAGCGCTGCTGAGAACGTAAGGAGAAGAACATGTTTCGCGGCCATGTGCTATTCCTCAGAGAAACATCCATCCTTGAAGAGCCGTTTGTGCTGCGAGAGCCAACACGTCAGTGTCAGAATGCTTTTAAGTAGAAGTCTGTCAGCGACGGAGCCAGAAAGAGGTCAACGGCCAAGTTAATGGAGGTGACGGGCTGTGGTCATGCGCGGCGCCTCGGTATTAAGATATGTTCTTGATGATGTCTGAAAGGAACTGTCCTTGAAATGTCTCGCATTCAGAACAGAGAGGAAGGAAACACATTTCTGGCATTTCATCCATTCTTTCAGTTAATCTTGGGCGAGTAGATGGATGAGGCACTTGAGTCAATCATAGCATCAGTAGAGTAAAAGATGATCACTCTCATTTGCTCCACTCTCTTCTTAGTGTTCTCTGTGTTTGTACTGCCCACAATTAGATGTATTTAAAACATGTTTGTTATCTTAATCTAGGGATGAGCTGATACAATACCCTGCATCGATATCCGATACTGCCCAAACTCAACCGGATCGGATATCAGAAGGAAAGACAAATCCGATACAACCTTTTAACCATAAATATGACGTAAATGCTTAAATTATATTCACCTCCACCCACCATCATGTGGCATAAATGAGGACTACTGAAATGGCTGGGAAATGCAGCTATAAAAAGGTAAAGAATCTACTGGACTGATGAGCAATTTGTGATACTGATCTCATATCAGACAAACAAAAGTAGTACTGATACATACACTACTACATAATTATAACTGAAAATAACTGCAAAATGAACTTGTCCCTGGTGTGGGCAGTGTGGTGAATGAAGCCGACATTCTACTTTCCAAACAAACTGCCCACCATGGGGGATAATTGGCGGCCGAGGTGACTCGGCATGACCGACTGGACACTGTCTCGACCTCACGCTTCCTGCCCGATGCCTTATCCTCCCTCAGCAGCCCTGCCGTTTCCCCTGTAGCCGTCCTTTGACAGGAAGCAGGAAGCGGCCAGGCATGACAGTGTCGTGTCCTGGGTCGGACGGCAGCCCCCCTTTCTAATGACACCGACCGCTCTCTGCTGACAGCTGAAAAAGTCAAAAACAACACACTTTCTGGCAGCAGGCGAAAGTCATTTTTTGTTGATTCACTCGAAATTCCTGCGCTGTCACTTTCTTAAGTCCTCACTTCCTCCCTGAACTCATCCTTCCTGCCTGGCTCCTCCTCCTGCAGCGACCAGCATTTGGCATCAATGCTGACGGGCGACTGTGCCGTTACCAAGGAGATGTGATTTAGCCATCTTGCGCTTCGGCTCCACATTCTTCTTCGCTGTTGAGATTGCAGGACGCTGCTCTAAATAAAAAGCCGGGCTCTGTGTAGATGTCGTTGCTGCTAACAAGGCAGAAACGGACACTTGCAGGTCTCAAAACTGCTCATATGCAAAAGATTTCCTCAGAAGAAAACAGGAAGGGCCAAAGCTATCAAAGGACTTCCTACGAGCCAAAACAACAGGCGTAAAAAACACCCACAGTCGTATATATATTTTTGAGGGAGAGTGACTGAGCAGATCTGTGTTTTTTTTAATCATTTCAGCTTATTTGTGGACTTCTCATTTCCTTTCTGTCAATTCCACAACAGCTTCTACTAGAGTGCTGTCAAAATGAAGAAGTCACAGTAAAGATAAGTCTGTGTGTCATTTCTTTCTGTCGAGTCTATGTGGCATGAGTCAAGCAGGAAGGGAGGGGAGTCGTTTTCATTGGCAGGAAACAAATGCACATCCCTTTCTCTGGGCCTGTGGAATGGGAAAAATGAGAGGATGTAGCATTTCCAAAAGCAGCTGAGGTCTGATGGCCTATTTGTCTGACGCTCCCTCTTTCTCTCATGAAAGAGGGAGACTGCGAGGGCTTTTGGTTTGAGGTGCATCTGGACGGTCACATGACCAGCGTCGTGTATCTGACATGGCAACTGACATAACAAGGATGAGCTCACGCAACATCTTGTTTGGAGTTTCCAAGTTAAACCCTGATGATTTCGTTTTTTGTGAATGGGCTGCGGTTACAGCTCAGTATGAGCACAACATTTCAAGATAGTGTAGAGTTTCCTCTTCTAATCGATAGCAAGAAAAAAAACACAATTTGTGTTTTGTGAACAAAAGCTCCTCGCGGCTACAGATATTAAAATGTCACAAAAAGGTCAATGGTTGTGTCAGTGTTGAATCAATAGCTGTTAAAAGTCACACACTGCACATAAAAATGGACAATGTGGGCCGTAGGCATATTATAGCCTATTTCTACAAGTTACCCTAGTTCCCTGGCGTCCTAATGAACATGTCTGTGACATGATTTGGTCAAAATACCTTAAAGATGAAGCACCACCGCAGGTCAATCACCCTAAAACAGCCCTGTTCAGAACGCTCGCTTTTGAGTGCTGAGTGATTTTAGCGGCACATTGCCACCAAGTATAAAATGTAAATCCTCTGAGGCTGGGAATTTGTGTAGAACTCTGTGCTGCACTGTGCAGCCAAGAATAGAACACTTCGCAGACTTCTGCTCTTCCAGATACTATTGCCCTGGCCTGCACTCTCGTGTATTTTAGGGACATCGCGGAGCGCCGCAATTTCAGGAATGTCTCATTGTGACGTACAATTGAGTGCGGAAGTCAACACCGTGTGTTTTATCTCCTGTACTTAGACTGAGGCGAACCACAAAATCACGAGTGAGTCATCTTTTTTCACACTTTGCCTACTCATAGGGCCTCCAGAGTCCCAAATATAAGTATTACAATGATTAAAAAGTTGATTTTGCATTATACGTCTCCTTTAAATCCCCCACTTTCACCGTTTTTGACTGGTGCCATGTCGGTTTTTACAGACAACCACCTGCATCCAGGCTCCTAATGGATGATATACCAGCTGTCCATCACACTCATGTCCACTCACATGGGAACATCATTTACAAATTTGACTCCAGGTTCTATTGAAGAAAGACTGAGACCAATAACTCCTCAGGACAGTTTTTTTTTTACTGATGTCAAGTGAGACATGGACTCATTTTCACATAAACTTCCATCCAAACGGAGCTCCTTTTGCTTTTTGGCTTTAGTTTTTGCACCGTGGGACGAAGTGGAGAAGCGTTGTCCATCTTTATTTACAGCCCAAGGCTAAAATGTGCAAAAACCACCGGCATACTCCTTTGATATACATCCTGTCTGGCAGTTTGTTGGACCATCTACCCTAAGCAGCTCGAATGCTTCTAATAAACACAAATCCTGACCTGCTAATGTTACTGGCCACTAAGAGAAGTCAATACAAGTCAGCCATTAATCCATTATATACTGCTGCGATTAGCTTCCAGCTCTGCCCTCCCACAGAGCAAAAATGAGCTGCTCAGCTGCTTGTGCTGCTGCTCTGTGGCGAGTTCTGGCGAGGTCACATGGTGGACGAGAGCCAACTCTCTGCGCGCTGCCAGGACGCCGACTCTTTGCAGTGCATCTCCAGAGTCTTGGCGCAGGAACTGACGTGCATGAAAAGTCCAGCCGTGCACGCAGCGGTGTTGCATTCACACATGATTTGGCAGCTTTCGCTCCCCCCCCCCCCCCCCCCCGGTGCGACGCTAGCTCTCACTCAGCCCACCACTTGTTTCGAGCAATGTGCATGTTTTCACAATTACACCCACACACTGCTGCAGTAGAGTGACACTCACCGACCCTAGAACAAGCAGCAAAAACTGCACCTGCATTACATTGAGCACTGAGGAAGTCATTGTTCATGTGAAGCAGTCTGAAAGTAAATAGCAAATTCAAAACTGTCAAAAACACTGACACGCATAACCCTACTACCATTTCTTCTACTCATTATTCAAAATTTTATCAAAATTGTACTGCAACTTTCAAATTGCAGGATGCACGGTATTTCTTATAGCCAAAATGCGTTTCAAATGACCATTTTCGATAAAATATTGTCCAATAAATTCATCATATTCTACAGACTGAAGAAAACTAGGTTGTTTCTCGTGGATCTGCACAAATATCACACAGTAATCATTTTAAATGTTTTATTCAAATACCAGAAAATACTCTGAGAACAAATAACACTTAAAATGATTCATCGATTGTTAAAATAGTCGGCAATAAATGAAGTGACCATTTAATAAAAGGATCGATACATTTATGGTTACAGCTGTAGTATGACATAAGACTCTCATTTGCAACAGTATCAGTATCAACAGTGTCTTCATCTTCTCTAACAGCTAAGAGTTCTTTAAGAGGTTAACGCAATTATTTGTGTCTGACAGTGCTCTATATCTCTTGAAATCCTTTTAGAAATAATAAAGATTTCTCAACCATAGCCTTTGTGATTTGTTAACGGCATTGTTTTAAAAGGTATCACATTTGAAATGAATCATCACACTTCAAAAATAAATGGTTTCTTTACCTTGAATCATAAAAATTTGGGGTTCGGGGGGATTATCTTGGACTTGGATTTGTTGCGTGTTTATGGACACTTTACAGACCACATGTTTGACAGCAGTTTTATTATTATTCTGTCTCTGTTACGATACAGGTCAAACAGGAAAGCTAGGCCTATTGTTTCAACAGAAAACACATAAGCACGTGTTAATAAAAGAGGTAATTTCATCTGAATTGCACCATATACTAAATCTACCCAAGTTACCTTGACAACAAATACTTTAGCTACTTTAATTAACTGTATTTAAGTTCATATTAATTGAGTCAATAAACATAATATATATATAATACAAGACAGTTTGAGTTGAACAAACTTATCAGGCTTTGCAGATTAATTAAGTAGAGGTGGGCGATATGAATTTGACCATTTTAATCAAACAACGTGAGCCACAACTAAAGTTGCAACCACAGTTTTTTTTTTTAAATAGATGAGTGTTATGAGTCTGGGTATAGTGAGAATGAGGAACTCGTGAAACAGATGGGTGTAACGTCAGTCGTATGGACTTGGTTTGGTTTCAAAGAATCATACCGAGAACAGACAAAGATGTGTTGCAAGATGTGACGAGGTGACAGTTCCTGCATTTTCCAAAGGTTCTCCATATGACAAAATAAAGTCACAAATGAAGGGAAATTACAAAAGCCATCACTCTGTACCCGTATAAAGACACGGTGCCGTTCCGAACTGTCAAGAAAAGCGGCTTTCTGGCATTAAAACGCTCAGAGATTCGTGGCCCGGACAATAAATATCCTTAAAATTATATATCTTTGTTTGTTTTATTCCACAATATCAATTTTAGGCAATACCGTCCTGAAAAAGAGCAAGGTTGGTCTTTTGAAACAGCCCAGCACTGCATAGGTCGATCAAAGGAAAACTAAAATAAACGACTTGGAGCTCTTATCATCGATCAACTGACAAGCTTGCCAGCTCTGCATCCCACCAATCAGCCGCCCTGTGTTGTAAAACTATTAGTGCACACCACCAAGCAATGCACTCCTTTGATAAACAGGCACAAGGAGAAGTCGCATTATTTTTCATGTTCCTGAAACACTGCTCAGTCATCGCCAGTCCTTGGCCAAAGTCACAGTGGAGGACTGTACGGTGCGCTTCAAGGCATTCCCCGAGTTTGTCCTGCAGACCAAGTCTCAGATTTCACACTTTATTGGACTCTGCCTGGGTGAGAGACCAGCTATTCCAAAACCACAGGTGTATCCACTCCCACTGACCAAATGGATGTTAAGACATTCGAGCAACTGGACATTCAGAGGACTTCACTGTCTGGGACACCGACAACCAACACAGGCTTACACCACTTGTGGAACTTGTGTTCCCTCTTTTCACGCTGACAGTGGCTTTACAAGTGAAAAAAAGGATGTGGTGTTACACTTTTCCTGATGACAATAATGGAAAATTCAAGGTTTTTAAAAGAAAATTGAGGTTGTATGAGGTTCTGAAACATAAATCAACACTGGCCACACAGGAAAGAGGCTCACCTGATCAAACCTATACCTGATTTATGATATCTATCTATGATTATTGAACTGCTATTGTGCTTCATCCTTATGATATTTTGACTAAAGCATGACACAGACATGTTCATTAGGGCATCGGGAACTAGTTTAACTTGGGGTAATAGGGTATAATATGGGCTCTTTAAGACTATGTCTCACCAGCATCAAAATGTGTGTTTTTAGCCTTCGGGGGACATGGAAGCTGCTGTTCTAGTGTTGTCTTCTTTTGGTAATTGTGTGTCACTTAGTGATATCAGAATAGAGGATTTCAAACTCTGAAGTCATAAAATAACACATTACACAACAACTCATGTGTGCCGTGATGTAAAACTGCTGATTTTCTCAAAGAACTTCATTGCAGGAGTGTGAGGGCTGGGATATATGACCACAAAATGTTATAAGTCGGTCGATATTGATAATTATCATGATAAAATGTGAGATAATTTGATTGAGTTCTGCTCTTGAGTAGAGTAGATTTTATCAGGCGAGTTCTTTGTTAAGTGACTGGCAACTGTGTTTCCAGTAAAGATGAAAATCTACGTGTCAGCAAAGTCCACATTGACTAGCTGTCAGTATCTCACGTAAACCCATAGCAAAAAAAAGTGGAGCTATTACCTTAAATGGCATAAGGAAACGATGTAAAACAAATCCTAGCGAAGGACCAACATTGCCTTTCATATGACCTTCAATGATCTCTGCAGACACTTGGCTGTTCTGAGGCAGGTGACTTTGAACAAAACAGCCTTGTAAAGGCTTGAACTGCGGTACGCACTTACATGTGACAGTCCAGGGTCAAACGCCATGAAAGCTCACACACACACACACACACACATACACAGAGACGCATTGTTTACCTTTGAGGACACAACACAGCCAGGCCGTCACATGACAAAACTCACTGTGTTTACATGCACAGTCAGGCAATCGGACAAACTTGCGGAGTCCGAGTATAGATACGGAGGAGAAATTCGATTTAAGAAAGGGCAAGATGGACCGCAGCTTTTGCTCTAGCTGTTGCCATGGTGTTGCCAAAGTCTGACTCGAGTCCGTTTCAGCGAATACAGGAGTAATCAGACTATGAATGACATTATCTTGGTATGTTAGTCCAACTAAGAATAGTTTGATATTAGTTGGACTAACATGTTTAAATGACACGCAGAAAAACAAACTATTGTCTTAGTCGGACTAAAATCAGACTTTTAACATGCACATAAACACACTGACTGTCTCCTGATTCTTTGAGGACAACAAGTTTACTTACATAAGTCATAGAAAAAAAAGACCACAAAAGACAAAGAGAGAAGGTTGTTTTTCCCCCTGAAGCCTAAAAAAGTATTAAAATAAAAACTACACTAGGGGAGGATGGTGGTTTCCAGCTGTGTTAGTCACTTTGTGAAGGAACACAGTGGTAATTTGGGCTAAATGCCAACATCAGCAACTTTGACAGTGCCCACATGCTGACATTTAAGTAGGTAATAATATTTACCGTGTTAGCAATTTAGTAACTGATTAAATAAAAACAGAAAAGTGAAAATTTGCCATGAATGTACAAACATTTATGTCGGAAAAGATGATGGAATTATTAGTTTCCAACTTTGTTGAGAACTGGGTGTGTAAATGTAAGACAGAAACAACAATAATCAGGGAATAAAGTGGAATCATGCTAACAATAATACACAAACAAGTACACCTGAGGACGATGGGAACATTTTTTTTTTGGGTTATGCCACAAATCATGTTCACAAATGTTGCCTAAATGAGGTCTATAGGACACCAGGTTTAATAATCAGTACAATATTTAACAATGTAAGTAAATAAATAAATAAGCTGAAAGTGTCAGGTGAACGCTGACATCATTAAAACGACGACTGAAAGTGTCATGAAAAAGAATCCCTGCTTCGCTGACATCATGCTGTGCCTCCTTAAAGAAATGGCAGTCGTTGGGGGGGGGGAGAACTTAACACCGTCCATCCGTGTGAGGAAGGCGACGGACAGATGTGAACACTGACCCACTCTTCCTCACCTAAATCTGAGGAAGAGCAGAGAGGGGGATCAGCATGCCGGAGCAGAGTCTGGTCTGGGGCTAATCCGCTGCCGGCTAATAGCCCTTGATGATATACACAGTGCAGCTGTGACAGGAAGGTAGGCCAACAGCTGTGGCCCACGGACCGATTATCAGATTTCAGCCACAGACGGCAAACAAGCCGACAAACAAGCAACGCATCACAGCCTCTCCTCCTGCTGTGGGAGACAGCGGAGAAATTAGAAAAAATGCCTCAGAGTCCGTTTGGTAGTATATTTAGGGAGGAGATTTAAAGTCACACCTCCCCCCCCACACATAACTTCTTTTTGGGATGCACTTGTATTTATTGTGGCACGATTCTATCATTTTCGTGAGGCCTACATCATTTCACATTTATTCAGAAATTGCAGCGTAAGCGTCACCTAACACCGAAGGTGTAACGTGACTCCTGTTGTCATGCGGAGTATTAGTTTCGGTGTTTGTTGAAACTGTGACATTGTTGCTAAAGTGACGTCCGACAAAAAGAAAGCACGAAAATGCAACACGGATCGTCTAAAAGCTCCATTTGGAGGAAACTATTACCTGTTTACTGATGTTTATAGAATTAGAAGCTAATTTACGTATTAACTTAATTCTTATTGGCTATCCAATATATACTTATTTCCTGTTTGGCTTCAGGAGGAAACCAGAAGACCACTCTCGCGGATGCGTAGGTCGAGTATCTAAAGCCCAATTTATACTCCTGCGTAAAGTGCTCTACGTAGGTTACGGAGACCCCTCTATGTCGCCGGAGAGGCTGTCAGAGTGGTTACGCAGTTTGGATAACGCATTACGCAGTCGGAGAAGTATAATGTGTTTATACCTGTGACCTCAGATGGACCAAATACTTATCCTGTCCCCCAAGGATCAGGTCCTACAGAATCTTCCTTTCAAGCCTACAAGGATTCTGAGAGACCAGCATTCATAGAGTTGTAGTTACATGTGTATCCTTCGTATTAAAGTACTAGGTATAAAACATTAGTTTTGTTGTTCTTTTAAACATGCTTTTAAGTAACACATAGTAGGATCTGTTCTCCTACAGTTTGTAAACGGTAACACTGAAGCTAATGGGAAACTAATTGTGACGTATGCTGTGAAGTAGATTGTTGTAGTAGGTCGAATCCCTTTTGTTGCGTCACTTTAAGTTCACCTAGCTGTACTATCGCTTGACTATACTTCCAAAATAAAGCAGTAGAAAAAAAAAAAGCTTATTTGGAATTAAAAATCCCTGGTTGCTGTCGTTTGACAGTCAGATCATTCTCAAATTTCATCAATGAAACGGTGCAACTGTGTCCTCTAAGGCTAAATGACCGATCACATGAGTGACAGACAACAGCAATAATTGTACGTTTGCTCTGCAGAAACCGTCACCGCCGACTCCTCGCTGGTGGGCTTGAGGTCACATGTGACGGAGATGAAGCCTCACATGGTTAACATGTCGTGAAAGGCTGCAGCCTCTGGTGCTTTTGAGACAAACAACTCCGAGCTACGACGGACAAAACACTGTTCAGCACGAACAACGAGGCTTTTGTGAAATCCACACAAATGTACACTAGATTATTTTTTTTTTGTTATGTTTGAGGTAAAATTATTCTGATTTCTTGAATCCAGTTCTGAAATGACAAATAAGAGTATTTTTGATCTTTAACAACAAACAACACTCTCTGGATGACCTTTATTACCAGAAATGATGACTGTTTCCCACACAGCACAGAAAGTAACCTACACTACACTGAAGGCTGTGAGACACCACAGTGAATGCTGGTCTCCCACTGACCAACATTTCAAAATCTTAAAATCCACCACTGCCGACTGGATGAGTCATAGTGAAACATTTGTTTTTCATGGTTTAAAACAAACTACAATTGCTTACATCATCTTTTCTCCTTGAGCTATTTCTTGTCACCTATTACCCAATGTCAAACTGCGTGTTTGTTCTTTTCCATAACAAAACAAAAGTGTTACATATTTCCTCAGTGAAATAACCAACCTTTGCTGATAAAATACTGTAAATAAACACTAGAGCATCTAAAGAACGACAGGAATGTTAAGCCCTCTCCTCGGACTTACAACATACACACGGAATGACGACTTAATGCAATGACTTTCATTCTTTCTAACATAAAAAACCCAGTGGTTTGGAATAAAACTCCTCATTCAGCCGCTGAAGCATCAAACTATCTTTAGAGTCTCAGGGCTGTTCAAACATGCAGCGACTGAAAAGGCCGTTACGTAAACGTAGGGATGTATAAAAGACCCGTGCGCGTATTAGGTCAAGCCCCGCCACGCTTGAGCAGAGCGACTGTGAAAAGTCAACATTTTCCTTGTCCGGCCCATGTGACGTGGTGTGAAAGGCATGCTCAGAGGAATGCCAGTGCAGTGAGGGGTTTCCCTTGTGTCGCTGCTGTGGCTCTGGTGTGGACGGAGGGGAAAGAAACGCCGAGTGATGCAAAGTACCATCTGTGGGTTAGGGAGGGAGTGACAATAGACATATGTGTGTGTGTTACTGTTATTAATAATAACTAATATCAGAGGAAATCTACAAAAGCTGGAGAGTCTTTGAATGACAGTTTGTGACGTGTTTTTCTACTGAGCAATTCTTTAAGTCACCTAAATCACAATGTTTCCTCCTCTTTTGGTCATTGGAGGGGGGAAAAAAAGTAGGAAATCGGGATTCATTTGGTTATTAATAACTCTGCTGACTGTTTCCTGCACTCGTACAAGGTAGAGGCGCTGGCTGAGAGTCTACTCATGCACTTTCAATGGGGTCAAATATTGAATAGTGGATCTGTTACTGTGCACCAAACAAATCAAATCAACAATTCAAACAGAGCACTAGGACAAGGCTATCCATCCATCTACTCATCGTCGACCGCTTTATCCGTGAGAGGCGGGGTCCAACCTGGAGGTCATAAGTCCATCACATGGTCAACATAGACGAACAACCATTCACTCTCATGCTATAAACTTAAAGTGTTTAATTAACCCCTGTGTCGTCCTTCGACAAGGTCGCTCACCCCGTTTCCAGCATTCTTCTCTTAATTTATCAGAAAAAGAGCATCACTTTCTGCAAAATCAGCCATGCTCTGCTAACTCTGCTAAACGTTTCCTCCAAGACGCGCAATTTCTGATCTTAAAGCTGTGGTTCTAAGAAACAAATCTCCCAATCTGCACCCCACAGGGTCAAGTAACGCAACAGTAAAAGACACAGAGCAACAACACATCAGTTTCAGAAGGCTCCGTTTCTGTCACTCTCTCTGTTTATGTGTGTGTGGAAAAGGGAGTGGGGGGGCGGAGGAAAAACTAGGTCAAATCGGAACCACAGTGTTGTGGTAATTACTCCAAAGTCTACAGGGGGCAATAGAAGTTCTTGCACTGCAACTTCAACTATTTATTGAACACATGCAATATTTCCCCTGCAGCGGTTCCTTTGTCCCAGTGTCCACGAGAATACCCCCACAACAGCACAGCCCATTATTCATTCAAGTCCAAATGCTCAACAACTTTGGTTTTTTGGATCTTATTTTGCAGATGTCGACGATCGCTTGTGCAAGTCATGAGTGATAATCTTTAGTGACACATTGATATTAATCATTGTGCGAGGTGTTCAATGATCTATGGCGGGGGAAACACTGCTTACACTTCACTCGTATATTTTAGATGTAAAATTAAGTGCTCATTCAACTCCCTGACAAACCCTTTTTAACAGCGGCGTGCTCATGGAGCGTGGGAGGCTATTTCAAGTTATCTTTGCAAAAAATAACCAAACGTGAGTTCATCTCTCGCATCAAAATAAAGCGATTACAAACTCATTTCCTCCGACGTACACCGCAGAAAAATCCACACCTCTCTCCACCCACTGCAGAGGAAAAAACGCGACAACAATGGCAGATTTGCAGCAGAGATGTCACAAAAATAACACCCAGACACTTCATCCCCTCTGCCACCCACACACAAACAACACACAATGCCCCCCCCCCCCCCGACCACCACCACCACCACCCCGTCTCCTGTGTCTGCAGTAATCAGAAGAGCAGGCCAGAAAGGTTATTTTTAGGGACTTTATCTTGCCGTTCATTGTTTTCCATAATTCTGCTCTGACCCAAGTACAAACAGAAAACATCTTAAAGTGCTTCCCCTCGACCTCTGAGAGGGGAAAACCTCTGTTGATTCATGAATGTCTTTCGTGGCTTTACACCCTGATCAGTAATTGATGTGTGGCACTGAATTACGGCTTCTTCTACTGTTTTTTTTCCTTCTTTGCGCCTCCAGATGATTCAGTGGAGGCAGCAGAGGATGACAACCCTCCTGTGGAGTCAACTCTCGCCCTCGGGTTACACCATTAAATATTCACGCCGTACCTTTGCATAATTTACCTTGTCAACATATCAAGGAAGTGACTCAGAGGAAAAAAAGGCAGTGAAAACCATTACTTTTTTAGGGCAAATCTCGAACAGGGCGGCTAATTTTTATATAATCTGACAGTGTTCGTGGCTTGGGCCTGGATGACTGCTCCATGTGATGGGTGTATCCCAGTCTGAGTCACTGGTGGGGGTCTTTTTTTTTTGTCTCAACACCGAAAGAGCATGTTCCTGCGCTCTTTGGTGCCAATATAACGCTCTTCCACTGTCATGTGATCTGTGCAAAAAAATTCCAGAGTGGCTACCAAAGCCCGGCGCACATGGCGGCCCTCTCGAACAGATGTTTTTCGTTTGTGCTGCTGCAGTCAGAGCCAGAGAGGTGATTCACGACGTGAGCAGCCTTCTTCTTGTTACAGTCAGCAGACGCAAAAGTGTGCTCTGGGCTCAGAGTAAACATGGCCCTGGCTCTGGTTTAGTAGATCCTCTATTGCTACGATGTAATAAACTTGTAAAGAAGTGCAGCTAAAAGTGATGGATAGCAGCAAAAGCTGCGAGTGTGTGGAAGAGAGGGCTCGTCTGAAGGGATACTTCAGTTTTTTAAGTGTTGTTGCCTGAGGTGTTGACACACAATACATAGTTTTTGCGATTTTATCTTTCCGTCAAACTCCTTTTTCCAAATGGAAATTAAGAGTTTGTAAACTATTCCGAAGTCCTGAGAGAAAATCAGCGAGGATTTTTACCTCACAGGGACACAGGAGCTGCTGGTCTTACTGCTGCTTTGTTTGGTACGTTTGTAACACTTTGGATTAATCCAAGGAAAATATTTCAAACACCAAAGTCAAAACATAACAGTCTTTGACTTAGTGATGGATGCAGCAGTGGCTGAACAGCTCCTGTGTGCTGGGATGTAAAAAAGTGATGATTTTCTCTGAAGTTTACATCTTCAGTTTGCAGGTGGGGATGCTTACTATCCTGATCATATAACTGTTTACATACGACCAACAATTAAACCCAGACTTAATCACTTTGAGGGGAGCATAAATGAAACAGTGCTACATTTTCAGCTTTACGTGACAGAAAACACCTCACACTTAAGAAAAATGAATGAAGTCACTCGTCCGCAGCTAAATGCGCTTCAAGAAAGGAAATTAGCTCATGTTTTGGCATTTGCGTCCATCAGTGATGGTTCTCTCTAGTCTGATGTTCGATTCAATCATGGCAGGAAGGATGCCAGCAGAGGGTGAGAAGAAGGAAACAAACGCACACACACATTTTCACACATCGCAGCCCACCTGCCTGGCCTGATTACACTCCTCCTACATGATCAAAGTTGACACGGCATCATAGGGAGAGAGAGGGAGGGAGAGTGGCTTTAGTAGGGCCCTATGATTTCCGTGTTAACGGAATCGCGGACGGAATCGCGGAATTGGCCAATAAAAACGGAATCTAATGTTAAACGCGGAATATCGCGGAAATTGACATAATGTGACTGAAATGCTGTCATCGTGAGGAGAAAGAACGTTTGTCTGGAGAAATGTTCCGGGGAACGCTCATTCGTGGCACCACCCGTGTATCTCCCCACAAACACTCACCCGGTCAGGGTCTCCCCCAGTGCGTGTTGCTTGTTTATTTACTTTATATACACTTTTTTTTTCTAAACCGCGGAACAAGTGCGCTGCGCTCGCATGTAACCGGCGAGCGTCTCCTTGTCCAGGTGCCGATTGAAACCCAAGTCACACCATCAAATACGCCATTATTACGGTTATATTGTTATTGTCAATAAAGATGTTGTATTTAGGAATGCACCGATAATTCGGCGGCCGAACCACGGCGAGTAAACTGTGGAACATCGCCTGTTAAATGCTGGAAAGTATCTGCGCAAAAGTGAAACTTATGAACTCCCCGCGACTTTCACTTCACAGCAGAGAACATTCTCTCTCTTTGAACAGTTAACTAAAGACATCAGCTCATCTGATGCATCTGTTATTCCCTTAATTACAGCGTTGTAGAGGTAATATTGCGTGTTGAGAAACGATCCAGTCGGATACGGAGAAGCGCACGGCGCAGGAGAGGGAGAACAGTACAGCGCAGGGGCGGTGCGCAGAAATCCGTCTGCACCAGATGAGGGGGCACTACCACTTATTTATTTATGTTTATTATTATTATTTTACTTTTAAATGTGACCAGCATTGCATGGCTTGTTTTAAGATTCACTGGCATTTACTTAATTAGGATTTAACTTAAGTCAAAACAATTGAACAATTGAGAAGTCAGTGGATTCAAGAAGAAAGTTGCATTGACACAAAAAGCACACATTCTATGGTGGTAAAGTAAGTATAAAAGGTAAAAAAAAACAGAATAAAAAATAAATAAAACGGAAAAAATGGAATTCTAAAAAATTAAAACGGAAAAAACGGAATTTGGGAAAAAATAAAACGGAATTTGGAAAAAAATAAAACGGATTTCATAGGGCCCTACTTTAGGTGTGTTACTGCACACTATTTCACTATTCTGAGGAGAAACATGAGAGAGAGCCGAGACTCTACATGTGTGTTTACATGCACGTTAAAGTCTGATTTCAGTCGGACTAAGACAATAATTCAGTTCTCTTAATGGCGTGTAAACATGTTAGTCCGACTAAAAGCGGGCTAGTCTTAGTCAGACTAACATACCTGGATAATGCGATTCATACTCCGATTACTCCTGCATGTATACACTTAGTCAGACTGGAGTCGGACTGGAGTCGGACTGGAGTCGGACTTGGCGTTCTGCGCGGAGAAACATTTCACCTGTCCTATGAGAGAGAGCGGAGACTACATGTGTGCTTACATGCATGTTAAAAGTCAGATTTTAGTCGGACTAAGACAATAATTTGGTTTTCTTAATGTTGTGTAAACATGTTAGTCCGACTAAAAGCGGGCTAGTCTTAGTGAGACTAATATACCTGGATAATGCGATTCATAGTCCGATTACTCCTGCATGTATACACTTAGTCGGACTGGAGTCGGACTTGGCATTCTGCGCATTCACCAACTATTTCATCCCAGATCTTTGGCCCAGAAGTAGAAATAGACAACGTATAAACTGCAGTCAACAGGAAAACTGATTCAGTACTCACTACCTTATACAGTAGAGAGATACAGCACCACCTATGGAGGTGGAGTCAGATCAATAAATCAATTTTCTCTTCCGCATGCATACTCGGACTGTGTCCGAATGTCCCGTCTTAGTCAGACTACAGCCTTAGCTCAATTAAAGTGTGCATGTAAACACACTGTCTTACATCCAGATCTGACTGCCAGAGACTCACTACACACACATACACTGTGGCAGCATGCTCTGAACATTTGAGTTATGTAATCGTGAACATAGAGAGCTGCAGGCCTGAGTGCACATCCTTCTATTCCCTCCACTCTTGCACACCACTCCGTTCATCCACCCCCCCCCCCCCCCCTCCTCCTCCTGCACTCTCACTCTTTCTGTCCCTTTCATTATTATCATTACTCTACATATCTGGCAAGATAGAGCTGCAGATTGTCAAACCACTCAGGACTAGAGGTCACCTTTACATTCTAGCTCCGCATATTCATTCAAGAGGAGACACATCCCCATTTTAATTTTAATTTTTTTTTAAATTACAACGTCGAAAATGCACCTTAATAGCTCAACAGGTGCAATTACTGTTCTTTAAGGAGCATGTATACATGTTATAATGATGTAAATTAGCTTCTAATGGGATAAAATATTCAAAAACAACTGAACTTTATCAACCGGCGGACAACTTGACGAGCAACATCCTTTCTGGTAGGGGATGGCCACCGTAGTTCGCTAACATGCTAGGGAAAGGGAGGGGTTAGCGAAGAAGAAGTCAGCTGCGTGTTGCAATCTGCAGACCTACCATTAGATGTCACCACTTCCCCGCTTGTGGCACTTCAAAATTAGACATTACATTTGTATTTTTGGCCAACTTGACAACATTTTCAAATCACCAACGATTCAGGATTACATCAATTATGGTAATCTACCAACACAAAAACTTCCTGTCACGGTTATCCCGACCAAACATTACATATCTTTACTTAGCGTAAATGGGCGGAGCTTTCAGAAAAATGTGAAACATGTGAGCGCCCCCTTGTGGCACTTCAAAGTAAATCACCAAGACTGTATGCTGGTGAGCTAGACATACTGTATGTACAGCTGTGTCCAACCAATCATGAATGCTTCAACACTGGAGATTCACCACGATCAATTATTGCGCTTTATTATCGCGATACGTGACATCACAATGTTGCCATTATGGACGATGATCTCACGCATCGTCCATAATGGCAACATTTTAACCACAGCAGTTTAAACTGTTACGCTTGTGTCCTTTAATAAACCATCTCCATCGACACCCATTCATCCATCCATCCATCAGAGACAGGCTGTCAGCGTGGCCTTACCTCCTCCAGCACATTCACCGTGTTCCTGCAGCTCTGCAATCGGGTGGTGAAGCTGGATGTCGTCGGGGAATTGTAATCCTCTGTTGTCTCCGAGAGAAACTCGGACACCGATATTTGATCCGGCATCCTTTAACAAGGAAAATGCCCACAGGAGCGTCGGCGACGAATGCTCAGAACGACAAAACCATGAAAGATTTAAAAATAGAAAGAAAGCGGAGGAGGTCTGGTGCGAGGAGGGAAAAAAATTCTGTTTTTTCCTCGCAAAAAAAACTGTGGACTGAAAACTATGGAGATGATTAAGACGTGTCCTCTTCTCAAATGACTTCACTGCTCCCCGGGGGACATGGAAGGTGGGAATGACTAAATATATGCAGGCTGTGACTATTCTTTGAGAGGATGCCGAAAAGCGACGCAGTTATAAACACTGTCACTCCGCGTCTGACTCAACCTTCGGAGGAAAAACCACCGTTAAAGGATAGCGGATGCCCTCATTACGCTCTACAGATGTTCAATAAGCCGCTTGTCGTCAAAACAGCCCTCCGTTGCCGGCCTCTGTTTAACACTTAGCATTATCCATGGTGCGCCGAGGTCGTCTCAAGCTGCTGCGGGGTTTGTGCCTCTCCTCTCCGGCCGTAGTTTGCTTTCTTAAAGCTAAAAGCTGCCGCAGAAACACACACTCTCTCACCCTCACTCCCTCCTGCTCGGCCGCGCTCGAGCTCCCCAACGCTATCGTCAAGCTAGCTTAGAGGGACGACATGACTTCCGGCAAAAGCTTTTCAACATAAAGGCCCACATTGACGCGTGCAAAACTAAACTTTCGTATCAATGTCCATGTATGTGTAATGAACGAATTGCGCCGCTAAATATTATTATATGCTGTAATTATGATATAATAATAGTTTTATAAAGTAATATTAACTAATCCAAAAAAAAGTAGTAGGAAAATGTAGTAAGATATAAATAAGAATCAAAATATGACGAGAACAGAATTTACAACAATTATTATTATTATTTAATTTGTTAACTAAAATGTGGAATATTAATTTGACCAATTAATTATTGTATTATTTACTTATTTAGTAACTGATTTTACCATTTATTTTACTCTAACTAATAAAGCATTTTCTTTTCTGGTTTATTTGTTAAACGGTCTGGGGTTTTTGGCTCTAAAATAAGCTTTTCATCGTATCAGAGTCACCAAGGACGTTTTCGTTCACCGATAAGTGAGTATCGCGTCATAATCACGTTATAATCACATTAAGATGCTTTATTTTGAAAGCAAAATTACTAGTTTCCGGTATATGCCCTTGTGCGTTAACGCAAACCTCTCCCTCCCACCTCGCCTGCCCAGTTGAAGGGGACGAGGGGCCAATCCGCACACTGCGCATGCGTGATGTGGTATTTGACTGCAGAGAGCTGTTTGTCTGCGGCTCTGAACCAGAAAACAACGATGTACAGGAATAAAACTGCAATATTTCACGTTCACTAACTGTCTGTGAGAGGTTAACTCTTCTGGGTCATATTTAAAGACCAGTAGTCCATTTTGGATAATATCAGTGCGAGTAGTGCTGAAGTTAAAAGGTGTACTACTGTTTAGAAGAAATAGTGACATCTAGTGGTCGGACAGCAGTGTCCTTCACCACAGCGAATGTCTTTCTCTGTTTGTGTGGTAAGGTTCTGATTCAGAAGGCGAAACACAGGCTCTGGCTAGTTTGTCTATATGGGCAGAGGTGAACCTGGACTTTTAATAGAGATGTTATTCATGTTTCATTTGTTGTTTTCATAGGTGTAGTTGTTACTTATTTTGAAGTCTGAGTGAGTTGAAATCTCGCGTGAGTGAGTCGCTGCGGGAGGATGGATGGGACGCCGCATCCTCACTGAGATGCAATGTGTACGTTTACCACATGGGGGCGCAATGAGCCGATTTACTCACCTTCTCCTCTTGCGTCAAATGCACCAGTGTGCCTTAAATGCAGCGTTGTGTTTAGATAATTATATACTTCACCAACAAAACATAAAGAAATACAAAGTAAAGTACAGGAAGTAAAAGAAAACCATATATAATATCAAATATACATAATTCCCTTAAATGGACTGATTGTCCAATTTATTGAAAATAAGTCATGGTTCACACTTGTAATGTAAAGAAAATAATTTTGCTTCACATAAATGTGTATAGTATGTAGTTATGAACTATTAATTTGATGTGTATATAGTCAACTCCAAACCAAACCTGACGCGCCACCTTGTGGCCATATTGTGGGATGTATTACATTTTAATGAAACCGGAAGTTTGATTATTTTTATTCCTGGGAGCTTTGATATCGATACCATCGTGATTTGTGATGTCTTCTAATTTGCCAGTGTTGAAAACGTGGGCTGAAATATTGCAGAAGACTTTTGACAATTTTTGGGGTGTTCATATTGTTCCATCATACAAATTGTTACAAATGTTAGTACACGTTTAATAAACTTGCGCTAGTATGCGTTTTATTTTGAAAATCTCAACCAGAAGTTCCTGTTTTTAGTATCGAGTCGTACTAGCTTCAAGCTAGCTAGGCTAAGCTTTAAATAGTGTTGTACACTTTCGCCGCTTTCTGGAAGAGTTTGTCGTGTGTGTAACAAACATAGAAGGGGTGAAAGGGTACATTTTGTCGGGAAGTTTCCGGATACGCTTGTCATCTCTCGGTAAAACAGTCTGTTATCCTTAAACTTGTGTCGCAGGAGAATCACGGTACAACGTGAATGGCTGAAGGTTCCTCAGGTTAGTGACATGCACACTAAATAAATACAGTAGAACACAACTGAAGTGGCTTTAACATGTTCCGAGTATTTAAATGGGAGTTAATTAGTGTGACTGATAACGTATGCTACGTTTATATTGTCAACAGCTATCGATGTTAGCTACCGTAAACTTTATGTTAACACCGGTGGCTAACGTGACTTCGCAGTTGATGCTAAATTTACACCGCTGTCTTAGCTCGCTAAATGTTGCTAATGGTAGCTTAGCGTATCAATGTGAACAAACTGGTTGATGTGACATAAAGTTGGAAGTGGACTTTGAAATCCCGGCTTCAATAAAACTGGAGCTATGCGGCTATGGGAAGGCAGTTAATCATCAACTCGCTAAGTTTGACCATTTTAGATATCTGTTACCTCATTTTCACTCATCGAAATATCATTTTGACTAGTTGGGAATATCTATGACATCATTCTGACTGGTCAAAACTATAGTTCATGAAATCTGTCACAAATGTCAACAATTCTGTACATTATCTATCCATAAGTCCAGTTTCATATAATCGACAACGTCGTTATGACTAGTCACGATTCAAGGTCGAGATATCTAACTACATTCTGGCTGTCTGAAACTTGATTCAAGATGTCTTAAAAGGACAATGCCGATATATTCATTTACATTTCAGACAGGCATTATGAAGACTGCAGTAGTCCAGGCACCATGAAGTGAAAGCATGGACATGTTGTTAAGCTAAAGCCATATTATTGTGGTTTGGTATATTATCATAAACCGATTAAATGCAGTTCTTTTTTGTCTTTAGACCCACCTGACCTCAATCTCGATGGGACGCCACATGGAAAGTCTCATCACCAGAAATCCAGAAGAGGTCGATCGAGATACAACAATGACAGAAACTTGATGAGTGATGGTTATGATCCCTCTCAACAATCGGGACACTTTCATCATGGCTTTAACCCCCAATCTAGTCACACTTATTATGCAGATAATCAGAATCCACCTCAGCTAAGAGAGGATGGAGCCAGAAAGAGAGGGCGAGGTAGAGGGAGGAAAGAGGGGAATAGAGGTGGAAATGGCTCTGGCTCTTGGTTCCAAAGACCCGACTTTCAGGGTGGCACTAACAGAGGTGTCGGTGGCTATCACTCCACCGCTCCTCCCACGGATGGACCTGATTTGTCAAACTGGCGAAGACGAGATGTGAATAGAAATTCTGAACACACCAGTGAAGAGCAGGACGCCTGGGCAAAGAAACCCAGGAAGTTTAGCCAAGACCAGAGGAGAGAACCAAACAAGAAAGGCAACACTTCAGCAGCCTTTCAGAGGGCAGATGACACCGAAGGAGAAAGCCACTCCACAGAAATGAGAGAGAGATCTCAGAGGAGCAGGGAAGGTCCAGACACTCATTCTCATGATCATTTAAGGAAGCAACCGGGACCAAAGCGACGCCAAGGTCCAATCAAACCACCAAAACAACCATCACAAGAGGTGACAGGCACAGAGGGGGGAGCCAGTGGCCAAGATAATGCAGACCATGGTAGATCATTTCAGAATCCAACCAATAAAGCTGGGGGAGGCTCAGGAAGAAGTGCACCCCCCCAGTCAGGGAGACGAACACACCATCAAAACCACAGACCTGCTGTGAGGAACTTGAACAAGATGCCAGAGAGCAAGGAGTCACAGACGGGTAAGACTGAATGTCCCAGTAAAACTCTTAATTAAAATGAAAGAACCTCATTAGAGTGACATTTTCTCTGGAGTTGCCCAAAGGGCTACAGTTAACGTCTTTAAAAGCTCAGCTGGCTGGAATATATATTTTTTCTGTGTTAATTATTGGAATCATTAATTCCATAATAACCTTTCGGTGTTATCTAAATCAAGTAATCTGAGAGAAAGACTTATGTTGCACCCTTTGAGTCATATTGAGAATTTGACCAATGACAGGGCAGTTCAGAGAGAGGCTGCTCCTATGGCTTTTCTACTATGGTCTTTCAGTGCTTCAATGGCAACTCCAGCTCTTGCAACTATTGCCTATGCCAAAGAGAAACTTTGAAAAGGGAAAGTTCGAAAGTGATTCAGAGCCTAAATGTAATTACCCATGAGTGAACATGCGTTTCAGAGGTGGAGAGATTACCTCGCTTCATCTATCATCAAATGTGTGCATGCTCTGCTGTCTTCTAAACCTCTGATCTCTTCCCTCGTTAGGGTGTCTGATTGAACAGCTTTCCGAAGAGAAGTACGAGTGCATGGTGTGCTGCGATATCATCCGACTCATGGCCCCAGTGTGGAGCTGCCAGAGCTGCTTTCACGTCTTCCACCTGAACTGCATCAAGAAATGGGCTCGATCTCCAGCCTCTCAGGCAGATGGTAGGTAATCAAAACGATCATTTCTGCAGTTAGAACAGCATTTAGAGGATATATTGTGTGTTATGTCTTTATGAATTTGCATTCATGTTCAGGTATTGTGCTGTTTTTCAGATTCAGCTGAAGGATGGCGCTGTCCAGCCTGCCAGAACGTCACACTGAAACAGCCGACTTCCTACACCTGTTTCTGTGGTATGTACAAACTGCAGTCCATCCATCCGTCTTCTACCACTTTATCCTCCACATAAGGGCAGCGAGGGGCTGTGCCAATCTCAGCTGACGTAGCGCAAAAAGGCGGGGTACACCCTGGACAGGGCGCCAGTCCATCACAGGGCCACACATGGAGACACACACACTCACACCTGAAATAACATACACCAATGTTTATTTTTCAGATATGTAATTAAATTGATGTTTCAGTAAGTCTTACCAATCGGATTCTAAACCTGCTCATAAAAGTAGCTGAAACGAGACCACAATTATTTTTAATTCTTCAATCTATTTTCAGGTAAAGTGACAAACCCTGAGTGGCAGCGTACTGAGATTCCCCACAGCTGTGGTGACATGTGTGGGAAGAAAAGAAGCGGAGTGTACTGCAACCACCCGTGTAACATGTGAGTTTTTTTTGGCAGAAGTAGAATAGATTTTAATGAATAGATCTTAATGAACGTTTGGTATTTCATGCTCTGTAATGTTCAATACTTTCTTTAATTTTCTGCAGTTTATGCCATCCTGGACCTTGTCCACCATGTCCTGCCTTTATCACAAAATCCTGCACCTGTGGAAAGACCAGGTATTTAACCTTTATATGTTTATTTTATAACTTTAAACATGAGTATGATCCCAGATTGTGGTTCCTCAAATATATCCCTGTTACTTGTGCTGTTGACGTCTTAATATTACGTGAATCATCTCTTTCTAGTCAACCAATGCGCTGTGGTCAGGCTACTGTGCTCCAGTGTGACAAAGTTTGTGGTGCTTTACTCAACTGTGCTGAACATTCGTGCACACAGGTGTGTCACACGGGGGCATGTCAGCCCTGCCAGCTGCAGGTTCAGCAGGGTGAGTCTCGCTTACAAAGAAGCACCATGAACATTTCTGTCATTGTGTGTTTGATTTATTCATTTCTTTTGATTTCGCTTCCTCTAGTTTGCTACTGTGGAGTCGCAACTCGCCAAGTCCTGTGTGGAACAGATAAAGAAGGATTCGATGGTGTGGGACATTACTCATGTGAAAAAATATGCGGAAAGTAAGTTTGACAGTGCTAATAATATTCATCTTCGCTTGCATTCTTGTAACACTTAATATTTTATTTTATTGCTCTTTTCTCTGTGCAGGATGCTTGACTGTGAAGCCCACCAGTGTCAGCAGGTTTGCCACCGTGGTCCGTGCCAGCCGTGTCCACTTTCCCCGACCCTGGTGAAGACGTGTCCCTGTAGTCAGACGCCGCTGGTCAAACTGCTGGAACTGGGCTACAAAGAGCGACGAAGCTGCTCCGATCCCATCCCTTCTTGTGGAAAGATCTGCAACAAACCACTGGCCTGTGGCTCCAGTGGTAAGTCAAAGTCAGGAGTGTCTCATAATAGAAGTCAAGTTCAAATAACGTCTGACAACATTGTGCAGCTGGTTCTGGACGGGAACTGACGCTGATCCAAAACATCTGAAAATAGGAAAGGAAATCATGTAACAGATCGTTTCAAAATGCACAATGGGAACAAGCTCTAATTTGAAAACTGTGCTCAACTAAAGGCAGTAGGAGCATATTCTTTATTTAAAACAGGTTTGTTCATTATTTGGTTTGGTATGCTCACAGAAATAACTTTCAAGAGTTTATCTGCCAGAATTGAAAGACTGCAGGCTGTTCAGTCATTTCTTCTCTCTGCATCTTAATCTGTTGTTTTGTTGTAGGAACATGTGCACCCATGTCAATACAAGTGGCCTGTGTTTTAAATTCTGAAGTAATGAACCATACTTGAACTCCGTGGTCGTACGTCTGTGTAAACAGGATGTGCTTTATCTCGAGCTTCACAGCCAGTGCTCTCAGAGTCTGTTCGGGGGTTAATGAACATGTGTTGTTCCAGACACCATCCATCTGTGTGAGAATCTGTGCCACGAGGGAAGCTGTGGACCCTGTTCCCTGACCTCGGCTATCAGATGCAGATGTGGCTCCAAGACCAAGGTGGGTTGAATCTCCAGCAGCAGGACATCTGTTTGATGTGTCGCTGTCAAAGTCATTGCTTCAGTTTTGTGTGCGACACCGAAGATTGTGGCGGACATCTTCTTCAAACAAACAGAGAGCTGCCTCAGGCTGTGGAAGGAATTCTGTTGGAAAAATAAAGTCAGGTTTTTCAGCGCTCTGTCTATTGGATATTCATACAAACAAATGTAATGTTGGGAGTTGAGTGTCATGTATTCTGTGAATAATGAAAGATGGGAAATGTTTGGGATGATTTATGGATAGCGGTGACTCTGATACTATGCTATGATTTACAAAAACTATACTATATTCATGCAAGCTCCTTTTTTTAGGAGGTGCCATGTGCGACAATACAGAAAGAAGGTGAGTTTTAAACTCTTTCTGATTTAAGATGATTTAAAGCAGTGTGAGATTACCTGATCTTCAAACCCTCTCCATTCCAGAGGAGCTCATCTTCACCTGCGAGAAGCGCTGCAGCAAGAAACGCTCCTGCGGACGACACAAGTGCGGGGAGCTGTGCTGTGTGGTGAGTATTTGACGAGTCAGAAATCAAATGCACCTCTTGTACCACTGAAAACGCAGTTAACAAACGCTGCTCAGCTGCATGACGTGCATAAAACTAGTTTTTTTTCCCCATTTTATAGAAGTACAAGGGTTAAATTTTCAAACGTTATCAATTGTATTCTGTTTATAGGATTTTGTCATTTAGAGCAGTCAAGAATACAACTACCTTTCTCTGTTTTCTTACACGTTTCCACGAGACGATTTAAAAATCTCTCCAAACAGAGTTCATGCTTTTATCTCAGGTTTCGTCAATACGACGTCAAACTGCTGCCGTAGCTATTTGTTGACTTTGGACGCTTCTCACAGAAGACCGTTTCAAATCCTCAGAATTTCACCATTAGGAGGTGACGCCACACTTCAAATTCAAATTTCAGAGCTCATCTAATTAAAATGTTTTTTCTGTCCTTTTAGACTCTGGAGCACAAGTGCCCATTGATCTGTGGCTACAAGCTGAACTGTGGCCTCCATCGTTGCCAGGATTCTTGTCACCGTGGAAACTGTGAACCGTGCTGGCAGTCCAGTGAGTCGTTTTGTCCAACAGTTTTTATGAGTCAAGTCTCAGAAATACTACATATTTGTTCTGTCTTTCTTTTCTTTTTTTACATGGTGTTTTTTCCTCTCTGTGGTCTATTACATTTGGCTTGATTTAGCCACGTGGCTCATATTTGGCACGGTTTCTTGTGTCTGCAGGTTTCGATGAGCTGACGTGTCACTGTGGACTCACTGTGTTGTACCCGCCCATCCCCTGTGGCACCAAACCACCCGAGTGTAAAAGCCTGTGCACAAGAAGACACGAGTGCGACCACCCCGGTAAGATATGACGATAAATGTTCACTCACTCACAAAAAAACCAACAACAATGTGTTCTCTGAACGCTTGCCTCTCTTTTTTTTAGTGTTTCACAACTGCCACAGTGAAGACAAGTGCCCACCTTGCACGTATCTCACTCAGAAGTGGTGCATGGGCAAACACGAGGTAACTTCCACTCAGCTAAAGTTCGGTAACATCTGTTTTACAAGTCGGAGCAAAGTGACACATTTGTTTTTCACCCACAGCAACGCAGCAACATCCCATGTCATCTGCAATACATTTCTTGCGGCCTGACGTGTAACAAAACGATGCCGTGCGAAATGCACCGCTGCAGACGGATCTGCCACCGGAGCGACTGCCTGACGGACGGCGTCTGCCAGCAGCCGTGCGCGGTGACTCGTCCAGACTGTGGTCACCAGTGCTCCGCTCCCTGTCATAAAGGCAGCAGCTGCCCACGCACCACCTGCAGTGCCAAGGTACAAAAACACTGCCACATCTGGACCTCTGATGGCTGAGAAATGGTTGAGAGAGGTTTTGCAGATGGTCCACCCACACATGTTTTTAGTAAAGACATTCTCCTTAAGCCAAGTTCATGTTACATGACTTTTAAAATGTAGGATTGCTGTGCATTAGGGCTGTAACTAACGATTATTTCCATAATCGATTAATCTGTTGTTTATTTTCTTTTAAAAAGTACTTGTTCGGCCCACAAAATATCAGAAAAAACATAACGATTGTTCTCAAATGTCAGTTTCTCTGTCCACAAACTAAATTTATTCAGTTTTAAAATTTTTATTTCTTACATGGAGCAAAAATATTCACATTTTGGGCTCTGACAACTCGGATAACTTTTTTAAATTAGTCAGTCGCTGTGAGTTCACACTAAAGGATTGACTGGAAGCAGGGTTTCACATATTACATGATCTTTTACCATCATGACCTAAAAACAAGTCAGATACTTTAGTAGAGCTCTATCTTGCACACCTTCTTTGATTTTTTTTTTTCACATGTAGTGTCTGCTAATGAGGTAAGATTAGCTGAGGGAATTATTGGCCTGAAAATCATGCATTGTGAACTTGGCCTTAATCGTTGAAGGTTACAAGGTGTCTTTGCTTGGCTACTAACATCGAGTGACATCTGCTCTAATAGCACGTAATTGTCACAAATGGTTAACTTGGGTGATATAAAAACATGTTGACGGAGGGCTCGGCAAACAATGAGACCTTTCAGAGCTGCAGGAATTCCTCACATAAGCGGTACCCTGTTTGCTTTGTTTTGAAAAATGTTTCTGCTGCACAAATTTCTAGCAGACTGAAGTTTTTCTGTTTCTTCATGCCGTTCTCAGGTAGCTCTCCAGTGCGACTGTGGTCGCAGGAAGGACACGGTGATGTGCACAGAAGCAACCACTTCAAATCAGAGGTCGGTTTTCTCGAGTGTGTGCCCCTTTTAGCTCTGTGTCGCTGTTTTGGATTATGAATATGAAATGGTTGAATCATCACTTTTTGTACTGCCAGGTACGCGGCCATCGCCATGGCCAGTAAACTCTCTGATATGCAGCTCGGCGAGTCCATGGACATCGGCCCGCTCCTCACAAAGAGGGAGCTGAAACAAGCCAGGTAGAGTAATGGAGGAAAGAAATATGTAAATATGTATCTCCTGTTTCACATAAGTTGACACTTTACCATTTTGACTAGTCATTTATCTTAAGTTTCAGAGGGGGAGAGATCATAAATGGCTGTTCCTTCATGTTTTTGTGATGCATTTAAATAATTTTTTTGTTCAGACATGAAGCCCCAGCACTCTTGGCTTCACGAGTGGCTCACTGCACAGTATGATCAGCTGGTTAAGTGGGGATGTCAGATGTTTCCCTGCACTGCAATCTGCCACACCATAATTCTTAATCTTCTGGTTTAATTTATTTTGGTAGAATTTTAATAGTCTCATGCATGTTTTCTCACTTAAAAGTGCAAATGAGTCGTAATTGATGCAGTTTTTTCCCCTGTGGTGCCAGACAGCTTGTGTGTGGCTACAGCCTGCTCACATTAGTGGAACAAGTAGCCTAATTTGAAATTAGAATCAAATGGGGCTCTGATTCTGTCACATTTTCTAGGGGTTTTTTAGCAGCCATTTACACTCTACATTGCTGTAATTGGGTGAACATGTGCATTGACCGTGGCAGGTGTCAGGGACACAGTAACACGGACACTGCAGCAAACAATAACTGCATTGGGCTTAGTCAGTGGTTTGTTTTGTATCCTCTGTGGCACATGAAGCCACAAAGCACTGCCCCGTGTACACAAACTTTGACTCTCGCAATCATGGGGGGTTCAAATCTGCTTTTTACTTTGGGCAAAAGTCGAAACGAATCCCAAATATTTACGTGTTCATCCATTTGTTTCTCAGACTCGAATGTGACCAAGAGTGCGCAACGTTGGAGAGAAACAGGCGCTTGGCTGAGGCGCTGCAGATCGACGGGTCGACCGACCCCTTCAATATCCGCTCCACCTCCGTATACAGCGACAGCCTCAAAGACGATGCCAGGTCTTGCCTTAAACGTCCTTTAAATTATTCCACAGCCTTCCACAGTGGACAGACGCTGATAACTGAAACTCTCTGCTTTTTAGGAAAGATCTGAAGTTTGTCACAGACGTAGAAGAGGAGATCAGGAATCTTGTCGAGCTGGTTAATAAGGTGAGTGGATGAAATGAACCCGGTTCTGGTTGACCACCAATGTGATGGGCTGCTCCATCTAGTGGTTGTGTTGGGATCCCGTTGTTGTAATTTTTCTGACACCATATTTGTACCATTATGCAGGTTCCCCTTGCTATAAGCACTTGGCACAGGCTCTTAAAAATGAGTGCCACTTAAGCTAACTTTACATCATGGTACGGGTCGGTTTGGTACAATATGGTACTGTTTGGAATGGTAAAGTCCTGGGACTTTCTTGCTGTTTGTCTATTTATTGACTGTCATGGCCACTGTATACCATTTTATTCTAGTACCCCAAGAGCTAAAAAAGGGAATGGAATGGTTGGAGCTGGTTATTGTGGTTCTAATCCTAATGGAAACGCAAAAAAAATCATCCTGCACCGTACCGAACCATTTCACTCAAAGGCAACCCGGCGTGAAAGAAGAAGAATAAAAGGCTATTCCTGAACTATTTCAGATTACAAAATGAAAATGTATAAATATAGGCCTGTATGTAGATAGATCGGGATTATTAATCATGTTATTTTTCTGACACATTGCTCACTTCTCTAGAGGACCTCCAACGTGGAAGCAGCTGTGCTTGCTTTTCAATTCAATTCAAGAATTGAAACATTTCAGGGGGCACATAGAGCATTTGTCACCAAGCACAAACAAGTAATCTCGATTCAAAGACGTTATAAATATGCAAATCTAATCTAAATTGCTTGTAGGTTTCTCGCAGTGCGATGACAATGCTTCACTTGGTGCTGTTTTTAAAGCCAGGCTGAGTTGGTAGGGACCTCATTGGGCAGCAGGAAAAATACTCTGTGTTTATTCAGCTTTGTTTTAGGCACTGATGTCACTTCGGCCGAGGCTGCCAAGGTCACTGTGGTAAAATATTGTTTATCACTACACCAACTCCTTTTTGCATGGCCTGTGTGAATCATAAAGGCCAAGCATCTTTTCTCACCTCCTTAATTTTACCAACTTATTTCTATATTCCCAAACATGGTTGTAAAGTAGAAGGTGGACCAGCTGCTTTCCAAGTTTTTCAGGTCGGGTCAAACCTGATCAGTGACCCTGCAAACAGTATATAGACCACACATATAATACACACAACCAAAAGTGTATGGATGCTCCATATGTAATTAAACTTTCCACAGGATTGTGGAACATCCTGTGGCTATAGAAACTGGACTTGATTCAGACACAGGAGCGTCAGTAAAGATGGACGCTGATGTTGGGAAATTCATATCTGAACGTAGTCTGTGTTTTGTGCAAGTTCTTCTGGTTTTGTGCTCTTTCTTTAATGTTGGGAACCTAAAATGTCCCTATGTGGAGTTAAGGGGTCAAGAAGAAACTGGACTAAAATGTACATCATCAGTCGGTACTGTGATATTGTAAAATTTATGGCTGATGAACATTCGTTTTCATATTTATGTCCAACTCGATTACAGCCTGGGGCCAAAATAAAACCGAATACGCTTAAAGATTTAATAAAGAAACAAATTAGAGACCACATTTGAAATTAAACATGTTATTTTAAGATATATTAGTGACAAGAGGGATACTTTTTCATACTAAAATAAAATGAATTCAATTACACATGATGAAATAACCTCAATATCAACATTGGACTACTGTTTGAAATTCACATCAGTTGGAGAACTTGCATAAGAACATGAATGTCGAAGGGTGGTAAATAATTCATGAATGATTTTCCAACTGAAATCGGCAGTATAGTAACGCTGATTTCCACTGCTGTATTTCAGTAGACCAGCACATATGGACCTGTAGTCAAATGTATTCTATGTTTTTCTCTGTTATTAATGAAACCAAGAGATTACAGACTCCTGTTTTAGCCGTAGTTGTAGAAAAATAACAAAACGTTTGTTTTATAATTGTATATTTAACTAAATAAATTGTACGTACGGATGCAGGCAGGTCAGTTACGGCTTGGTGTGGCCTCTTAATGGACATGCATTACTGTTGTGTGCAGGGAAAACATCCAAAGAGGAGCCACTCTTTCCCGCCCATGAACCGAGAACACCGCAAGATCATCCACGAGCTCGCCGAGGTCTACGCCGTGGAGAGCGTGAGCTACGACAGTGAGCCCAAACGCAACGTGGTCATCACTGCTCAAAAGTAAGATTTAATTTTAATTTTATTTATTCTAACCAACAGCATGTACTCTAATGTATGAATCAAAGAAGTGATGATTGTGGTTTTTTTGTCCAGGGGGAAGTCAAACTGTCCGAACTCGTCGCTGAAATCGCTAATTGAAAGAGAGATGGCTGTGAGAGCCCCGCCTCCCATCGCTCATAACAAACAGCACAGTAGCAAGTGAGTCCAGATGAATAACTTGATTTGCATGTTTGTGATTACATCTTCATTAATTTGTCTCATCTTCTCACTCACTCTAGGGTTGTCAGTGGAACCGCCTGGTCGAAGATGGTTAAAGAAGAGCCTGTTATAGATTATTTTGATGTCAAGGACTAAAAAAAGGAAAAGACGACAACTCAGGATCGGTCTTCATCTGCCAAAAAAAAGTCTAAAATAACACTTTTTTTCCCCCCACATTCGTGTTCATCGAATATAAATAAAACTTCCTGTGACTTCAGAATCACATAAAGTTTAAGAATCTTTCTTAAGATCTGATTGTCTTCATAAATACGACAGCAGGAATGGAGTGAGAGCTGATCGAGTTTCGATATTAAAGTTAATCTTGTTTTCTGCAGCCCCTCCCTCACTGAGGCCAATTTGATGAAAAGCAAATTCATTCTCATTTACCGAGCACAACTGGCGATATCACAGAAACGCATCGGCTTTGAAATCCAATCACGCCTCACGGCTCAGCAGCAGATTTATTTTCTCAGATTAGGCTTTGTTGCCCGAGACTCTCTCTCCAACAGAGCACCAGCCGCGGGGTATCTGCTGTTTTCCTTGCTGATATTGAGCCAAGGCTCCGGTAGTAAATCTCTGCTGATTGAGTTTGTTGGTAGGCAGGAGTGCAGTGGACTGCAGTGCGGAAAAAGAGAAAGCTTTGTTTCAAACATAGCGATGACCCAGATGTGGTGCTGCACTTTCTAAAAACCTCCTTCTTAGACAAATCTTAAATGCTTGAGTCCAGACTCGGTACTTCTGGTACCATGTTTACCCATGCAAGACTGATGTTTTTTTTTGCATGATTGTAACTTGTAAAAACCTGCATTTTATTTCCACGCAATCCAGGTGTTTCGACAGTTCCCTACAATACTGCTTATTATCATGCACTTTTTAAAAAACACGTATATGAATGTGAACTTCGTGGCTTCCCTCAAAAGTCTTCAAATCTGCTCTTACTTTGCAGCCATAACCAGTTTGTTTTTGTGGTTGGAGCTTTGGGAATGTTTATTATGGCTCATTACACTGTTTTTGACTGATTTGTTGAAAATAAATGGCAGACACTGGCAAACAAAGCTGACACAGAAGCAAACTGTGTTACAGTACTGTGCACAAAACTCTCAGGGCTCCACCGGCTTTGTTGTCTTTTCTGTCGAGCTCTGTCATTGTTGTCTTTTGGATTGGAATGTTGTGACTGAAAGTTGGTCTTTTAATATTATCATGTTGACAGTTGAACGTTAAGCTGAACTAAAACCTTATTTTCGGACTCATTTTTTAACACTACATACAGGTTTCCTATATTTCCTGGATGTGTTCTAATGATTAATGTGATAGAGAAGAAATGATAGTGTGGTCATTGTAGAATTTGCTAAAACAACAAATGAAAAGGTGGCATGCACAGTACAGTCCTCCCAATCATAGATTATGTCGATTCAGAATCACACATTGGTTTCTGTGAATTTACATTGGTTAAGAGCTCCATCTCAGCTTCACTCATTACTCAGTATCCATAACACTAGATGTGCTCTTACTCAGCCCCCAAAGTCTGCACTACTTTCGGTCGTTTGATCATTTCCCGTAACTGCTGCATATGACTGGAATCAGAGGCCTGTATCTGAAATACTGTAGGGTGTAATTAAAAAAAAATATATATATATATATATATATTGATTGTCGTTATAAGTAAATTAAATTAAATAATAAAAATCCAAAGAAATAATTTTTCCTTTGCTTTTTTCGTGGTGCGTACCTTAAAGGATTGATGGGTTAAATAAAGGTAAGATAAATAAATTTGCACTAAAATAGTGTAATTGTAAAAAATAACTCGATTATGTTTTGATCCAGATCCTGATTCGCAGACCCCTAAAAGGGTAAATGTCAATATTTTTGTATTATTATTATTTATGTTTTTACAGACTGGATATATTTAAAATACCACTGATTACTCTTTTTTTATCAGTGGCAAATACACAAAATACAATTCCAAATCAAAAGACAACATATTGGCTAACTACTAGTACCAAATATTGACGCAAAATACATATTTATATGGATTTAATTTGAATTTTCTCATGGTCCACCTGCAGTACATTCACCACCCACCAGGAGGCCGCACTTTGGAGATCACCCAAATACCTCCTCGTATATATAAATATAAATCATAAAAAAGTCCACGTTTTTCACGCTCAGCCTGTACTAAAATGGACTCCAGTCGAACCTTTTAAAATTCTCTAGTCCACACACAGGACAGAAGAAGTTCTCTCTCCCCCCCCCGTTTCTCCTGAGGGTAATTTGTTGACACTCCCTTGCCTTCGCTAACGTTCCATTATATCGACTCTCCGGCGGAGAGACCGCGCCTGCGCTCCTGCTCCCTTCCCCAACAAGGCTTCACCAATCCCGGCTCTGGCTCCATCCCCGGCTCGGCGTCCCACAGGCCAGCGCTGATCAGACGCGTACACAAGCAGCTGTGTCCACTCCAGCGATGATGGGGAAGTGAACGGAAGACGCTGCGAGTGTGTGTGTGTGGAAGCCAAGTTCAAGAGAGGATTTTTATTTAAAAAAATATATTTTTTATTTGTATTTTTCCTTAAAACCGGACCGGACACCTCCACTAAAGAGAGACGCATCCTGCTCACAGTTGTAGCCCCAAAAACCAGAAGCGCACAGTGATGGAGAGAAAGGTATGGTTCATGCTCGTGCTTCCCTGTATTATTATTATTATTGTTATTATTTATTATTTTACTGCCTTGTTGTGTCTGCTCACAATCCGCATCCACCATTAGAACTCGTTTTTCTATATTGTCTTTATCCTGCAGGCTACACGGATTAAGAGGGAGTTTTTTTTTTCTCCCCCCCTTCCTTCCCTCCCTCGTGTAGCTGAAATTTATTGTGCATCTTTTAAATAAATAAATAAATAATAGCAAGAAAAAAAAAAAACGAGGATTAATTCCCCACCTCGTGTTGTATTTAGGTTTTAATCCCTGGCATGGTGCACAATGTATTGTGCAGGGAGTGGGGATGAATGTAGAGGCGAAAATTTAAGGGGGCTACAGTAGCTCCCTCTCTCTCTCTGTGTGTGTGTGTGTGTGTGTGTGTGTGTGTGTGTGTGTGTGTGTCTGCATCATCACAGCTCACTGTATAGTTGCACCACCTTCCTCCTCTTCCTCCTCCTCCTCCTCGCTTTTCCAGCCGACGCAGACACCAGCCAGCGCGGCTTGTTAACCTTGACTGGTGTGGGAATCAGACACTTTGAGGAGCAGCAGAGCACAGGGGGGGATGCACAGTGAAGCTCAGCCTCTGCTTCCTTTAATTCATTTCTGGTCACCAAGCCAGTGCCGTCCCAAGCCTTTATGGGGCCTTAAGCTGAATGTGATTTGGGGGGGGGGCTTCCTCTCCCCACCACCTCAGCGTAACCAGTGCTTATTTTTATTTTATTCTTATTTTATGGCTGTAGAATTGTCCTTGTCCAAGATGATGACTTCGACTTTTGATATCTAGCAGTTGTTCTTTTCGTCTGTGATTGGACGGTCGTATATAAGGGCTACCGTAATGACAAGTATATGGGCACAAAGCTCTATTCCTCTGCTTTCTGTGATCCATCCATCCATCTTCTACCGCTTTTTCCTACACTTGGCACTTGACTCCGGATTGTTAAAATGAGTCTGTAAAGTAACGCTAAACCTTAAAAACAGAGGCGCACGTTACTTAGTACACAGGTACGCTGGTTATTTGTAGCGCTGCCCTTTTCATTTCGTTCTCCAGTGCGACTGTAGGCGCGCTAACGTCGCTAAAAGGAGCTAATGCAGCTAACGGAGCTAACTGGTAAAACGGTGCCTGGACTCTGGTGTCACGGCACGTAAACATGACGTCACACGGGTCTTTTTCTGGTCAGTCGTCATGGAAACATGTCATGCGCTAACGTGCGTTAACCTATTGCAAAGTGTTAATCTATTGCACAGCACTACTTTTTTTAACCTTGTGTTGTCTTTTTTAGTGCTATCAAACGTTAACGCGTTAGCGGCGTCAACCTTAACGCATGGCGCGTTTCCACGCTCGCGATGCCATGTTTACGTGACTCCCGATTGTTAAAATGAGTCTGTAAAGTAGCGATAAACTTTAAAAACCGAGGCACACGTTACGCAGTACACAGGTATGCTGGTTATTTGTAGCGCTGCTCTTTTCGTTTAATAAACAGACCGCTCCAGTGCGACTGTAGGCACGCTAACAGGAGCTAATGCAGCTAACGGAGCTAACTGGTAAAACGGTGCCTGGACTCCGGTGTCGCGGCACGTAAACATGACGTCACGCGTGTCTTTTTCCGGTCAGTCGTCATGGAAACATGTCATGCGCTAACGTGCATTAATGTGCGTTAACCTATTGCACAGCACTACTTTTTTAACCTTAGAGGGCGGTAAAATCGGAAGTAAACCAGTTTAATGACTTTTGTTTTTAAACTTTAAAACAGGAGTGGACTAAATGAGCAATCTTCAACTCCAAAATAAAACCGGTAGATCTCTAGATGTATATATGATAAAATGTTTTGGGGGTTTTTTCCCCACACACTTATATTTGTCACTAATAATCTTTGTCGTGCATTCTATCGTGAAGCATAAACGCTAAGTGACTTCTAAGTGAGGCCACTTCCTGTCAAAAAGCAAATCCTAACCCTGGAAACAGCCTTCATAACAGGAAGTAGCCCCACTTTCTTACACGGCTCGCATCTTTATCCGTATTGGAAACCTGATGTTCTCCACGTCAGGTTTAAGTCAAAATGAAATAATCGTCAAATAAATAAATTTTTGTCACTCAAGTGTCGTGAAACCATACGGGGAACAGGAAGTATCGCGAGTGTCACACGTGCAGCATAAATCGGGTCCAATCGAGAAGCTCGTAACAGCCATTTCTGAACCATGGCTGCTACTAATGATTATTTTCATAATCCATAATCCAAGACTCGCAGAGTTTCATCATCAACATCAATAATGTTGTTGTTCTCAGTAAGTTTTTTTTTTTTATTGATGCAGAAACTCCAACAGAGGGAGTTTAACGCTCTGATGCCCTGAGTCTGAATCAGGACACGTGTAAACACTCTAATGTAAACGGTGCTGTTCCTGCCTGTGTGTTTTGGATCTTAGCAGCAAAAGTTTATGTTGGACTGCGTTAATCTGATGACAGACAGTGTGTACACACAGCAGCGGGGATAATGGGACGCACACACACACATGCACACATGTACACACTCACTCTCACACAGTGGAATCCAGATCGACGTGTTGCTGATGCGGAGGAAAATCGAATTTATTGTATATTCCAGCTTCTGCATTATTCACTTCAGCTGGAGCTGAAACTGTTGTTTGACATCAGTTTCCTCCTCTGGTTAAAGGGCCAGTGCGTAAAAAATTAAGACGCGTTTGAAATAGTTTTGTGTCCAATCAATGCAGCATTCACGTCGGCCGCGTAATATCATATTGTGCAAAATTTCCTGAGCTTTGTTTTCCCGATGAATTCAGTTTCTGCTAATAAAGGCTCCAAAAAGTTACAGATTGGACCTTTAAGTGCCACATGCACCTATGATGCTTGGGCCTGCATGTATGTTTACATGTCAATGCGTTAAAGGCACTGTACGTGGGATTTTTGGGGGCTTTTTTGCTAAATAAATCCATAATTATGTGACGGGCAGCTACTTTTCCAATCCTGCCTACTGCAGCTTTATCGATAAGTGGAATATCTACATATTTATGACGTTTATTTATTATCACATCACTCTTATTTGCTTTAGTGCTATGTTGAGCAGCTACTTTTGTGTATTTGTCTGTGTATTGCTGGAAAAATACTGGGTTTAATAGATAGAAGTGTTGAGTTGTGGAGAGTCTGTGACTCATCTTCCTCCCTGCTGTTCAGACCATGTTTTTTTTTTTTTTTACTCCATTTCAATGTGAGACAGGCTTTTGTGTGCATTTAGTCAATGTTTCATATCATTTCGAGCCATTTCAGTTGTATTTCTACTAAGATAATGTCCAGATATCTATATTTCCATGCAACTTTGGAAGATTATGCCACCTCTTTTGCTTTTTTCCTCTCCGTATCTGTGGAGTTTTTCAGTCTCCGGCAAAGAAACAGGACAGAAATAGTTAAAAAAAAAATTCAGATTCCAGAGTCTTCCCTGACCCAGCTGCTGGCACAAAAGTAGAGCAGTGTCATTAGTATGCAAGGTGCTGTCACAGCTCCTCAGGTCTGATTGAGGATCACAGGATCAGCTCCTTTTACAGCCTTCTCAACGCTCTCTCGACCTGGATTTTTCTGCTTTTTTTTTGTTTTAAACGCACAGGATTATCTCCCCTTACACACTCCAGCTGCAGAGTTTGTTTTTTTTAATCTTGCTTTTACAAATATCATCTAAATGCAAGGAACGTCAGTCTGTCTGTTAATCAGGACTCTGATGTTGTTTGGATACGACAGGCGAGAGATATAAGTAGAAATGTGACTAATACAGTACAGTATATCCCTGAAAGAGCCACTATCACGTCCTCAAACAGGCAAAATAACTGTAAAATTACAATAATTAATAACACATACAGTTATATACACACACGTACATAGAAATAACTCGAAATTGTCAACAATCACAATTAAGTGTCCTGTTTTTTTTTATATTTTATGAAGTCTATTTGTCAAAATTATATTTTAAAGGTGCATTATGTAATAAATCTAAAGCAAGTCAGTAGAGTCTCAGCTGCCGAGCAACCACGGGTTGCCAGTTACGTCAGAAAACGAAACCTAAAAGATCTCTGTATTTTGAATTTGAATGTAGTAACTGTTTTTGGCCACATTCTTACATATGGCACCTTTAATCCAAATAATAACGCTTTAAAAAAGGGGGAAAATAACTTAAAATGAATGCTTCAAACTCTTATTATTTTAGTATTAAGTAGTGTACCCTAAAATGTTCCTTTGTTTTTGTATAATTGTGACTCTATCACGCTGAAAGATGTACATAAATCTTTACAATTAATCCTTTCTACCCCGATTCACTTATTACGTAATAATCTCACTGCAGGAGAGTCATTAACTGGAAATTATGACGAATCGCAACACTGCGTCCTGTGTTTTTTTTATTTTACTCGGCCTATCTTTCAAAATGATCTTTTAATGCGAACAATAACGCTTTAGAAAAGGAGAAAATAACTCAAAATCAATGGTTTTGAACTGTTGACTATGTTAATTTCTTATTTTAGTATTAGGTAGTGCACTAAAAAACCTTAAAATGTCCCTTTTTTTTTGTAAACGGTGAGATTAAATCTGTAGATTTTACTCATTTCCTCAGTAGCAGGTCACCCAATTAAACGTTCCCATGGCTTTGTGTTGTGTGTGTTTTCTCGCAGGGATAAAAAAAAGGACAATGGGGGCACTTCCTTTTTTTTGCCAGTGAGGAATGTGCGGGCTCTGCTTGTTGCCCTGGAAACAAATGAGATTTACAGGATGAAGTTATGGGAACTATTGATTTCACTAAATATTAGAGCTGACGTGCTGCGGGAGTTCTCTGTGGAAAGAACAATCGTTCGTCTGTCGTTCTCGTCGAACTTATTATCAAGAGAAAGATTCTGCGCGGGTTCGTCGGGTTCAGATTGGCCCTGTTTTGATATTGACATGAATATTTTCAGACAAAGCAATCGCGGTCTGAAGACCTTGGAGCTCCTCGCTTCTGTTATCGATGACCGTTCTTTCAGCCATTGCTTTGTTAAAGGGACAGTTCAGGTCCACTGAATGGACGCCGACTGTGCTGAGTGCATGGGAAACAGCTTGAGTGGAAACAAAAGCCTCACCTAATCATTCTATACCAGCTACAATATCTAAACAATATGGTTTCCACTTTCTTAGAAAGATGTTTCCGGCTGGAGACTCTCCGCACCAAATCCCGTAGAGATAATCAGCGATTTTACGTCACAGCGCGCAGGTGTCGTTGATCCACTTTGGCCTCTACCGTCACGTCCAAATGTGTTATTCTGTGACATTCGTGTTTTAAATATGTAGTTTGGATGTAACTACGTCAGTCAAACTTACAAAGCGAGGCATCAGTGGAGCAGAAGCTCCCATGTCCTCGGAAGCTAAAAATGCAGATTTTCTCAAGGGACTTTGGTGCAGGAGAGCGAGGCCGTCTAACAACAAAAGGAAGTGATAAACACCGTTATTGAGATCCTGTAGACATGATTTTATTAGGTGAACACTTGTATATCTGTTTATTTATGTATATACATACAGTATATATGTGAATATGTATGTATATATATGTGTGTATGCATATATGTATACATGTATGTATGTATGTATGTATATATGTGTGTATGCACATATGTATACATGTATATATGTGTATATGTATATATATATATGTATGTGTGTGTATATATATGTGTGTATATGTATGTATATATATGTGTATATGTATGTATATGTGTGTATATATGTAAATATGTATGTACATACATGTATATGTATGTACATACATGTATATGTGTGTGCATATGTATGTATATGTGTGTGTATATATATGTATATGTGTGTATATATGTAAATATGTATGTACATACATGTATATGTATGTATGTATCTATGTGTATATGTATGTATGTGTGTGTATATGTATGTATATATATGTGTATATGTATGTATATGTGTGTATATATGTAAATATGTATGTACATACATGTATATGTATGTATGTATCTATGTATATATGTGTGCATATGTATGTATATGTGTGTGTACATGTATGTATATGTATGTATATATGTGTATATATGTATATATGTGTGTGTATATATATATATATGCGTGTATATATGTAAATATGTATGTACATACATGTATATGTATGTATGTATCTATGTATATATGTGTGCATATGTATGTATATGTGTGTGTATATGTGTGTATATGTATGTATATGCGTGTATATATGTAAATATGTATGTACATACATGTATATGTATGTATGTATGTATACATAAACATATATGTGTATGTATGTATGTATGTGTATGCAGTACATATATGTGCATATATATCACTTTAACCTCATCTATTCACAATCAAATGTGCTCTCCTCTCAGTACATACGGCTCATTTACCGCAGATTTTACCGGACGAATTTGAAGCAAACACGTTCACACAAACACAGTCCACTCTCTGACCTTCCACTCTGCCGCTCCGACAATGAGATTATAGATTTTTATGGTTTTAAGCAAAGCTCTTTTTAACCTAATTACACACACAGCGCTATCTCTCTCTCTCTGTGCCCTTCTCCAGATTATATCAGCTTATTTAATCACTGCTCTCTCACCTATAAAACCACTGCGTGTGTTTATTTCCCCCCAGTTGCATATTACTGCCGTGTTTTTGATGTCGTGTTAGTTGTGTAATTGTGGACTTGACGTGGAGACAGAGTGTCTGTGTGTGTCCTGTTGGTGCAGCAGCAGCAGCAGGTTGACCCATTTAGATGCTAAAGCTCAATACTGCAGCACACTCTGATGAGCGCAGAGAGGCTGGTGCACACGTTTGCACAATTAAAGATCCTTTTCTGTTGCAACTAAAAGCTTTAAATGATTCAAAAGGATGTGCTCCTTCTCTCTTGTTTTCACGACCACCTCATTTGCTGTTGGTTTTCTTTTAATGGACAGGTCTGTTAATCAGTGTGCAAGATCAGAAATTTAAATTATGTATTCAAAGAGCTCATTACTTAAGGGCGAAGCTGAAGTTGTTGTTTTCAAACAGTAATTCGGTTTGATTAATTAATGTTAATTAATGTCATTAATGCACAAGCATGAACCCCTCATGTTTAATATTAGGTGTAAATTGGTCATAAGACAATATAACTTCTTAATTATAACCTCTCTTCACATGTTTACCTCTAAAAACACTTAAGATTGTCTTAGAAATGCATGAAATTGACAAAAAATAGCAGTTAAATCACCATAATTCTGTCGTTTACCTAATTATAAAGTTGAATTCTGCTCCATATAAGGTGCTGTACTTAAAGGAGAGAATATATACACATTATACCACTGTTATTATGATATTTTCAGAATAAAATACTATATTTTATTCCCCTTCTTCAGCTGTGCTTTTTTTCCCCCAATTTATATTGATATTGGGTGAAAATAAGACAAATCATCTTCTTATTCTTGCTCAATTTATGTAAAAAATAAATAAATAATACATATATATATATATTGAATATTATCTGGCTTGCTGGTTTATGAATTACAACATTAGAAACATGTAAATAATATATGTGTGTACTACACTACAGAATATAATGCAATATTTTATTATTATTAATAATAATAATAATAATAATAATAATAATAATAATAATAAGTTTGGTGATTTAATTACAGTCAATTTTCGATATATTTAGTTTTCATTCCGAACTATGCAACCACTCCACATCCAAACTGGCACTTTTATTTTGAAATACAGTGAAATATCATGATGAATATCTTTTATTGTGATATTCAGATTGAATATTGTGTTAATAATATTTGTAGCTTGTATTGCAAATCATCTACTGAACACTCTTTGGCCCTCGGGTCATTTGAGTTTGACTCCCCCCTGATTTTAATCTGTTATGATAGGCGTGGACCTTATACAGTGTGTGTGTGTGTGTGTGTATTCAGAGATTTATTTATGTCATTACTTCTTGGACGGTTTGTGTTTTTGACCCTGAGATAATGCTTGAAGTTTTTTTCTTCTCTGTATATTTGTGTCAACGCTGTGTTTGCTGACTCACTGCGAAACCGCCTCAAATATAAATAAGGCCTCTCTTTTTCTCTTTTAGTTTGACTCTTGGTTCGCTTCAGCAGCTGCTGCTCCACTTTTCAAAGTGGCTGCAGAGCCGCCATTGGCTTTTTTTTCACGCTCGGCACACTGGGCAGATTATACCGTCGCCGTGGCTACGGCAAACAGGAAATGCCCCGGAGCAGGTGATGCTCCAGGCGTGATCCGGTGTGGGTAGCTCGCCGCTTGTGGGTAAACTCTGCTCATTAAGAGTTTGCTCCATCTTTCCATCTGCTCCCACAATGACTCCCTGTTTTTTTTTTTTCCCGAGGAGCTGAACCACAAAGACGCTTTGTCCCAAACAAGGTCGACCCCTGAACTCCTTATCTGGCCCCTTCTCGGGTTTTGGCGCTTTAACGTTGCATTTTGGAATTTGAAAAAAAACTTCAAATCCACAGGGGCAGGTTTCCTTCGCGACACACAGAATATCGGCAGATGCCTCATTATTTTTCAACCGTCATGGGAGACTTCTCAGACTTTCTTTCCGTGTTTCTCAAAAAAAAGGAGAAAAATCGGCCCCTGAATGTACGTCTCCCCTCTTTAATCCCCCTGTGGTGAAGGTAGCGGCCTCTGTGTGCTTTTGTACAGTCTCTTTGATGCCCATTGAGCAGCTTTCCTCGAGCTATGGCCTCTGAGCAGCTTGAGCTGGGTTTTTTTTTTTTTTGTGTGCAGCTCATAAACCGAAGAAAGGGAAGAGAGGGGCCCAGCGGTGGGAGGGGATCAGACTTCTCCTCGTGGCCTCAGTACGGTCCAAAAAAACCTCCCCTCGTGCACCTCATCCGTCTGCGACGATAATGCTGATGAGGGCATGCTCGTGGTTTCTCTGGTATGCACACGTCGCCACTGGGAACTGAACGTTTATACGTCCGTTACGGCAGAAAAATTCCAGCTCCTGTGTAAATGTTCCCTTTTTTCTTTTTTACTCCTGAAGCTGAAGTGAAGACAAAGAGTATGGATTTCTCTTCCTCTCTTTCACTGCACTTCAGCCTGTTCACAAAAATAGCAGCAAAATCACTTTTTTTTGCTCTTGTGCATGAACTTGCTTTGCAAAACTACACTATTCATCGTCTATGAATGGAAAATGGAGCAGGAAATCATATATCTGGTACTTTTAGTTTACTTGTACATTATATATATTAAACAAAAATCACTAGACATTGTGCAGGAGGAGGTTCAAGACACTAGTCAGCAATGGAAACAAACTTAATCTAAACTAGATTAAGAGTGTCCTAATCACCATACATATAAGAAATAAAATAGAAAGGAAATGGATAAAAAGGAAAAGTGCTCAACACGTGTCAGCTATGTGACATTAAAATGAGTTTAAATGAGTTAAAAACATCTACAGATGCCTCCAAGTCGTCACAATAAATGGACGCACACAGGCAAAGATGTCTCAAAAAGACGTCCTCTTTTAAATATTTACGGTGATACTCATTTTAAAAAATTGGTAGAAGAAGTAGATTGTTTCACGTAGGGGGGTCAAATCCCTGTTTGACCTTTCTGTGCAGAGTTTGCATGGATAAATGTAACCGTAATATAGAGTTATGGAATAAAAGACTGATGTATCATTAAATCAGTCTGAAAAATGACTTTTAAAAACATAGAAGTCCTCTTTTTATATAGACTTAAATTTGAGTGTTTATTTTCTTTTGAGATATTGTGCATGAATATCTCTAGCTTACGTTTCCCTGGAACACTGAGTCGCAAAAGCTCAGCGAAGACTGTGATCGGCCTGATTAAAGTACCTCATCGCCGATCCTTTGACAACATGTCACCATGACAACCCTGAGAGGTGCTGTGATAGATTTTGTCATCGCTGTTCATATTTCACTTCTCCTCCTCTTGTGGATATCTGAGAAGGAGGAAGAAGAAGGAGTCCAGGTTTGGGAAGTGTAAAGTGATAGTGCAGCCTGACAGTAAGTGGACTGTGAAACATGAGCTTTGTGTGTCCCTCTTGTGGCCAAATAAGGAAGTGGAGAAACTCACCACCCACCCCCCAAAAAAATCCAAATAGTGTATAGTTTAGGAGAAGAAAATGATGTGGTCTTTATGTTCCAGGGCTTCCACTCCTCCATGCTGTCTGGCTGCTTGCTCCCTCTCTTGGTCATTAATAAAACTGCCCCTGTTAGCCCCCCCCCCCCCTCCCTTGTCTGCTACACACTGGGACAGTACCATTTTGGTGAGAGCGACTAGCTTTGGTGAGGAAGACGGTGGGGCTCCAGCAGGGGGTACTCCTGCTCTCAAGGCTCCCCCTCTGCATCGTCCAGGCTGCTGGAGTTCTTTGTTATGCCCACGTGTCGTAGCTGGGGAAACAGAGGAGGAGGAGGAGGAGGAGGAGGAGGAGGGGTGGTGGGTTTGGCAGAGTCTGTGAATCTGTGTGGAGAAGCTCAGCTTTGTTTGACCTTGTGGGAAAAATTGACATGGCCACTTTGTCTGCGCCGTGTGATTAATGCACTGAAAATCCCCGTGTCATATGTTGCGTAATGGAAGGTTAAAGCGTGTGTGTGTGTGTGTGTGTGTGTGTGTGTGTGTGTGTGGTCTGATGCTGCAGTTTTGGACGTAACGCAGACAGTGACGGATGATGGGTTTTTTTCGTGGTAGACGGTGAGTGAAGGATTTTTGGGGTTTCCTGGTGCTCTTCAAAAGGCGACCAGGACTGCAGCAGTACACGCTTCTCAGCAGCAGGTGTCACCAACAAGCAGACTAATGCAGGGAGCTGGAGCTGCAGCAGCAGCAGCAGCAGCAGCACATGGCAGGGACAACACATTTGTCCATCAGTGTTTTTGATTTTTAATCATCAAAGCTGTGAAGGACATACATTTCTTTCGGGTACAGCAGGTAACATGCGCGAAATAAAGAAGGCGTGGGTTCATTTAGATGCTTCTGACAGATTCTCCAGAAGGTCATGACCTCTGGCCTAGATGTCACACACTAACCATATGTCCAAAAGCAGCAAATTAACTGCAGGTTTCTGCCTTGCACTGTTTTGTAGGAGAAAACTGAAGGTTTTTTACAAACCGTCGGGGGGGTTATTTGTAGTTTTGTCCCTCTTTGAACCCCCTGTTTGACACCCTTTTTTTTTTTTTTTAACCTGCGTCTTTCACACCAGGACAGAGGAGAGGAACCGTGTCAATTCACCATCACGTGTCAAAAAAAGGCCGATCTCCTCCTTTTTGAATCTGTCCCACTTCAATTCCTTTGTCATTCAAATAACCTCATGAATATTTTACTACCCTGGATCTGACGTCTGGAAGGAAGGAAAGAGGGAGGGAGGGAGAGGGAGAGGGAGAAGAAGAAGGGATCCTGAAAGAGTCATCAACTTCAGCGCGGCATGCTGTTAAGTCAGAGTAACGGCCCGTGTGGTGACGGGCGAAGCTCGGTGTGTAATTGGAGTGCGAGACGACGCGTCATATCACGTCACACATGCACACACACACACAGGGGTTTGTGCAGCTATACTTCTGAGAACACTGTGCGCTGACGGCCTAAAACAAAGCAACATCTCTGGCTTTAATCCTAACCAGTCAACGCCTACTTTAAATCTAAACTTCTTTAAGAAATTAGGTTTTTAGGCCTCATTCGGGACCTGGTTTTGGTTTCCATGAGGATTACTGGTCAGTGTTTATGCCAGAAAAGGTCATAAAGAGCTAAAAAATACAAGGTCACACACACACACACACATACGTTTGTGAGGCCGCTCTTGGACTTAATGCATTATGTTAACCCTTAACCTTACATCACATGTGTCAAACTCGAGGCCCAGGGGGGGCCAGATGTGGCCCGCCACGTGTTAAAATAGGTCTATGCTGCTTTAAGGCGTGCGGTGACCATAAACTACATTTCCCATAATGCACGGCGATTGCGTTACCCGCAAAGTGACGGCATCCCGCCACACAAAATAACATTTGTGTAAGTAATAAATACACAAAGTTATTTAGCTATTTCGTTATGCTACAGAGTAGTTACCTTTATTTTACATTTGGTTACATTTAGTTACATTTAAGCCATGATTATACCCGCCGTAGCGCCCAAAGTGACATCATATCCTGTCTAGCACCGGGCGTATGAGCTCCAAAAGGTGGCGTGGCGCGAAAATTTTATTTCACCTTTCAGCCCCCCCCCCCCCCCCCCCCGCACAAACAAGAGCAGTCACAGTCACAGTCACCTTGCCGTGCACAGCCACAGCCTGTGCCGTAGCCTGTGGGTGAAAGGTAAAGCTAATGAGGCGCGCGGAGGAAACGATCGTAACCTATGAATGCACTCTGACAAAGGCCGGGTCGAGCAAACAAAGCAAACGAAGGTGCTCTTGACGTGGCCTTCTTCTTTTGTCGAGTGGCCTCACAGCACATTAGCTCCACTGTTGTGAGAGGAAGAGCGGTCAAATACACACACACACACACACACACACACACACACACAAAACCCTAATTTAAATTGTGGGTCTTCAGAGGAGATAAGGGTCCGTCTTTAAGTGCACACAAGTCATATCAAGATGGAAACATTTTAAAAGTGCTGTCAAATGCATCATTTCATGCTCTTATTAAATGGGAAAACTGGGAGAAAAGTACACCAGTAATCCAATGTCTTTGTTTTGATTTAATGCGTTCATTAATTCATTCATTTAATAATTAATTTAAGTCACCTCTGCAGCTCCTACATTGTGCTTTCTTAGTAATAACAGGTGTGCCTGAAGCCTTAAAAATAAAACCCTGCGGCCTCTCCATGCATTTTTAGACGTACATTTATACCACAAATCGTATTTCAATCGTGATATCTAACATAGAAATTCCTTTAAAAAACGATTCGATATTTTCCCCAAAGTGTTTAGTCTTAGTTTTTTATTCAGATTGTTTAAAAAAAATAAAAACAGGCTGGTGGAAACCCACCGACTGAAATGTAGCGTGGCCCCTTTAAGAGCCCAATGTCCTTTTTTGAGAATGAGTTCAAACTCTGAGCTGTGTGCGTGCGCGCGTGTGTGTGTGTATTCTTGTATTTGCCACCTATTAAGGACCCTTTTTTTTCTGGCATAAACACTGACCTTGTCAGGACCAGTAGTCCTCAATGAGAGCAAAACCTGGTCCCAATGAGGAAGAATCTCATTTATGGTCAAGGTTAGGAATACGGCTTTAGTGTCCTAGTGTGCAAACCTGTGTGTGTGTGTTGTGTTTATATATTTGTGAGGTCTTTGTGGGGACATTTATGTCTGGACGCCACAACTTTTAAAGGTGCTTTTTCAGGGTTAAGACCTGGTTTTAGGGTTAAAATTAGAAATGGGTTGAGGGAATGTGTCCTGACAATGATATAAAAAGACAAATTGTGTATGTATGTGTGTGTGTGTGTGTGTGTGTGTGTGTTGACCCTGGCCTCTTGGTTGGACACCAGGGGGAAGCTGCAGAAAAAGGAATGGCTAACTGATTGTAACCTCCCCAGCCCCCGTTTAGACCAAACAGCAGCCTCTCTCCCGCCTCATGCCCTTATCTACCAGTGGAATGCAACAGCTGTGCGGGGGAGCAGCGGGGTGGGCTGGCTGAAACCCCCCTGCCAGACCCCCGCACCGCTCCCCCGCCGCCGCCGCCGCCTCCTCCACCTCCACCTCCAAGGGACGTGCTGGGCTCCTGGAAGGCAGCTCAACTAAAAAAAAAGTGAGCGAGACACACACACACACACAGTGAGAGACGGCGGCAGGGGCTGCTGCACATTCAAAACAGAGGGAGAGGGAGGGAAGAGAGAGAGTGAGAGAGAGAGAGAGAGAGAGAGAGAGAGGGAGAAGGAGAGTCAGGGACAGGCAGTGCTGAAAAGGAGAGCACAAAGAGAAGGAAAGTGGAGCAGGGGAGGGGAACAGGAGGCTGGGTGAAGGGAGAGGGAAAGACAAAAGAAGGAGAGGGGAGACTGAGCAGGGTTGAACGGAGGGGACTGAGCAAATGGCTACGGAGGAGACGGCGGGGGGAGCCAGGAAAGCCACCAAGAGCAAACTGTTTGAGTTCCTGGTCCATGGAGTGGTGAGTGGCGCTGTCCGTCATTCCCGTGAAAGGAGCTGAGCTCTGGCATGCATCTGTGTGTGTGTGTATGTGTGTGTGTGTGTGCATGAGTCGGCGCAGCAGCAGTGGTGGTGGTGGTGGTGGTGGCGGCAGTCTGTGTGTGAGAGATAGCTGGGTAAAGCTCTGCCATGTGAAGGTTATTTCCAGCCCCCTGGATCCCAGCCTGTTAGGAGATGACAAGAAGTGGAGCAGCATGGATGGATGGAGCTGAGCAGGAGGAGGAGGAGGATTTTGCAAACACACACACACACACACACACACACACACACAGAGAGAGAGAAATGGATAATATGTAGAAATAGAAGCAGGGGGAAAGCAGCCAGCTCCCCCCTTTGGCTTACAGAGACGCTTCACACTGAGCATGCTTCCCTGGGAGTCACAGACAGGAGGAGGGAAGGTGGGGGTGGGGGTGGGGGGAGATGACGACGAGCCCGCTCACAACAACACACAGTCAGAGAGGCTTTCCAGGATTGGGATGGAGGGAAGGATTTGAACCTGTAAGGTCACGAGACAAAACGTGGTGTCGTCGCGCGCGCGTAGACGTCGAGAGGCGAGGCTTCGGTCTGGAAACCGTGCAAGAACAATCGGCCCATTCATGTGCGCAGCGAGGATGACATGTCAGGCCAAGTGTTGCTCACGGTTAAAAGGTTAGACAACTGTTACCATGAAAGCACAGTGGCGGATTGTTTTGGTCCAGTTTGAATGCACTGATGCAAAAAGTCTGCGCGCGACACTTTTTGCTGCAGATTTGACTTTGACATTGAGTCAAAGTTCCTTTCATTTCTAACTGTTTGTTTCTTTGTCGACTCCCCTCTCTTTACTCAGTTTCCTTTCTAGTTGTTTTTGCCCGGAGACTCATTTAGTGTTTAAAAAAAACAAACTGAAAAAAAAAAATGTCCCACAAAATGTCACACAGCTCAAGGTGACATCGTAAGATGTCTTGTTTCTTTTAAGCAGAACATTAAACTAATAACTTTTAGCGTCGTAAAAGATGAAAAAGACACGTCTCACAGCTAAATAAATTGGGGAACGTGTATAATTTGTTACTTTTGATATGTGGTGTCCATGTAAACTATCACTTCAGGTCAAAATAATGGAAAAGGAACCATTTTTTATCTTGATTTTGATTGGAAAACGTCTCGGGATTTTATTTTTAGTAAAAGAGCAAAAAGTCGGATCAGTTCATGATCCTTAAACCCTTTAAAAGATTTGTCTTAATGATTTTTAAGGTAAAACTGTACAATGGAACACAGTAAAATGTAAAAACTTTGACCTTTTTACCCGTTAATCCCGACACCACACGTCTGCTTTTTCATTAAAGTGAATTTCACCTTCGCTGAGATCCTATCCTTGATATTAAGAAGGCACAAAAAAACCAGACCTTTACAGTATTTGTTCAGTTGAAGAATCATTTCCTGTCTCCAGGTTGTTTCATGTGAATATTTGGGAGCTTTTTTTTTTTTTTTTTTTTTTTTGTACCTTTAATCAAACTGAGATGAATGAAACATATCTGGACTCTCACCAGGAAATGAAACCGTGGCTCGTCGTCTGAACACCTTGAATAAAAAAAAACAGATAAAAACGGCTGAATAAGTTCGATTAAACTGCAAAAGTATACGCTATACCTTCGTATAATTATCTGTACTTGCTGACACCTGTGTTCCAAAGCCTTTGTGTGTGTGCATTCATGTCCAAACTTTGTGTTTGAACCTAAACTCAAAGCTCATTATGCTGCTGTTATTCACCAGCTTGATTATTAGTATTATTATTATTATGATGATTTGAAAGATAAAGTGCTGAAAAGAAAGGGTGTGAACGTCCACACACACACACACACACACACACTTACATGTCCTTGACTCTCACTCTCTTGTCACCAACGTCAGTTTTCATTCTGTGGTTTTCCACTTTTCTGCTGAACTGAGATTCACCTCCGCGCTGTCGAAAAAAAAAAACCCAGAATCCCTCAAGAGCGTCGAGAGGGTCTAAGAGACTCTATGGGCATTTGCTTGTCAAATCCCCCTCCAAAACATGCCTGAAAACCCCCTAGAACTTTGCTTGTGGCTCCAGACATAACTCTGTTTTAATCAGCGCTGATGGCGAGGCGTATAGTGACACCAGGTAGATTTACACACCGGGACAAGATGAGCTATTGTTTCTGTGACAGGAGCGGTCATTACGGCGGCTCCGCCTGTGCACACACACACACACAGAGAGAGAGAGAGAGACGTAAGGATACAATGGGAGCCGGTGATTGATGAGTCGAATGAGTGCGTCCTCTCAACAGACCAATTAACCTTGATGAGGCTCTGGCTGCTTCAAGCCAAATATTTCCCTCTGCTTATTTTCTCCCCTCCTCCCCCTTCAAATGTTGAAGATGGAAAAGTCTTGTTGTAATAGTTGTGGCAGGTTCCTCGCTGTGTGTGTGTGTGTGTGTGTGTGCTGCAGAATGGGAGAAATATTTATAGTGCGGGACATGGCGATGATTTGGCGCAGTTTGTAGGCTCGTGGCAAAGGGATGACGTTTCCTTCCCTCCCCCCCACACACACACACACACATACACACACTCTTACACACATGTCGGGTGACAGAAATACACGCATATGCCGTGTACATGCACACACTGTTGGTGGTTACCAAAGGTCATCGTGTTCCAGGCTGAAAGCGGCAGTGCTGTGTGTGTGTGTGGTGTGTGTGTGTGTGGGGGGGGGGGGAGTTGTTTGGCTGAGGTCTTGGTTTCTAGGACTGATGCGTCTTCCTCTTTCGCTCATATTGACCTCATCTTGCTGTGCTGCTTGTGTGTGTGTGTGTGTGTGTGTGTTTGAGTGCGTTTGGAGGTCAGCGAGGGCCGAGGTAATGAGAAAAGCCTTCCACTGCCCCGCATGGGAAACCCTGATAAGCCAAATCATAATACGAGACACTGTGGTTCTGTCATCTGGAATACTGAGTGTGTTTGTGTGTGTGTTTGTGTGTATGTGCGTGGTGATGGGGACCTTTGAGCGTAAACATCAACCTTTACGCCCACATCTGGATGGTTTTCGGATCAGTTGCTTAAAGGGAAAGTGTGTTTTGTGTATCGTTATTGGGTTATCAGGATATAACATAAAAAAAAGGTACCCTTAACATAACTACACTCTTAGAAATAAGGGTTCCAAAAGGGTCCTTCTACAGGGGCTGAGGTTCTACCTGGAACCATTTGCTTCTGTAAAACCCTTTCTTCGGGAAAGGGGTTTTTCAAGGGTTCTTGGTAACACTAATGGTTCCAGTAAAAACCATTTTGATCCAGAGAACCCTTTAAAATCCCTTTCCTGAATAAAGGGTTTCAAAAGTGTTTTTGGTGGAAAACCTCCAAAAGGGTTCCAGGTGGGACCTTTATAAAAAGGTTCTACCTGTCCTATGAGGACAAGCTGAAGAACCTTATATGGTTCTACTTAGCACTTTTATTATTAACCACCCTCCATAAAATAAAATAAATGGATTGAAAATATAATAAAGGACAAACAAAAAGGGAAATGACCATAATACAATGGTTTGTATATGTTTTGGCTGCTAGTTTACCCCAATCAGACCATAATTCCATAATTTTATCCAAGTGTAAGAAGGACAATAAATGTTTTAGTCAAGAATTAGAGAAGGGATGTTGTTTTTTAAAGTATGCTTGTATGACACCAAACCCCATAGAGAAAACCAGCGTTTTTTAGCTCACAGGGACACAGGAGCCGCTGGTCAACTTGTGACATAATCAGTTCTGAAGAAAGGATTTCAAACACCACAAAATCACAAAATAACCCAATTTGAAATTACTGATGTAAGCAGCGAGGGAGCGACAGCTCCTGTGTGCTGTGATGTAAAATCGTCGATTTTCTCTATGGGCTTTGGTGCAGGAGGGGCGAGAGGTTTACAGGCTGTTTGACAGTTAGGTAACATGTTTTTAAGATGGGTGCAGATGTAGCAAGGCGACTTCAAATCATTTTGCCTCCGTGAAGTCAGTATCAGCACTTTGCAAAGAAACACAAACTGCAAATGTAAAGCTTTATTTCACCCCTATCTACTTGGAATAATTTAAGTCGCAATGCAGATTTTTGCTCAAAATGTGCTTGGATTCTGAAGTGCCTCAGTTCCTCCCGCCGCCGATTCAGTGCGACAGATGTTTCATCTGTGGTGCTTTTGAACATCGATTGGTGTTGAAAAAAAAACCCCACAATATGTTGGTTTCTTTGGATAATCCACAGACCTTGCCCGGATCAGCTCTATTGAAAGTTCTAACAAAGACAAAATAGTCCCAACTAAGATTTTCTGAGTTCTCTAAAAGTACAGTGAATAATAGCACTGGGATTAAAATTTCTGTGTGCTATTTTTTTTTTGTCCAGTGATTTTATAAACGTACGACACCATAAAGAAACTGCTGATGAAAACGCTCAAGTTAATACCTGGTAAATCCGTCCTGGTTAATAACGTTTGAAGGAGTAGATTAATGGCCCGATCACAGCGGTATCATTTCTACATGTTCATGTGGCTCAGCCTTATATAGAATGTAATCTCCGCTTAATTAGATCAAAATTGGGGGTTTGATGTTTCAGCAAATGAATCAGTTCATTGTTGATCCATAGATTTACTTAACCCTGTAACACCTAAGCCTCAAAATGTAAATTTTACCACTTATTTTACCATTAAAATGGCCAGAAAATGTCCCATAACTAAGTGCGTTTGCCCATTTTTTCCGGAATAACCTTCAATATCTGGCTTGTTATGTACAATTCACTGCAGCTAAAAATATTGTTTTAACAATTTAAAATGAAGAAAAACAAAAAAAAATCCAGTTGAACAGTATAGTAAAACATATTTGAAATAACATTTGTTTTTCCAACTCTTTCCTCTCTGGTGACGAAGACGCTGATTCGCCAGCTTCCTGCAACAGCGCGAGTGAAATTACCGTAATAACCACACGTTCGTTTGGACGCGCAACTTCTCAGCTTTCAGAAACCGTTGGAATTTTTCCGATAGCGCAAACAGCCGCCCAATTACGGTAACTTTACACCAATTCAAATATAAAATTGTGGAAACAGGAAACCAATACCTGACTTCCTGGTGTTCCAAATATTTGAATTAAGGATTAAAAAAAAGGGTTTCATTAAGAACAAAGATACAATAGGTACTCAATATTCCTTGCTGCATTGATATCTCCTCCGACATTACTATGACCATTCATGTTTGTCCTATTTATACTTTTTGAATTATTATATAACTTTGTTTTCCGCTATATTTTGGTCATTGAATATGAATCTCACTCCGATCTGTACTGGGAGGGGAGTTGAAAATGTTCGACTTGTTCAGGATATTCCAATATTTAACTTTACGCTGCCATTTTCTTTCCCATTGAATATGAATGAAACCCTCATGTCACTCCGATCTGAACTGTAAGTGGAGTTAACGACTAAAAATATTCAGATTGATCAGGAATCTCCGACAACCATTATTTTTTTCCCCTGCACTATTTATGCTTTTTTAAATATTTAACATCATCTTGTCATTTTTTCCCATTGAAAACGAATGGAACCCTCATCAGATTGATCAGGAATCTCCTGCAACCATTCATATTTTTTCTCTGCTATATATCCATTTTTATATATAATATTTAACATCATGTTGCCAGTTTTTATTCCATTGAAAATTAATCATGTGACTGGAAATGGGGGGAAAACAGGTATTGGAATGAACAACCCAGACGAATGAATAATGAACAGGGGAAACAATAGTTGGAATTTCTCAGCATTCCCGGCTGCATTTTCCTGGAATGTTTCGAGAAATATTTCGAGACATTTCACCGCGCCTCTTGAAGATAATATTTGACACTTGTCAGTGTTTGTGTCACTCGATCTGCTGATCGATACGTCCGATGGCGAAAAGGAGCTCTGGAGGAGTGAGTCATGGAACCTCATCCTCCACGTTTGATAGATTTCACGGTGCCAGTCGAAAGCCTCGGGGAGAGGGAGGGGGGATTAGCGTCCGTGCGACCGCCGCTGTAAGATTTCACGTGTTCGGTACGGCGCGGGTTAAGTTTGGCCTCTTCAAATCCCTCCAGCCTTTCCCGCACATGCCAACACTCTTCTCAGATATCCATCCACATGGCAGATTCGGTTCCTGGCTGGCTGGCAGAGCTCCGGCCTGAGAGCTGGAGTCAGTTCAGCAGGTCAGATTATAGCAACACTCATTGTGTGTGTGTGTGTGGATTTAGGTGGGGGGGTGGGGGGGGGGATTTATCTCACACATTATCCAGTATCTCTCATCTGCAAAGCCTTAAGTATCACTATCTAACAGTGTCCGTCTGGAAGTCTCGTCTGAGGCCCGTTTGGATGTTGTCGTCCGGCTTAGAGAAAAACACGGTGTATGTTAAGACTCCAGACGGTGGCAACAGTGGAGCAGGAGGTCCGGACCATATGTTGTTTTAATATCCTCTCCCATTTGAAGACCTGTCTCAGTGGCTTTGACCCCCCCCAGCCCCCCCCCCCACACACACACCTCCCATTTAACGCCCAGCCAGAGTGACAGCGACGTCTGCTCGCTCTCCTTATCGCAGGATCTGTGCTCGCTCGCCATTTCAAAGGCCACATGATACGTCCACCTCCGCCTGTCCAACGTTGTCAAATCTCTCCCCGTTTTTGCACTTTCTTAAAGGTCCGGTGTGTATTTATTAAATGCACGATCACCTGATTGTATTAATTGATTGTATTGATCAGAAGATGGGTCGTCTTTGGACCACCATGTTTTTCCAGTAGCCTGCAATGGTGGTGCAATTTTGAGTATTTTGGATGCTAACCGAAGGCTACATGTGGCACTTTTCTAAAGCCCGGCTTGACTCTACTCGGTTTGATATCAGACATATCTTTTTTCTAGTGCTGTGCAATAGGTTGACGCACGACGGAACCTCGCCAGAGCAGGTACCAAAAAAAACACCAGGTACTATCACTAATGGAAGAGCAAAAAAAGAATTAGTTGAGCCGATTCGTGCTGGTACCGTGTCGTGGAAAACCAATTGGTGCGGTGCACCAATTGAGAATGGTGAGGTGCAAGATGCGACTTCACCAGTAGATGCTGCTCAATTTCACACACTGCGTCTTTAAATTGTCACAAATGTTCTTTCTCTGTTTGTTTTTTTCTTGTTGAAAGTCTAATTATATCATTACTTAGTGTATGTGTGTGTGTGTGTGTGTGCAGTTATCCACATTTAGAGGTGACAAAATGAGGGAAATGGTGTTTTTTTATTATAATTATTTATTTTAAGTGATGCAAGTGTGAAGAGAGACAACCCTCCATTTGCAGCTTTCAGCTGCTTCCCATCACTTTCTCAGTCTGTCTTGGACACATTTTCTTTTTTATCTTTTATAAAACAACAAAGAAAAACAAAAAAACATTGGTATGAATGTAACCTGACGTCACAATGCGATTTATAAATGTTGGAATGGAAAACAAATAAAAAACCCTTTCATAATTCATCTTCTTCATGATGCAGAGGTGGTTCACGGAGAGTAGAATCCGACCATGTTTTGTGGTTCAAATAGTCCAACAAGACGCCATGTCTGCTCTTTGCAAAAATATTTATAGTATTTGAAAACCACCAGTGATTTTCATATTTTTTTGGATCCACTTGTCCTTGCACTCTAGCACGGCATATTTCTTCTCTTCTACATTTCAGTTTTTCATCCAAATGCATTTATCACGCGCTTAAATCCACAAGCTACCTCTATTTTTTTTAATTAAGACTTTACATTTAAAACACGTTAAATGAACCAACAACGAGGGCTGAATCAAATCTCTAGGGAGTGAAAGCTAATCACACTTATTCCCCCCCTGGATTCGCAAAGTTAGTTACGTTCTATCTTTATTATTTAAGAATACTCAGCAGGTTATATATATATATATATATTTGAATCGCCTCAAATGATCTTAAAGCCGCGTTCTGGGACACAGAAAAATATTTATTTCAGGTTTTTTATTTGTTTTCTCTGCTGCTGTGTTCTGGCCAAACACCAAAGCCATTCTCCTGTATCTGTGCTCGATTGTTCTTCCTTCATCCTTGAACTACCTGGATGTCTGTCACAGTAATTTGGATCTGAATTGTGTGAACTGAATTTGAATTGTGAGAACTGAATGCGAAGATATATAGAGTGTTGAATTTGAAAAATTCTATTTCAAATTATACTATTCAGTTTCAGTTTTTTAATGCAATAATTCAAATTAAAGGTGCCATATGTAAGAATGTGGCCAAAAACAGTTACTACATTCAAATTAAAAATACAGAGGTCTTTTAGGTTTAATTTTTTGACGTAACTGGCAACCCGTGGTTGCTCGGCAGCTGAGACTCTACTGACTGCAATGATTGGTAGATGGCGGTAGGTGGCGCCACATGCCAAAACATGATTTCAAAACATAAAAATGATTTGCAGTCTGCAAAATGTTTTTTTTTTACTGCAAATATTTTGTCTGTACTGTTGTTGTTGGTGAGTTCAGTTTGTTATATGAACATTATTCCTGAGTCTCTGTGACATATTAGGAGGATTTTATGGCCAGTTGCTTTAGATTTATAGATATCCATCCACATGGCAGATTCGGTTCCTGGCTGGCTGGCAGAGCTCCGGCCTGAGAGCTGGAGTCAGTTCAGCAGGTCAGATTATAGCAACACTCATTGTGTGTGTGTGTGTGGATTCAGTTTTTTAATGCAATTAGTCAAGTTTAGCAATTCAAATTCAAATGATTCAAATTCAGTTTCTAGTGGTTTCAGCCCATAAGGTTCTGGCTGAGAATTAGTTTCCTGTACTTTCAGGACCGGAGAGGTGATGTAAAGGAAGAAATACATGTATTTAAACATAATAATCATAATAATATAATAAGTATGTCCAACAATAGACAATAACAGGGATGCAAATACCATTGTTTAGCTTTAAAACTGCATCATTTATAGTTACAGCGGAGTATTTCTTCCGTGAAGTAAAAGCACCTTCCTCCTCCACTCGTAGGAATGGCATTTTAATTAAGAAGTGCGGTTACTCTGCGTCTTAGACGTTGTAGAAAGTGCTCCCCCCCCCCCTCCTTGAATGAAGTGAAAGGATTCCTCTGTCTCTATCACATGAACGCTCTCCTGGTTTTCAGACAAATGAAATGAGGCGGGCGGCAGCTGTTGTCACGGGGAGTGACAGGCACAGGTGAGAGATCCCCAGTTGTTCCCACGCGTCAAGACGAGAGTGTGAGACTGTGACCTCTGACACTGTTGTTGCATTGTTCCTGAGGTTTGTGCGCGAGTGAGAAGAATTTTTACAGCCGTTTTTTTGTTTTGTTTTCAAAACACAACCGCTCTGCTCTCAGTTTGTGGATTTTCAAACACCGCTCTGGTATCAGTCGATATTTATTGTCGAAAGAATCTGGGTTTGGCAGAAGAAAAAAAACGTCCTCTTGTCTCTCACAATCGGGGCCTGAAAGGCTTTTGGTAAATCACATGCTGCATAGTTTATGTGCGCTCTAATGTGACGTGACTGTCCATCTGTGACAAACCTCATGTTGGATTTCACTCCACAGACGGTTGAAGGTGAAGCAAAAACAGAACGCGTGGAAACTGACGTCACCGGATTGCGCAAAAAGCAAACTCTCTGTTTACCGAACCAGCTGTTGTTCGATCGCTGAAAGGTTGTTAAAGGTAGCAAAGAGGTTCTATGTGATCGTCTTAAAGGGATAGTTCATGTTTTCTAAGTGTGGTTGTTGTTGAGGGGTTAACACGGTGACTTTGCTGTGGGACGGCGAGTGCTGGGAAGCAGCTGTCGGCAGGGACACACTCTCACACACACACACACACACAAAAAAAAAATCTATTATCTTCAGAATATGTAAGCTGCTTTATCTCAATGCTATACAGTCTTTTTTCTGTCCTGCACCAAAGTCCTTAGAAAAATAGCACAGGAGTTGTTGATCCACTGCTGCCTTCGTCCGTAAGTTCAAATGCATTATTTTGTGACTTCAGTTTTTGAAATTGTTCAGGTTTACCTCAGCGACGCAAATTTGCGTCCAGTAGTTAACGTGTCCCTGCAAGCTAAAAAAAATAAAAAAATGCTGATTTTCTCTATGGACTTTGGTTTGTGAGAGTGAGTGGCTCATAAACTGGAACAATATCATGTTGACTTGTAAACGTTAACAGTCATAAGCAGACATTTATTTAGTTTTAAAGATAAAATAAGACAAATAGACGGTGGTACAGTGGCTAGCATTGTTGCCTCACAGGAAGCAGGTCATTGGATTGGATCCCGGTTGCCTTTCAGTGTGTACACTCTTAGAAATAAAAGTGCTAAGTAGAACCATATATGGTTCTTCAGCTTGTCCTCGTAGGAGAACCCTTTTTGGACCCTGGTAGAACCTTTTATAAAGGAGCCCTGAGTGTTACCAAGAACCCTTTTAAAACCCTTTATTCAGGAAAGGGGTTTTAAAGGGTTCTCTGGATCAAAATGGTTCTTACTGGAACCATTATTGTTACCAAGAACCCTTGAAAAACAAATGGTTTTAGAGGAAGAGCTGCAACTAACGATTATTTTGGTAATCGATTAATCTGTCGATCATTTTCTCAATGAATCGATGAATCTTTAGTTCATAAAATGTCAGAAAATGTTAAAAAAACGTTGATCAATGTTAGTCAAACCTGGAAATGACGATGTTCTCGAATGTCTGGTTTTGTCCACAAACCAAAATGATTCAGTTTTAATGATTTCTTTGTTATGTGGAGCAAAGAAGCAAAGAAAATATTCACATTTAAGAAGCTAAAACAATCAGAAATCTGGTTTTAATCATGAAAAAAGCTTCAAACCGATTATCGATTATCAAAATAGTTGACGATTAATTTAGTAATCGATTAATAATCGATTAATCGTTTCAGCTCTAGTTCCAGGTAGAACCACAGCCCTTGTAGAAGAAGAAATTTCTAAGAGTGTAGTTTGCATGTTATCTATGTGTGTGTGTGTGTGTGTGTGCGTGCGTGCGTGCGTGCGTGCGTGCGTGCGTGGATTCATGCAGAATTGGGATTAGGTTAATTGGACACTCCAAATTGACCGTAGGTGTGAATGTGAGAGTCAATGACAACTTGTCCAGAGAGTACCTCGTATTTTTCCCCCCACAACTGTCAAGTTGAGGATAAAGCATTCGAAAAACGAATAACACTGGGCCATCAATCAAGTTGCCATTTATCCATGAAAATTGCATTCCAACGCGCTTTTACAGTGTAACATCGTAATGACAAGTTGTAGTGAAACACGTCTATTTCACCTTGCGTTTCGAAGCTGACAAAGACAAACGCAGTCGCAGCTCTGCTCCACGGTCCATTGTCACACAGACAAAATAAAAAACGACTCCGCCTTTAATCCAGCAGTGTGAAGTACATAACAGTCACAACTGATCTGATGTTTCCTTTGTTGTATTTTTAGACGCGCTTATAAATACGCACGATGGCGACGACGACGACTGTTTTCTACAAATCCGTGACCCCTTGCTCTCGCTTTCTGGCTTTCTTCCCCAGCGTCCTGGCATGCCGTCTGGAGCGAGGATGCCCCACCAGGGAGCGCCCATGGGCCCCCCCGGCCCACCGTACGGAGGGAGCCCAGCAGTGCGACCCGGCCTGCCCTCCCCGGTGATGGAGCCCAGTCGTAAGAGGCCTGCCCCCTCCCAGCAGGTCCAGCAGCAGCAGCAGCAACAGCAGCAGCAGCAGCAGCAGCAGGCCGTCCAGAACCGGGCCAGGAAGTGAGTGTCAATCATCCGTGAATCCGTCCACCACCCAAACACTGCATGGCTTAAATACAGTAGCACTTCATGTGTGACGACAATAGCCTTGGTTTCCTTCTCAACTGAACTGAAAGTCTATGTGAACATTAAAATTCATATTTTATGTAAATATAGAGTTATCAAATCTGAATATATGAATTATTAAAATAAATAAGTTATTAATAAAGAAGCACACAGCAAAGTAATACTGATATTTTTTAACAGATAGGAAAAAAAATCCTCAACCCGGCCATAACCTACCCTACATCCACAAAAATTTTCATCGGAATCCGTCCTTTAGATTTTCAGTTATGTTGTTCACAGGCGGACAAAAGACGGCCGAAACCATGACCTCGTCGCTGGAGGTAGCACGACGCGCTAGCCCCCGCTAATGAAACGTGCGGGTTATTTTTCATGAAGTGAGAAATGATTAATAGGATAATCAGCGAGGCAGCGGACATATTAAATTCACAACAGCTTTAATTAATACTCTCGTCTCATCGATCACTGAGGTGATTTAGCTTGTTGTCACTCTGTGGCCCTTTGAGCCGAACGCTAACGCCGGCACGCTAACATGCTAAACGTGTTCGCCGACGTGTAGCATGCTAGTAGGCTTACATTTGCTCAGCAGAGTTAAATACAGAATGATTTTCATAATTTTTTTTTTTTTTTTTAAGTCTATAAAATGGTGGAATTTATTATTTTAGTGGTTCAGTTGTTGAATGATTTGAAAGTCTTATCGTTATAGGTAGCACACCAGTGATTAGCATACATGTTTTCAGCCTCTTGGACTTGAAGAATTTTCCTTTTAAATTGGTATTAATGTAATGTATAATGGTAAATTAAATGTTCATTTAGCTTCTTCTTATGTTTGAGAATTAGTGATAAGGATGTTTAAAACATATTTAATCTCACCCCTTCACCTTAAAATATGAATTAATAAATCAAGCACACTATTTCCAAAAAAAATAGTTACATATAATTTAAAGGTGCATTATGTAATAAATCTAAAGCAACTGGCCATTAAATCCTCCTAATATGTCACAGAGACTCAGGAATAATGTTCATATAACAAACTGAACTCACCAACAACAACAGTACAGCCAAAATATTTACATTAAAACATTTTTTTTGCAGACTGCAAATCATGTTTTGAAATCATGTTTTGGCATGTGGTGCCACCTACCGCCATCTACCAATCATTGCAGTCAGTAGAGTTTCAGCTGCCGAGCAACCATGGGTTGCCAGTTACGTCTGAGCTACAATGGCGGGAAAAACGAAACCTAAAAGACCTCAGTATTTTGAATTTGAGTGTAGTAACCGTTTTTGGCCACATTCTTACATATGGCGCATTTAATAATGTGATAAATATCACCTAATGTATTATCATTATAAAATTATTCTTTATTGTTCACGCCAACTGTTTATAAAAAACTTTTTTAATGGTACATTTTTATTTAATTTTTGTGCCGTTTGTCTGACAAAAAAGGAATTTAAAGATGTTTAGATGAGAATAATCACAAACTATAATCACAAAACGATTAAGGAATGACGAGATGATGAGAATGAAACCATGACTTTTGGTCTCCTTTTTCTTTGCCCTTCACCTGTGCATCCCTCTCACAGCCATGACTGAGTGTTTCCTCTATTCAATCCAGTCATTTTTTTCTGTGTAACGTTCACACACCTAAGTGAAGACATGTGTGACCTAGGTGTGATTTGGCGTGTTGTTACCCTTTTTTTGTTGTCAGTGTGGTGGTCCTTCTTGAACATAATGCGAGCATCAACTGTTTTTATAACCCATTCATCAGTTTGCGTGCATTTATAATAATTTCTCTGATATTTAAAGGTGCACTATGTAATAAATCTAAAGCAACTGGCCATAAAATCCTCCTAATATGTCACACAGACTCAGGAATAATGTTCATATAACAAACTGAACTCAAAATATTTTGCAGACTGCAAATCATGTTTATGTTTTGAAATCATGTTTTGGCATGTGGCGCCACCTACCACCGTCTATCAATCATTGCAGTCATTAGAGTCTCAGCTGCCGAGCAACCACGGGTTGCCAGTTAAGTTAAAAAAACGAAACCTAAAAAGACCTCAGTATTTTGAATTTGAATGTAGTAACTGTTTTTTGGCCACATTCTTACATATGGCACCTTTAATGCACCAAAGAGTGAACCCTAAACAATAATCGACAGGTTCATTTATTATCAAAATAATCGTTAGTTGCTGCCTTAATCAGTTTTACCAGAGTAGATGAACATCTATTGTGTGAGGACAGAGATTGTGAGGCAGGTGTGGTCATTAGAGAGGCGATCGATATGCGCTGGACCTCCTGTCTTCCTCCGTTTCATTGTCTCACTATCTGCAGCACAATTGATCCGCGCACAATTAAAGCGACTTGTCGAACAGGTCTGGGGGAAACGTTGTCCTGCGTCGGTGCTTTAACGTCCAGACTCACAGGCAGGGCACTGAGCGTGATCAATGGTCCAGGGTGACCCGTCCCTTTCCCCGTCTCGCTGTTGCTTTGTTGCTTTGAGAGTGTGTGTGTGTGTGTGTGTGTGTGTGTGTGTGTGTGTGTGTGTGTGTGTGTGTGTGTGTGTGTGTGTGTGTGTGTGTGTGTGTGTGTGTGTGTGTGTGTGTGTGTGTGTGTGTGTGTGTGTGTGTGTGTGTGTGTGTGTGTGTGTGTGTGTGTGTGTGTGTGTGTGTGTGTCCTTGCCGCTCCAGCTCAGACCCCCACACTGCTGCCAGCTGAGGACAGACCACCTGTGTTAGCCAGTGTCATTGATACCTTATGGTTCCAGCGACACTCGCCTCTGCGGCACAAACAAACACTGTCCTTTGCAAAGCGACGGCTAAAAATAGGATTTAATTCTAATTTGATTTGTTACAAAATACTCCCATCTTGTGTCCCAGATATCAAGTTTGTGTGCTATTATTTACACATTATGTCATGCTTATAGGGCGTTAAAGAGGTTTTTCCTCTTTAACGCCCTATCTTCTCCAATTTTAGCAGAAAGCATAATCAGCTCCACATTCTTTTAATGTTTGTCGCTGAAAATTAATTGTGTATACATTTTATCTATAAAAGCCATAAACGAGGGGTCTCTTTTTGTGGATTAGCATAAAAAAAATTTAACTGACATTTCAGTTTCAAATACTAATATCGTGTTGTAACTGTACTCTGACGATTCCCAGCCCTACTATTTCTCTGATTTTCAAAGTAAAAGTGTTTGTTTTGATCTGGAACCATTAATACCCTAACGCTAACCCACAATATTAATGTATTTAAGATGTTAAATTAATCTATCAATTAACATGTATTAATACAGAAGTAACTCATTATAAACTCAATTAGGGGTGGGATACAATAACATCGAGTGGGGGGGGGGGGGGCTGCATGTGGTCCACAGACTTCATAAAGCAAAGAAGGAAGAGTTTCTAGATCATTTTCTTCACGATAACATCATGACTATTCAATTTCAGATGCTAATTTCAATACTTTTCACAGTTGGTGTAATATCTTTTATAATCATCATTTAAGTTGTTTTAATTAAAGCACATTAAAGCTGCAATAGGCAGAATCACACCCACTTTTCTGCTCACTACTCTACTTGGCGCTTTTTCCACTATACGGTTCGAGCGCGATTTGGCTCGGCGTGGGATAGTACCCGGTACTCCGTGCTAGAACTGTTTACTGGAAAAAGGCGACATCTGTGTTGAGCTCCTCTCCAATTTCAGACGAGCACAGACAGTGACAGAAACGCCTCCATGTCTGAAACTATCCACCGACAATAATACATTTATTGTCCAGCGTTTTCTTTTAGACTCTTAGTTTTTCAGCGTAAGGCAGCTGTTGCTTGTGCTGTTGAAGCGGTTATTCTGCAGAGTAGGTGTAGTGTAGGCTACAGTAGTAGCCTTCGTACTGTACCTTTAAACACTGTCGTTTCAGTTCAGATTTGCAGTTGAGCTGGTGGTTTTGTTCCTCTGCTGCTTCCTTTCGTGTGAAATTTCATTAGTCACTCACCTCTTGTATTTCTATTTTATTTTTTTTTCGGCTTTCCATTTTGATCTTTTATCTCCCTTCAAAACTATATCACTTGTAAAGCCCTCCTGTTTGCCCTTGAAGTGAAGTCTTTTCTCGCTGATCACGACACACGGTTACTTAAGATGCTTGAGGTTTGATTTTTTGGTCTGTGGAGGAATGAACCTGAGTTTTTTTTTAACGTGATAAATCAGATCTGGCTTATATATAAAACGTTGGGAAATAGAAAGGCTTGATTTTTCTATTCATAAATGACCATAGTGTTGAAAGTAGAGTGTTTTTTTTTTTCCTTTTATACATGGAAGCAACATCCAGAGCTCAACCTTAAGTCACACACAGCTTGTTTGCTCCCTTCCCGATCACCACAGCGTGTCCATTATCAGTGTGTTGTCTGTGTGTGTGTGCGTGTGTGTGAAGCATGGTTGTTTTGGTTCACTCAGAAACTTTGTCGAGTCCGTCAGACGAGGCAGGACGACGACGCCCAAGTCCTGTGTGTGTGTATGTGTCACACAAACACATCCCTTGTCTGAGTTTAGCACCTAATAGTAGACCCTTGAACATGACACACACACACACTGACACACACTGACACACACAGCCAGATCCACCTGGTGTTTCTCGTCTTTTTCTGCTGATTATATCTGTCTCGTCCAAAAAAAAAAAGAAAACGCTAATCGGACAACCTTCGAATCCTCACCAATTCTTAGGAAGCCAGTCGGATTCCCCGGAGCCAATGAGATGCCGGCGAGGCAGATGGACATGAGAGAGCCCCAATCAGATCCCACGCTCGGATCCAAGTAGGAGTTTCTTCTGCTGCATGTCCCTTTTCCTTACGTTTGATGACTCTTTGATGGCCCCCCCCTTTTTTTAGCCTTTTTTAACCTCAACCCAGCACTTCCTGAATGACAGACCTAGAAGATGGTGCATGCTTTGGACTGGAGCATGGCATGATGGGAACCTTTTATATATATATAGAGGGAACATTTAAAAAAAAAAAAAAAAGATTAGAATCCAACCTGAACACCTTTTGAATTTAAATGGCGGATTGTTGTGATGCAGGTGTGTGTTTTCCTTTGCACTGCACTCGTGGATCTATGAGTATTTGGCATGACGACTTAACGTAGTGTTTCACAGATTACTGCAGTGTCTCTGTGATTTTTTTCAAAAAAAGGAACATTTCTAAACTGCAAAAACAAACTTTAATCAACAAAACAGAATGATATACTACTAAATTAGGCCTAAAATCCTAAAATGTGAATATTATCTCATTTGAGAACATTGTCATTTTCAGGTTTTAGAAACACTCATCAACACTTTATGACTAAATTGATTAGGAAAATTACAGTTTTGGGAAAATACGGCCATAATGCAAAATGTGTAGGTTCTTCCCGTGGTCCACGTCTTATCTCTCAACCAAGTTTGGTGCAAATCAGCTGAGAATAAATAAATAAACAAACTAGTAACTCAACAGATGAGGGTGAAAACCACACCCTTTTTGGACATTTTAAAAGAAAGATTGAGATTGACCCATCGTTTGTTATCATCGTTAAAACCAGATTAAAAAATTATATTTCCACCTAAAATGTAATTATTAGCTACAGCTAATAGAAAGAGACATAAAACTGAAAATCTCCACAATTAACACATCACAATTTCTTAATATAAATATGTATATATACGTTTCCCTCTGTTTTCATTCACATTGCATAAGCTTTTTCATTCCAGCGTAACTGGGCTGGAACACAGATGACATCTTAAAACAGTGTAGTACAACAAAATATCTCCAAACATTGACATTTAATAAGTCAGCTTTTTCAAATCCTCAACAAGACGACGGAGCGTGGAAAAGGTAGAATTATTACAACGGCGACAGAACACCTGTAATGAATTTATCCGAGTGTAAAAGAGAGCGTTTGAGCGGAGGAGGAGGAAGGAAGAAGTTGTCGTGTTTGGGTTTTTTTTTAATAAAGAAAGTCACCGACTCTTCACAATATCACAGTATAGTCCCTCCTTGGTAAGTATGAGACAGAAAAAAAATAACAACATGGTAACAGTACACACCAATTCATGAATGAAAACACATTTACACTCACTGTATTTTCTCCTCTGTGAATCTTTGACGCTGCATTCCTATAAAACACACCTGCTGTCGCCATCTAAGTCCTGCTGCAGCGGCGTAAAATGTGTGTGTGTGTGTGTGTGCAACTGGTATTCCTTATGTTGTGAGGACCTAAATCTGTTTACACGCTCACATTATGGGGACAAAAATCAAGTCCCCATAACGTAAATCACTACATTTTAAGGTGAAGACACAAGTTAGGTTTAGGTCAGGGTTAGTAGTAATTATGGTTTCCAGGAAATGAATGCAAGTCAATGCAATGTCCTCTGTAGTCATGGAAACCCATCTTTGTGAGGACGTTTCACCTTGTGAGGACATTTTGGCTGGTCCACACAACTTTAATAGGGTTTTTGAGGATTAAGACCTGGTTTTAGGGTTAAGGTAAGGATTAGGCATTTAGTTGGGATAGGTTCATAGGTTAGGTCTATGAGTGTCCACACAAAGAACACAAAACCAGCATGAGTGTGTGTGTGTGTGTGTACCTGGTATTCCTACATTTTAAGGTGAATACGTGTTTTAAAGTTAGGCTGAGGTGAGGGTTAGGTTAAGGTTAGGCTCAGGGTCAGTAGTAGTTCGAGTTTGTCTCCAGGAAATGAATGTAAGTCAACGCAATGTCCTCTGATGTCATGGAAACCAACGTGTGTGTTTGTGTGTGTGTTTGTGTGTGTGAGCATAAGTGCAGTGCATATATTTCATGAAAAGTGTTGTGCGATGTGACACTTTGTTGGCCGTTCACGGTTCGTGCTCTCCAGGTGGACCGCTGCATTTCGGAGAACACACACACACACACACACACACACACACACACACACACACACACAGCTGGGACGCTGGGGTGCTGGATATGGCCCAGCATTTTAGCAGATGGCCTGGGTGCTACGCTATCAGTCACCATAGTAACATGCTCTCTCTTTCCCTCTTTCTCTCTGTCTTTCTCTCCCTCTCTCCAGTGCTAAGAGAAGGAAAATGGCAGACAAGATTCTTCCGCAAAGGGTGAGGCTGCATATTTTTACCTTTTGCTTTGTTTTTTTTTGTTTTTTTCTTCTTCTTCTTCTTCTTCTTCTTCTTCTTTGTGTGTTATTGTGTTTCGTGTGCAGAACAGACGAGAGTCTTGGCCAGGTTTTGATGTCAGGGCTTGGAAAGCGTAGAGGGCCAGATGATGGTGAAGGTTTTTACTTACCCCCGTTTTTGTTGTTGTATCGTTTTTGATTTAAATTGAAATAGCCAGTGGGTCATTGCAGAGCACGGGTAAAAAAAAAGCAGTGGCATCATCTCACCCTCTTTGCCACAGGTAAGTCCACGCCGTCTGAGGGTTTTAAATTAAATATCTTTTTCTTTTTTTTGTCACGGCCCCGTGCCAGACCTAAACCTCACCACATCCTGACCAGCGCACAGATGTGGACAGTGTCTGGACACTGTGAGCGTCTGGACCTCGGGTCTTATCCTCTAACATAACCCAGACAGGCAGATTGCCGCTGGCGTGGCCCGGAGAGCGGCCACTCCACAAGAATGAGTCAGGGACAGAGAATGTCTGCCACACTCCTGCATCTGCTCGGCACCTCGGTCTGCTGAGAGGCAGCCAGCTTCAGATAGAGAGGCAATAATGAAAGCAGCCATTTAGAAAGAAACATGAAAGCGGGAGGGGAGAAGTGTGTGTGTGTGTGTGTGTGTGTGTGTGTGTGTGTGTGTGTGTGTGTGTGTGTGTGTGTGTGTGTGTGTGTGTGTGTGTGTGTGTGTGTGTGTGTGTGTGTGTGTGTGTGTGTGTGTGTGTGTGTGTGTGTGTGTCTGTGTGTGTCTGTGTGTGTCTGTGTGTGCGTGTGTGTGTGCAGCCCTTGAAGCTCTGAGGACTTTCATCAGCATGGTAATGTATTGGTGCTGGCTGCTTCGCTGCACACACTACATGTCATTTTTATCCCAGTGTCCCCAGGACGTGTGTGTGTGTGTGGACCACCATATTAATGATGGACCGGGCAGCAGGAAAGGAATATGCTTTAATGGAATTTAAGGCCAAACTGAAGACATTAAGAATTAAGTGGTAATATCATGAGAATAAAGTGGTAATCATTTGAGAATAAACTCAAAATGTTATGAGAATGAAGTCGTAATCTTTCGAGAATAAAGTCGTACTCTTTCGGGAATAAAATTGTGATATTATGAGAATAATGTGGGATTCTTTTGAGAATTAAGTCATAATCTTTCGAGAATTAAGTCATGATATTAGGAGAATAAAGTCGTAATCTTTCGAGAATAAAGTTGTTATATTATGGGAATAATGTTGAATTCTTTTAAGAATAAAGTTGCAATCTTTCGAGAATAAAGTATTATTATTATAATACTTATTATTATTATTATTCATATTCAACTTCATTCTTGAAAGATTCTTTTGTTTGGCCCTAATACGATACTTAAAAACGTCTCATAAAAAACTCCCCAATATGAATTATCTGTCAAATAATCCTAGTCTCTAGTCTAATCATCTGAGTTTGTTTTTGCACAGTGACCCACTCAGCAAAGAACAAGCAGATGTTTTGCCGCTTTGATTAAACTTGATTTCCAAATCAAAAACAAGATTCCAGAACACTGTGTGTCACGGGCTGAATTCTGAAAAGAGCTGATGCATAAAACATGAGGAACATTTCAATCAAATGCACAACACGGTGCAGCCACAGAAAGTGGACGTGTTTTGAAATTTGAATATTGAAAATAATATTTCAGTCCTGTTTAACTCCAAGCCAAGTGAATCTTTAATATCAGATATTAAAAGTCGTCCATATTGTAGATAGCATTATCTAGCATTATCTTATTTATTATTAATGTCTTATCTATCAAGGTCTATCCTTATCTTAACCATTGGCTCTGCTACTAGTATCCCAACATTAAAGCTACTAAGAAGGAAAATGAAAGAGTTAGAACGTCCTTGGACCACCTACCAGCACCGAGACCTTTTGAGTCCACCACGTGCCATAGTTCCGTCTCTAATCTCAAGATTTTAATGTCAGTGTTCTTCCATTTTGTCCCCTCTAAGCAGATCCGTGAGCTGGTCCCAGAATCTCAGGCCTACATGGACCTGCTGGCCTTTGAGCGCAAACTGGACCAGACCATCATGCGCAAGCGTGTGGACATTCAGGAAGCACTGAAGAGACCGATGAAGGTTAGAAAAAGTCACTTCTGCTCTATTGTATACATTGTTTATACACTTTAATGTGAGTGAGTTTTCCATGTCTTATCCTCTATTTGTGTGGTGTGTTTCTGTGGCAGCGTTACAGCACCACATACAGGCCTGGCATATGCACTACAACTTTTAGTGTGGGGGGGGTTTCATGTGGATGAAGGCTGCCAGGGTTTAGTGGACTACACTCTTAGAAATAAGGGTTCCAAAAGTATTCTTCTACAAGGGCTGAGGTTCAACCTGGAACCATTTGTTGTTTAAAGGGTTCTTGGTAACACTAATGGTTCCAGTAAGAACCGTTTCGATCCAGAGAACCCTTTAAAACCCCTTTCCTGAATAAAGGGTTTTAAAAGGGTTCTTGGTAACACTAAGGGTAGATGACAAGCCGAAGAACCTTATATGGTTCTACTTTATGGTTTTATGGTTCTACGTCGCACTTTTATTTCTAAGAGTGTAAGTCTTTAAAGATCTTTAAACTGAAGTAGCATCGCTAAATAAAGACTTGTGGGTATCTTAAGACCGTTCTTATTCAGGAACATAAATGGCGTGATACTAGAAACCCCCCCACCAAACCTGAAACGTGTATGTGTGCAACATGGAACTTCATTCCTGAACTCTTAGAACCCTGAGAACACTGGCTGCTATTTTCTGTTACTATGTTAGAACGTATATACAGAGGCTATAAGAATGTGCAATATAGAGTATTATATCCTTATTTTTCAGCACAACCTACACTCTTAGATATAAAAGTGCAAAAATAAATCATAACTTTGACTCAACAGCACATAAGAAGGCAAAAAAGTTGCATTTTTTTTAAAGCCTGATGATCTATAAGCACACACCCCCAGGATGTCCATATAAGGATGTGTGTATTATTCCTGCAGCAATTGACCATGGGTTAACACTCAATGTTTGACCTCTGACCTCGATATTACGTTGGAAACCACATGGTATTACTGTAATATTATCTTTTTATTACCACACTGCTGCCGTTGTGCAGCTGGAGAATGCTTTAGAAACCTTACAATACTATTAGGATTTGTTGCTTTTGCACACCCAGGAACAACTCTTTTCCTCTTAGCCCATGTGTCTGTGTCATGTACGTTGACTCAACGTTTGGCGGAATGTCCCTTTAAAAGATAGACCTTCTTTAATGCCCTTGTGTCAGCAGCAAAAGCGTAAACTGAGGCTTTACATATCCAACACCTTCAACCCGGCCCGGCCCGACGCCGACGACTCTGACGGCAGCATTGCATCGTGGGAGCTGCGAGTGGAGGGGAAGCTGCTGGATGACGTGAGTTCCACTGTTCATTTTATTTCCCCCAGTTTTTTTTGTTTTTTTTAAGTAACTGAGATGATAATCTTCTAATTCAGTGAGAGGCTGCTCTGGATCTTTTTATTTCCTTATATTTTGTCTTGTTTTTGGACTTAAAATTTCAATTGAAGAGAGGGAAGATGCTCGTTGTTGTCCACGCTGTAGCCTAAAAGCCCTGATGTTCTCAGCAGTCTGGGGCAAGGCCGTCATTTCACGGCGGTAGGAAACGTTTAGGTTGCACAAACCACAAATATTTCTGGTCCGAGCTCGGAGGAAGTGGACCCTGAGAACGTCTGCAGTCTCATCTCGCTCAGCCTCTTGTGGCTTTTTATATCAGTGTACTTTGCCATAATGTGTGAAACAACGTGCATCTATATATATGTATGTGTAGAATTTGTGTGTGTTTGGACGCTGACCGACAGTCTGTGTATCTCTTCTGCAGCCTGGGAAGCAGAAGAAGAAGTTCTCCTCGTTTTTTAAGAGCCTGGTGATCGAACTGGACAAAGACCTGTACGGTCCAGACAACCACCTGGTCGAGGTCAGTTTTGCAACAAGCAAAGCAGAGTTTTTCATGTTTCATTGGTCACAATAAGTTGTCGAGTTAGTTAGTTGCAGGTGTACACAAATACATGCAGATGCATTTGTGTCATTACATATTAAACACACTTTCTTACTAATAAAATAGCAGCATTCTGCACATAAAGGTTATTTTACCCGTCAGCGTGTGATATAGAAAAATAAGAGGTTTTAGGTTATAATAGGATTTTTCATTAGTTTTTGTTTTTATTTTTTTATTTTTTTTATATGTTAGTTTTAATTAGTTTTAGTGTTTGTTGTTGTTTTTGTCATATGGAGTATTTGTCAGGTGCAAGATTCAAAAAGGTTACAGTAAGTATCGTGTGCCATAAAAACTAGTGCTGTCAAATGTTAACATGTCAACTGCGCCAACGTTAATGCACAACGTTTCCATGACGACTGACCAGAAAAAGACTCGCGTGACGTCATGTTTACATGACTCCAGATTGTTAAAGGTGCATTATGTAATAAATCTAAAGCAACTGGCCATAAAATCCTCCTAATATGTCACAGAGACTCAGGAATAATGTTCATATAACAAACTGAACTCACCAACAACAACAGTACAGCCAAAATATTTGCATTAAAACAAATCTTTTGCAGACTGCAAATCATGTTTGTGTTTTGAAATCATGTTTTGGCATGTGGCGCCACCTACCGCCGTCTGCCAATCATTGCAGTCAGTAGAGTCTCAGCTGCCGAGCAACCACGGGTTGCCAGTTACGTCAGGAAAACAAAACCCGAAAGACCTCGGTATTTTGAATTTGAATGTAGTAACTGTTTTTGGCCACATTCTTACACATGGCACCTTTAAAATGAGTCTCTAAAGTAACGCTAAACTTTAAAAACAGAGGCACACATATGCAGTACACAGGTACGCTGGTTATTTGTAGCGCTGCTCTTTTCCTTTAATAAACAGACCGCTCCAGTTTGACTGTAGGCGCGCTAACGTCACTAAAAGGAGCTAATGCAGCTAACGGAGCTAACTGGTAAACATGACGTCACGCACGTCTATTCCCGGTCGGTCGTCATGGAAATGCGTCATGCGTTAACCTTTTGCACAGCACTTATAAAAACCCTACAAAAGATGCCATTTTAAAGATATACAGAGGACGCATGAACAAACATCTCTGAATCAAATATATATAACGTCGAAGAAGTAAGAAAGTAACCGGAGGTGCAAAATGTGCCAGGTAAAAATCAGCATATATAATAATTGTCCCTTGAAGGAAACACAAATACAACCGTGTCTAAAATGGTTCCTATTCCGACTTGCTAAAAGTGTGTAAAAAATAAATTAACATATCAAAAATAAAAAGCTGTCAGTTCTTTGTCTCCTCTCTGAGCCTTGAACATCTATTCAAATCCAAATTGAAATATTTTCTCCTCTGATTTAAAGTGGAGCAGAGACTCACTGTGCGTTAAACACTCTCCGTGCTCTTATTTTGGCATTATTTGTGCCGCGTGTTGGCCACTTGGCGGGTGGGAGCTTTCAAAAGTGAGATCACGCGATCTTGCGGTAAAGAACTTTTTTTTTGTACGACAGTGAGTCAGAACGATCGTCTTCGCTCTCAAGGTCGGGTGACGGGCTCTTTGTCGTCGCGCGGAGAACGAACCCCGCGTCGCCGTCTTTAGCCGCAAAATCACCCAAACTCACACGCTTCCCCGTCTGTTTGCCCGTTGGATAAATGTGAAAATAATAATGAAATAGGAGGAGAGAGTGCGCCGACCTCCTCTCTTTCTGTAAAAACAGAAAAGGTTTTTTTTATTTTTTTATTATTATTATCATTATTAAATTCAGCATCGCAAGGTCAACACGCAGGTGTGAGCGCTGCAGAAACAAGCGCTTTCTTATTAAAAAACAGCCACAAGCTGCCCTTGACTTTGTATCCTCACAAAATGTATTGACTTAATAATAAAAAAGAAAAAAGAAGAGTGTGAGAGTGAAAATGATGACTTCTCAAGGTTCATCCTTTTAAGAGCACATCGGAGTAAGGCACTCAGATGCTTCTACTTTGAATGATTTTTCCATCAAAATTCTTTTGATGGATGCCACAATCAGTACTTCACCTGTGATGAGTCAGCTGGGAAAAGTAAAGCGAAATATTCCTGTCGTTTCCTGGCCAGTTCTGATAAAAAAATGGAGACGTAAATAAGATCGAGCGGTTTACGCGAGCGCACGAGAGACGAGGCGACGAAAATACACTCGCGGTGATTGTTGCTGCTATTTCACACGATATCATTCAGGTGCGGCGGCCGCGCGTTTTGACCTTTTGCTATCGTGGGTTTTCTCAGCGCACGGTGCACTTGTGGCTGGTTTGCAGAAACCACACACACACACACACACACACACACACACGTAGCTCTGCAGGGTGAGAACAAAGCAGCAGCCCCTGTGTTTTGCATGAGCTAAAAATGCTGATTTTTCTACGCGGAGTTTGGTGTGAGAGAGTTTTATCTTTAAAAAAGTCGTAAAATTTGACCTAATGATGGTGCTCTAGATTTTACAAATCCGTTACAATTCGTCCTCGCTGTTGTTGAGATGTTTTTGTCCGACGCGTACACCTTATAAGGTGGCACTAGAGGAAAAAGCCCAAAGTATGTACATATTGCACAGAATGAGGACTGAAGGTTAAATGCGTGAATTTGTGTGTCGCAGGAAGCATGCGACAGCTCTTCAAGACAAAAGAGGCACAAAAGCATGAAAACATAGCTAAAACATCAGTGCTTTTCACGCATTTTTAAACCGTTTATTTGTACGCCGTTGCTCACAGTGAGAAACTGGCAGAACAAAACAAAACAAATGAAGTGCTTTGATGAATAAAGTGTATAAAGGAATGTTTATTAAAATGAAACAAACCATGATTTAGTCTGAACAAAGTGACTCAGTCTGTGTTTTGTGTTTTTTTTGTTTTTTTGTTTTTTTTTCCAGTGGCACCGCACGCCCACCACCCAGGAAACAGACGGTTTCCAGGTGAAGAGGCCAGGGGACGTGAGCGTGCGCTGCACCCTGCTGCTGATGCTGGACTACCAGGTGAGGGCGCCACACACACACTCTTAGAGATAAGGGTTCCAAAAGGGTTCTTCTACAAGGGCTCAGGTTCTACCTGGAACCATTTGCTTCTGAAAAAACCCTTTCCCCAAGAGAGGGTTTTTCAAGGGTTCTTGTAAGAACATTAATGGTTCAAGTAAGAACCATTTTGATCCAGAGAACCCTTTAAAACCCCTTTCCTGAATAAACGGTGTTAAAAGGGTTCTTGGTGAAACCCTCCAAAAGGGTTATATATAAAAAGGTTCTACCTGGAGCCAGAAAGGGTTCTCCTATGAGGACAAGCCGAAGAACCTTATATGGTTCTACCTAGGAGTGCAGATACTCCTTAGAATGTACACAAATAGACTCTCTGAAATCACCTGCAGGCCTCAAGTTACAGAGAACCACTGGGAGAACCAGCCTGAGACATGGACGCTTGCCCTCACTGAAAACACGGCCGCCAATAGGGAGAACACTGTTTTTATCCACTTAACAAAAGGCTGAAAAAGCTGCTGTAGTCTTACCAAGTTTGTGGACCGCTCGTTCTCCTGCACCAAATTCCATTGAGAATATGCACGTTTTTGTAGCTCATGGAGAAACAGGAGCTGCAGGTATAAGTGCGGCCACTTTTGATAAGTTTGTGTCACTTTGGTAAATCTGAATGGAACATTTCAAACACAGAAGACCTATATGGATTCACTGATGTAGGCACCGGTGGATCGGCAGTTCCTGTGTGCCCTGATGTAAAGTTGGTGATTTTCTCTATGGACTTTGGTGCGGGAGAGAGGACTTTCGGTTTTGCAGCCAGAAAAGGCTGTTTAATGGTGATGTTTTAGGCATTGCTTTTCGTATCACTTTAAGAGTCTATTTCACGTTCCGATGTTAATTTTTAGACCGGTGGGAAACAGTTTTAACGATGTCTGACGTGATGGAGGTTAAGTGACTGACGGGGGCCTGATGTGTGCGCTCATAAAAACGCGTGGTTTGACGTGTCGTGTATGATCGTGTCTCTGCAGCCTCCCCAGTTTAAACTGGACCCTCGTCTGGCTCGCCTGCTCGGCATTCACACTCAGACCCGCTCCTGCATCATCCAGGCCCTGTGGCAGTACGTCAAGACCAACAAGCTGCAGGACTCCCACGACAAGGAGTACATCAACTGTGACAAGTACTTCCAACAGGTATGCGTTAAAGTGGAAGCACAATCGTAATTATTCTGAGCAAAATAACTGCAATTCATGGTCTCTAAGGCGTACTAAAATGATGTCATCTTAACACGAGAGAGAGGAACCGTAGATTTACTTCATCCAGGGAACTGCTGCTGCTGTCAGGTTTTGACGCGTGTAAAAAAATATTCTATAATATAATATAACTATTTATTCTTTCCATTCCGTAAACTTATACAATTCCATTTAATCTCATTCAAAACAATTATTCAATCAAAATGTAATATAAAGAAAACATTATACACAAAGGTCAAAGAGCAGTATGCTTTACTAGCGCTGTGTTATGCTTCCACCTTGCCTCCGTCAATTTACTACAGGTTTGTTTACGTTTAAAAGTTACAGACTGCAGCTTTAAATGTCATGATAATTGACCAGGTTCTGTTAATGACTGGAAACATGCAGGCTCCCCCTTGTGGCACCTCAGAATAAACCACAAGGCATTTTCTCCATTCAAAATGAACCACGAGTGTGCTTTATAAAATCCAAATCTCTGTTGTAATTCATTTAAATTTTCTCAATAGATTTGTTTTTCGTTTCCTTTCTTCTCTCCGCAGATTTTCGATTGTCCTCGTCTGAAGTTCTCCGAGATCCCTCAACGTCTCACCAACCTCCTCCTGCCCCCTGACCCCATCGTCATCAACCACGTCATCAGGTTACTGAACATTTTCTTTTTCAAAATAAGAGAATATGACAGAAATCTGAAGATTCACAGGGTTAGGTAACTGCTCACTCCCCCATACCAAATCCCATAGAGAAAATCAGCGTTTTTATATCACAGCACACAGGAGTTATTGATCATCTTCTGCCTCCATAAGTCAGTTCAAACGTGCTTTTTTCGTGACTTCAGTTTTTATTCACTTTGTTTGGATTTACCTCGGCGACACAAACGTGACAAACGGGGCGCGGCCATCAAACAGCAGCTCCTGTGTCCTAAAAATGCTGATTTTCTCTATGGAATTTGGTGTGTGATTCGCGTACATGAGTTTCCAGTTAGAAAAGCCTGTCTAAGACACAACCGTGAACATATGTTAAGATATTGGAAACAGCCAGGTGTCGATTTGTTATGTGGGCCTTTTGTTAAGTTGCTAAAAATCAGTTTTGAGTAGTAGAATAAAAACAGTCTGAGGCAGCAGTTAAGTACTTGTCAAAACACAATTAGTGCTGGTTGTGTGTGTGTGTGTGTTTAAGAAACCTATTTTTGTTCAGGAGCATTTATTCCACTCCACTAAAAGCAAAGAATAACGCGTCTAATTAGAGGAGATAAGGTGCGAGAGTTTGCAGGCGCTAAGAGGTGATGTTTTTCGAGACATTAATGAAAAGTTTTCCTTTCAGGTTCTGCATTAATGACTGTTTCACAGCTCGTCTCAAAGCTTTGATCTCACTCTTCTTCTTCTTGTTGTTGTTGTTGTTTTTTTTAATCATCTTCGCTTCGACGCCAGCGTGGACCCTAACGACCAGAAGAAGACGGCCTGCTACGACATAGACGTGGAAGTGGAAGATCCGCTGAAGAGCCAGATGAGCAGCTTCCTCCTCTCCACCGCCAACCAGCAGGAAATCGCCTCGCTCGACAACAAGGTGAGAGCAGCTGTGTCACAAAATCCCCCTCTCTCTCTCTCTCTCTCTCACTCTCTCTCTGTGAATCACACAGAGGTGACGAGGCAAGATTCCATCGTACTTTCGGGAAAAGACGAGGCGCAGTTGTTTGACTGTGACGGCTCTCTCTCTTTCAGATCCATGAGACCATCGAGTCCATCAACCAGCTGAAGATCCAGAGGGACTTCATGCTGAGCTTCTCCAGAGATCCCAAGGGCTACATCCAGGACTGGCTCAAATCCCAGAGCCGAGACTTGAAGGTTTGATTCCACGTTTACGTGTGAATACCTGAAATACACTGAAATTTGACTTTGTGATCTACAAGGTCCTTTCTGGATGGACTTGTTATGAAGTTTTCATGCCATTTCCTTTTGTATGTCATGGTATATATCGACCCCACTTTTGCACCTGCACATGTGCATAAATGAGGGAAAATGTGCAGTTACCATGGTAACTACCATGTTAAAGCTATTTCTAATAAACACACACATTTCCCCCTTTTTTTTCTCCACCTTAAAGCCACTGCTCCATCATTATGCCTATCCTAGCATATAATGAGGTGTTACATTAAATATGATCCTTCCCTCCCCTCCAATCACGAGAGATATGTTCCAGTGTGAGTGTGACGGGTCAACAACTCCTATGACTCGATCAACAGACTGCATCTAAATCTTGTCGCTTTTTGGAAAAAAAAAAAAAAAAAATCATGATCACGTCTTAAATTTGTCTGTTAATATTTTGTTATTTTTCGATACTTACAAGTTTCGAAAAACGTACAGTGCAGTACTCTCATGTTCCACCAGGGGGAAAACACTTCAACATCAGGTTGATGATAGATGTGCATGTTTGTCACCTATTATAATCATTGTTAAGGATTATTTGTTTATCATTCATGTTTGTCTTCGGCTGCAGCTGATGACAGACGTGGTGGGCAACCCCGAAGAAGAGAGGAGGGCGGCGTTTTACCACGAGCCCTGGTCCCAGGAAGCCGTCAGCCGCTATTTCTACTGCAAGGTGAGGATTTAGGAATTAACTATACAATTTGTTTGTGTTTTCCATTAAAAGTCACACTTTTTTTCATCAAAAGAGTTGCAAAATGAATAGAAAATAGAGTCAATACATTGATAAGATTAGAAAACGCGATTAGCAAACACGATGTTCCATTAGAACACTGGAAATGGGCCTCTATACACCTATGTACATATTCCATTAAAAACCGACGTTTGTAACTAGAATAGTCGTTTACCACATTAACAATGTAAAGAGTGTATTTCTGATTCATTTAATGTTAGATTCAGTTAAAAAAAAATTGCTTTTCCTCCAAAATTAAGGACATTTCTAAGTGACCCCAAACTTTTGAACGGTAGTGTAGGTCCTGTAGATGTGCTTAAAGATGCTCAGGATCATGTGATACATGTTTTTTTTTTTTTTTGTATTTTCTCCTCCGACAGATCCAGCAGAGGAGACAGGAGCTGGAACAGGCCTTAGCTGTGCGCAACACCTAAACCGAGGCCCTCCTGAATCTCTGCAGCTCATTTCAGAGCTCTGTGTGTGTGTGTGTGTGTGTGTGTGTGTGTGAGGCCATCGCTGAAGCCTGCTGAAACCTAATACCTCTAAAAATGTCACTAACTTTGTTTTTTGTGGAGGAGGAGGAGGAAGAAGAGGAGGAGGAGGAGGAGGTTTCCACAGGGTCAGCAGTGATGTAAACGTATGGAAGCCGGACGTTCTCTTGTATGTTTGTTTGTTTGTTTGTTTTTGTGCGCGACTGTGAGGACGCCCCAACGCTTGCGTAGCTCCACCCCCAACATGTACATCGTCAGACTCACTGCCTGAAAACCACAAGTTTTGGCTCTTTGTAAATGTATCATCGTCTGTCTCCGTTTTAAGACAAAATCTCAAAGCGGCTGCTCGCGTCGTCGCTGTCGGTCCTCACAGTCTTCACATTTTATGATTAGAACGTTGGGTTTTTTTTTTACGACGATTTCTTTTTCGGGGAGGTGTGATTGTGAACGTGTGACTCTGTGTGTGTGTGTGTTCCCTTTTTTTCCCCGTTTGTTCTCACGAGGAGAGTGTTTTTTTCGAAACGCTTGACTACTTACACCAGCAAAGTTGAGGTTGCAGTGTGACACATCGAGTGGATGCAGGGATATCAGTGCTATAAATAAACCTGAGCTGTGTGTCGATTTCATTCACTCTCAGGTTCTGAGCAAATCAGTTCGACGACTACCGATGTGTCTCACTTTAGTCGTTTTTTTGTTTTTTTTTCCTACAACAGTATTAGCAAACTGTAAGTATTATCACGTCAACAGATCCACGTTTAAAATGGTTTTAATGAAGGAAAAAAAAAAAAGAAAAGTATTGACCATTATAATAATAATAAGAGCTTTTTCTCCCCTTAACCCTTTAAGGTGCGCACCAAGAAAAAAGCAAAATAATTCTATTTAATTTAATTATGATAACAATAACATGAAATTAGACCCTACAGTATTTCAGATACAGGCCTCTACCAAACGGTTGAGACGTCCTGGTTTGCATAATTAAATAAATGTACCACATTCAGAACAAGTCACATTAATTTAGTGTTAGTGAGTTCAGCTTGATGCATTTTTCAATGAGATATAGTGACTTAAAGTGTGATCGACCAAATGGTTGAGTTGTACCTTAAAGGGTTAATCATCAGCAAAAATGATGAGGAGAAATTGACTTCATTTGTCACTCACTGCCTCTTGTTTGTGAAGTTTGTGTTTTTACCAGTTATTGTATTTTGAAGGTTCTACCAAAGGTTGCAACGAAGAAGCAGAAGAAGAAGAAGAGATCATGATCACTGAAATGTAAAATGGGCAAAAATCCAGATCTGGGTTTAATATTAGAAAATTGCAAAAAAGAAGAAGAAGAAGAGAAAAAAAAAGACAAGAGAATTTACTCCCAAAAGTTTTCCTTTGTAGCTAATTGGGTCTCAAATTCTCTTTAAAGTATTTCTGCAATAAACATTTAAGCCTGTGGTTTGGAAAGCTTTGTCCATTTCTACACCTTTTCTTTTTTATTTTTAATGTCACATGAAGAATTTTTCTTTCTGTCGTCTACAGATGTGAATGTAAATATGTGGTTTTTTTGTGCCCCTTTAAGAGGGCCAGCTGTACAGTATATGATATTGTGAGTGTGTGTTTGTTTTTGGAGCGGCGGGTGAGTTACATGAGTTTTGGATTAGTAGAGCAGGAATGTTAGCGTTCCTCTGTGTCCTATCTCGGTTTATTTTTGCTCCATCTCTCGTCTGTCGTGGGAGCTCCGAAAGGCCTTCCCCTCGCTCTCAGTCACGCGATATAATAATCTGTGCCACCTGATCTCATTTGACACCATTTTTTTTATTTTTTTTAAAACGACACATGACTTGTATGTATATGTTGTAATGTCAGCAGTCGGTTTAGAGCCGGAAACCTTTTCTCTGGTGGTTTCCCGCGTCGCGCACTGTGCTCGTTCCACGTCGTGTGATTGGATGATTTTTACACGTCACCGAGACCTATGCATGCTCCATCCAAACATCTGATGAGACAGAATGTGTACATACATAAACAAGGTGGCATATTAGCGGCCGGTGTGAGGAGCGTTTTATACGCTGAAATGCCTTCTGGGAAACTTTTTTTTGCCAAAAATGATGTGCCCTACCAGCAACTAACTGTAGGTGTGATTTTTCTTGACTGTGTTTTTTTTTTTGTTTTGTTACTAGGTCTAAGTTATATTAACTGCACATGTTAGAGGAGTAGACAGTAGTAGTATCTTAGTCCTGTGTCTGATCCAGAGGGATTTTCCTTTGTGTGGTCAGGGCATTCACATTGTTGTCACTGAATCACGAGCGCCCTCTTGTGGAGGAACATTAGAAGCTGCAGCTCTCTGACTGAACTGTCCCTTCAGACTTGACTGTGGTGACATGTTTTGCCCCCCCCCCCCCCCCTCAACTCCCTGCATGTGTTTTTACCAAGAGTGGGAAGTGCCCTCTTCCTCTCAGTTTACACTGTTGTCAGAGCGCCACCGACAGGACGATTATAGCATACACAATACTGTGCATCTGTAAAGAGCAAACACTTGTTTGGTGATGATCTTCTACAAAAGAAAAATACATTTTAAAAAAAGACAAGGAGAACAAATTAAAAAAAAGAAAGGGAAAACAGCTGTGACACTGCGAGACAGCCTGGATGTAAATAAAGAAGCGCTTGCCAAAGTTTGTAAATGCCATGATTTCTGATAGTGTCTTTTTTTACTTCTTCGTTTGTCTCCGTCGTGATTTCCTTCATTCATTTTATGTCAGTAAAGATGTTCAGCTGAAATATTACATTCATCGAGTGTGATTTAGGTCATAGACAAACTAAGGTTGATAGCATTTGGGTATCTAAAAGGCGCCATATGTAAGAATGTGGCCAAAAACGGTTACTACACTTAAACACCGAGGTTTTTAAGGTTTCGTTTTCTCTGCCGTTGTAGCTCAGACGTAACTGGCAACCCGTGGTTGCGCAGCAGCTGAGACTCTACTGACTGCAGTAATTGGTAGACGGCGATAGGTGGCGCCACATGCCAAAACATGATTTCAAACATAAACAGGATTTGCAGTCTGCAAAAGATTTTTTTTATTGCATATATTTTGGCTGTACTGTTTGGCTGTACTCTGTGACATATTAGGAGGATTTTATGGCATGGATTTATTACATAATGCACCTTTAAATGTATTTATTTTTATCATAAAGAGATGACTCCGCAGATATATTTATAATATCCTTCCATTATTTGCACCAGTCTTTGCCAGAAACTGAGTCAGGACCAACAGATGACGCGCAAGAGATATATTTTGGGTCTCCAAAATCCATTTACATTTACATGTCTTACATAACTTGTAAAAATGAGCTTGTGGCTAATTTATCAAACTGGAAATGACTGGTTAAAATCATGGTGAAGCAAAAAAAAAAATTGCAGTAAAATCTGTCTGAAACATAATATTATACACAAATGTAATCTTGATATGAATTATATGGGGAATTGGGTCGCAAAAATCAAGGTGAGAGGCAGAGAACGCCCTACATCCAATTAATACTCCAGGTATTTATACTAAAATCTTTTGAAAAGAGTGGAAAAATGTTTTTAGGGCATAAATAATGCCGTGATTTACTTCTGCAGACAACACAGATTTATCTCTGAAGAGAAAAACATATTTGTCATAACTTTTGGACCCCAAAATGTGTTCCTATTTACTTTTAATTCCCGCTCAACGTAAGCAGTTATCAGTAAATGGAGACACGTTTGCCATAAGAAATGTGGTCTCTGCAGTAAACTGTGCTTATTCATAGCACTTTTGGATAAGGACCGGACATCACACATCAGAATACAATATTCGTTCAGTAGAAATACTACAGTATAGTTCAATATACCCTATAATGACATGTAACCGCTATAAATGTGCCTGATTCACAAGTCATTTTAGTTCAAAATGCAATTTAACTTTCACTCAAGAGCAAAAATGACTCAAATATCTTTCATTATCTGATCTTTATCACAATAACTATTGAAACTGACTGAGTTTATTTTGTTATTTTTGTCATAATAACCTTCTTCTATGGGGTTTACCAGCAGCTTGCATCCATGATGTTGCATTACTGCCCTCCTCTGGAAGTAGATTTTTTGGTCTTTTTTTATTTATTAACTTATACCTGTCTGTATCTGTCATGAAAGCGAGTCCCATGCTTTAAAATTAACATGATCCTTTGTGAAAAAGAGTGATTTTCAGGTTTGACTTTCAGCATGAGCGAAGCGTTTGTCAGAGGTGGCAGACAGACACTTTATTGTTCACCGACTTCACTTCAGGTGGAGCCCTTTTCCACTGTGAATTAACAGCCGTGCTGTAATCCTGACCACAGTCACGCTCCCACCTCAGAAAGAGCCTCTTTCACTCTGCTCATACCTCATTCTCCCGAGAAGAGTTTGGTGGGTGAGGGGTGCCTCGACGTGATCGTCCCAGGCCTTCATCGAGGAGGGAGGCTGCCGTGAAGTGAGTCATTCAGCAGCGATGATGTTTGACCACTCTCTCCGCAAGCGGGAGCTCGGCTACGTAAACGCGACCCTCCCTCTGGGCACTGGGTTCACTTCTCTCCACCAAAGACACGTGTGTTCTGAAAGGTTTGCCAAAAATCCCAGAGAGGGCCCCCGGGGCTGGGGTGAGGATTTACAGACGGGATGTGAGGAGATGAGGCGGGGCAGGGAACACTGCTTCAGTTAAGACTTTAGGCAACTGTCTGACTGTGAATATGAGCATGTCATCACAAGTGACACATCACCTCACCAGTTTTTGTTCACCGTACACAAACAGTTGTCTTTGTGTCTAATGAAACTTTCCGGGATAGAAATAAAAAAAACAACTCCTGGCGACAGAATTACTCTTTAATTAAAAAAAAAACAAAAAAAAAAAACATGTTAAAGAAAAGGCTTCAGCTTGTTCCAGTATTATTATTTAAGTTTCTACTCGGTCGCTCGACGTGGTTGATTACCATCGCTAGACAAAACTGTACCGTGTAACTTGACCATCAAATGATCTTGTGTGGCCCGGCCACATTCCCCACACTGCACACAGGAAGTGACTTGCAACATAGTACTATTAAAGTGAAACAGCTACAAATGAGAGTTTCAGAAGTAATAAACTCTACTGCTCGTCTACGTCTCGTTCCGCCCGCCCCTTGCGCTGCTGCTGTATGCACACAAGCGCTCCCTCAGGTCTGACATTATTGCTTGACAGAATGTTGCGTACATGGTCATCTCAGCTACTTTTCCTACGTCTTTGATCATGTATGAATTTGAGGAAGTTGAGGAAGATATGTTAAATTGACTGTTTTTTAAACTGTAAGTGCAACATACGATTGGAAAGTGTCCGTTTCTGTTGTACGACACAGGAATTGTGTATAAATCAGGCTTCGTGGCTCCTTTTTCTTTCCTCAATCAATTATTAACAATGGCACCTTTTACTTATGTATTACATTTTCCATGAATGTTCATAAATATAATGGAATGTAAATTCTCAGCTCCTGTTCAGAATATGTCCACAAGAGAACAACGAAGAGCTCCTCTGTATTCTGTGAATGTCCGAACCTTCATGTTTCATAAAATGGTCTCAGACTCACGAGTAGTGTAGTTAGTGAGCAGAATGTTTTAGCGGACATTAGCGCCGTCAAGGTGTCCAGCCACAATGTGTTTCTGTTTTTAGTGTGAGAATTTCAGTGTATGGATCACAAAAGTAAAGATTCACAGCATTAAGCGTGAGTATCCTTTACTCCAGGCAGCATATGTGAGGTTTTAAATGTACTTCCATGTGTCCTCTAGGTGCTGTTGGCCTGTTCCTGCTCAAAAAGAGCCATGGCCAGATGCGAGCGTGACCCCAGACCCTCCAGGTTGCTGAGTACACAGCGGTGGTAGATGTCCTCGCTGAACCGAGGATTGCACGCTCGCCGTACGTATTTCTGGATCAGCGCCGGCTCTACAGCTCTGAACACATGTAAGCCTGAGTAACGGACAAATATTTCGTACACGTCCATGCTTTCCAGCAGCTCCTCGTTGTCTAAAATGTCAGCGGCCATCTTGGTCCGTGCAGTCATGTAATCCGCGTTGTAAAAGCAGGCCTCGTCAAAGACCTGGCGGTCGAAGTGACCGTCCCGCAGTGACTCGGAGGCAAAAGAGGAGGAGGCGGCAGATGGCTGCTGGTCGCGGTAGAGTACCGCAGGATTGTATTCCTGGAAGTGGATGGGGAAGAAGACTTGCCAGTTGCTGATGGCGTTCATTCTGCAGCGGTTCAAGAAATCGCCGTTGACTTCGGTCCACACGCTGGACAGGAAAAACAGTGTGTCCACTGGATGCTTCTTGGAGATGATGTCCATCAGCTTGACCTGTGACGGCACCTCTGTCTTCACGCTAATCCAAGGAATCTTTACATCCCCGTAACGTTTCTCCACCTCGCCGATCATGGCTTTGATGCCAGCGAACACGTCAGTCTGGCTGACTCGCTGCGCGTCGAAAGGATCGTATATGAACAAGAACGTGAGTAAAACATTGTCGTGGGTGTCCAGAGTGTTCATCACATACATGTCCAGGAAGTTACTGACATAATCCTGATCCTGAGCAGTGACAGGCAGGATGACCTGCACCCGCGTTGCCTCCGTCACGTAAGGCATGGGGATGATCTCAACTGCACTCAGAGGTCGCAACAGGGTGACCCTTTTCACAATGACTTGACTGTGGCCTTTCTGGGTATAAGCTTCCAGCGCGAGGTCCAGCACGTACTCCATACCACGCGTGTGATCAAAGCGTCGGTACCCGTTGAGAAGACGCCGCTTACGGAAGCGCAGCTGCGGCTGGTAGCGTTCGTTCAAACGCTCCACGGCAATCTCCAGAATTGCGTTCACATCGGCGCGATCCGCCCCTCTCATCTCACACTTCGGAGAGCCGTCGACGCACGAGTAGATGTGCTCTTCTGTGAAGTACTCCCAGTTTATGACCTCAAAACGCGTTTTTGGTTTGAAGGGAGGGTTGATTCCAATAGGCCACGTTACTCCAGCTTTACCCTCTGGTGTCAGATCACTCAGGTTGTTGATTTGAATCTGATGAGTACACAAAAAAGTGTCATACAGTATATATATATATATATATTATCAAGGCTGGGGATTTTCCATTAAATAAATAACACTATGCTAAGTGGTGTAAGGTTCAGTTAAATCAAATCAAAACAGCCTTAATTACCTATGATTCGCAACTTAACTACACAATAGCACATCTTTATAATAAGATCAGATGTGGTGGAGAGAAGGAAGAATATAACGTTTAAAAGATTGGCTTTTTAGCTCACAGAATGTTGTCCAATCAGATAAGTTTTTTTATCAGGTGTAATCACAAACCTGGAGCTGTTCGATCTGTAGGTAAGTCCATTCCAGCTCGATCTGGCTGAAGCGTTTGTGCAGGCGGTACATGAGATTGGGTTCCGATACAGGGTGCACTGTGAAGGCGTGTTTAAACTGTGCGCTGTCTTCACGCTCTGGATCAGCATTTTTCCCAAGTTCAAAATAGCGATAGGTCATCTCCTGCGAGCCACACAAACATTGAGGAAAAACGTGAGGTAAGAATAGCTATTTCACTAATCAAACATGCGTTTCTCATTCTTTACCTGGTGCGCTTCCACACAGCTGAGACCCAGATAGTCAATAATACATCGGCCCAGCCACTCATCAGGTCTCACACTGAGGATGTCGTTACGGCAGGTGTCGAGATGCGGCTGAAGACGGGCCAGCAGGCTGCGAGACAGCAGGTAGCCGTAGCCTCCATGGCAGTAGCGTGCCTTCTCCTCCCCACCGATGAACTCCTCCGCCCTGCCCATGTACAGGTCCTGACCTGCACTGAGGTGGCCCACAAGCTCAGACAAACGATCTGCCTGCATGTAAGTGTCATCCTGTGCTAGGAAGAACCAGTCGTAGTCCGAGCCATAATGTTGATGGAGGTGACGGATCGTCTCGTACATGAGCCACACTGGGCGGTCGTCGCCATGGGCAACCACCGTCATCCCATGAGGTACTTTGGGGCTGCGCAAACCTGTGAAGAAAAAGGTCCGGTGGAAGTGGTGGGCGACAGTGCGGTTCACTGCCACAGCCAACGTGTTCAAGGTGGCTCGAGAGGACAGCACGCCCACAAGCAGTCGCTCTCTGATGCCCAGTTCAGTGTGGATATAACGGGTTCTGGAGACATAAAAATTAGGAACGACAGATAGATCAATTTCTCTCATTACAATTATTACAAAAACTATTGATTGCAGACCCTATGAGGCTGTTTTTAAGAAACTCCAGAAAACATCCAAACATTCTCCATAGTTTACAATATAACAAATGCAGTAGGAGATTGTCTCGTTGCTATGTGTTCACAAGAGCAGGAGGATGGACAAAGGATGTGGGTGTCTGCAAGAAAGCAGGACACTCGTCCATTCACGATCTCACTCACTGTGTTCACACATACAGCCCCTACAAACATTATTATTTGTAGTATCTCTGGATGTTGGTGCTGGTCTATAAGCAGCCTAGCTCACACACAGTAAAACCCACATTGGTCGACCTCTAGTCTTACTTCCCTGTTTCTGTGCGACATTCCACATGGAGCTGCTACGTCAAACTAGTACTTTATTTCAGACACAGGCTTGTGTCAGTGTAAAAAGAAATAAAACAGACAACAGTGAGAGACATCTGTTCAAATGTTTCCAGACACAGAAGGGGAGTAACTTTGATTAAACAACTATGACTAAATATATTGAAATCTAGACTTACTAACAAGAGAATTGACAAAAGTCAAATAATTTAATGTCTTACTACAAACACAGTAAGATATCAGTCAGTGTTTTGAGCCATTTCTTTGACAAGCGTATGTCTTAAAATCCATTATAAAAATGTAATGACAGATTATTTTTTTGGGGAAATTTTTTGTATGGCTTCTCTTCATTAGCACCTGAACACGACTCCAAGACTCACCTGAGAACTTTCTTATGAGGCTTATTTGGGTCCTTGTGATACGGAACTATACGTGGCTGGAAATCCTCATCCGCGGCTTCATCCCTGGAGACTCTCTGGGCTTCTCCTCTGCCCAGGGAAAGCCATCCGTTGCCCAGTTCATCCACGCAGCCGTCGTCGGTGTCTCCCTGTGTCCAGGACACCATTAAAAGACTCAGACTGCACCCCAGAGAGAGCCCGAGGATGAGGGGTAAAGCAGGCCTGAACAGGGCCAAAAACGAGGAGAGGCGCATTTCGGGAAACTTATTAGCTACACTAAATGAAGCTGCTCTGGAATGTGTTTCTTTACCAGCAACAGTGTGCTCAGCATTTGAAGAAGTGTCAAGTTCCCTGTCCTAGCTTAACACATTCAGAAGGAAAATATCGGCAAAAATGTACCTGTAAATTATCCACATGTGTTTTATTTTAGTTATCGAGCAGTAATAACGTTTTAAATCAACCTATGGATAAAAAAAAGGTGTGTTTGAACGCCACACATACAAACACAACCTAATATATCGTTAGCCTCATGTTTGGCGACATCAAGTGTGATGCTAAATCAACTATGTTAACTAGTTATGAATTAATGACTAATTGTTGAACGCTATTACCGTGTAATGCGGCTTCACTAACCAGACGGGTTATGTTAGTCACTACCGTGTAACCTCGGCACAATCACTAAGGATGTTTTCTTAGCTAGCGTTAATATTAATTAGCGTAACCAATTTTGACTAGCATTAATAGCTACCTATAAAGAGGGCTAACAAATGTAGCTAGACGCGATTAATGTGTCACCAGGTACGGTTTAACCTTTTCACTTTCCTTTTATCGAGCTGGTCTGTTAGTTTGTTAGATAAAACGCGAGATGGCTTAAAGTTTTTCCTCGTTTTATGAAAGTATATTCCAAACAATAGCGTTATATTATGTGATGGGTAAAAAAACTAACATCAGAGAGCATGCTAACAAGCTATCATAGCGTCCGTTGTTTCAGTGCAGATACGTCGGTCCATCTCCACGAACACAGACTTGAAGGCACCGATCCCTCACTTCTCCTCGCCGATGTGGGCAAAACAACACGGTTCAACAGAGCCGTGCACACGTCGTCCATTTTCTTCACTTTCTTCACTTCCTCATAAACTGAGTGCCACATGCACAGACGGTAAACGTGTTTTTTTTCACCCGCATCATCCTCATCAGTGTGCGAGCGAGTCCCTGCAGCAGCAACAGCATCACCACTGACTGTGTCAGCTGGGCCGCGTATGCAAGGGGTGGGAATCACGGGGTACCTCACGATTCGAAGTCCACGATATCAATAATATCGCGACGATTCGTTGGTAATCAATATTTGCAAGACAATCATATAGATATATTACGACATTTGTCGAATAAGAAAACGTCCGTGAAATGTTAAATGTGCAGGATTTCTCTATTTAATCACAACATTGCCTTATCACATATGTGGTCCTAATCCTCCTCTTCTTCACATATACTCCAGACACTGTTAAAGTGACATTATATTAAGATTGAGCAAGAGATAAGGTGAATTGAATTATTAATATTAATATATTATGCTGTTGTTATTTGTTAAATGTTGTACACACTACGGCCACATACCCTGGTATACAGTAGAACAATAACAACCAGATGACTCCTCACTTTCACAATAGATTTAGGGAACTATGGTGGCTTTCATGTATAAGAAATAATGCAGTTTTGTCAAAGGATTTTAGTTCAGAACATGAAAGACACACTCTGTCTAGTTTGTCTGTTAGGGCTGATGTAGAAACATTGAAATCTAGACCTCTGCAAAGCAACGCCCTTGCTTTAAGTACTTAGGAAATCCTTATTTTAAATCTCCAAAAACAATGTGTTTTTGTGTTTGGTTTTAAATTTTAAAGTGACACTCGCTTTACAAACTATACTTATGGTTAGTATATTCAATTATTGCCAATTAACCATCTGACATGTTAAACATTGGACCTGTGCTTAGAGTCCCCACGGCATCATTACCAATTAATGAAAAACCATAGCGAGTATATATTTCAGCACATATATAGCATATACTAACATTATATGTTAATAAAACAATTATTTTATGAATTAGATCTTGCTCCAGTGTTAGGACTATACGTATACATTTTATTGCCTATATTGAGGGGCGGGGCTATATAATTTCTCCGCCCTCCTTGTCCATATATGGTTAGTCTGGCGATCCGGCGTGCGCCCACATCCACCCGGCAAAAAATTGGACACGAGACGTCGGTGTGCTCCGGAGACCGGTACTGAATTTCAAGGTAAGAGCGATATTAACGCGGTCTGACAACTCATACTCAAATAGGGGACACACACACAGTTTATAAGAACAAAGCACCGGCTTAAAAAATGCTCATTATTCTCCGAATTAGCCGCATTCAGTGCTTGCCGTAGCTAGTTGGGCCTTGCGTCAAGTGAGCTTTAGCGGCACGGGCCTGTCAATTGTTGCTCGCTGCCGCTATTAGCTTAGCTAGGAGGCTAACGTAATTGGTGGACAGTTTGTACAAATGGATATACTTTGCCTCTCGTGTGTGACACCTTTTGTGGCACAATGCGTTGACTGTGCTGACTTTGTCGTGTCGTCAACCCGACATTCCAACGTGAGATAGAAATGTACTGCCATTGTTAGCGGCATTAGCTTCCTTTAGCCGCGAACAGCCGGGCTTTATAACGTGAGGAGGACAACGTGTGAGCAGGTGGGACTGAAAGGGGTTAGCATTTCCACTACCGTATAGAGTTCGTCACACTGTTCCGTTAGCTGTATCAGGCCTTTCTTCAAAAATGAAGATCGAACTAGCGGCGTTCGCATTATTAGTAACCAGACATGAGATGAATCGAATGTATTTACGCAATACATTAGTGACGATGCTTCACCGGTACTTGCGTATTACCACCCGTTTCTGTCAGTGATGAGTCATTTTTTATCCAGTGTTATCCTGCCCACATGTAACTGGTTATATATGTATAATCTTCTAAAAACAGGCAGAGAAAATGTATCAAATGACCAGAACAGCGGGGTGTAAGTGTAAAATACAGTCTATTTAAATCTGTATCAGCTTTTGTATGCAGTAAAATACTGATGTGAAGTAATGAATGTAAATATCTTGTTGATTTAGGACTATAATTCAGTAAATTTGGGCTTAAATTAAAGTGCTATGGTTTAAAATGTGCATTGTAAACTAAAGCACTTAGTTTGACTGGTCTTCCTCCCTTCATCTGTCTTTCATGTGCATTACACTCGCTGACTGGTCTTAATTCCCAGGACCGCTTGTTGAGTTCCATGGAATTAAGACCAAGATGTGTTGGTTGTCAGTGGTTTATCAGGTCTGCCCTCAAGGGACCTCTGCCTTTGAATCAAGGTCCATCATTACATCTGATGTTGAGAGTAATACGTGTCCTTCCTCTTTATTTTTCCTCTTTTATTAGCTCTGCACAACCATGCCATCCGACTTGGCCAAGAAGAAGGCAGCAAAGAAGAAGGAGGCTGCTAAAGCTCGCCAGCGTACCAAGAAATCTGATGGAGATGAACTAAATGGAGATGGTGACCAACCAGAGACCCAGGAAAATGGAGCAGTAAGCAATGGTGAGAGGAGCGCTGATCTTTTATACTTTTATTGCTGTTAAAGGTTTGGTTGCGGTTAATTAATTCCTGAGATGCTGTAGCGTAACACGCCTTTTTATGAGTCACAGTTGAACCTGTTGTTTTGTCCATAAGTGAAAAAGTTTGTCTTGATTTGTTTTGACAGACATTACCAGTTTGACCCAGGAGCTGGATGAGTTTGAGCTCCAGAAGACGGAGGCAAGGGCTGTGACGGGTGTTCTTGCCTCGCACCCCAACAGCACCGATGTCCACATTAGCAGCCTGTCGCTCACCTTCCATGGGCAGGAGCTGCTCACGGACACCAGCCTGGAGCTCAACTCGGGCAGGCGCTATGGCCTCATTGGACTTAACGGCACAGGTATTTGTTTCCAAAAACGTAGGACATTTGCAGTGGTATCTCCATTAAGAGATGATGCTGTGTTTTCTGACAATCCTAGAAACCTAGAAAAAGTCATTAAAATTATTATTTTGTTTCAGGAAAATCCATGCTGCTCTCAGCCATTGGGCATCGAGAGATTCCCATTCCAGAGCACATAGATATTTACCACTTGACCCGGGAGATGTCCCCCAGTGAAAAGACAGCTCTGCAGTGTGTCATGGAGGTTGATGAGCAAAGGATCATGCTGGAGAGGGAAGCGGAGAGACTTGCCCATGAGGACTGTGAGTTACATGTGATTTTCATCATGCAGTAATAAACTGCAGAGGGCACGAGAATGAGCCGTCTTGCAGGCACTTAATGCTGTTGAAATCAATGTTAATTGTATGTCTTTCCATTTATAGCTGAATGCGAGAAGCTGATGGAACTGTATGAGCGTCTTGAAGAGCTGGATGCAGACAAAGCAGAGGTTCGAGCCTCGCGGATCCTCCACGGTCTGGGTTTCACTGCTGCTATGCAGAACAAAAAACTAAAGGACTTCAGTGGAGGATGGAGGATGCGAGTTGCTCTAGCTAGGTTAAAACAAAGTTTATATTGACATCATTGAGTAATGTACATAAGCTGCTTTGTGCCAAGTACAGTTAAACATGTTCATAGCAGATGATTCTTAAATGATTTGAAGGTACTTCTGCTTTATTTAGTGTAATTCATTTTAAAGGAGTGTCTACATTGTTTTTGCAGAGCTTTGTTCATCAAACCCTTCATGTTGTTGCTGGATGAGCCCACAAACCACTTGGACCTGGATGCTTGTGTGTGGTTAGAGGAAGAGCTCAAGTCGTGAGTCCCAGATCATTTTTGTGTCTTAATTAGTTAAATTAGTTACCCATATATTATCATGTTTATGCAGGGTGTCTGCAGGGTCTCTAAAATGTATTAAAAGTAAATTTTGGAAAAATGAAGGCCCTTTAAAGTCAAGTCAAAAACTTGGAAGTGGTGATATGGTCTTAAAATATTTTGAGAAGGTCTTAAAAAAAGAAAATCCTTAAAAGGGTATTGTAATCAACTTCAGGATTCCTGTATACTCTGTTATTAATTACCTATGGGGTTCTATTCAGGTTCAAGCGAATCCTCGTGCTCATCTCGCACTCTCAAGACTTCCTGAATGGCGTGTGCACCAACATCATTCACCTACATCAGCGAAGACTGAAGTATTACACGGTAAGACTACTTGACCTGAAGCCTCTCATGGTGTCTTGACAAAATGACTCATTGCCAGCAGGTTTTAACAGCCTTGGCATCCCTTGGAAGTCTGGAGTCTCTTAAACTTGTACAAAAGAGGGTACTCTTTGATCTCATTATGCTAAATAAGGAAACTATGGGTAGGCTGTTACTATTAATGTCTGTGGTAAGGCCTGCTGGATGACTATGCAAATCTATTTTTGTTTTAAGGGTAACTATGACCAGTATGTGAAGACCAGGGAGGAGCTGGAAGAGAATCAGATGAAGCGCTTCAACTGGGAACAGGACCAGATAGCACACATGAAGGTACACGATCATTCCACTCTCATGGTTGTTGTATTTTAGGACTTTATTTGAATACATGTATTTTCAAATCAATATAAAATGAGTGCTGACAAGAGTTAAGGCTACAGCAAATCCAATCAATTTGCACGGGAAAACCTTTACATGTCAATGATTTTATTCTCCACACAGTCGTATGATTCCAACAGTCCCACACTCAATGTTCCGTTTACACCACTCTCCTCCAGAATTACATAGCCAGGTTTGGTCACGGCTCTGCGAAACTGGCACGACAGGCACAGAGCAAAGAGAAGACACTGCAGAAGATGGTGGCATCAGGCTTGACTGAAAAAGTTGTGAATGACAAGGTATTGTATCATCGTTGGTTACAGATTCGTATGTTTTTAAAAACTTGACAGCTCAGCAGGTTTTGACCCAATGACACAAACACTTGATATTAAAGCTTCTCTCATTCGCCCACAGACTCTGTCATTTTGTTTTCCTCCCTGTGGGAAGATTCCTCCTCCTGTTATCATGGTTCAGAATGTGAGCTTCAAGTACAGCGACAATACAGTGAGTATACTTGGTATTGTAGCATGTTCACTGTATGTCTGAGTTGATTTCTCAGTCTCACCCACCTGTTAAATGTTTCCTGTAGCCACACATATATAAAAACCTGGAGTTTGGGATTGACTTGGATACACGAGTAGCTCTGGTGGGGCCCAATGGAGCAGGAAAGTCGACATTACTGAAGCTACTGATGGGAGAGGTTGGTTTAAGTTCCTTTTTCCAGTGTCCGACACATTTTTTATTTTTTTATTTTAAGAGTTGTATTCCATCTTGTGTTTTCTCTTTTTAGCTCCTTCCCACTGACGGCATGATCCGCAAACATTCTCACGTCAAGATTGGCAGATATCATCAGGTAAATCGTTGCATCTAAATCTGGGAGAAAATCAAAGCGTTTCCTCAGAAACGCAGTACATTTTTAACATCTCCCAATGTGTGTCTGCGTATATTCCAGCACCTAACAGAGCAGCTGGAGCTGGACTTGTCTCCTCTAGAGTACATGATGAAGTGTTTCCCCGATATCAAAGAGAAGGAAGAGATGAGGAAGATCATTGGTCGCTATGGTCTGACAGGAAAACAGCAGGTGGGATTACATTTTTTAAGATGTACTTAACAATTAAAGAGTAAAAAAAAAAAAAGAGTCTCTGGGATTAACGCCTGAAACCTTCGTCTTCCAGGTCAGTCCCATCAGGAACCTGTCAGATGGTCAGAAGTGTCGGGTGTGTTTTGCCTGGCTGGCTTGGCACAGCCCTCACATGTTGTTCCTTGATGAGCCCACTAATCACTTGGATATCGAGACTATTGATGCATTGGCAGATGCAGTCAATGAGTTTGATGGCGGCATGATGCTAGTCAGCCACGACTTCAGGCTAATTCAACAGGTATGTATTGGATCTGTGTAATATTTGTTACAGATTATTAAAACATTTTCATTGTGACTGGCACCATTATAATCTCCATTTTCTCTCTCCCAGGTGGCTAATGAGATCTGGGTGTGTGAGAACCAAACCATCACAAAGTGGAAAAGGGACATCCTGGCCTACAAGGAGCACTTGAAATCAAAGATTGAAAATCAAGCGCATGACATCTGAAACCGCCGCACACTTGAGTCCACTCCTTTTGTCCTGCGTCATGCATTCGATCTGCGAGCTCACAGAAGGCTGAGACAGGTTTGCACTGCAGGAAACATCACCAACCAGAACTGAAACAATCTCTTATGCATCTTATTGAACACGTCTCTTCAAAATATTGTACCGGTTATTTTCAGTTTTGGTTTCACAGTGCTGCATCTTGCTAAACCCAACCCCACTCCCTTCACCTCAGGCTGCACTCTTGATTGGCTGATTTCACCTTGAACCATCTCGGTGCATTTTGGAATGCATTCCATCGTGCTGTGTTCATAGAAAAGTTTTATTTTTCCAAATGTTCTGTTCCCCCGCCCACCCCCCCCCATGTATGGAGCAACTTTTAGGTCATATTTTATGATATTTAAAAGTTGACTTTTGTTCCGTGTAAAACATTTCGGCCTTATTTAACAATGTAATGCAATAAAGGGTTTGTCTGAATAAACAGAACATTACAAACGGTATTTAGATTTGAGAAAACTTTTATTCTTCTTGAACCCTGATGAATACAGTGGTATCCACAAATCAAAAGGCTTTAGGGGAAAATAAACTATTTTACATCTCTGTAAACAAGAGGACAAAACTACAAGTGAGAAGAAGTTGCTTTGGATTCTGATGTGAGCTGCATAGATCCTATCCTATTGATACAGTTTTATGACCAAGTATTTCACTCACCAGTTCTCCGGGTAACTAAATAGCTTTACTGCCAAAAAGAATATTGGTATTTCTTGGCAAACTAACATCAAAGAATCTGAAAGATACTTGCACAAACAAGATGCCAATGCATCTCCAGGATGCAATTAAACTACAGGACGCCAGCTAAAATGCATACATACAGGTGTAGATTCAAAATGTAAAATAATTTGTCTGGCCCTTTTTTTTTTTTTAAGAGAATAAAACTGGAATGGAAACTGATGATGGACATTTAACTGCAAACAAAACCATAAATGTTTTTAATTTAAACTTAAAGCGGTGGAGATCAAAACCGTCCACTGGTCAAACTCTAGCATGTACTAATAGACCAACGTATTCAAAAAGGAGTCTTTTTTTTTTTTTACCAACTAATCTATCATAAAATGAGATGTTCAATGTTCTAATACAAAGGACTAAAGAAATCATATGCCTTAATATCTACCAAATTAACAACCTCCTTTGGTTGAATTAACAATTAGTTAACTTATTAATCATTTAATATATCTGCCTATTTTAAATCTGAAAATCCATGCAGTTATGCTGCATTACCAACACTACGAATATTTCTGCGCCAGCCAAGAGAAACCATTGTCTCCAACATACAGATCTGCACTTAAAGCTACGACATTTGTCAGGTGGCCTTCTCCAGAAAAGCTGCAAGTAAATACTGATTCTATATACAGTATGTAAACATTATATTATGTGGCCTAATTGTTGAACACAAGTCTCCTGTTAAAGGTTTCAACTTGGCATGCATATCATGACCCATTAGTGGCACTAGCTGCAGTTGAAACAGTGCAAGTTGGAGGAGTGTTTTCGTTTCGCTGTTTCCAGGTGATGCTGGAGGCAGTGGGGGTTAAGAGGACGGCAGCAGCATTCGGCGACGGCACTCTCTGGTATAATATGCAAGGACCAGTCGAAGGTAGTGATGCTCACCGGGCTTCCCATTATTCATCTGACACATCACCAGATGGGATGTCTCGAGTATGGGAGGCCTGTATGCAGCTGATGTTGCAGAAAGAGAGAAGGTTCGCAATCCCACCCGGGGTCACACCGGTGTAGTCCAGATTCACCTGAGCCAGGTGCATGTGTTTGAGAAATTTGAGACCTGTAGAATAATAATTTTAAAAAGCATCACTTAGATTTTTTTTTACAAATAAGCTTATGATGAAATATTTGGCAAAAAAGCCAGCTGGTTCAGCGTGTCACCTTACCGTGGTTTGTGATTCGTGTCCGGCTGAGGTTAACCTTAACGAGGTTATTACAGTGGATCAAACCTCGCTTCACGACATTGTCTCCCACCTGAGTGTGGCATATCCCCAACACCTGAAAGAAACAAACATAAAACATCACCACACAATCATGCAGAGAAAAATGTCAGATTTTGATCCCCATCTGGCCTTTCTGACAATGACGGGTTGATTTTTAACAGATTATCCTATAGCGTGAGGGATTAACAAGCACGCTTTTAATGTCATTGGATGCACCAGAGGCTTCCCGATTTGTCACTAATCCATTAGGAATTTTAAAGCGGACCTAGACCGGAAGTTCCAATTAACGCTGTTGTTTAGTGTGTATCTGCGTCATTACCTTGTTTACGAAGCCCTGAAGGTTCAAAACAGTTCAGCCACTGCTGAGAACGCTGTGTTTTATTGTAATCTCGGGCTCAGCGAGATCTCTGAAAAAACCCGGTACGGTTACGTAAACACCGGTTCTCCAGAACAGCAGATCGTCCTGCTCTGGGCACTAGTCCGGGCACATCCGGTTGCGTACATTGAACCGCAGAAGAAGAATAACGTCCGTTGTGGAGGTGTTTCATGAGCGACAGCGTCTTCTGACTCTGGGTCAAAGTCATAAAAGGGACTGCGGTGGGGAGTCGTGAAGAAGCTATTTTTAAACACTGTTAAAATGTTTTGATAATGAGTAGCAGTGCATCCACCGTTCCAGAGGGGGGAGCTGTGCTTCTGAGAGCGGGTGTGCTGAATATGTCTCTTCCGGGTATTGGCCAATCACAAGACAGTTGGGAAGGCTCTACGCTGGCTGGCCAATCACAACACACTCTGTCTTCTGGGTGTGAGAGTTCAGTCTGAAATATCACGGCTGGGGAACAGCGTCAGAAAAGAGGATTTCTATCGGCTCGTTTACAGCAACTAGGAGGTTTTTGACCATAAAAACAAGTTAATGTATGTAAGTAGACCTCCATAACTAACATATATGTGCAACAGGACCACTACTCTGTTAGCTTTAAAAGCTGTTGCTGGGGGTTAAAGTAATGGTTTAAGTTTTGCAGTGACCTGTTGGGTTCAAAATCAAAATCTTAAAGTGACCAGGTTCTCACCTCAAGTTGCGGCAGACGGATGATGAGGTCAGCCACTCCTCGGCTGGTTACAGACGTCTGGTCCAAACACAGATCCTGCAGATCGCGTAGCCCATGCAGAGACGGAAGTCCAGCATCTGTCACCCGAGTATTACTGAGTGACAGCTTCTTCAAACTGCATACATTAAACACAGTATCTGTGTCAACATGCTTGTTGTGATGGTACTCGGATAACTGTTTGGTTGTAATGTGTAAGGTGACTGACTTAGTCATGGAGAATAGGTGTTTAACTCCTTCATCTGTGACATGCATGTAGTCCTTCAGGTCCAGCTCCACGAGCAGGGACAGATTGGAGAGGTGAGACAACCCAATGTCATTCACAGAGTGGCGTCCGGAGAAGGTGATGTGGGTCAACTTTAGACCTGGGAGGAAGGTAGAAACCTTTCTATAAGTTTGATTTGACACATTTCTGATCGTTCATTCCCAATTACTGACCTGAGACTATCTGTAGGGCATTGTTGTTATCGTTAAACTCAATTCCCGCCAAACTGAGGGAGGACAGGGCAGGGAGGTTGGCGATGTGCATCAGTGACTCCTCTGTCACGTGAGTTCCATCCAGGTTGAGTGTCTGCAGGCTGGACATTTCTGCCAGAGCCGAGACATCCTTAACCTGAGGGAAACACGACACATCAAAACAAGAGGTTGAACGTCTGCATTGAAAAACGATGGCATGGTCTGTGCCCGGAAAAGCTGGAATACCTTCGTATGCTTGATGCTGAGAAGTCGCAGTTGAGGCACACAGGCGGGAAGGACTGCCAGCGTAGCCTCTGTCACTGCTGTCTCATTCAGGCTGAGCTGAGAGAGGCAGGGCGGAGCCGACTGGAGGTACATCACCATCCCGTCATCACTCACTTTGGTCTGGTCCAGCACCAGGACAGACAAACTCTTCAAACCTTTAAAGGACCACAGGAAAAACAACTGTGATGTGCATGACAAGGACAAAGGAAACTTTTGAGGACTTGCACGGAACTGTAACAACCATTGAAGCAGTGTTACATCATGTGTTTTCCCTGTATTACAAGTGTCTGAGCACTGTTCGAAGCACTGACCTGTGATGTGCTGCAGACAGGAGTTTGTCAGTTTGCTGCAGGAAGAGAGTTTCAGGTACTGGAGTTTGACCAGGCTGGACAAGATTGACAGACCAGAGTCTAAATAGAAGGAGTTCAGGAATTGAAAAAAAAAAACACTTTGTGGCAACAGTCTCATGCAGAAACTACTGTCTAGGATGAAAACCTGCGTACCTGTGATGAGAGGCGAGTTCATGAGACTCAGGTGCTTGAGTGCCATAAAGGCCCTCAACTGCCGCAGGAGCTCATTGGTGGTGTAAGGGTAGCTGTTGAGAACAAAGGTCTGCAACGGGCAGCCAAAGAAGAGCTCCAGGGTGCGCGGACGAAGAAGCCTTTCGCGGGACATGTGGTTGAGCATAATCTCTGCTAGCTCAGGGGTCAGACATGCCAGACTACTGCTGTACTGCATGCTGGGGGCTGAGAGAGTGACGACCACAGTGAGTAAACAATGAGACACAGTTGACTGAAAACCACGGAATGGTACGGTTGGATGCTCTGTGATCTCTCACCGGTCATGAGGTGTGCAGTTGCACGGGAAGCCAAGGCACATAGAGACGGTATATTGATTATCCTGTAGGGCCTTTTAGGAGGCGACGGCTGCCCCTGTAAGCCACTAGGGTCCTCTTGCTGTGCAGCTCTTTCAAGACGTTCAACTGCTGCCAAACCTGCAGCTCCAGCTGCGACCTGACCTCCTGCATCCTCTGGAACTGCTTGGTCCTCTGCCGCAGCCTCCCTGAAACATGCATACAACTGTCCTTCAAGCACACATATTACATTTTGACGTCAATAAGACTGGATTACACCATCTGGACACCCACCTGAGTCGATTGCCTTGCTCTGGCCAGTGATGCCTCGGCTCAACTCCTCCTCGAATCCTGTTCTCTGGAAAGAAAGGCAGCCTTGGCATTTCTGCAAAATAAATGTCACACACACGAGTTAGTCGGTCGTAAAGGGACAAAGGCGGGCGGGTTCTAATGATCAGTTTCAAAGCGATGAAAACGTAGCAGTAGACATAAAAAGTGCTTTGACGACAAAGCTTTGATAACTGCGCTTTGATGGCAACTGTGCTTTGATTACGAACGGCGCACGGTACAGACACACAGACTGGAGATCATCTCAATCATTAACATCTATCACATATAGTAATATAGTGAGTATAGAGTAATAGTTTCACCTGCTGGAAAGTTCTACAAAGTCAGTCAGGGACCCCTTCAAGCCTGTCACTGTCTTCACAGTGAAAATAAATATGCGGATCACAACCACATAATCTAAAAGACTGAGAAATGAATGTTTGGCTGTCCAGCTTTAAGCTCTTGGGGAACTTGGCTCTAATTGGTGCCACTGTGAGCTGTATATTTGACAGAAAGGGGCACTCGCTTATGTATTTCCTAATCCTAGTTACGCATGAAACGTGTTACTGGGACAAAGTCTAATGTTCTGAACACTGCGAAACCTATACAATGCAGGAGCAGATCATATCTTGCCTGCAAACCAACGCTAATTTTCATAATCGAGTTATCTGTTCATTATTTTCTCGATTAGCTGAGTACTTGTTGAAAATGTCCATCGGTGTATCCCCCGACCCTCAAAAAGATGACGATCCCAAAAGTCTTATTTTGTCCACACACCAAAATTAATCAATTTGAATGATTTCTTTATTGTTTGGAGCAAAGACACCAGGATGAAAGAAAGTGGAGGCGAAAGGAAGGAAGGGAAAGAAACCAGAATGTGGCTGTCACAAGCCCAGTCAAAAGGGTAAGGTACCATTTAGCACGTAAGGAGGTTCTTCCTCTTGTTCTTCGTCTTCATCAACCTCTATGGCAGCAGCTTCCTCGTCATTATCAGGGACCAACCTCTGGCCTCGCCCTGTTAAGCACCAAAAATACCATGTTGTTAAGTCATACAGAGGAAATAAAAGAAAAACAATTTTCTTTTCAACCTTAAAATATCATACTTACCCCAGAAGTGTGAAGGCCCAGACAGTGAAGGACCAGCTCCGGGAATCCCTGCGTAATTCACTGCTTCTTCCCACACTTGGTTGGGCAGTGGTGGTGGAAGACCAGAATCCTCCGGGATGGGGATTTGAGGCTGAGGAGGCACAGCACAAGGAGGAGGAGGAGGCTCATTCTGTACCGTTAACAGTGGATCTGCAGGATTTGGCGGATCCCGAGGTGTTTCTGGAGGAGTGGTCTGAATGCACAGGGCAGCATTGGGCGTTAGGCCGAGGGAGCGCAGCGAGCACGCGAGCTCTGCCTCCCCAAAACGTTTCCGAGGGAAACCTTGGAGGAGAGAGAAGGACAGAAGGGAGGGGTGACGTCCGGAGATGTGCTCCACAACACTGCGAAGAGGGGCATCGGCCGGGAAGCGTTCGCGGATTGACTCGCCGGATGGCAGCCGAATCTGCAGCAAAACACAAAAATTACAACTCTTGCCATTTCAGTTTATACTTTTATTTTTAAGCTGAACTACAGCACAATACCGTACTGAAAAGCATTTTTAAAATGTTCTTTTGTATTTCAGTTACAGTTTTTGTGGGCTTGATATTATTCAGGTAAATGATACTTATGTTTTTGATATATTCTACTTTGCATTGTTATTGTGTTTTATCATTTATAGGTGTGATTCAGCTTCTGCTTTGCCCTCCACATGAGGGTTGCCGGGAGCGCTGGTGCCAATCCCAGCTGACATGGGGCGAAAGGCAAGGTGAGATTAAAATGTTTTATTTATAAATGTACCATTAACCATTAACCAATAAGCAAATACAGTTCTTCATGGACCTACCATGAGGACACAGTTGTTATCGACATTTGTCTGAATCTGTCCCCCGAGCCTCTGCCCTTGACCACTGGGAGGTGAAGTCTCCGCGACGGCGCCGGTCTGGGTCTTCTGCTGTAAGCTCTTCCGATCCTCAGCTATCCGCTTCAACACCAACTCGCGCTCCTGGCACGACGAAAATAGACTTAAATCATGAATTTGCTGATATATTTTCTCTTTTGCCAGCTTCCCTTTTTCACCACTGACCTGTTTCTTTTGTCTTCTCTCTGCTCTGGCTTCCTGAGCAACACGGCGTCTTTCTTGCTCTTCAAAGTCACTTTTATCCTGTTTGATGCGAGACTCGACGGGCAGTGGCTCTGGGGACAGGCTGCCTGATTGCGATGGTCTCAGCACCAATGAAGGGCTCGCTGTTAAAGTCCGGGACAATCGAGTAGAGTTAGTTTGCAAACCAATTACAAAGTGATACTGAAATTTAAAAATACATTTACATGTGGCACAAAAACGCTCTGCTCGTTTGCTCGGAGCAGAACTAAAAGCTTCAGAGGTGGAGGTTTTTTTTATGTACTAAATGATTGTGTTTTCCTGTCCTACATAATGGTGCTATACCTTGACTGCCAGTGGGAGATGCTTGTTGTTGGGAAGTGCCTGTTGCCTCTTTAGGTGGGTTGAAAGCAGAAAATGCCGTCTCAGCAGGCTGCGGTGACTGCTTGACCAACTTGTGCCGTGGATACTGACCCTGTAAGAGCCTATTAATACACAAGAAAGGACCACAGCATTGAGAGAGGAGGGTTTTTCATTTTTTTTTTTACTTCTTTGAAAATGAGAAAGACAACACCGAATGGCAACTTCACTCACCACTCAGCTGCCGCTGGCACTGAGAAGTGGCCCGCCTGCACAGCGGCCTGGATCTGTTCCTCTGTGAAACCCATCTCACTGAGGATGAGGAATAACTCCCCAATGGTCTGTAAACAAAAAGTAAAAATGCAGATGTTTTACAATTAGAAATGGCCAAGCGGAAAGGGAACTTGGCTTGTAAACAAAGGGTTGCCAGTTCAAGTCCCCACCAGGTTAAAAAAGGGCTGAGCAACGTATCCAACCCCTCTTAATTCTAATAATAATAATTTTGCCTTCAGCAACAGTTTATTATCAATCTTGGCAAGTTTGTTTTCAGATTAAACCTTCAACTGCAAAGTTATGTTGCTAAAAAATTGTATGATGTGTGACATTAAGAAAAGCTTTTGATCCTGATATTGTCCACAGTGATAGAAGATGGACTGATGCTAAAAACAATTTCTAAAATATCACTTTCATTTCATTGTTTTTATTATGATATTATTGGTATCGTTGACCATGTGTCCACGTATCATATCATGAGGTACCCTATGATTCCCAGCCCTAATCAATACCATTAACTGTGCTTATGCGTAAACAACATATCGACATATTTATTTTCTCTTTGTCTTGCAGGCATCAGAACATGACTGAGACTAAAGCTGCTGTTAAGCCATTTAATCATTTTTAAGTTGTCACTGCGTATGTTAGCTCGTCGGGATAAAAAAGCATTTCAAAATGGACACAGTGAAGTCAGCGAATACACATTACGGAGAAGCAGGAGCTAGCGTGCAGCTAACGCTCTCTGTGTTGTTATGATTGTGGTATAACCAGGCTGTCAAACGAGCGGCGTTAGCATGACGGCTAACAGTTAGCTTGGGAGAGAACGGCAGCGAGGCTAAAGCTAATATATAAGTCGAGTCGGGTGATGTCAAGGGCGGAGAGGAAACTGTCATCTTACCGAGGAGGCACCGGCGCTCATACCGATGTTTCAGCTTTACTGTCGAAAAGAAACCGATGCCAATGTGCAACTTTGTTGACTTCCTGGATTGTCCTGCAGCAGTGTAGCCTGCTAATATCTTATGCTAGTAGCTGCGCTGACCTCTCACTTTTAGATTGACAGAACATTCACATCAAAGCAGCCAACCAGAGGCGGACAAATCCAATCTGCTCCTCCGTTCGGTTACAGAACCCAATCACTTCCCCCAGCAATGACCGTCCATGACCGGACGCGACGCGAAGTAATGTGCGGAGATTGAATTTGTTGACTCAGAGAATGAGTCACGAACCCGTGATGTCAGTGGAAGATAACGGGAAAACGGGACTGCAGTCAAGTGAGCCAACATTAAAGGCAACACAAATGTTAAATAAACTACTGAAGTTTAACGATATTTTGCGTGGGGAATTTATGTCGCGTTATTTTGAGCATATAATATTTTAATTGAAGGGGGGGAATTGAACCCTATATGTTTGAGACCATCGTTTTTGTCCACCACAGGCACTGGTACCTCACGTAAATGAGCACAATTGTCTGTTGAGAGAAAGAAAGTGTTCCATTATCAGGTTTGAAACATAGGAATTATTTCCAGTTGCAATTACAGTAGGTAACCACTAGGTGTCACCCACGCTTCATATTTGTCACCTTCAATAATGATATTACGCCTGCTACAAGATGCAAAACTTTATTGATCGAGATCATTTCGACAAATTACAATACAACCTTCATCCTCTAAATTTTAAATTAGGATTATTTACACAAAATATTTATGTTCTAGACGAGAGTAAATCAGTTCCTCATTTAAAAAGGGAAAAAAATGGCCAGCGTTATTAATCTGAATTCACTGAAAAAGAAAAAAAAGGAGAGACACATTTGAGCCAAACAAGAAGTACAACAGCGAGTCTCTTGTCTGGGGAAGTGTGTCAGTGGATGCAATGGTTCATATATTAAGTGACTAATTAATTGTGAATGGGGGGAACGGCCAGGTGACTGCACAGAAAAGCATTTATTGTATACAGAGCAGCACAAGTAGAAGACTACTACTGGTTGATAATGGAATGACAGAGTTAAAGTGAATGAATATGAATGTGAATTATATGAAAATATTAACTTATGACAGTGTGGTTATTTGATTATCCATATTATTATTATTATTACTATTATTATTTACAAATATGTGACATATAAGCCATTTTCCAGACACTTAAAAGTAGATTTTACTGTAACTGGAACATCAGGGTGTATGGATACTCAAAAATAAACAAACAACGAGCTGATATTTGCTAACTTTTTGAGAAAAATACATTGAAATAATTTGATTTATGGAGTGTTAATTGTTGACAATATAAACGCATTTTTGATGCAACATTAATCAAAGTATACGGTATGTACATTATATTATTTCACATATGTGAATTGTCCACAAAAGACAAGCTAAATGTCTTTTGAGTTTTGACATGATGCAACTTCACCTGTAAATGTTGCTTAATTTTACAAACTGTACCTTTAAGGTTAAATTTGTGATTTATTTTCAGGAATACAATTAACTTGACTTGGGTAAATAATATAAATAAACAATAATGATCAGCCATGTTTTGTTTGCTTTAGGAATATTTCTCAAATTTGAACTTGGCCCCAGAGGTTTGATGATGATGATGATGGTGACGCTCATCATCGTCCCAGCGGAAATTCTCCTTCATTGTGGCCTTCGTCAGAAAGTGAATCATCATGTACGCACGCGCAGCCACTTGTTTCTGCAGGAGGCGGCGGAAAAAAATCACAGAAATAAAACCGGAATTGGAGTGATTGCTTTCAAAATAAAAGCACAACTAAATCAATGTCTGAATCTATATTTGAATCAATCTAATTTGTATATTATTTTAATTGTACGATTTGGAGGATAAAGCGGTTGGTAATGGATGGATGGATTTGTCTTGAAACTTATACTTTATCGTTTTTTATTAATACATTCATTTTGCATCAAAAATATGTTCATATTGTCAGCAATTATCATTCACACTAAGAAATCAAAGTATGAGACTGTACCTAAAAAAGGTAAAAATGCTTTGTCGCTCCAGTTGTACCCAATCAGGGTACAAGCACTGTACCTTTAAAATTTGTACCTCTAAAGAAACATTTCTGCACCCCTAGTGACAAAAATATACCTGTATACACCGAGAAAGGTACAGTCTCATACTTTGATTTCTTAGTGTGTTCCATATAAAAACAAACACTTTTATTTTGAAGTATCATTTGAGTTTGAGACCCCCCTGAATTAAATTATTTATTATTATATAATCCTGTGGTTGTTTTAAGAATACTTTTGGTTTGAATTTATGTGAAACATCATTTAAAAAAAAAAAAAAAAATCAATTATTGGTCGGACCCTTGGTCATTTGAGTTTAAGATTTCAGTGAATTAAAACTTACAACAAACATCCTCCATTCACCAGTTCTGTGGTTGTTTTAAGAAGAGTTTTTTTTTATTTTGAAATATCTGTACCGGATGTGGAAACGTCTTTATTTAAGGCCGTTTGACACCGGTTCATCAAGTCATTCGGAGAGAGTTTGGGGTGAGTACCAGCCACCGGCGTGTTGATAATCTTCATTATCTGTGATGTTCTGAACGTAATTACGATGTTTCCTCCTCGTGGTGTTGACAAATAACTGTACGAAGCGGTGAAGTTCGTGAAGTGCGGACTTTATTTTCGCGTGGAGCGGGTTGTGTGTGATGACAGCAGCCACTTTATGGACTGCCACACAGGCACGAGTGTGTCCAACGGTGTCCACTGCAGCTGGTACTATCAGAAAACTACGCTTTGTTTCAAGGCTTTTTTTTAACAAGATAACAATTAAAGGAGAAGCGGCTGAAATAATTAAAGGCGTTTGAAGAGAAGAAACTTCTCATTTCCGACATATTTATTCTGATTTAACGTCGCAGGCTAACGGTGACTGCCTCTGACAGCAGCAGGTTGTGGTCAAGGATGTCTCCGTGTGTGACAAATCATTTCCCATGTCCTTAACAAATAAAGGAGTCGTTCAGACTGTGTGGAGACTGAATATGGTCAGAATTACTCATTTATTCATTCGAGCTTTGCGTTTGCTGTTTAACATATCATAAGCAGGGGTGTTTCAAGGGAATTCGGGGGCCTCAAGCAAAAGGCATCTTGCCAGCATCATAAACTAACCGTAGCTACGTCAACACAGAACAAGTTTTGAACTCCGTTTGGAACAAGTTTGGAAATGTTGGCTTTGTTTCAAAAACAACAGTGACTTCAGAATCTCTTTTTAGAAAAAAAAAAAAAAAAAAGGGAACCATACATGAACAGATTCGTGTTACCACAGCGCGTTAGAGGTAGGGATGGGAATCTTTGGGTGGCTCACGATTCGATTCAAAATCGATTCTCGATACAAAAATTGATACAATGCATAGTGTGTTGAGGCAAAATATGGTATCAAAACAATAGAGTTTGTATACTCTCGGACGCCATTTTTCACTGTAGCCAAAAGCAACCTTGCGTAGCGACCCCTATTGATCGGGTCGGAAATTGCAGTGCGTATCCGTCACCACGACGCAGAAGTATGAAGGCTCGAGGGGTCTCCGTGGTTACGCAGTCGGAGAAGTATAATGTGGCCTTTATTCATTCAAAACAAATAAAAACTTTCTTACTGTACAAAAAAATTACTTGCATAAATAAAGCTGCCTTTTTCTCCCAGGAGTTACAAAAATAAACTGTACACAAAAAACACAAACTGGTGTTTTTTTCAAAATAGAAATTAAAATTTCAATTTCGATTCATAAACGTTTTTGAAGTTTACGAATTGATTCAGAATCGTGGATGATTAGAATCGCGATTCCTATGTGAATCGTTAACCCCTAGTTAAAAAGCGAGTTTAACGCGACCGAATCCTTTCAAATTGCAGTTGGTTGTGTGATATTAAGCCATGTTCCCATTGAGTGGAACGGTTTGGTACAGTACGTATATTTTTGCACTTTCATGAAGAACAGTACCAAGATAACCGTTCCGTTTTTCCGTACCCTTCCCTTTATCGTTCCAAAATGTACTGAATGACGACATCAAATCGGAAGGTCGTAGGTCAGACCAATACTTCCCCAAACCTCACCCTACAAATATGTGTTTTTTTAATTATCGAGAAATGGTCTTCAAGGACCCTCACCCTTTCCAGACTCCGACTTAATCTCAGGTTTAAGTTCATGGCTTCTTTTCTTAAACTAAGGCGGCCATTTAAGTACTTCGTTGGCAGTAATCGTCCTCTTCAATACTCAATTGTTTGAAAGCGATTGTACACTTATAGAAAACATACTTTATGGTTGGAATATTCCATTTCTGCCACTAGATCTTTGAAATGGTTACACTTTGGACCTGTCGTGCTTCATCTTACGGTTGAACTTATCATCCCATTCTGTCAGCTTCTTTATTTGTATACATACCAGTGCCAATTTTCTTTCTTGTTTTGATAATAGAAGGATTTGATGAAGTTGTATAGTTTGGAGACGGTGACAGTGTTTTTGTTAAAACAAGAGCATATTATGGTCTGACGGATTGAAGATAAAATGTCACTGATCATCTAGTGAATATGAATCACATCACATGGAAAAATATGACGTTTTTACAAATAAAATACATTTATTAATTTTAATAGCTGTACAGATAGTTTGGGAAATGTGGCCCCAGAATTGTGCCTCTGTCACATGGTTCATAGATGTCCTTCCGTACCCTCGAGCTGGAAGGAGGAAGGATGTCACTTCTGCTGAGTCACTGATATCGTCTCCTCGTTCACGCCAGGTTATTCAAGGAGAATACAAAAGCTGTGACCCATCGTACAGCGAATATCTTTTTCCTGACGCGTATTAAATGTAAATGAAACAATGAAACGTCCTTGTAGTGCTCGGAATAGAGGCAATCTGAAACATTTCAGTCACCGAATCCGACGTCGTTTCCGTATTTGAACGCCATCTGATCCGTGGTTTCTTTTGCGGCTTTTGCTTTCTTTTGTCACGCGATCCGCTGCGGTGCTTGAAATCTTCATCTTATCTTTTTTTTTTTTTTTGTGAACCTACTTTCAGCTCTTATTTTTTTTCTCTGCCTCAGTGGAATTTGAAAAAAAGACTTATTGTTATCGAAGATAAAAAAATAAGTCAAAGCAGTGCATCTCCACATTCCTGTTGTGAAATGCTTGGTCATGCTTAAGTGAAGGAAGAGGTAGATAATAGGCTTTGTTTTCATCACGGCCTATTGATTCTTTATGTTTGTTTTATCTTACCCTCTACAGATAATCAGATCCATTATTTTGTCTTTAAACACATCAACCTTAAAAAAAAACCAAAAAAAACAATCCCAACCTAAACACCATGATCTTTGACCTGTTTACTAAAGGCTGCAGACTGCGGAGTTGGAAATAATTATCTCTTTTAAACATTCAAGTACATGTTGGCTCAAATATCTTCTTTTTTTTTTAACCCCAATCCTATCAACCACAGCTGTTCCCACAGGACTATAAAGCTAAATTCTCATGCCTGTTTATACTCGGTCTTTATACTTGCAGATCTTAAAGTGTAATCACTCGTGTTGTTTCCCAGGAGTTTAATAAAAGGCTGATTTGTGTTTGAGCGCAGTATGAGATGGTAGGGCCCCTTTAGCTTTCTGGATATTTTATTCCTCTCATAAATACAGCTATTATTACAAGGTTCACATTATTTGCATTATTTTTACCACAATGTGCTCTTAAAGGGATAGTTTGGCTGGCAGCAGAGACACAAGGGAAACGCATATTTTAGCCACTTAACCAAAGACACAGCAATAAAATCGATGTCATTTTAAGTCTACGAAAACTTAACAACAAGTTCACGTCTTTATCTCACAGTTGGATATGCCTTTCCAATAGAAAACTGAACCACTCACTTTCCCACACCAAAGTCCATAGAGAAAATCAGCATTTTTACATCACAGCACACAGGAGCTGTTGATCCACTGCTGCCTTTATAAGTAAGTGTTATGTTGTGACTTGCTTGTTTAAAATCCTGCTCTCAGATTTACCTGACGCAAACTGACCACATGAGGCAGCAGTAGACCGGCAGCTCCTGTGTCCCCCACAAGCTAAAATCACTGATTTTCTCTGTGGACTTTGGTGTGGGAGAGTGAGGGGTTTCCAGACTCCAGACACATGAACATGTCCTTAAGATACCGTAGACTTAATATGATTTAGTATTTAATAGGATTTTTCTTTTGTTAAGTGGCTAAAATCTGTTTTTCTTAGAGTCAGAACCTTGTACACACCCTTTAAATGTAAATATAAAAAACTGCTGATCTATTTAAAGGGAAAAAAACTGGACTTGGTTGTAAGTATTTAACTTAAATGGGGTTATTGTTGAGGCCATTGGCGTCACTTCATTTGTCGGTGCCCCTGGCTGTTGTAATGAGGGTCATTGGAGTCACCTGAGACCATGCGGGTCACATAAGGCCAAAGCTAAATCCACACTCGTGTGTTTTAGCACATCACTTTTTTCATTCACGCCTGTGAATAATGAGGTTAAACCTCCTGAGAATAGATGACGTGACCGCTTTAGAGTTGGGACATGAATGGCGTCATAGATGTTGTACGCCCCTGTTTCTCTACTTTAAAACCCACCCCTTCCTTCCTATCTAAAATATATGCATCGTTGTTAAGTAGGCTATCTTATCTTTCATGTGTATATAATAGGTATAGTAGGCGTTGGCCATTTCTAATTTAGTCTTTGATTTGTGGCTGTTGCATTTCCATGTGGCGTACTTTAATGTGTTCTTTTTTAGCACTTGGCATTGGTAATGTTGCCTTATTCAATCTTCTATTTCCTTTGCACACCTCGGCGACGTGCCCTTTTGCTAGGATTTGTCGTCTGCCTTGTGTTTGAAGACCAAGGCAATGAAAAGTTATGAAAATCTCACTTTTTGTCACAGGGTGTAGCTGTTGTGGTGTGTTGCTCCTCCGTGAATCTTCACCATCAACATTTATTTGCCTGTGAGAAATCGCAGATCAGTTTTAAAGGTCCAATGTGTAAGATTTGGTCGTATTTAAAGGCGGCATATGCAAAAAATGTGGCCAAAAACAGTTACTACACTCAAATTCAAAATACTGAGGTCTTTTAAGTTTCATTTTCTCCCCCATTGTAGCTCAGACGTAACTGGCAACCCGTGGTTGCGAGGCAGCTGAGACTCTTTGGTAGACGGCGGTAGGTGGCGCCACATGACAAACATGATTTCAAAGCATAAACATGATTTGCAGTCTGCAAAAGATTGTTTGTAATGTGAATATTTTGGCTGTACTGTTGTTGTTGGTGAGTTCAGTTTGTTATATGAACATTATTCCTGAGTCTCTGTGACGTATTAGGAGGATTTGATGGCCAGTTGCTTTAGATTTATTACATAATGCTCCTTTAACGGTGAGACTGCTGACTGTAACGCCCTTCCATTTAGTAAACAAATCGGGGGGGGGACTACTGTGTCCTTCTCATACCAAGGAAGAATATTCTTCGTTCGCATAGTTGGCTTGTGCTTCAGAACATGAAACTCGTGCTCTGGATGGTTTGTCTGTTGAGGCTGCTGTGGAAACATGGCGACCTAAAGTGGCAGAAACGAAAGTCTCTTGCTTGAAAAACATATAGAAGCCTCATTTGGGCTAAGAACAACAATTGTTTTTAACAGTGATTGGGGATTGTGCAAGAGGAAAATCAAAATTTACGTTTTAAGATTTTGACCAAGTTTTCGTAGTCGTAGTCTGTCCATATTTTATATCATACATTTCTTTATTATAAACTGGACTTTCCCAGTGGAAAAAGTTTCTATTTTTAAATGAAAAATGCTCAACTGATGAGATGTTTATTTTTCCATAATGGATCGGCATTACATTAGCGTCCTCCTCGATCTCTCCTCACCCCTGAGACAGGTGCTCTCTAAGCCCAATGGACGGCTGCTGCTGTCCGAAAGCCTGAAACGGAATGAAGGGTGAAATAAAGATGGACATACATTGACCCAGAGAGCAGCTGTCAGCTGTGAGAGACTGGACCTGCTCCAGTGCCTCTGTGCACATTGAGTGCCAGACTCTGCCAGACCCTCGGTGAGGCTGCTGTGGCCGCTGGGCTGTGACGAGCCAGGAGAGGGAGAGACTGTGATGTCTGCATGTTTCAAAGGTTGAAAGGCTCAGGACGTGAAACTCCTGAGCTATTTCAGGCCCAAACACTCAGAAGCTACAGAGGCGCAGCTATCAACATACAGAGAGCCACAGACGGGCCAGCTGTCCGAGGCATACAGCTACCTCGAGGCCCGTGTTTGTTTTACTAGGATACACAGGAGATTTGACGAGGTCAGGGTCACTGGACTCGGTTCTGGTGAGTTTTTCCTCCTTCCATTTTTGGATGATTGAAGTAAGGCTATGCTGTTTTTTTGGGTATGTTGTTCTCTTTGATGTGAACCATTTCTTCTGTGTGTTTTTTTTCTTCATGTTATAGTATATGGCCTAGTTGTGGACTTGAAGGGAGAGAAGAATAACAGGAAGCCGGAGAGAGAGAGAGAGTTTCCGAGTTGTGTTGACATTTAGGATGAAAGCTACCACAACTGGTTGGTTGGGATGTTATTGTGCGATGAAATGTGTGTTGTATTTAGTTTAATGTCCTATTCTGGTATGTAGTATCAGCCAAAACGTGTCCAACACTCTTTAAATGCATAGAAATCTGTTTGGTGGCCTTTTAACGTCCTGTGAAAAGGACATATTCGGTACTACTAATCTTCTTGCTGCCAAATCTCTCTCCTTGCAGTGCAGACCTGCAAGGAAACCAAACGAGACATAACAACAATGCATGCACGGATTGTCATTTACTACTTCCGCTAAAATATAAGCCAACTCCTAAACTTCCGCTCGGTTGTCGCCAAGTGGAAAATTGGTCTTTGTTAGGTAACGTTAACGACGTCTGGGATTCAACATTGGCCTAAAGTGAAAAAGGTGTTTAAATTCTACTTCTAACCTTGCATATTGTCCCACACGCTGCTTCCTAATGTCATCAAACATGTTTTTTGGGGGGGTGGGGGTTGAATGAGAGACCCCTAGTGGCAGGAATGACATTATGCGTATTTAATTTCACCACCTTCATCCAAAAAAAAAAGTTTAAATTTAAGACACAGCAGCAAGGACGAGCGAGGACAGTGTCTCTGTGCCGCGTAAACAAGCGTATCGTGTGTTGCTCATGGCTAAGAAGAAGGTGCCAATCGTCCGTGCGTGCGTGCATGAAGTCATCCTTCTTTATATAGTTGACCGCTGCAGATTATCAGCACAGGGTTGGGATTGAGGAAAGCCCCAGACTATGAAGTGCAATTTTTAGCTGCCTTTTTTAACTGCGTTTCTTTCCCCCACAAGACACGCATGTGACTCCATAGTGATCCCATATTTCGCACACACGCACTCACACACACACACGCGCTCCTGCAGGGATTGGGTATTTCTATAGCCCTAAGGCTCGTCTAAGCTGATGTGGAATGCAGAACTTATTTAGCAACTTGTTTAGATCACGGGACTGTTCTTTGTCCGCTGCAAAACACAATTATTCCAGTAACTTGTATGACTTTAGATGGGATTAACCGTGTAATAGTGTTAATTTTTTTTTTTCCCATGACTTGACTAGTATTTATTTCCCCGGCCAAATACAGCAGTCCATAATATTATTATGGACTCCGCTGCTTAGAGATGCAGGGTGCGGGTGTTTCAGCATCCACAGTTCCACTTAAAGTCACTCACGGTTAATAATTGAAGACGTGTTATTGCTTTCCTGCTCATTTCACGAGGCAGAGCAGACGAATCTGAATAAACATCCTGATGCAGATTTATAAATGCATCCAGCGAACGTGTGTTTTGTGATGTATGTAACCACGGTGACCGCTGCAGCCTTGCCTACTTCACAACATCAGTTTCTTATTCTCATCGTGAGAGATGCTCAGGAGCTGCCTGGTGGTGAATTTTAATATAAAAGCAAGTCTACAATTACTAAGTCCTTGTCCTGCAGCCTGTGTGATTTGAAATGATCCCTGGTTTTGTAAAATTAGACTTTTGTCGCACTCCCCCTTTAACAGATGCGTCACTTATTGTCTTGTGTCACAACAGGAAGTTGTGCCACTGCAGTCAATTGGAATTGATACACTATTTCCACACGAGGAAACACGGTGTGTAATCATCATGTGGGCAAAGAATCATGCAATTTTTTTTTTTTTTTTTTTGCCCGGTTTAACCTGTTTTCAAAAAATACAAGGTTATTATTTACCCACTTCAAACCCCCCTCAGGTCTGGATCTTTGTGAGTGGAGTTTGCGTGTTCTTCATGTGAGGTGCGTGGCATGTCTCCGTGTATTTCCTCCCACAGCTCAAATACACGCAGACTGGGGTTCGTTTAATTGGAGACCTTAAATTAAATGTCTGAATTTTTCTGTCTGAGTGTGAATCATGGTGGTTTGTCTCGGCATGATGGACTGATGGCGTGTCCAGGTTAAACCCTGCCCATTCAGTATCAGTTCATCCCTAAAATGTCCAATGTTGAATAAAGCAGTGTATAGAAGAGAAATCGGGTTTTGTAGCCTTAGAATAAACAATTTTTATTTACTTATGTTTCAAGGAGGTTGCCATCTTGTGCCGATGTGTCTCAACTGCAGCTCAAGCAAACGTCATTTTTGAAATGGAAGCTTATTATGCAAATAATTTTTTACTGAAATCTTTAGGTGCATCTAAAATATGGCTCGATGATGCTCAGGAGCCATTTTAAGCACAAGTCCCCCTGAAATACTGTCACAATATAAACCTGGCTTGTTCAGCGCAGAGGAGTGGCTATAAGATGCATTCAGTAAACCTTGTAAATTGTATTTACATTTGCGGTCTTTTTTTTATTGTTTAAATAGTATTTAATATAATTTATCATTAACTTTTCTAAAGTCAAACTAGTAACATATAGTTTGAATATCATATATTCAGCGCTGATTCACAGCAACTGATATGCTTTGTTAGAGGCAGTTATTGATCATTGTGATTGATTTTCCTCAATCTTGCAGTACGTGTGTGTGTTTACTTGTATTTATCGCTTTGTGAGGTCCACAAAACATACAAACCTATCTTTGTCGGGACATTTTGTCTGTGCCCAATGACTTTAAATGGCTTTTTCAGGTTTAAGACCTGATTTTAGCGTTGGAATTTGTTTTCGGTTAGGGTAAGGCTTAAGGTTGGGCATTTAATTGTGTTGGTTAAGGTTAGGGTAAGTGAATGCATTATGTCCATGATGTGTCCTCACTGAGGCATAAAAACCTGTGTGTGTGTGTGTGTGTGTGAGAAAGGTAGACGGAGACAGATTTGTGTGTCTGGGCAGCAGCCACTGACTCAGTGTTGAATGGGTTCTGGAGTCACATGGTTGCTCGTCAGCAGGCCCGGAGGAGGAAACTTAATCCTAAGGAGGAAGGCTGCCGTTATCAGTCGGTGCATGTTGGTGTGAAAGAGCACTCGGCTCGACGAGAGGCTGGACTCCACATGCTCTGCCGGTGCGCGCGCTCCACATCTCTAACTCTGGCTTCTTTTGTCTCTCTTTTCTCCCTCTGTTTGTTTTTGCCCTGCACTCTGACCAGCTCCGGGGTCGTTCTTCACAGCAGAGTTCAGAATTGCCCTACAATGTCTGCGGTGGCTTCTCTGCAGTAAGCACTCAAAGGTATGGTACAGTCATGCATTTCTTCATCAGCTATCCTCTTATTTATCACTTTATATTGTTATTTTATTTGTAGGTTTTGTTTTTTTTGTTGTTGTTGATTGATTGTCCAGTTAATTAATTCTTTTCACCCGAGCCACTATTATCACGTCAGGACTTATTCAAACTCAACAATACTCTTCCTGTTAGTGTGACTCTTTCTTACAATTGAGTTTAGTCCAGCTTGGACTATTCAGGGTCTGTAGCCATAGCAAATAGAGGTGTAAACAAATCCTGCTGAGTTCCACAGGTCACACAGCAACAGAAAGCCTGCAAACGTTTGAGATTTAGCAGGACAACGTGCTCTCCACTCTTGTAAATCTGAAATTAGAACCAGTTAAATCTGCATCAGAAGACAAGGACACAATTATTTGATGTAGTCAGAATGTTCCAGTGTGTTGTTGTGTTTAGATAAAGATTATCTCCACGCTTCTTTGGACGCCCATCACTTTTGTCTCCTTTTCAATAATGAAAACAAAAAGCCATGAATCACTCGCATTCTTTTTTTTCTTAGAAACCCAGTTCTCTAATGAAACCTTAAACCGTTCCTTTCCTCTCTGTCATTGTCCTACATTCATAAATACAGGCGTCTCTGCCGGGTTGAGGTTTGGACATTTTGATCAAACTTCCATTTCTGACCTAGACAGGACACTTTTTTTTTTTAATGTCAGTTTAATTTATTAAACTGTAGTTTAATTATACCCTTTTTTAAATTGAGTTTATAGATCACCGACTTGCTAAACTTACCAATTATAGCTGTGCCAAGCTGGTGCGTCCTTGCTGGCAGACCATTGGATTTTAGATGCAGGCCGGCTTGTATTATAAGTTCTAGTCTGGCTCATAACATCTATCCAGTCATTTTGACTTTTTCTTTATTTTTTTCCCCAAAGGTTCACATGAGATTAAATGAGGGGAAAAAAAGTGATAAACTTATCACTTCAAAAAAGGACTAAAAAATGTCAGAATGAAGCAGCAGGAGAAAAAGTCAGCAGCCTACAATGAAGTCGCGTGTACTTGTGTCGTCTTTCTACCGCCTCTGCACTATGTTCCTAGATTTACTATCATAATGACAAGTGTAAGCCACCCCCCCCCCCCCCACATTTGATTCAACTTGAAAGTGCACACAAAAAGTCCCTTTTTTCATTTTGATTGAAAGAAGGAAATTACTGTAGACCAGGTCAGTTTTATCAATATGGAAAATGTACAGCATACTCTCATATATGTATATTTATTTTAGACCAACATATATGACAGAAAAAACCTTATCTGATATAATCTATAACCCACCTCCCTCTAACACACTCATATTCCGATTAATTTGAGGTGATCTACGTGTAGATACCAGTGGAGGAAATCATCTGAGTCATTTTGATGTTGCTTCCAAAGAGTCTTTATTCTGAAAAAAGATTAACTGAGTCAAAGAGCAGCACGAGTAACGACATACTGTGGCAAATGTACTTGAATGTGCCATTTTTGTACAGTATTGAATCACTTAGATTACAAGAATAAAGGTTAGTGTAAGTTTTGCCTGATGTTTTGGCCCAGATTTACCCCTGGCTTATTTGTTTTGTGTAACCTTGGATCTTCACACACTTCTCTCCATCTGTGGGAGGGAAAGATGAAGATGTGTTAAATTAACTTATAATAGACGTTATACCTGTGGATCAACACAGGTCTAGGTCAATGAAAAAATACACATGCTTTCACTTAACTCATACGAAGATTTGACTTTATAGATACCAGAATAATGTCTCTAATATTTCTTATTTTTTATAAGTTCATAGCTCCTCCTGATACAAGTCGGTCTGTAGCGGTTACTTTCTTCCTGTTTTTATACTTACTTCCTCCCAAAAGAGTAGTTTTCCCCCAAAGCTCTGTATGTGCACATTTGGGGTTATGACTAAATCCAGTTCGGAAAAGCTTTGGGCAAAAATAATTCCCCTGACACCTTGTCTTCCTCTAAGGACAGTTTTGCGAGGTAGTGGACTTGGATGACCTGTCCGAAACTCTTAGGTTGCTTGAAATCTTTGAAAGTACTTAAATAGTCATGTTGTGTTTTCAAGGTTTGAAAGGTGCTTGAAATTTGGATAGTTGTGACCATTTTTCCTTATTACAGTAGATCAGAAAAAGTCACAGAGTCTAAATGGAAACTCTGGATATTACTTAGAAAGTTTCTCAGTCGTCATCAGGTCATAGGAATTAGCTGTAAGGGAACTGGTCTTGCTTGAGTTACTCACCTCATGTTGAGTATGTATGTATTCCTATGCATTAGCCACCACTGCCAGAATGAAGGCTTTGAACGATGGTACGACTCGATGTCGCTCTTTCTTGTCTCAGGCCAACAGAAGTCATTTCCACCAAACCTATGACGCCATTAACAACACATTTGTTCTAATGCATTTACCACCAAACCACAGAGACATTATCTGACGACTTCTCCCACAAAGAAGAAATAATCACCATTACACACAACATGACGCAGCTAAAATGCTGTGGTTTTTTTTCTTATATCTGATCAAGTGATTTTGATAAGTATCGAACAGATACCGGTACTATGAGTCATGTCGGCTCATCCCTACTTAAATTTGACCATGGGAAAAGGTGCATGAATGATCCCTGTTCTGCAGAGGCATGATGACTTCTGCCAGGAGAAATACAGAGCATCTTGACCTCACTTCCTTCTGCACCGTCAGCACTCATCCATGTCCTTTTGGGGCATTTCAGCTGTTACACAAGGAACAATCAGTTCCTTTTTATTCAGTCTTCTGACAGACTGACTGATTGTACCTGACCACAAACAAAGACGTGTAGATGATTTGGCTCCGGACGTGGGTTTTAAATCTACGTGCCAACTTGGACATTTGCGATTGGATTATCGTTTTCTTCCGATCATTGTTGTTGTTATCCTAGTGGTATTATTACAGACGTGAACTCAGGTAGATGAGCCGGTTCCCATGGTTTTTGCCCAGGATCCCAGGGTTTTGTAACTTTACGCCTGAGAAGCTGGCCCTGCCTCCTCCACAGTGGTGGGGTCTAGGTTTACTGAGAAAGCAATCTTCAAGAACACCACGCCACTGCCAGCAGTCGTCTCCTTTTATCAGCGTCAATACACCGCTTGCAGTGTCCTTAGTGTTGTGGGACCAGCTGATGGTGTGTAATTAACATGTTGTGCATTGATAAGCAGTTTTGTCACGGCAAACAAAGAGTGTGTCTCAATTTCAGGGTTTCTTTCGGGAGGCGATGTCTTTGTTCATTCCAGTTCTGTCCACCTCCTACATCTTTTGTGATTCATTGTACTTCAGTGGAACACACCTAGAAGTCCTTCGCTGTCAACAAGGTCGTTGATATGATTGCGCTCAGGCGGCGGGGAGGCTTATCGTGTCTTTGATAGCTGCTGCCATAGAGACTTTGGCAGAGCGTGATTTCTAACTTTGATTCAGAGAAAACAAAAGACTTAGAGGCTGAAGGGAAACCATTGTTGCAAATAAGATTTCAGGGCTAATTTCTAAGCACGACTTGTTTGCTTCAATTAATTTTTAGCAACACATTCTCTGCCATTTGGGCTCTGACTTTTTACCAGAGGTGAATGAAGGTTGGTACGGTCTGGTACGGCACTGCAAAGAGGAGAGAGCAACTTCAAACACTGAAAACCATTCAAAGTCCTACTTTCACCAAGAATCTTGTTACATTTTTATGAAGTTTTATTAGTTGGTTGATTTAAGGATGAGGATGAAAGGGTTAGAAATAACAAGAGGCAAGGTTGAGATGGTTTGGTGATTAATTGGACAAAGGATGCAAATGGAGCTGCCGGTTAGGGGGAAAAGAAGAAGACCACAGAGAAGGTTCATGGGTGACAGTTGGTGCAACAGAAGAAGACACAAGGGAGAGGACAGATGATTTGCTGTGGTAAGCCCTAATTGGAGAAGGCTTCATAACATGATTCTTGGAGTTCGAGTAGCTTCCGCGTATTTACACTTTTCCAGTTAAAACGAGCTGTGAGGGAGTGACTTGTTACCATATTGGTAGCATTTAAGTATCCAGCAGTCTTGAATCATTCACACAGTGGTGGAGAAAGACTGCTCCAGCGTTTATGAAATGGGAGAGGAGTCTGGGACAATGAGGCTAGTTGGGCAAGATGGGGACGAGAAAGTGCAACACTGATTCCAGGGTAGACTAAGGGCGCTTTAACACCTACGGCATTTGGTGCGCACCAAACGTGGAAATCAGGTGTTAGTCCGGTTCCGGTGCCGATGGTCTTTGCAGTCTATTATGGTTCGTTTCGAACTATGCATATGTGAAAGCAAACCGTACCCACGTCTGTTTGATACATTGTAACATTTTTCTGACTGGTGCGGACCAAAACAATCGCCTACGACCTTACGGCCGCCAGTGTGTTTCTGTGTATAATTCCAAAACTAAACTGTGAACATTTGCACCTGGCTCAGCAAATAACGTTACTAGTTACACATATATGGCCGTGGAGCACTTCTCGTCACACTCGTCCCCTATATTTGCGGCCTTAACCAAAAAGGAAGCGCAGAGCGGTGTTTCTGAGGAAGTGAATGATCATGATTATGAAATTTCTGGAATGAGTCCATTATACGTTTATGCTGAGGAGAGAGAGAGAGATGCTGGAGAAACGCAGACTAATCAACATAATGGGGTTGATGGATGTAACTGGAGGAGGGCGGAGCTAGAAAATGATCATAAACTGCTTTATTGGTATTCGGCCCCATGCATACGATGAGTCATCAAAGCAGATTTAAGGGTAAAGCAACTGCTTAAAATGTCTCTTTTGATGTAGTATACAGTCCTGTAGGTGACAATAATGCAAGATGAGGGCTAATGTTTTTAGTATTTTATTACTAGGAAGAAAGGAAATCTATCATCCATGATTGTTTTTTTTCCCAATTAATGCAAATATTGTTTGCAACAATAGTTATTTAAAGGAATCTGTGTAGGTTTCAGTGGCATCTAGTGGTGAAGTTGCATAATTGCAATCAACTGCTCAGCTCATTCTAATTCTAGGTTGAAGAGAACACTGCACTGTACCTTTTTTTTTTTTTTGAATCACAATAAATTTGAATAATTTTTAAGAAATTAGACATTTTTTAAGTTTAAAAAAAATACAATTATATGTGTATATATATGTATGTATGTGTATATATATATATATATTTATGTATATGTGTGTATATATATATGTATGTATATGTATGTATATGTATGTATGTATATGTATATGTATATATGTATGTATATATGTGTATGTATGTATATATGTATGTATATGTATATATATATATGTATGTGTGTGTATATGTGTATATGTATGTATATGTATGTATATGTATGTATATATATGTATATATATATATATATGTATATGTGTATATATATATATGTATGTATATATATGTATATATATATATATGTATATGTATATGTATATATTGATTGGGTAAACGGCACAACTCATCGCTCCTGTAGGTTATTTTTGTCAGGTAATTCATCTTCAGCGTATTATTATGTGTGGCTGTTTTTACGAGCTCCTCCGATGATTATCTCCAGCTTCCTGCAGTTATCCCGTTTATCGCAGGCTGAGAAACGGCAGAGATGGAGGTTGCGGCCCGAGACGCGTGCGGCTGCTTATCAGAGGGTCCTCTGCACAGTAGCTCTGTTGTTATCAGGCTCTTATCTCGCTAATAGCCAATGACCTTGAATGGTGGCGGTGGAGGTGCCATAACGGCGTCACGCCATTAATCGCGCAAATGAAAAGAGTGTCACTGTTTACTGCCATTGTCTTAAGATTAATGTAACCGTCTCCAGTTTATGTTTAAATCCAGTCAGTGTCGACTCATGGTGCCGACTCATGGTTTTCATGATAATATATAATGCAGTGTGTTGGTCAAACAAACATTGTTTCAGGACGTGCCAACAGAGGTGGAAAAAGTACTAAAATATTGTACTGAAGTAAAAGTACCAATACTTTGATGAAATATTACCCAAGTAGAATGAAGTAGTTCATTTGAAATGTACTTTAAGTAAAAGTTACTTAGTTTCTTTGCGTGGGGGGTGAGGGAAGTAGAAATATGACAAAGGGTCAGAAATCCAAAACTATTTTGGAGCTTCTTTTACACTCTTTAAACTGGAAGTGTTAACGTTTTACTCATCTCTGTGTGTAAATGTGTTGCAGTTAAATGTCCCTGACTTTACATCACCTTGAATCTGCCTCCGTATAGGAAACGTGCTCTATAAATAAAACTGCCTTCGTCCTCAGCTGTACTTTGATGCTGAGAGCTAAATGCCAGCATTTGCACACAGTGTCTAATTACAGTCTAAAGGCTCAAAATTACAAAGTAACTGGGTGGATGACATTATCTCTGTATATAGAATTACAGTCTTTACATTAAATATTTGGCCTGTACACAAACTGTTTACTGGTAAGATCATGATTTTTGTTTTTTTATAGCTGTGATGCATGTCATTTTGTACTTCTAATATTTGATGGATTTCCTTTTGTTGATATGACTTAATTTTGTCTTTATTTTATCCAGTTTAACTGCCTGATGTAGCAGAAATGAGCAAAAGAGCACAGACTTATTTCGTCTTATTTGAAAAACAACACCGTTGTTCACTTCCTGTTTTTTCAGAACAATTTATGTCAATCTAACCTTCACACAGTGTCATATTGTGACATTTTGTTTATGGTCATTCTCTTAATGTGACGCCCTAAAATTGATCATTATGATTGCCATTATGTACTGCCAGTTTAACAACCACGGCTTTAAGCTATAAATGAGCACTCAAATCTCAAAAAACATGAGTTGTTTTTAAAAGCCTGCATTGTAAAAATACTGCATCACCACGCTTATACTCTCTGGCTGTGCTTCATATTCACAGGCGACTTTCCCACAGTTGTATCACTTTGCCTTCTGGTTACAAATCCTCCATCTGTGTGTGAACTAACTCCCCGGGATCCATGTCCATCTCCAGGTTATGCTGCCCAAAAGCTGTCTGAGTCCCAGTGAGAAAGAGAAGGGCTAAAGTCACACTGATCCGCACCAGCTTTTCCAAGTTCCTCTACAGCAGCGACTCCACTGCGGAGCCATGAGCAACCCCAGCGCTCCCAACCGGATTACAGATGCCGTGGCAACGGTTATTCACAGTGTAAGTTGGACGCATGAAACGCCTCGGTGTGTGTGTACACAAAGTCATCAGACGCATGATGAAACGCATGAGTTTACTGGCCTTTTTTAGTTAAAAGAAAAGCAAACAAAAAAGGTTTAAATGCTGTTCAGGAGGTGGCGACACTCGCATTTAACAGATTATAGTCTTAGACGGTAGCTATTCAAACTCCAAACTTGCATTTAGTCAAATTCATGTTTTTTTCCAGATTTCTGCTGCATCAGCTGTCTGTGTCCTCTCTCTGGCATCAAAGTGTGTGTTTTGGACACGCTGTTTCCTCCCCGTGTGTGTGTGTGTGTGTGTGTGTGTGTGTGTGTGTATACATCTTCTGCAAAGTGAAGAAAGAAACATTATAGACCTGCATTTAAAGAGGCTCCATGTGGAAATCCTCCCATTTCATTACAGAGCAGTTTTTTTTGAGTTGACAGAAATAATACTGGCACATGATAATGAAAAATATAATTGCGGCGCCGTTGGTGGGATTGAATTGAAGCCAGTAGAGCGGTTGGTCCACAGCCAAAGAAAGCAACATTCTCTGACTCCAGAGTTCATCTCAGGATTATTAAGATGCTGAAGCAGGAAAAAAAAAAATCACATTTAGTTTTTCATATTGCAAGATGGCATCAGTTAGTGGATTTACCCCACCTCTCTGAGCTTATAATAGTATTTGTTTCCCACCATTTTGAACAGTTGTTGCTTGAATGCGAGTAGAAATGCGTTTATAGAGTGACCGGAGCAGAAGTACCAAGTAATCAAGACATCATATCATGAGTTTGTACTTGTTTGAGGTGTTAACTCAGCAGCATCTGTGTTGTTCTGTCCTGACACAGATCTAGGAAATGTCTTTCCCTGAGCTTAGCACTTTTTGTCACTGCTCTTCTGTCAGCTGCTTCCTTTTTTTGATAGTCAACAACTGTGCGACCACACTTTACCAAGCCCTTTTGCTTTGTCACTGGACGACGTACACGACACACACACAGAGTGCTGTCCAAGTTTGAAACCTAATCCCAGCAGTCATGACGAAGAGTGCACGGTGTTTGAGGAGTGAATGTGGAGCCGTCACCACTCATCCATGAAATATGTGCCAGATTTATCTATTCCTGAGTTTTTCCTCCTTTTTAATACAAAATAACGTAATGTGAGCTTTTATCATCCTTCATTTCTACTTTTCTTAGGTTTTAATCTTAAAACATAGACACAAAATTGGTCGTGCTGTGCCTGAATCTAAAATCTCATCAGTCGACATATGAGATGAGATTAAAAGACAAATGTCTTATTATTGCACAGTGAAATAAAAGGATTTCAGGGTGCTGTTAAGATTATACTTTTAACTTTGTCCTCCCTGAACTCTAAGGAGTTAAATTATATCCTTAAGCCCGCGCAGACTCTACACGTTTTTATTGTTAATTATACCCAGAAAGACCATTAATCTCAGTGAGAATACAATATTGCATAATAAGACTTGGCAGCTGTTGGCGCGGCGATCAAGAAGCTCAGTAAAGATAAAAAAGTTGCAGTTATTGGCTGTCCTGTTGCCTCCAACTCGGCCAAGTTAATTATTATCTCCTTTACAATGTGTGGTTTGTGCGTGCATGTGCATACATGGTCAGGGAGAGTTCACATTATCCGGTTTGCATTTTTAAGGGCCAAGAATTGTGAAACTTATATCTTCTTCCTTCTCTGAAGAGCTGCACTGGTCATGTGACATGGGGGTGGCAGGGGAGCATTATAGGAAATAGGAAATAGGAAACGGTATTCAGAGAGGCCGGCACATCTAGCTTTTACTTTTGACACGAGGAAAGTAAACAGAGCGTCTTAGCTGTGTTTTATATAAGGCTGCAGCAGTTCAGCTGTGTGTGTAATTTGATGGACTTCCTGTATGCATTTAAGGTGAGTTTGTTCAGTTCCTGTGAAGATGATTCAACAAAACACGAGTTAAAAGCATGCTTTGCTTGTGTGGGTGTGTGTGTGTGTAACGTGGCTCTTATCGTCCCGGGTCAGTCATTATACATAATCCAACATAGAGCCAGAAAGACAAACTTTCTGTGCGTATACGAAGGAAGCCCGACTCACTCTTGTTTCTTTAGGTAAATTTAACCTCGACACGAACTCTGGAGCGGGTTAATGTTCACTGGGTTTCTTGAACTTTTACGTTTACTTTCGTGGTCAAACAGCCGATTGACTTCTGGCAGTTATTAGAAATTCAAGGTAATAATTACAACCGAGAGTTAGTTTAATGCGTCACTATTTAGGCGTTCCCCCTCTAATGTGAGCAGGTGGGTCACGAAAGGTTTCTTGACAGTGAAACTCGGAGCACTTTAACAGGTGTCTGCCTGTACTGTACTGTGTCGGCTTATAGATAGATACAATTGTAGATTTTGAAGTATACAGCCAGTCGTAGTGTTTTCTATCAATTTTGCATCGGTTTAAACGAATAATATTTGATATAAGTGAGGTTTAAAGATCCATGCGAGTACAGAAATTCTACTTTGTGCACTTAGTTCTTGTTTTGTCTTGTAGACTTTCTCAGGTCCTAGTTCTCAGGAGTTGTGCACTCATCACTTGCTTTGATTCTGGCTTTTTTTTATTTCACATTGTGGAATAGTCTGTATTCATTTGGCATACAACACTGGAATGTTACTGTAATAATGTTGACACGATGCTGCTGCATTGTGATACTTAGGGATGCTAACGGAATTGATGCCAAAAGAGGCGCCCTGAATCATACATTATATTTGTGTACGCAGATTTTAAAACTGTAATAACTTGACTCTTTCAAACAGTTAGACAACAGATGACTTCAGACTATTTGAAATAGTGTAAATTGTGTCGTTATTGACACGTACATGTCGATGTAATGATTGAGGGACGGGTTGGTCTGACGCTTTGTGTGACAAAAAAACTATATCCGACAGCTCGGTTTTGGGCCGTTTGAGCTAAATGTGATTTGATTGGCCGACACTTGAGCTGACAAGTTCTGCAAGCAAACGAAGAAACGGGCAGTTTCTCCGTTCAAACAGTTGACACGTCCACTGTGTACTTGTCCGGTGCTAAAAGAACAGGGACTTGATTTGGACGCATCGCGGTCTCTTTTTTCGCTCTTGGTGACTCCAAATCAACCCAGACCTGAAGCTTATTGACTGTGAGTTTACAGCTTTCATCCTCATCATCATGTTGTGTAGCATATCTTAATATTGCTCGCGACCTAATGACCCTCACGCTAATGACTCAGTTCTCGGGTAGGAGGAAGTTTCCTGTGAGTTATATCAGTCATGGCTTCTGCAGAAACTTCTGTTCTGCAATAAACCTACAGTTTATCAGCTGAAAATCTTCACTTTAGATAAAACTAAGCAGACAAAACACTTTCTCAGGCAAATGATCTACTCCTCTTTTTTTCCTACTGATAAAAAAACCTCACATGACGCGTTGATTTTGAGTGTTTTTTTTTTTGTTTTTTTTTTTGCAGCAGTAGTTTTCCAGTATACTTCAATTCAGTATAAAAGTTAAAACTTTGTGTTTTTTCACAAAATATTCTGCCTTCTCTGCCAGACCTGGCAATAAAAATCTGCTATAGCAAAAAAAAAAATCCCTTTCTGTTTTCCGGAAATCAGCACACGTAAAGAACATTTCACCAAAAAGCACATGCATTATGTTGACAAAACACAAAATGAACCTAATTCTCAATTGCTCACTTTCCAAGAAACCATGCGATTATACTTTATTTAAACGGTTAAATAAAAAAATTTGATAAATTTATGTTAGATTTTGTTTCTAGCTGTGCAAAATTCAAAGTTCCTTGCTCACAGCGATCATCAGAAACCCTGATCATATTGAGCGTTTGGATCCTTCCTAGCCTCTCTCACCCTTTCCTCTCCACTGCTGACTGTGTGGGATTTGAGCCTCGTGCAGGACACGGATTATCTTCCGCTGCAGCCTCCGCTCGCTCGCTCTCAAGTGTCCATGCCGTGAAGCGGCACGGCCGCTGCGCACGCACACTACTACTTTTTAACGATCAGCATAGCTCCACCCAGTAATTATTCCTTTTTTTTAGTACTTGTACATGTATCTGAAACGGTATCCTACATGTAATCCTTTAACAATGTTTACAGTGTGAATATCAAGCTCCTGCTTGTTTACGTTTTGGTTACTTGCTGTCAAGTTCTCGAGCTGTGGTACATATACCACCAGTTGGTACGCGAACTTCCTCTGGTGGTAATCTCGAGGAATTTTGACCAGAGGGCGTAGAAAATGCATCAATTATCTTAATCTAATGTCACTATACCAGTGTGTGAGGTATATGTGAGGAAGAGGCGGATGATGAGAGGGCAAGTTAGCTTATCGGGAATAAATCTGGCTCCTGTGAAAAGTCCGTAGCTGACTTTGCTCGACTGATTTACACCACTGTGTTTTAATGTTAATGCGATAATGGTGTTACTTGAAGAGCTCAATATTTCTTTAAAGGTGCATTATGTAATAAATCTAAAGCAACTGGCCATGAAATCCTCCTAATATGTCACAGAGACATGTTTATGTTTTGGCGTGTGGCGCCACCTACCGCTGTCTATCAGCCATTGCAGTCAGTAGTGTCTCAGCTTCCGAGCAACCACGGGTTGCCAGGTACGTCTGAGCTACAATGGCGGAGAAAACGATAACCTAAAATACCTCTGTATTTTGAATTTGAGTGTAGTAACCATTTTTGGCCACAAAAGTCCCGTTTTTTTTCTCAGAAATGACATCGTCACACAAAGCTGCTGTTTGAATCATTGTAGTTCAGCAATTGAAAGTTTCGGGTCCACCTCAAATTTAGTTCGAGTCATTATGTCATGTAGAAATCAGTCCGCCTGTGGTTTACCAACATTTTTTTTCAAAATCCCATTTCATTCCAGCTTGTTACTTAACATCATTGTCAATATTAGCCTTTTAAAAAGCTCTCTTTAAAAAGTGTCGGATCATAAGGGTCATTACCTGAAAGCACCTTGGTCAATATTAGAGAGTTAAAGTGTGCGTGGAGATGAATGTTTCTTGTGTTCCTGGCTGTTCAAACACAGCGTGTCCTTTCAGGCGACGTTTGCCCTCAAAGTGAGAAAAAAAAAAAAAACATGACTTCTTCTTGTTTATTCTGCCGCTGGCACAATAAGCAAACTCGGTGAAGGTTGCGGGTTGTTCCGATAAGGCTGTGATTAGGAGGTCTTTGATAAGCGGGGGGCAGACTCGTATCTCTCTGTGCCTGCACTTCTTAATGGAGGTGTTGAGGGTCAGATCTCCAGAGTTGTCAAACTGGAGGCTCTGACGTGACTGTGATTTAAGCTCACGTTTGCCATGAGCGAGGTAAGATGATTTCTCTCGTCGTTTAGTTTTTTCGTGTTTACGCCTCTGGCGTGGAGTTTTTCACACATGGTTCTGGTTGTGGATAATTCACCTCCTCCTTGAGAATACCCTCGCACATCTCTCCCACCAAGAGGGATTTACTGTGAAACCGTGATATGAATGACGGCTCTGTAAAAATAAACTGCAGGATTGTGTAGCAGCGGTCGGAGGCTTACGGCACCTGGTTGAGGACATGTGTTTTTGAGGATTTTCGGATCAGGCATTTAATTAAATATCAAGTTATTGAGATGGTGATGCAGATGCATTGGTGATGCCTTTTTAATTTTTAAAGTCGGGTGTTTAGTTTTCCATTTAGGCCCTTTTTTTAAACTGCATGTTATCCGTTATAAAGTGCTTGTCTTTGGGGTTTGTTCTGGAGGTCACTTTGTTGTTCTGTCAGAGTAAAATGATAGATATACTGAATTGAAGTTAATGTCAATAATGAATGTGCTCCTCCTTTTTTACTCGTGAGTCTCTGGTGCAGGAGTTTTCCTGCTTTTGTCACCTGTGTGTGGCTTGTCAAAACTGGCCCCGAGTGAAAAACGGCTGTGGCCGTGTGGGGTCATGGGAGTCGGTTTTTCACACCGTCTGTGGACATTCCCTGATTCGGCGTTAAATATCCTTCGAACGGTCCGTGTTTTCCTCGTCTTAATGGATTTGATGCAGTTAATGGATCGTTAGAAGAGCAGCTTGTGGTTGAACGACACAAAGCCAGTTTGTTGTTAATGGCAGAAAGAGTTATTACGAATGAATACAGAATAGAATTAGTTATTTTTGCACACGCAACGATTAGTGATAGTGAATTTGACCTCTGCATGTAACCCATACTTATTGCACAGCATTAGTGAACACAACAAGTCGGGCAAGTATTTTACGTGGAAAAAGTAATGTCAAGTTATAAAAAGCATTCAATAGTGTATTTTACATCAGAAATAAACATACTTGCATACAATATTCAGTGTTTCCTGTTACTGCTAAAGTATTATATGTCACACAATTCGATTAAGTCACACACACTTGTCTATATATAACCAGAGTTTTTAAACCTTATTAGACTCGGATAATTGTAGTTTCCTACACAAAAACCGAACACTTAAATGCATCTCTAGACAAACAGGAGGGGTTGTGAGGCGAGGAATGATTGAAGAGTTTTTCGTTTTTTCTCTGTTTGAGTCCCAAAGATGATGATTATGTCTATAAATATTCCTTTACTAAGGTCATGTTTCTAAATGCAGGTTATTTGCGCTCTTTAGATCGAAACTATGCAGCTTTTTAAACTTCTGAATAATTTTTAATGGTGACTGACTTGTAAGAGGGGAGAATGGAGTTTCTTTCATTTCTTTCCACTGCACCTGAACCTGTGTCCTTGCATTGTGTCATTTTGATGAATGGCTGAGCACTCAATGACGTTCTGAGACTCGAACCTGCCAGAATCCCGTCCATCAAGTTCAAGATTAAAGCTGAACCCTGACGTCAGTAAAAAAAACACTTGGAAGTCGTCAAACAACCGCTTTAAATCGCATTTGACAGGTTAATTATTGCCTTAATAATAGATAAGATAATACTTTATTGTCCTTTTAATGTATAAATGGGTCTTGCATCACCTGCTCCAACGACAAGAAAACGGCAAAGTAGGGCTGAAACAATTAAGGGATTATTAATTGCTTACTTATTAATAAATCAGCAACTATTTTTAAATTATTAAACCAGGCTTACTGAGATTTCCTAAATGTGAATTTTTCCTGATTTCTTTGCTCAATATAACAAAAAAATGTTAAAAACAAAATCCTTATAATTTCCTCTTCTGGAAACCTGTGAACATTTATCAACATTTTATGTACTAAACGACAAGAAAATAAGTAAAACATGTTCAGTTTGACTAGATTTGTTGAAGATAAAAAAAGAAGCATCATGATTATTAGGAATTCCTGCTCTGAACGGGCACTAATTATAGTTTATCTGGGCTGCTCTAATTTGCATAAATACAATGGAAATTTTTTTTCACAAAAAAACAATGGAGAACACGAGTAATTGTATTTCATCACATGCTTTCTGCAGAAACCTCATGTATGACTGATCTGTTGTTTGTCCTGAGACTCACCTGGGAGTGGGAGCATCACATGACTTGCAGCCCCACGGTAAGGGGCTCGCCACAGGGTCTGTGGCATCTGCACGGTAGCCATAGCAACAGTAACTGTGCCGTGACGTGGCAACGGAGCAGTTAACCCGTCAGCCAGTGTTGAATCCACTTGTTGTATCACGCCCCAGTCGACCCGTATCGCAAACATCCCACCGGCAGAGCTCCACGCAGCGGGGGCGCCGTGTCCTGCAGCATAGGAAAACGGATCCGCTATCGCTCACATGATCACGGTCACACCGTGCGGCACGGAAGAGAAAGCTTGTGACGATTGTGTCCAATTTAAAGCTCACTGTGAAGAATGCATGCAGTACTTGTTACCTCATGTGATGCTCTTACTGTGGTGTGTTAACGGCACCGCAGCTCCCTCTAGTGTTGGTTTAACTGTGCTTCTCAAATCCATAGCTCAAGTTGATTCTGGGCAGATTTTGTCCTGTTTATTTATTCGTATTTGTTTTTATTTATTTGCTTATATTAGAAGAAGAAATTAAAGTTCCATGAGAAAACGACAAAAAATTGCAGAAAAAAACATCCAGAGAGTTGAAAATTCTATTTCCTTATTACAGGAAATAGTCCGTTTTACTATTTAAATCATGCAGTCATAAGGTGCAGTCCCATACTGGAATTGCATACAAATATAAAAGATAGGTTTTGCTGTTATTGTTAGATTTGATCTCAACAGAGAGTACATCAATATTGCATGCATAAAAGACACCGTAAAATCCATATTATAAGATATAGGCAACACTTAAACGCTGCTTATCTTGTGAGCCCAAGTGGAAAATATTGTATAACTGCTGTGACGACAATTTAAAAACAATTACAGGCAGATGATCACTTGTCGTAGCTCTTAGCGGTAAATTATGCTCGACTGAAAGAGTTTGTTCTGTTTTTCTCGCAGCCCGAGGCGTCGACCTCGTCACCGCACGGGACTCCGCGCCCGGAGGAGGAGGACGATGGCGACCTGAACAAGGCTTTGGGCGTCCAGCGCTTCCAGCAGATCCTCAGCCCCGCTGCGGCCGTACCCGATGAGCAGCACCACAACTACCACGAGGAGGACATTGAATGTAAACCGCACTGAAACATCACAGAAGGGCTGAATAATTCGAAGCAGAAACACAATAAAAAGAATGCAGTTGACTATGTGCAATTCAATACATTGGAACTGCAAGAATTAATCTATTATTAATCAATTATTTGCTTAATTATTTGCTTAGCTATTCTAGTAATTGATTTAAAAAGTGTTTTTTTTTTGTTTGTTTTTTAAGTAAATTGTGAAAAAAGGGCATACATGTGAATATGTCCTTGTTTGCTGTCCTAGATTGGGTTTGTGGACAAAGCAAAACTTTTAAAGATGCTGTTTTAAGGTTTGGTGAAAGCAATCAATACTTCAGATGAAGCTATAACTTAAAGCTGAAACGATTAATTGATGAATCAATTATTAATCGATTACTAAATTAATCGGCAACTATTTTGATAATCGGTTTGAAGCTTTTTTCATGATTAAAACAAGATTTCTGATTGTTTTAGCTTCTTAAATGTGAATATTTTCTTTGCTTCTTTGCTCCACATAACAGAGAAATCATTAAAACTGAATCATTTTGGTTTGTGGACAAAACAAGACTTCCGAGAACATCGTCATTTCCAGCTTTGACAAACACTGATCAAAGTTTTTTAACATTTTCTGACATTTTATGGACCAAACGATTCATTGATTAATCGAGAAAATAATCGACAGATTAATCGATTACGAAAATCGTTAGTTGCAGCTCTACTATAACCACTCCATCCAAGAAAGTAATCAGTAGATAAATCTATACTGAAGTTCTATTTCAGTATTGTGCAAAACAATTAAAATTGTATTAGAATATAGTAGTTAATGGTGTAATATTTCTGTCTCCTCCGTCTCCGCAGACCACCGTCACTCCTCTCACCACATCCACCGGCCTCTGTCCAAACTGCCCTCGGACGGACGCAGGAAGAAGGGCGGCAAGAAAAGGAAGAAGGACAAGGATCACAAAAGCATCCACGTGCCCAGCGGCGGCCCCATAGAGGAAGGAGAGGAGGACGAGGACGACGAGGAGGATGGGGCGGAGGTGATTTCTGCTCCGTCTGAGTCGGAGAAAGTCAAAGATGTGGAGGTAATCGTGTGGCCCCATGTTCGTCTTTACAGTGATGACTGTTTTTAGTAAAAATATTCTCTCCTTGTGCTGTAATTCCATTTTTCCTCCACATATTTGTCATTTGTTTACACAGTATAAATACTCTCTTATATGAGTTTTCCTGTACGTGTGCGCAGTCATTTGCATGTCGGTGTGCCTCACTGAGCAATCAGGAACGTGCTGCGGCACAAAAAGCCCATTCACTGTTGTAACATTACTATATTTTCCCCTCGTGAATATTTCAGTGTGGTGTTAGTTATTTATTCATCGGTGGGTTTCATGTTTGGCTGTTCTTTATGATGCGTCACATAACGGGACCAGATTTAACCCGATCGCGATGTAACTCAATGATGTCCGCTGCTGCAGAATTTATTGGGTCATTACTAAACAAGCTTTATTTCATGAATGTTTGAGCAGAGGTTTTGTCGTACGATTTCAGGTCTTTGTTTTTTTTTTCTCGTGTTAAGCTGCTGCTGCTGCTCTCACAGTTCTGTGTGCGTCTCCTCCACAGTTCTTTCTCTCGGAGGACGAACATGGCACGGAGAGCCCTCGCTCTGCCAGAACGCTTGAGATTGTTCCGCAGTCCGGTGTCGGCTCAGATACTGATGTATCATCCACCGAGTGAGTCAAGTCTACTTCTTGGAATAAATCAATAAATAGAAATGGTGTTGACTTTTATAACCTTGTTGAAATTTTCTCACAGTTGTTTTGATTTTGGAGGAAAACCAGTCATGCGCACTTTGGTCAGCGAGGTACACACTGTACGTTACCATGTCTTAGGCATCCAGTGGGCCTGCTGGGCCTGACGTGATGCCGTATATCACCTGTCGCTTCAGACAACACAACACACTTCAGCTGCCCAAGGCTCCACCTGTGACATTTAGTTTTTACCACCTGATTAAAGCTGGGATAAAACTGCGTTTACACCCTCGCTGCACATTTCAGTCCATATAAGAGAGCGAGGGAAGCAAACACACATGTAGGATTTGTATTTTTGCTAAATAACGGGAAAGTTGAAGGGGAAAAGATGAAGTTCTGTAAAGAGGTTTGATACAGGGAGGAAGGTGAGTCCATTGTTTTTATCACAAAGGTGTGTTTGTACAAAGAAATTGACACTTAGGAGGAGCCGTAAAGTGTGTAATTATTTAAAGAGGTGTATTAAAATGGTGTATTTTGCAAAAATGTTAATTTCAAAACTTTGCTTGCAGATTTTTCATGATTTGCCTCATTACGGTTATTTGAAATGCTTAGTTTAAGTGATGTAGGGCATATATTTCCTCTCGTTTCATTCAGTGGTAACTTTTTTTTGCAGTTTTCTGTGATTTTTCTTCACCACAGTTACTTGAAACACTTTTGATGACTTGAAATGCTTTAACGTACCATTCACTGTTGAATCGACCCAAAGGATAGTAATAGTTCCTCTTTTTATCTTTGATCTCAGCTCAGCTTTGTCTCGTTTCTTCTGTTTTCCATCCAGTAAGCAGGTCTTGTCCGACGCTTCCAGCCCCTCTCCACAGCCAGTGGCACCTGAACACCCGCCGTTGTCCCGGTTGACGTCGGCCAGCCGCGGCTACGATCTGCAAGAACGCCGGCGAACGGGCAACATGACGGGGACCGAGCAGGCCAAGTACCAACGCATCCCCACTGATGAGTGCGAGGCTCAGACTCTGGCCTCCGCTGATCTGGACGGCATCAAGAGTGAGTGGAATTCATTTTGTTTCCTTTTTAAAATGCAGTCCTTCTTGCACATCATGATTAATAATGTAGGGCTGTTGATAGAACTGGTGACTTCCATCTTAAAAAATGCATCATATTGGTGATTTTGAGGGATTATTCTTGTTTGTTTTGTGTGTTTTAACAGAGTTTATATGTGAAACTACAGCCATCAGCATATAAAACGGGTGTTATTTACCCTTCTTCCACAGACTTTAGGTGATTCTGGGTTGCCAGATAGTTTCTGAAAGATGAAAACCGCCACACTTACACCTGCTGTTACACTTTGTTTGTCCCACAATTAGATGTACTTAAATAAATGTAAATTTTTGCAGAATTATCACATAATGGGGCGATTATTCTGACAGACAGTAAAACATTATATATGTTATCACAACGTGTATGAGTGAAAGAGAGGTGTATCTAAGGCTAAGGGGTTTGGTAACATGAGGCGTTTGTGACCCATAGCTGTGCACTGTGTTTAACGAACATGGGTGTCGAAATACTACCAGCTCCTTTGTTGTTTAAAGCTTATTTTTTTGGCTTGTTGCATCACTCAACCAAAATTGAGTTATCAGGCCTTAAAATAAATTGTTAAATTGTGTATATTGTGGCTGTACCTTATCAGTATTTGAGTTTAATCGGTTTCCTTTTTTCTCTGATGACACGTTATGGTCATTTTGTGACTTACAAATACAGTAAATGTCTTGCATAATGCACCTATAGAACACTATTTTCAAAATGTATCCAACTAGTTTTTATTTATTATCACCCTACACCCTTAATGATGAGATATTTTACTCTAATGATAAGAAGGAAGGAAATGTACATTGTTACAGCAGCAAAGGCAGTAAAGATAATAAATAATAAACATGCATTAACAAAAAAATTTACAATATATAAATATATTAACATTAGACCGATAGACTAGATGATACTTATATTACAATTACTTGATTAGTATTTCTACTGGATCACATGAGTATTTGACTTTCTTTTACAGCTTCGTTACCTCCTGTAATGTGTTATGTGATAAGACGGCACAATAATGAAAGTCTTGGCTTTTACTGAGGCCTGCATTCCATTAGAAACATCATCCACCTCACGTCCTCTCCACACGGCAGTCTGCTCCCTGCTGCCCTGTGACGTCCCCGGGCCCCGGGCCCCAGCGTGGGGCTGTGCTCGGGGCCGGGGAGATTTGCGTCAGATAGCTGACCCCTTAGCAGAGAGCAGCAGCTTATCAGAGAGTGTGGCAGACAGGCCCCCCCCCCCCGTAATTAAATTAGCAATTCTTTCAAGTTGGTCAGCTGAGGCACCTGGACTCCGGCACGAACCAACATGGCTGCTAAATGCAAAACATGGATATCAAACGTTGAATTATTACTCGTGGAATACAAACAGAAGAGTTGCACATCAAAATAAAGAGGATGTGATGGAGGTTTTGGCCTGATACAGTTCAGATGCAGTGTTTGGTTGTTATGAGGCTTAGTGGCAAAAAGTGGAGTGAAGTTCATTACTAGTTACACTACCGTTCAAAAGTTTGGGGTCACCTATAAAATTTGTTTGCGTTTTCCATTAAAAGTCACGCTTTTATTCATCAAAAGAGTTGCAAAAATAAATAGAAAATATAGTCAAGACATTGACGAGATTAGAAATAATGATTTGTATTCAAAATAAAGAACCAGCAAAACTGTTTTCAGCTGTGCTAACATCATTGCACAGGGGTTTTCAAGGGTTTTCTAATCATCCAATAGCCTTCTAACGCGATTAGAAAACACAATGTACTATTAGAACACTGGAAATGGGCCTCTATACACCCATGTACATATTCCATTAAAAACCAGACTTTTGCAGCTAGAATAGTTGTTTACCACATTAACAATGTATAGTGTGTATTTATGATTCTGATGATTATATTTATTGAAAAAAAAAAAAAAGTTATTTTCTTTCAAAAATAAGGACATTTCTAAGTGACCCCAAACTTTTGAATGGTCGTGTATGTATTGTCTTTCTGTCTTTTATCTGCTTCCACACCTCCGCAAATCATCCTGGGAAAGTCTAGGACTCTGGCCGCTGCTCAACTACAGGAATTATTAAATCTCTCCCCTTTTGTTCAACCTGAGCAAATAAACGCCTCTCCTCACTGATGATTTCTGATGGGTTCAATCCCCCCACTGGGGTCGGACGGCGGTCAAGAAACGAGCGACTTTTTCTGACTCGTCAAATGGCCGTGCCAGCAATTACCCAACGCTCACCACACACACCCTCCTCCCTACGTGCCAGTCGGAGCACATTTAACTCCGGGGTCTGCGCCTGCACTTGACTCAAACACCAGTGAACACATCGTGGAGAAACTTGACCATGTACAGTAGCTTCTTTAGTGAGAGCGCGTAAAGCACAGCAGATGAGAATCAAATCTTTTTTTTTTTTTATCCTGGATCATCTGGTTTTCAGATAATGTGTTAAAACATTGATGAAGTCCGTCAAAGGGTTCACTGTTTTTCACATAGATTTTACCAGTGCCGACAAAGGTAAGATGATTAGTGATCATGATGGGATTTACTCTGTGTTTGCTTAGAGTGATTGTCTGCAGCTCCATTGATGTTTGAACTCCAGGATAGAATTCCTGTTTACAGTGATGCGTTGTATCTGTGCCATCAGCATCTTTATTTAATGTCTGCCAGCATGAGAAACCCAACTCTCTGCTGTGGGAGCATGCAAACAAAAGCAAAGTGGTCTCACACTCTGTGACTCAGTGGGCTGAGGTTTAAAGTACTGTGTTTTGTCCAAACTGTATCCTGAACTCATCCCCTCTTCTTTTTTTTTTTTTTCTCCCGTGCTATGACAGGTCATCGATTTGAAGATGTCCCCGGGATGCGCAGACACCTGGTCAGAAAGAGCACCAAGGGACAAATGGTGCACATCGGCAAAGACCACAAGGAGCCGACCACGCGCTGCCGCAAGCAGGACCGAACGCCGCATGAGGTGAGTCGCTACTCGCTCGCAGACGGAAAAGAATGTATTCGTTTTGATGATGCAGAAGGTGCAATTTGAGATCTAAATGCAATAATAAAAGAAACAGGAGCGAGGTAGTGAGATACCGAGGCAAATGTTGAAAGTTGGAATGTGGACCGAGAGTTGTCGTCTTTTCAGAAAGCTCTGCAGGCTCACTTGAGGTGTGGGTGGAGGTAAGTCTGGCAGTGGTTGGTGACACTACAAGTGTTTTGGCATCAGAATTTACACAATGGAGCTTAAAATATCAGAGAAGAGTTTGAAAAGAATTCAGTTTTCCAGCGGCAGAGGTGAGACCTTTGCAAACTAAACTGTCTAAAATCCAAAAATGCTTGTAATTTACAATGAAATAAAACACAAAATAATGAAGTCTGTACTCATGCTCCGTTATTAGATTGTATAAGAAAAAAAAAATTGTTTTACTCTTTCCACCAATATAAATAAGTTGCATCAAATCCTGGGAAGTGTTTCCCATCCCTTCTTTTGTCAAAGTTTTTTGTGGATGGGACGGGGAGGGAAGGACACAATTAAAAATGAATGAATGAGTTCTTTTCTTTCACACATGGAAAGGAAAAGAGAGAGAGGAGCAGAGGTAACCAGACACTGGGAGCTCCAGAGAGAGAGAGAGAGAGCTATGTTTTATTAACACACACACACACTCTCTTACAGTACTCCAAGCCCCCAGCAGCCCAAGTAAACAACAGGTCGCTGTCAGGTGTGTGTGTCACCTGTGGGCATGTGTGTGTGTGTAAATAGTGAGGCTCCCTATCTTCCTGTGTCAGTGTTTGAGACTCTCCTGCACCGTCTCTCGCTCCTCTAGCGGTTACCTCCGGTGACTCTGTACCGCTCTGCCTCGCGGCCAGAAGCCTTTCTGCTGGACTCCTTCGGTCAAATGGCTCGGAACAAGAAGGTGAGGCTGGGTTGACCCCCCCCCCCTCCTCGGCCGCAGTCAGGTCTGATCTTCTCGTGTGAGCGTGGGGTTTCACAGGCATGGCACATGATGGATTTTTACCAACCTCTGTGGAGTCTTGTTTTACACAGGACCTCGACTGACCTGCATGGTGTTCATTTAATCGCCTGATATTTGTAACGCAGAGAATGGAGAGATGTCCAACTGATAACTTTCTCTCCCGCTCTCTATTTGCAAGGATGTCCTTGTCCTTTTTTTGTGTGTTTTTATTGAAGCTTTTTTAAAGATGAACACAAGCGTAATGCCTCAGTTTGTTACACAGCTTGGTTAAATACTCATAGCGGGGTCCTGCATCACCCTTTTGAGTGTTTTTAAACCGAAAAATGACCGAACATAATCTTTTTCCTTGTGTGAAGTGATTTAGAATAAACTACTTTGTAACCAAATAAGCACGAAGACATGCAAAACTTGTTCCGATGGAGCTTTCTGTGCTTCCTGACCGGACCCTGCAATGGATGCTAGCTGCTGTATCTCACACACTCGCACTGTGCTCCTGTGCAATGTTTTTCCAGGTGTTTGTGGAGCTGAACGAGCTGATCATGGACAAGAACCAGGAGATGCAGTGGAAGGAAACGGCCCGTTGGATCAAGTTTGAGGAAGACGTGGAGGAGGACACGGACCGCTGGGGGAAGCCTCACGTGGCTTCGCTGTCCTTCCGTAGTTTGCTGGAGCTCAGGAAGACCATCTCGCATGGTAAGAAGAAACGGAGTTTGAACATGTCGTCAGGTCAGTGATGCACTTCGGGCAGTGCAGAGCTCAGTTTGTGTGTGTTTGTGTGTGATTGCAGGTGCAGTGCTGCTCGACCTGGACCAGAAGACCCTCCCTGGCATTGCTCACCAGGTGGTGGAGCAGATGATCATCTCTGATCAGATCAAAGCTGAAGACCGATCCAACGTCCTGAGGGCACTGCTGCTTAAACACTGGTGATTTGAACTGACTTAGCTTCAGTTTTTGAAACAAAATCAATCGTCAAGTACTTGGGCAAAAACATCATCCTGCACATTGATGTGTGATTAAAAAAAAGTGCTGCAAAAATGATTGTCCACTATCTTAAAATGAAGATAATGTATTCTTTTGTAGTCCTGTGTACCAAAAAACCAAACTCCCAATACCAGAATAACAAAATAGCAAAACTAATGTGAAAAGCTTTAAGCTGTCATCAAAACGACATACAGATCATCATTATGCTGAAGTTCAAAGCTAATACTAACCTCAGGAGTGCAGATATGGGCAGCTTGATATTTCTTGAAGACTGTAATCTTGTATCCAAGAGGCTTTTTAGAGTTAAATTAGGTAAAACCTCTTCAAGAAAACCTCAAACAAGTCCACTTGCTTGGACCTGGATGACTGAGACCCTTCACAGACGAAGCTCATACTAGTTCATACTACTTATTCCTATCAAATAAACATTAGTACAAAGGTCCAACTGCTGTTTAAGAGGTATACTTGTTCCCGCTTGCTGCTGCTGCTGCTGCTGCTAGGTGGCTTCATGTCTGGTCCTTACCTCTCTTCCTCTTGCTCACCCTCTCTCTGCCTTTCCCCGCCGTCCCTAGTCACCCGAGCGACGAGAAAGAGCACCACAACCCTTTCCCCAGGAACATCTCGGCAGCCAGCCTCGGCAGCCTCATCACTCACCACCACAACGCCAACCACAGCCACCAGCCAGAGCGCTCTGGCGCTGTCACTGAGCCACTCCTGACCACCGTCCGATCCGCTGGAGATGCAGGAGACACGCGCATAGACATGGAGAAAAACGAGGTACAAGTAAGTCCAGTGCTCCATTGTTATCTAAAACACGGGTTAATTATCCTTAATTTAACTTCTAGTTTTGCTTTTTCTTTTACAGAAAGAGTCGACCCCGGTGCCCGGTATGCCGCGCTCTAAGTCAAAACACGAGCTGAAGCTGCTGGAGAAGATTCCTGAGAATGCTGAGGCCACGGTCGTCCTTGTGGGTGAGTCTCTGATGCCCCTTTAAGCCACAAAACGCAACATACGACACCAAAACAACCTTAAAAATCACTTGCATTCCTTCATTTTCCAACCACCATTCTGACTTTTAGGAAGCGTGCACTTCCTGGAGCAGCCCACAATGGCGTTTGTGCGTCTGCAGGAGGCGGTGGAGCTGGAGTCCGTCCTGGAGGTCCCTGTGCCCGTCAGGTTCCTTTTTGTTCTGCTGGGACCTTCGTCCACCAGCATGGACTACCATGAGATTGGACGGTCCATCTCCACACTCATGTCTGACAAGGTGAGCAGGGGATCTGTCAATAGACTATGTCGTCAGAGGTGACACAAAGGGAAATCTGATTTCAACCACTAAACAAAAGGCAAACCAAATTAAGCCTGTGGTACCATAATAACACAACATCTCCGTTTCAATAGAGTCTGCTGCTGCCTCATTTGTCAAGTTTGTGTAACTTGGGTAAAGCCAAACAAAAAATTCCAAACCCTGAATTCAGAAAACAACACATTTGAACATATTGATGGAGGCATCAACACGTCCTGTCCATCCTGTGTTTCTTGATGTAAAAAATGCAGATTTTCTCTATGGACTTTGGTGTTGGTTTATAAAGCGACATATTCTTAAGATAACATGGACTAGAACAGTCTTAAATTACATTATTAAAGTAGCTATAATACGTTTGTGTTCTTAGTGTAGTCATGTTTTCACTGTGTTACACTGGTTCTAGTCACATTCGGCCAGCAGGGGGTGCACACATCTCCTTACTATCCTCTTAAGAGGCAATGGTTACTGTATACAAAAGAAAAATATACACTACTGTTCAAAAGTTTGGGGTCACCTATATAATTTGTTTGTGTTTTTCATTAAAACTCACAATTTTTTTCATCTAAAGAGTTGCAAAATGAATAGAAAATATAGTCAAGACATTGACAAGATTACAAATAATGATTTTTATTAAAAATAATAATTTTACTTTCATCATAGAACCAGCAAACTGTTTTCAGCTGTGCTAACATCATTGCGCAAGGTTTTTCAAGGGTTTTCTAATCATCCAATAGCCTTCTAACGCGATTAGCAAACACAATGTACCATTAGAACACTGGAAATGGGCCTCTATACACCTATGTACATATTCCATTAAAAACCAGACGTTTGCAGCTAGAATAGTCGTTTGCCACATAAATGTTATATTCATTGAAAAACAGTGCTTTTCCTTCAAAAATAGGGACATTTCTAAGTGACCCCAACATTGTGACAGTAGTGTATAGGGTAGAATGCATTTGCTTTATTTATGGCTGAATTTTCTCCCAGCAATTCCACGAGGCAGCCTATATGGCAGACGACAGGCACGACCTGCTGAACGCCATCAACAGCTTCCTGGACTGCAGCATCGTGCTGCCGCCGTCCGAGATGGCAGATGACGAGCTGCTACGCTCGGTCGCTCGCTTCCAGCGGGAGATGCTACGCAAGAGGGAGGAGCAGGAGGTCAAGCTGTTTGCCAAGGAGCCTAAAAGTTTTGAAGAAAAAGGTAAGCGTCGCATCAAACGACTGTGTTCCTTCTCAAGGGATGTTCTCACTCGACTCGTGTCATTTTTGTTCTGCTCACACAGAGGCGCTGCTCTTACCGTCAAAGAAAGACGACCCTTTAGAGCGCACAGGACGGCCCTTTGGTGGACTGGTACGAGACGTGCGTCGGCGTTACCCAAAGTACTTGAGCGACTTCAAGGATGCCCTGAACAGTCAGTGCATGGCTGCCGTGATCTTTATCTACTTTGCCGCTCTCTCTCCAGCCATAACATTCGGAGGCCTTCTGGGTGAGTGGCACGGGGGAAACTGAAGACTTCATTGTCTCACAGCGTCAAATCCCTTTTGTGCTTTTAGTCAAAAGTCTATTCATGAAACCTAAAACCCTGTTTGGGTGTGTCCGTTTTGGTGATAATGAGTCACGTGTCTCTGTTGCCAGGTGAGAAAACGGAGGGTCTGATTGGCGTCTCGGAGTTGATCGTGTCGACAGCCGTGCAGGGCGTCATCTTCTGTCTACTCGGAGCCCAGCCGCTGCTGATTGTGGGCTTTTCTGGACCCTTGCTAGTTTTTGAAGAAGCCTTTTACAGTGTAAGTGATAACAATGGCCTTCATTTTAAAACTTAAGTTTGCATACTTACTATTTTGAGCAACCTTCATCCTTAAAAAACTCAGTTCCCACATTTTTATACTCTAACTTATTGAGAATATTACAATACAATATTAAGAACAACTTCACTTCACCACAACAACTGCATTTTAAATGATATATGAAGTATTTTACATCTAATTTAAAATAAAACAGTCGACTCACCCTCTCCATTTCTCTTTGGTCAAGGTCTTAAAGTGTGAATTCAGTGTGAATGCTATTTTTTGCAATATTTTGGCTAAAAATCCACTTTATTATTCCCTTTTAAGGCGAAAAATTGGCAAACATTTGCTTTTATTAATTATTAGAAACGTACTGTAGGAGCATTTTGATTTGGCTCAGGAAGTATCTTCAGGCAACTCTGTACAATGTCAAAAATCATATTGCCTATTCACATATAACCATTAAACTATCTATCGACCACACACTCTTCCATTAAAAATGTTTAAATGTTTTTTTTTTTTTCTAACAGTTCTGTAAATCCAATGAGATGGAGTACCTAACTGGCCGGGTCTGGATCGGGTTTTGGCTCATCATCATCGTGTTTGTCACGGTGGCCTTCGAAGGCAGTTTCCTGGTCCGCTTCGTCTCCCGCTTCACCCAAGAAATCTTCTCGTTCCTCATCTCGCTTATCTTCATCTGCGAGACCTTCATCAAGCTCATCAAGGTAAACCCGGCACTCAAAATAACAGCTCATGTTTTGTTGGCACGCTGCAGGATTACGTCCCTGACACGAAACTGAACGGACTGATCTTTGGAATATATTCAAACGCCCAAGGTCGAAATGAGAGTGTTTTTCTTAAAAGTGCAGCAGAAATCACCTGTGAGTGATTGTCCTTGAAGGTTGGATGGATTTAGTTTTATTATCCGGGCTTATTGTTGTGGAAGCTGTGAACTGTGGTAGTTTTATGCCACAGGCTTATGAACAGTTTGGCTTTGGGCTTATTTTCTAGAAAATGATGGGGCTGATACTGTCAGGGTGTAAAATATTGTGCATTGATTTCATGTTTTTCTTGGCAGATTTTCAAGGAGCACCCACTGCAGCGCTGCTCCCTTGACAACGGCACAGAAGGGGCCGCCTCAACGGAAAATATCACCGTCATGATGAGTAACAGCTCCCTGCCTGAGGTGGTCAAGGTCAGAGGAGAACCCAACACGGCTCTGCTCTCTCTGGTCCTCATGGCTGGGACATTTTTCATCGCTTTCTACCTGCGCAAGTTCAAGAACAGCGCATTCTTCCCCGGAAGGGTAAGGAGCTTACACGCTTGTATATGACGTGCTTTATCGTCTATTTTCCCTCTGAATTGGAACTGAATTTACAAAATTGACACCGTGTTCTAAAGAAGACTAGTGCTGTGCAATAGTTTAACGCATGACACGTTTCCGAGACGACTGACCGGAAAAAGACGCGCATGACGTCATGTTTACGTGCCGAGACACCGGAGTCCAGGCACCGTTTACCAGTTAGCTCCGTTAGCTGCATTAGCGCCTACAGTCGAACTGGAGCGGTCTGTTTATTAAACGAAAAGAGCAGCGCTACAAATAACCAGCGTACCTGTGTACTGCGTATGTGTGCCTCTTTTTTTCAAGTTTAGCGTTACTTTACAGACTAATTTTAACAATACGGAGTCACGTAAAAATGACGTCACCCGCGTCTTTTTCCGGTCAAACGTCATGGAAACGTGTCATGCGTTAACGTTGACAGCACTAAAGAAGACATGAAACTAGCAATTGAGACCATTAACTCCTCAGGAGAATGTTTACTGATGTTAAAAATCAACTGGGAGTCGCCCCCTGGTGCCTATTGATTATATTCGTACTTCCTGGTTAGCTCCAACCAGCAAACCAGAAGAATATGTCCACTTTTGGTTTATATATGTTCTATGATCCATCCCTTCCTCAATGCTGGCAGTGTTAAAGGTTACCTTATTGTATACACTATTGATACTTGTTTTGTTTTAGTTTCGCAGAATTATCGGAGATTTCGGGGTGCCAATCGCCATCCTCCTCATGGTCCTGGTAGATTACAGCGTGGATGACACATACACACAAGTAAGACTCAAATACGACCACTGCAACTTTAAATACTGAGCATGTGAATGTTAATGTCTCCGTTAATGCTCGGACGCCATCGCCTTCCTCTCTTCTCCCACAGAAACTGAGCGTTCCCAAAGGTTTCTCTGTGACGAGTCCCGACAAACGCGGCTGGATCATTAATCCTCTGGGTTCGGACGGTGAATTTCCAATCTGGATGATGTTTGCTTGCTGCCTGCCGGCTCTGCTGGTCTTCATCCTCATCTTCATGGAGACTCAGATCACCACGTGAGGGGAAACCTTTTACTTGTGTGCAATATTTGTTCTATAGATTCTCCACCGTCGCTCATCGTTAAACTGTATGTGGAAAACCAAGTTTTAAATCATGACACGTGACCTCCTGCAGTCTGATCGTGAGCAAGAAGGAGCGCATGCTGGTGAAAGGTTCCGGCTTCCATCTGGACCTGATGCTGATCGTGGTGCTGGGCGGCACCTCTGCGCTGTTCGGCCTGCCGTGGATGGCGGCCGCCACCGTCCGCTCGGTGACCCACGTCAACGCCCTCACGGTCATGAGCAAGGCTGTCGCCCCCGGAGACAAGCCCCGCATCCAGGAGGTGAAGGAGCAGAGGGTCACTGGGCTCCTGGTCTCCATCATGGTCGGTGAGTGGCTGACACGTCATCGCTTATTGTGCCTGTTTTTGATTGGTTTTAAAATCAGTCAGTGCTCACATGACGATACAACCCCCATAAAGAAAACTACACTTTGAATTTAAAGCTGCATTTTATGCCGCATGTCATTTAGTGTCGTTTTAATTACCTTCCGCTCGTCTCTCTCCAGGCCTGTCCATTGTAATCGCTGACCTGTTGCGTCAGATCCCCCTGGCTGTGCTGTTTGGTATCTTCCTCTACATGGGTGTGATGTCTCTGAATGGCATCCAGCTGACAGAGCGGATGATGCTGCTGCTGATGCCGCCCAAGTATCACCCTGACCACACCTACGTGCGCAAGGTGACGCGAAATAGCTTAATAAACAAGATTTACAGCATTCGAAGCAAACGACAGCCAAGTCTTTCTGTATATTAAAGGTTTGATGCTCATCAATGATGTCTCTTTTGCAGGTGCGTACGCTGCGCATGCATCTGTTCACCAGCATCCAGGTGGTGTGTTTGGCCGCTCTGTGGGCTGTGATGTCTACGCAGGCGTCTCTGGCTTTTCCCTTCGTCCTCATACTCACCGTTCCGGTCAAGATGTTCGTGCTGCGCCGCATCTTCAACGGCAGAGAGATGGCATGTGTAAGTTTGGCCACACGGGGGCGCAACATGCTGCTATATTGTCCACTACTCAGCTGCAGCAGTGAGGTGCCAATTCAGCAATACGTTTAAAGGTGCCATATGTAAGAATGTGGCCAAAAACAGTTACTACATTCAAAATCGAAATACTTTTAGGTTTCGTTTTCTGACGTAACTGGCAACCCGTGGTTGCTCGGCAACTGAGACTATATTGACTGCAGTGATTGGTAGACGGCGATAGGTGGCGCCACATGCCAAAACATGATTTCAAAACATAAACATGACAAATATTTTGGCTGTACTGTTGTTGTTGGTGAATTCAGTTATATGAACATTATTCCTGAGTCTCTGTGACATATAAGGAGGATTTTATGGCCAGTTGCTTTACATTTAATACATAATGCACCTTTAAATAAATTAACATTAAATTATGTCTAATCCAACGGGTTAGGTAACCCTAACCCTAACCCAAATAAAAAATGTAAGTATTGAAAAGCAATTTAAAAAATAAAATAAAATAAGGAAATAGTAAAATAAGTTAAAGAAAGAAATGGGTTTAATTAACAGATTAGATAAAATCAATACCAAGATATTTAAATGAATAGATTACAGCATGCAGTTAAGGAATAAAGACATTGATTCTTACTTGGATTATAGGTAAGAATAGGAAATTACCATAGATGTACAGTCGTTTTTGTGGTTAAAAACTATTAATTAACTAATCAAAAATAATAAATAGTATTTTACTTGACGTTTCTTCACTCCAAAATCCAACATAAGCTCTTTCTTCAAATATCAGAGCAAGTTTGACATGTTTACTCTGATTGTCTTTATTTATGCTTCTTCCAGTTGGACGCGGACGACGCGGAGCCAAAGTTTGACGAGCGAGACTGCCACGACGAGTACTCCGAGATGCACATGCCCGTGTGATGGTCGCAAATGCCGACGACGCGCGGAGTCTCTTGAAACGCCCGTGAGGAAAAAAGCTTCAGCTGCGCACCCCTGACCCCACCGCATCACGAAGACGTCAACGTACAGTACGTGTTTGGTGGTTACTCGGGGGGTCACTATTTAAGTCATTTTTTTTTATGAATATTAGCAGATTTTCAGGGGAGGGGGTGGGGTTTCTAACAGTGAAATCCTACTGTTGTACACACGTTTTTAAAACATGAATTTCAGGGGCAAAGTATTCCAAATCAAATTATATTAATCTGAAGCTCAAAATGACTCGTGGTAAAAGTAGACATGTCGTTATTCAGCCCTGAAATGTTGCTCTCATTCACATTGAATTATGTGGAGGATATGTGATATACATTCCTTTATATTATCAAGCTGTAGTTTTTGCTATTCTAGTGTGTTGCTTGTGTGTGTGTGTGTGTGTGTGTGTGTGTGTGTGTGTGCGTGTGTTTTAAGCTCACCAAGCGCCTTATGAAGGAAATAAGCAGTATACTGAGAACATTTTATTTTCCCTCATTCTGTCTAATTTTAGACAGCTGATCACTTTACCCGCCTCCTGAAGCTCGTAGCACTTTAAAAAAAAACAACAAAAAAAACACCAAATCAGAACAATGACTGTATTTAATGTAATAATTTTATCTCCTTAGCGTCTTTTAAATTCACGAAAATACCAGTGTTGTTTTCGCTTGCTTGTTAGATCATCTTTGGTTGATTTTTTTTTTTAGCCTGTACTTTTGTAACTGATTAATTTGTTGTACTAATGTTTATTTCAGTTTTTTTATTTGTCAAAATCTGTGTCTGTAAGTGAATTAAAATCACCAGCAGAGGGAGCTGTTGCAGGACTGCGGCGATTATGAAACCAAAACGGAACACAAACTCTGGTTACACTAATGCCAGGACACATGATTGAAGGATAGTGGGATAATTATACTACTACTACTACTAATAATAATAATAATAATAACGCACATGATTAGCGCACTAATGTTCTGCTCTAACTTGTCTCACTTGGTTTGGTTGGTTTCTGGGAATCGATGTCATGTTTTTTTTTGAGGGTGTTTTCTTTGTTCAAGTGCCAAACTGTGGCTCATGTGAATGGTTTTTGTTTTCAGATCAACAAGCTGCAGTTCAGTTCAAATCATCTCAAATCTCCTAACTGTGCAGATACGTTTTTGGCCTAATCAACAAGTTTATTTCAGAATATAACATTCCTTACTCAAATCAAAACTAAATTCTTTTGCTGATTAAAATGATTTTATTGAAATTCACAAACTTGGTCGACCGAATTTCGACAAAACCTGTGTTGACAATCTCAATATTGAAGCATTTCGAAGGCTTTTTAAATATGTGTTGTCTTTTTTCATTTCATGTTGTAACTTGTATCAGTGTATCGTAGAACAGTTAAAGCTTTGATGTTCCTCTGTTACACTTCTTTCCCCTCTGAACTGTCCCATCACTGGTGTGATCTTGTGCCTGTTTGCTGTCACAAAGTTGCACAAAAACAAAAAAAGTGCCTGTTGGGACCATGAAGTGATACAGTACAGCTACAAGTGTCTGTTGTTTTTGGAAAAAGGGCGACACACGTTACAGTAGTTTGTACTTGTGCTCATAATTCAAACACCTCTCCATTATTTATCTGTCACAGTATAAGGCATTATTGCTGTTTTGTTTTGTTTTTTAAAGAATAAGTTTTTCTTATGTGTACACACACACACACACCTATTTGGCTGCAACATGGCCATGACACTGAAGAAGGATATTTATGAGATGAAGGCAGTGAAGTGTACACTGTCCGTTTTATGTCTGTGTTTTGTGCCTGTGAATGAAGTGAAGGTTGTTTATGCGCATCAAAGTATTTGTCGACGATGTGAAATGTGGTATCCATTTCATAAGCAATATAAAAGTCTGTGAGGATATTGCTGATGCTCTCTTGTACATTAATGGTTCAAATATTGATGACAAATAAAAAGTTATTTTCTATTTAATCATGGTGGTGGTTGTGTCATGTTTTCAGTATAATTCAATCTGGAAGAAGCTGAGGAAAATGTATTTATTTTAAACAAAGAACGGCAGTCCATTATAACATTTAAATCTCTAGTATGTACGTAGCTTTGATGACCAAAACACTGCACCCCGTGATACAAAATGTGTTTAATGTGAATTGTAGAGCCAAGCAGAAGTTTGTAGAGTGTAAATGAAAGCGGACCAAGCGTTGAACCTCGTGGAACCCCAGAAATACCCAATATCAAATTCAGCACTATCAAAAAAAAAAAGTGGTTGGTGCATTAAATGGTGTTTTCAACATGAAGGTAGCTGATATGTTAAGTTTATTAACCTATAATTGTGGAAAGTGTGAATTTTAGGAGCAAAAGTTGGTAGATTTTCTCAGTTTTCCAGGATATGACATACATTTTTAAATCATCAAATGCAGCCTTGCTATCAAACGAGTACAAATGGAAATCTGTGCCTCGATTACCTCCAAAGAAATAAATAAAAACTAATAAGAAATGTGCTAATTGTTCATTTGTAGAGTGTAAATAAAAGGGGACCCAATGTTGAACCTTGTGGAACCCCAGAAAAAACTTTAATACTTCAAAAAGTAATGGTGTCAGTGGTCGGTGCATTAAATGGTGTTTTCAACATGAAGGAAGTTGATATGTTAAGTTTATTAACCTATAATTGTGGAAAGTCAGAATTTTAGGGGCAAAAGTTGGTAGATTTTCTGTTTTCCACGATATGACATAGTTTTTAAATCATCAATTTCAGCCTTGATATCAAGCAAGTACAAATGGGAAACTGTGCCTCAATTACCTCCAAAGAAATAAATAAAAACTAGATAAGAAATGTGCTAATTGTTCATTTGTAGAGTGTAAATAAAAGGGGACCCAGTGTTGAACCTTGTGGAACCCCAGAAAAAACTTAAATACTTCAAAAGGTAATGGTGTCGGTGGTTGGCGCAAATAAATGGTGTTTTCAACATGAAGGTAGCTGATATGTTAAGTTTATTAACCTATAATTGTGGAAAGTGTGAATTTTAGGGGCAAAAGTTGGTAGATTTTCTCAGTTTTCCACAATAGACATAGTTTTTAAATCATCAATTTCAGCCTTGATATCAAGCAAGTACAAATGGGAAACTGTGCCTCAATTACCTCCAAAGAAATAACTAGATAAGAAATGTTCATTCGTAGAGTGTAAATAAAAGGGGACCCAGTGTTGAACCTTGTGGAACCCCAAATGTCATATTTCTAATGAAAAAAGGACTTGTTTAACAAGGATGTTTTGAGTTTGTACATCAAATTCAGCTCTGATGAAAGAGTGGTATGAAGATGGTAGATCACCTGAGGCGTGACTCACAAATTAAAGACAATGTTTTCCAAGTGGAAAGAGGGCTGGCTGTGAGGTCCTTTAAAAGTGCACATAGAGGGAGGGGGTGGATCACAGTGTTCCCACTGTTACAGAGAGAGAGAAAAGATGGCTGCTCCACTGCTGCTGCTGCTGCTGCTGAGCTTCGAAGCTCTGTTCCTTTCTTCTAACGCGAACGACGCTTACAGTCAACTTCCTGATACCTACAAGAAAGGAGTGGACCTGGCTCTGGAGCAGCTCCGCTCACACTCTGGAATCCAGCACCATTTCCTCTTTTTGAAGACCATCGTAAAGTCAGACACTGAGGTAAGTCGTTGGGCGACTGAGGATAACTCGGTCTCTAGGCTTTTGTGAGTTGTCCACATCTAACCCCCCCACCCCCCCCTTTACTCCTCAGCCTGGGTTTGATGTGAGCTACGTCTACCACAACTTCTACCTTAAAGCCACCAGGTGCCCCAAAGGGACCGTGGACTCCGCAGGGTGTCAGTTCAGAAACGACAGAGTAAGTCTGCCCTGATTTCAAGCTGCGTTTCTTTACTTAGCTCAGAAATGTGAAGGGTGAGAGCAGCTGCCTGCCCTAACTTGTCTCTGCTGTTTTGTTTGTGTGCGTTCGTGCAGCCACTAATGGACTGCGCAGTCTGCTACAAAGCCTTCAGAGGAGAAATTCAACAAGAGCCCAAACCTTACGTTGACTGCATGCACAAACCGTCCCTCACACAGGTGAGTCTGCTCCACTTTTTCATTTTTTGACGATAATCTCTTCTTGTATCTTCTGAGATTTCAGTCTCCTTTATGTTAAATGAACAAACTCACATCCCATGTGTTTCTTCACGACAGGAGATAAAGGGGATGAGAGTGAATCACTGCAACGAAATAGGTTACAGCAGCGGAGCGACGACTCTCCTGGCATCGACTGGAAACTAACACCGTCTGAAAATATGTGGATCATTTAACTCCTTCTAGTTAACTGTACAGCTTCATCTTTGTAAACTCATTATTAGTGTTATCTTAAAGATGCAGTATGCGGGAATTAGGGCCAATTCCAATTCCTATCTTAACCCTCAAGCTCAACCCTTAATCTTAACTGGCCCTCAAAACCAAGTGTTGAGGGTTATTTTGTCACTTAGAAATGGGACACCCCTTAAATGCAGATACGTCTTCAGACTGTGGGGGGCAGAATAACGCGAAAGCTGCGTCCAGTCTGTCAACCCCAAAAAAGAAGAAGAAGAACACATTTACGTCAAGTTATTAGGTTGTCAGTTAGTTATAAGATGATACTCATACAAATACCACAACCACGGACATATTCAGCTGACAGTTACCACACACCACGGCTTATTGAAAAGTAAACGATCGCTTGTGCGCACCGGCCGGCTATTGACAAAAGATCGTAAAATAAAAATAAATGTTACACGTCAATGACGTCAGTAATCCATAATATGGTCCTAAACTAAGATAATACAATGGTTTTCATAATTTTTATATCTCTATTAACAAAGAAAATACTTAATTTGTAGCATACTCGTTTCGCTGCTTTCGGCGCCATCTTTGTTGTGTGAAAACACGCAATGCATTCTGGGTAGCCCTTGCTCCCAAGGGTGGTCTCGGAAAATCTCAATATTGAGGGAGATACAGCCCTTAAACTTGCCCCTCAACTTAATTTTTCTGAGAATCGGGACAACACTTGCTCTAGAGGGAGCACGCATTTTTGAGATTGAGGGTTAAGCAAGGAATTGGAATTCACCCTTAGTCACATCTAATGGTGAGACTCCTCCACTCATCCTTCCCTTTCCCAACCGCACTACAATACAGGATGTTGTTTTCCTTTGCTTAGCAAGCTAGTTAGCGCCAGGAAGGCTACAAAAAACAAACAAAATGTATTTTTAAGTGATTATACACTTATATAAATGTACAGGTATGGGTGGTTTATTCTAAATGTTACACACTGGACCTTTAATTTTTTTTTTTTTTGAGTGAGACTTTTGTGTCACATTGTCAATCATTTGTTGTTTACTTCCAAACAAATCTCACTTTACCAGCATGCCTATTTAATCTTACTTATGTGAAGTCACCCGTCAATGGTTTGACTGTAACAGACATTTATAATAAAAACTTACACAATACAGCTTTAACTTTACTTGAAAATACTTGACTAAGTCCAACATGATTCAATTCACTTTTCGTTTGTTAAGCTTTATTTCAATAAAATCAAATTTCAAAGAAGTATATGATGGGGATGGGATAGTGAATTAGAATTTTGAAAAAAAAAGGATTACCTATTGTTTTTGTAAATGGCCCTTATCACAAAACAACACTTGTATTTGTAAATTACGAGATGAAAGTTAATTCTGAGAACCACAGCAAATCATGTGTATTTTCCACTTCATTGCAGTGTCCATAACCTGTTGACCAGCGGTAAACTGTCAAAGATGAGACTGCAGATCTGGAGGAAAGACTTCCTTATCCTGTATTCTGGCCGTTGTTTTAATGGTCTTGTCAGTCAATGTAAGACCATTGAAAAGACCTGCATTCCTCCCCTCAAGCGTAGCACCAGATGGAGGGTCGACTCCTTCTGGATGTTGTAGTCGGAGAGGGTGCGCCCATCTTCTAGTTGCTTGCCCGCAAAGATTAGACGCTGTTGGTCTGGAGGGATGCCTTCCTTATCCTGGATTTTGGCCTTGACGTTTTCAATGGTGTCACTGGACTCCACCTCCAGGGTAATGGTCTTGCCAGTCAGGGTCTTTACAAATACCTGCATTCCTCCCCTCAAGCGTAGCACGAGATGGAGGGTTGACTCCTTCTGGATGTTGTAGTCGGAGAGGGTGCGCCCATCTTCTAGTTGCTTGCCCGCAAAGATTAGTCGCTGTTGGTCTGGAGGGATGCCTTCCTTATCCTGGATTTTGGCCTTGACGTTTTCAATGGTGTCACTAGACTCCACCTCCAGGGTAATGGTCTTGCCGGTCAGGGTCTTCACAAATACCTGCATTCCTCCCCTTAAGCGTAGCACGAGATGGAGGGTTGACTCCTTCTGGATGTTGTAGTCGGAGAGGGTACGTCCGTCTTCCAACTGCTTGCCAGCAAAGATTAGTCGCTGTTGGTCTGGAGGGATGCCTTCCTTATCCTGGATTTTGGCCTTGACGTTTTCAATGGTGTCACTGGACTCCACCTCCAGGGTAATGGTCTTGCCGGTCAGGGTCTTTACAAATACCTGCATTCCTCCCCTCAAGCGTAGCACCAGATGGAGGGTCGACTCCTTCTGGATGTTGTAGTCGGAGAGGGTGCGCCCATCTTCTAGTTGCTTGCCCGCAAAGATTAGACGCTGTTGGTCTGGAGGGATGCCTTCCTTATCCTGGATTTTAGCCTTGACGTTTTCAATGGTGTCACTGGACTCCACCTCCAGGGTAATGGTCTTGCCGGTCAGGGTCTTTACAAATACCTGCATTCCTCCCCTCAAGCGTAGCACCAGATGGAGGGTCGACTCCTTCTGGATGTTGTAGTCGGAGAGGGTGCGCCCATCTTCTAGTTGCTTGCCCGCAAAGATTAGACGCTGTTGGTCTGGAGGGATGCCTTCCTTATCCTGGATTTTAGCCTTGACGTTTTCAATGGTGTCACTGGACTCCACCTCAAGGGTAATGGTCTTGCCGGTCAGAGTTTTCACAAAGATCTGCATTTTGAGTAAGCAAATATCTCACAAGTGGAATCTGTGATAATGAGTTCCCCAAATGGTACGTATGGGATATCTATCAAACAAGGACGTGTCATACCTCCTTTTAAGTCACTTTGATCTGTAACCTTGCATCACTTTTCCTTTGATGTCACTTTGATGAGATCATCATTAGCTTGAAAGGAGTCTGAAAATCAAGCACACATGGTCTGATACTAGTTATTTGTGTGTGATAGATAATGCAATGTTACGTACATACAGCAGATAATCTCAATCTCTTGTTTGTAGAACTCTTTTAATAATAATCTTACATGAGATTTGACTTGTGACTACAACTTGAAAGACTGCGGCAAGTTGGGAAAAAAAAAACACAGTCATTCCTAATTAATTCTAAAGATGACCCACTTTACTCTGAGACATCTGAGTTGAGGTAGATTTTGTGTGACTGGCCCTTTTCATTAAGCGAGTCATTAACTGAATTCAAGAGAAAACGTCAGATTCCTGGGAGTGGCGACCTGATTTAGGATTAATGCGATAATGTCAACTTTAAACGTTGACCCTTGAAGTATTGTTGATTTGCCCTCATTCATGTTGGCCTCATTTCCAGGACCTGGGTTGCTAATCCATTGTGATTAGATTTTCAGGATGTGAGTGTAATTCCACATGTTGTAAGCTGTTTTGATCCTGTGGAAACTCCCCACTTAGAGGGTGTTTTGTTAAGACAAGCCTTAATCTGTGTCCCCCCCCCCGGGCGGGTTTCGGGAACTGGGGCTTAAAACACAAACAGCAGGAGCTGCAGGCTGTTTCATGGTCAGTGTGTTCTGTTTCATGATTTACTCCTACAGCCATAATAGGGCTTGTTTTGGATGTGAGTGCCGAATCTCTGCGGGAAGAGGAGGGAGTTCATCCCTCACCCTCAGAGCTGAGCTGCTCCCTCCTCTGCTCTGCTCACACACTCAAGAGGAAGATGGCTGGTGGTCTGCTGCTGTTGCTGCTTTGTGCTGGAGCTGCGCTCTTCTCAGCGAAGGCCCAGGAGGTTTATGACGAGCTGCCTGAAAACTTCAAGATAGGAGTCGATCTGTCTCTGGAGCAGCTGAACTCTCATGCTTGGGTGCACCACCATTTTCGCTTCCTGAGGAGTTTGGGCAAGTCTGAAATCGAGGTAAACTATGGAGTTTGAGATTTTTTGATCTGCTGTTTGTTTATTTTTGGGACTCAAATGTTGTGAATTTTTTTTTTTTTTTTTTTTTTTTTAATGTCTTGATATTTTCCATTTAAATGGATTTATTAGAAAAACATTTTAGAAATTTTAATAGTCAATATAACTGGAATTAAATAAATCACAGCTCGAATAAACCAATTTTTTAATCAAAATAAACCACTGCCGTTTTATAAAGATTAACTGTATTGTAGATAGATAGATAGATAGATAGATAGATAGATAGATAGATAGATAGATAGATAGATAGATAGATAGATAGATAGATAGATAGATAGATAGATACTTTATTTATCTCACAGAGTAATTCACAGTTCAGCAGCTCCAGAATATGTAACAAGATAGAAACATAAGAGGCATGCAAGTCTATGTACAGTCTAAATATAAACTGAAACATATGTATAAAAGGAAAAAAAAAAAAAAATATATAAAGACTTTAAAACATTGTATGCCATTGAATACTGAATACTTCACTGTGAGTACTTAAAAGTGAAGAGAAAATGTATAAAGTGTGGTTGTGATTAATGACGACTTAAGAAAACTGGAATTATAATGAATGTGAATTGTAATTTAAGTATTTTTCCACACTTTAAAATGAAAAAAGTAATGGGAAAACAGTGTAAAATCTGGTAGATTCATTTGAAAAGTAAAGAAAATTCTGTTTCTGATTCATTTCAATTCCAGTTTCCTTTCACTCACTGGATGTGTGGTAAGTGCCTGGCACACCCACGCTGCCTTCAGGGAACTCTGGTTAATACTTGTTTTCACTTCTGCTTAAACGTTCACTTTTGAATCGTGTCAACGTCAACATGTTTTCATCAGAGAGGGAAGAAGAAAAGAGGAAGACTACATTCCTTCAACTCTGATACTTGGACATGTATTGGCACACATTTGTGGTTTTCAGTTGTTGACTTGGACAAATGCCGTCCATGAAATATGAAGCAACTGCAGAACAGACACATGGTTTTATTATTACCAGCGTTCCTGTGAGGTTGTATCATCGTCATTCATCAGTTTTATTCTGTAAAACACTTTTAATGCACAAAAAAAAAAAAAAAAAAAATTAAAAGTAAAATAACATTTGATTTGATTATTATTTTTATACCCGTTGATAATGATAATGGCCTAAAAATGTGCTTGGTTGTGAGTTCTCATGTGGCGCCACCAACAGGTCAAACTTGTCTACTACTCCTGTTTGTAAAAAAGGTGATTGAATGGCAAACAATAGTTAGTTAATCAATATTCGACGTTTTAACGGGACATATATTTATTTAATTAAACATGATTATTTTGTATATTTTACAACAAATCAAGAAAAGGGAATCTTTATTTTCTTTATGTTTTACATCCAGATTATGTTGTCCTAAGTAGAATAGAACCATTTTATTTGAAAGTCAAAGAAAAACAACAAAAATTATCATGATCTTTAACTGCCTTCATTTAATGATGTAAACACATGAGTTTCTCCAGCTCGCGTACCACTGGTGGTACACGTGCTGCAGTTTGAGAACCATGCATGGAATTGGCTACACATCTCTATCCAGTTTGACCAGTTTTGATATCCTTGTCTCTTGCAGGGTGGATTCGGTGTGAAATACATCTACCACCACTTTTACCTGAAGCCCACCAGATGTTCCAAGGGAACGACCGAGTTCAGCATTGAGCGATGTCCCTTCAGGAACGACAGGGTGAGCAAACGCCAAGGGAGAGAAAAGCAATCGTCTACTTCTTCTTTGTCTTTTTCACATTTACTTAAATTGTATTTATTTCTTCTTCTTTTTTTTTAACAGCCTGTCATGGACTGTGCTGTTTGCTACAAAACAGCATCCGACCAGATAGAAAATCTCCCGAGGCCGTACGTTCACTGCATCCAGAAACCGAGATTCACAGAGGTACTTTGACCTTTTTACGACCTCTATTTTACTTTTTTTTTAATAATAGTCCTCTGTATGTACACCTACAATTGCATGTGATCAGCACTTAAAGGTGCCTATGTAAGAATGTGGCCAAAAACGGTTACTACATTAAAATTCTAAATACCGAGGTATTTTAGGTTTCGTTTTCTGACGTAACTGGCAACCCGTGGTTGCTCTGTAGCTGAGACTCTACTGACTGCAATGATTTGTAGACGCCAGTAGGTGGCGCCTCATGCCAAAACAAGATTTCAAAACATAAACATGATTTGCAGCCTGCAAAATATTTTTTTGAATGCAAATATTTTGGCTGTACTGTTGTTGTTGGTGAGTTCAGTTTGTTATATGAACATTATTCCCGAGTCTCTGTGACATATTAGGAGGATTTTATGGCCAGTTGCTTTAGATTTATTACCTTTAAACGTCTATATTGAGTCCATGGCTCTCAAACTGTGGTACGTGTAACACCAGTGGTACGTGAGGATAATCAGAAATACTGCTCTTCTGTACTGTATGTACCAGGGTATGTGATAATAATAAATATAATGTTATATTTGGTACTTATTAATCCAGTTCTAGTATATTTATATAAAATCTTCTTGATTACATCATGTAAAATTGGTAAATCCAAACTGTGCATCCTCGACTGGAGGGTTCGCAGGGGTGCTGACATAGGGCGATAGGCGGGGTACACCCTGGACAGTTTACCGGTCCATCACAGGGCTATTATATTATATATAATATAATATCTTCTTCTTCTTATTATTATTATTATTATTTTAATAAACAAGTCTTTTTGAACTGACCTTTTTGACGTGTGTTTACTCTCCTTCCTCAGGAAATTAGAACAACCAGGTTGGAGCACTGCAAGAAAATGAGTTACAACAGTGGAGCTCCGACACTTCTGGCCGTGTCCACCGGCTAAAGACAAACAGCCCAGCGCGCTTTAACCACCTCACTGCTTTACTAACGCACATTATGTTTGATAAAACGCTCACATGAACCTATTGCCTCGTTAAAAACTGCTTCATTCTCGTTCATTGCAGTGACTCTGACATGTGTTTTCATAAAAACTGCTTGAAAAATATAGAAACCGAGCTTAAAGATTAAACTAATCAGAGACAGAAATTGAAATTAAAAACGTGTCATGTGAAGATGCACGTGTTTCAAGTGTTTCTTTGTGAGTTTTGTGTCCGTTCATTCTGTACAGCATTGATGAGGTCAGGCACTGATGTTCTGATTCTGTTCCAGTTTGTTCCAAAGGTGCTCCATGAGTGGGTCAAGTCAAGTTCTTCCACAGATCATGTCTTTATTGTCCTTGCTTTGTGCACAGGGGACACAGGGGACACAGGGGACACAGGGGACACCTCGCTCAAACAAAGTATTGTCCAACATGTCTCTGTATAAAGAAAGTGTCCTTCACTGGAGTGAAAAACAGACCTTTACCATCATTATATATATTATATGGGATATGTTTTGACATTAAATATAATATAAAAAAAGAATAATATTATGATTGTCAGAAGCAAGGATGACAGAAAAGTGGTATTTCCTGCAGGGCCGATTCAAGGAATTTGGGGTCCCCAAGCAAAAATGGACATGAGAGGCCAAGGCACAGGGGTGCAGCTTGTGAACAGGCAAGGCCGGCAACTGCTTGGGGCCCCGAGCTGATAGGGGGCCCCCGACACTCGGAGCCTGAGGGCTGTTTTTACTGAAATGTGCAGTGACTAGGCGCATCCCAGTCCCCCTTAAAAAACAATGGGCGATTTGCATTGACATCTCAGTAGGAAACCTCCCTAAAGGGGCCCCACCTCACGTTAACCAGTGTGAAGTTATCGTTCTGCAAGTTGGAAAATGAAGAGGATTATTTCCAGTGTAATGCATATCTTTTTTACTCAGTTTATATATATTTTTTTTCAGTTATTTACAGTATTTTATTGTTCTATATATTTATATTGTTTTATAATGTGGGTTCTTTACAGTGTAATGTATTTTTTTACTAAGTCTATATAGTTTTTTAAAAGCTATTTACAGTATTTTATTGTTCTTTACATTTATATTTTTCACATACTTTTTAATTACAAGGTTTTTCCATGTTATTTCATTCATTTCGAAAAAAATATATAATAATTCGTTGGTGTCAGATTATTTATAACCTAATGGTGATGAACACTGGTTGGAAGGGCCCCCTGGGAATTTTTGCTTAGGGCCCCTACAAACTCTAGAATCGCCTCTGCCAAGGTCAGCTCGGGGCCCCAAGCAATTGCTTGGTTTACTTGCCTTCTCGCGACGGGCCTGATTTCCTGACTTCTTCCTGTCTGACATTGTCCTTCAAGTGTGTAATGAGGCGAAAAATATTTAGGCCATTGCATCACCGATGATCTATCAGGTGACAGGGACATTTACAGACAGTGTCGGAAGTTGTATGCACATCAGAAGAAACACTAGAACACTCAAAAATGCATGTTTTAAGTCATGTTTCACTCAGTGTGATCCACTTCCAGAGAGGAACAGTCAACATGAAATAAGTTACTGCAACTGCAACAAAGTACCACAAGATGTCGCACTGACTCTTCTCAATCTTCATCGCCAGCTCAATCGCAATAAATACAGTAGTCAATGGTTGTTGGTTGTTTTTTAACAGAGAATCCCAATAAATGTGTCAGTTTGTATGTCACTTTAAACATTAATTAATTGTATCACGCTAACTTTAAAATAGAGAGATGTTTGCACCCTTACTGTGCAAAAAAAGTAACTACACTCACTGTTGAATTTGAAATAATCATGTAAATCTGTAAAATTATGATTGCGGTCAGTTAAAAATACTAAAAGTTTGTATTTTTAACACTTCTAAGACATAGTTTTGCGCATCCTCATCGACTTCCACCGTGAATTAAACAGTATATAGAATTTAGACCTCAAATTTAACCAGAATCATATTTAATCTCATGGGAATTTCTGTAGAAATAGTGAAACTGTGAAAGACAGAAAGTAAAAATGAGTAAAATAAATTGTAAAACACACAAGAGTTATTTATTAAAAAGAATAATAAGATCATTTAATTTAATTTAATTTAATTTAATTTAATTTAATTTAATTTAATTTAATTTAATTTAATTTAATTTAATTTAATAAAGAAAGAATTCAGTGAAGCAATCACGCACTTTTTCACACTTTATGTTATTGCGGCCATCTTTGAAACAGCCATGTTGTGCCCTGCAGACGTCCAGACAGCACCAGTGTCCGCTTCCCTCTGCTCGCTGTGACAAGAATAAATCTCATTAGTAGTGAGAGGAATTGGCAAATCACGGCCTTTTGTGCGAAAAACTGGGCACTAAAAATAGAGCGGGGTTGTGAAAACTGTACGAACTTGTGATTACAAAGTGAAATGAACTGAAGAAATCTGGTGCTATCACATTGTTGGAGTTTTAAAGCCAAAACCACTAGATGGCAAACTATATTTGTACCAAAAACACAAAAATGTGCCCATGAAGCAATAAAAAGAAAACCACAGCTTGATATTCAGAAATACCGTATTCCTTCTTCTCTGCATCTTTGAAAAAAAAAGAGTCTGCGCTCATGTTAAAGTTCCCTGAGGAGTTGTTTTTGTGTGTGAAACTGTCGTTTACAGCTCCTGCGGGGAATGTTGTCTGACCATAAATATGAATAAAACTGAGCCACAACCTCAAATAAAGACTTTATTGTCAGTTTCATGAACACACTTTGAGCTCCTCGGATTCTAGGGTATCATACAGAGGATTATTTGGTGTGTAACTGCCGTTTCATCTCTACATTTTCTCATTTCCTTTCACCACATCAGCCAACATTAGACAACAGGTCCCTTTTATTTTTATTACCATAAAAAACAAGCAGAGCCTTTTCTGGTTTGTGGTGTTGGTTCTGGTCTGTAACTCATAGAGACTGTTGCACTGTTTCAGGCTCTGAGTCCAGATCTTGTTGGTTTGGTTTACGAGGGTGGACTGAGAAGTTCACAGGCTGTAATAATTCTGAATTCAACCTTTCATGATATTAACTGCACTGTTTCCCTTTCAGATAAAACCCAATGGAGGACTTTGAACACGAGGCAACGTGGCCTTATCAAACATCTGCAGACAAAAGCCCCCCATGGACATTTCACGCTGACGTGGTTGCTTCATAAGGACTTGAAGATCACCCAAGGTCCGGATGTCCTCTGCCACATCCACCACAAAAGAACACATTGATGGCGTTCACCACACGGTGATGGACGACAGATGTTTCACTTGGAGAGACGATGCTGCGAGCATCTCCTGTGAAGGAGCAGAGAACATTCTGCACAATGAGCTCGGCATGTTGAAGGTTTCTGCTCTGGAGGGCGCTGCAGATTTTTGACCCCCCGGTCGAAAGGACACCAGACTGGTCATGTCTGAAGAGATCCAAATGGTTTTCTTAAACGTTTCCGACGTCGTGTCCTTATGTGGCCAAATTTGACTTGAACTCTTCGGCCCACCCTCGTATGCTGTAATAAATTACCTGTACTTAAAGGCGCCATATGTGAGAATGTGGCCAAAAATGGTTGCTACACTCAGATAAAAAAATAATTTTTCGGTTTCCTTTTCTCAGCCATTGTAGCTCAGACATAACTGGCAACCCGTGGTTGCTCAGCAGCTGAGACTCTACTGACTGCAATGATTGGTAGACGCCAGTAGGTGGCGCCACATGCCAAAACATGATTTGAAAACATAAACATGATTTGCAGTCTGCAAAATATTTTTGTCTGTTCTGTTGTTGTTGGTGAGTTCAGTTTGTTATATGAACATTATTCCTGAGTCTCTGTGACATATTAGGAGGATTTTATGGCCAGTTGCTTTAGATTTATTACATAACGCACCTTTAATAAGTTTGTCCAAAAGAAGACCAAAACAAAACTAAAATAAGTCGAAATGTGGTTTATTTCTCATCACGTGGATCAGTGAATGGACCAAAGTGAAGCTCAGACTCGAGAGTTTCCGCATAACGTGACTTTTAATGAAATAAAATCAGTCAAAACAACCCCTTGAATGACAAAAGAAGACTCTTCACTGACGTCAAGGTGACTTTAAGAATGGCATGTTGACAGCCAGAGAGTCTGCAATGAAATGCAAAACAAACATAAGAAGGCGAATGGTGACCTAGAAGATGGCAAAACACGAACAAGGAAATGCAAAAGACAAAACACGACGATTAATACACCACACAACGACACAGAGAGTGCACACAAACATCATCTCGTGATCTTGTGGCTAATATGTGGGAGAGGGCATCAAAATTATGATAATTAATGGGGAAACACATGGGGAATTAATGTTCATAATCTGAAATAGTAGTTGTTAAGTTAAATTAGTTAAATTCCTAAAAACAGAGATTATTTTCTAATCCAGCATCATTTCATATTAAAATAAATAAGTGTTTATTCTGAATTCAATTAGACCAGTGATCCCTACAGGCTGCAGCCCCCTGGTGTGCCGCACAGGTACTGCAGGTGGGCCACAAAATAAACAAATAGATACGTTTTTTTGTTTTTTTTTAATTTACAGCCTACAATGTGAGTATACAATTTTAAAATAATATTAGTTTTCATCCAATGTAATCTTGAGTAAAGTCAATAAGGAAATCAGTAAAAGTAAAATTAACTTAAAGGTGCATTATGTAATAAATCTAAAGCAACTGGCTATAAAAAAATCCTCCTAATATCCTAGCAGACTGCAAATCATGTTTATGTTTTGAAATCATGTTTTGGCATGTGGCGCCACCTACCACCGTCTACCAATCACTGCAGTCAGTAGAGTCTCAGCTGCCGAGTAACCAGAGGTTGCCAGTTACGCCTGAGCTACAATGGCGGAGAAAACTAAACCTAAAAGACCTAGGTATAATGAATTTCAGTGTAGTAACCGTTTTTGGCCACATCCTTACATATGGCGCCTTTAATTAACACAGAGGCTGCATTCAAAGCTAAAATGTTAGTATCAGCATTCTAATGAAATACATGGTAAATAATTGGATCACAGAAGGTTTTAAGAAGTCAGATATGGGTCAAAACGTGTCTTAAATTGGGAGATTATTATTATTATGTATTAATGTTTAACTTCCCCGGTTATATTCACACTTTATATTACAGGATAGTGGATTAAAACAGTGTTTTGTGATGTTTTACCACAGTTTACAACACTTTTCATCATTTGTGCCGCAGCTCCCGGACACGCCTCCCTTAAAACACGTGGTGCGCACTTTGCGCACCCTTTACGGTAATGTGTCCCGACACTCTGCGCACCGTGGCAGGCAGCCAGGAACCCACGGCTGCTTCAAAACACTGACAACGACGCGCGTGGAAGATGGTCGACACTCGACAGGGAGGGAAAACAAAAAACCACCCATGAAGTCCTCTGCGTAAAAACACGCGACGTCTGAGAGGCGAAGGCTGCGCGCACTGGACGAATATTAACTTGATCCGCGACCTCCTCCTCCTCCTCCGCTGTTGCTGTGTGACTGTAAAGATAAAAGCAGGGGAAAAAAAAAACCATTTCGCAACCTATTTTGTGTGCAGTCTGCGGGGCGCACGAAGAAGAAGAAGAAGAAGAAGAAGTGTGCTCACGCGCGGCACGTATACGCGTCTGCGTTTAAAGAGAAGAGGCTTCAGTGGGAAGAGGAGGATTCTGCTGGTTTTTAAACAAATACCAAAGGGAAAGAGGGAGGAAGAAAGAGAGAGAGAGAGAGAGCTGCTGGTGTCTCAGTATGGAGGGAGGGAGGTAAAGAGAGAGAGGGAGAGAGGAGGAGGAGGAGGATCAGTGCGCAGACAAGCGGCGGAGCGTCTCTGCGCCTCCGCTCGTCTCTCAACCAACACACAGGACCGAGGAGAGAGGATCTTAGTGTGGGGGGAATCTGCGACAAACACGCGCCGTGAAAATGACGATGTCCGTCCCGGAGAGGAAATCAGGATCCGAGGGGAAGGAGGAGGAGAGCGAGGATGAGAGCGAAATCCTGGAGGAGAGTCCGTGTGGCCGCTGGCAGAAGCGCAAAGAGCAGGTTAGTGCTGGTGGTGCTGGTGCTCCGTGGGTTTGTTTATTTATGTGTGTGTTTGTGTTTGTTACCTCTGAAAGGCCGTCACTGACCCTGGATAAGATCGTGGCTTAGGTTTGAATTGTGGTTAAGTTAAGTTAAGTTAAGTTAAGGGTTAGACCTTAACCTTTAGAACACAGAGCATTTAGGTTACTTTCCCCCGCATTCTTATGTTAAATCATAATATACAGAGGCTATAATAAGAACAACCTATATGCATCTGATGGCATGATGATGACTATGTAAACACACCTTAGCAAAAAGTACTGAAAAAAATAATAATTGATCAGATTGAATTCGTGAAATTTGGAAATATCTTTTGTTTTATGAACAAAAATAGCAGAAAAAAGTGTCTATTTTGTGACTGTTCCTAATTCTAGGAAGGTTTCTAGTAGAGTTAGAGATGCAGAGAAGGAATTTCCCCAGCAAGACTGAAAAAGGACTTTATTTATTAAGGTAAAGAAATAAAGAGTATTAAATACTATTAAATATGTACAAGATACAAGAACAATATGAAACCAAGATAGCTTTGCTATAAAAAAAAAAATAGAGTATGTATAAGTAAACAAAATGTGCCCAAAACCTGGGTTAAAACTTCATTAAAACCATTAAAGGTCCAGTATGTAGGAGTTGTGGAAGCTTGGTGAAGTTGCATTGAGTAAAGAACTGAAACATGGTCATGAAAACACAACTTTTTGTCATAATAATCTAAGTAAAACTCTTTTTTTTAAAAATATTATTGTATCTGCAAATGTTAAGAACTGATGGATATTCAGTCAAATTGTGTCTTTGTGGTGTGTTCATGTGAATGATTTCTGCACAAATCAATCACCAAACCTGATCACACAGACGGGGGGAACGTCCTCTTCTTATGTCCTCTTTGAGCTGTTGTCGTTGTTTTGCATCAACACCATCCAGACCTGCAGCCTGATCTGCTTAAGTCCACATAAAAACCTGTTCCCGGTGTGGTTTCCCTGTGACAGGAGCAGGTTGGTCAGGATTTCTCTCTACAGGACCCTGTGAGATTTAATAATAAACTCACTATTGTGACACACGGTGGATGTGTATGTAATACAAGTCTGACAGCTTTCATTTAGCAGAAGCGTTAAATTACACGTTTAATGATAAAAGCTTCAGTGGAGTGAAATAATCAGTGTTGCTGTAATGTATGTGCACGTGTTGTGAGTGCACTGTTGTTTGGTCAAAACAGAGATAGAGTAGATCACATCTTTACACAAGCACAAATATACAAAGGAACCTTGTTTGTATACAGACGGATGGATAGATAAGCACTTTATTCATTCCCTCGTCCCACAGCTCACTAAGACAACCACAAACAAATGGCAGCGATGTTGGTATTATTGGCTGTTATTGGCTTTAAAATGTGTTATTGAATAGGATTGGCACTAGTAAAACAGTGGACTGTTACGTGCTGGCGCCCTCTACCACTATTGTTTGTTTTAATGTGTATTTATTTTGTACAATCAAAAAATGTTATATCTGCATTTGCTGTGACGTGAGTGTGAAAAATAATATGATGTTAATTTCACTGCAGATGGTACTAAATCTCCTCTGTCGGTGGTATCGTATCAGCCCATATTGGCATATATCGTGCATCCACCATGAAAAACCCTTTGTGAGTGATATTGCACAGTCATTATTATTGCTTTAGAGGTGCACTGCACATGATCATGAACGCGGTCAGTTTCAAGTTAGAAGCAGTTTAACGCGATATGATCGAACTCTAACAACAGATTTGGAGCAAACGTGGTATTTGAGGATGTTACTTTGGGCTTTTTAGACAGTTTTACACCATTTTCTGTCACAATATAGACAATGTAATACGTCTTTTATGCAAATATGGATACAAAAGTACTTTTTTTATTGGCTGGTTTATTTATTGGAGCTGCAGTAAGACTCTAACACCTTCCTGTGTTCATGTGAGGATCAGCAGTAGATGTAAGTGAACCATTAGAATCAATTAATTAAAAAGATTAGTTCATGATTTAGTTCCATGACCGGAGCGGAGACTCCGGGGTAGGGGTGATGATGCGGCTCGTCGCCCGCAGGCTTTCGTCAGTGCTGTCGCTAAATACACTGATAAACGTTGAGATTTTAGATATTTCTGTGTTAAATGTTGGCGATTAATGCAAGTTTTCAGGGATTTTAAAGTCTTTTTAACTGATCTACAGTTCGCCATTGTTCGGTTCGATTCACGTCTTTGCTCGTGCTTCTTCCAGGGACGACGCTCTCTGACCAATCAGTGGCCGGCAGTCAGCTCAGCTCGCTTTTGGAACCAAAGCCAGAGCAGATACTAAAATGGAAAAGCAAAAAAAAAGCGGCGTAACTTTCCCAGTGTGTGAAGTTTCCTCTCCCATCAATAATCGTCAATAGTTGGTCATGTGTGACATTCACAGCTGCTTGATTCACAGCATCGGCAGCAGACGTGATCGTGCACAAGCTCCACAAACGTTCACTGTTCGCTCTCAAATGCAGAAACTGAAACAAATGCCTCGGCGGCGGCGCCGGCGGCGGCGGGTGTCGCCTCCACCAGCGGCTCTAGATAAGGAGGAGGGGATTTAAGATGAAGGTTATCTCTGGCACACATGCGACGCTGCGACATCCTGACCTCACTGCACTTTCTATATCGCTCTATACCGATCTTTCAGCTTCTTAAATGGGAATGTAAAGTAAAGAAACCATTAATAAGTCAAATTAAGTCATTTTATTTTACATTTTATGGACCAAACAACCAACAGAGCAATAGAGAGGGATTCATTGATTTTGAAAATATTTACAGCCCTACTAATCCCACACACACACACACACACACATTTTCCACCCATTGATTACCCATCTATGTTTTCTAGGTTACAACTGTCACATGTCCTTTTTCTCCCCACCATTAAACACTCACTCTGTCCTTTTTCTAACTCACTAACGTCACCATTTTTTTTTTCTGATTTTAACTTTCAATAAATAAGAAACTTAGTTGTAATAGTTGGAAAAAGCAAATGTTTTTTGGCTTTTTGTCTTGATAATAACAAACAGTTGGTAACACCCACATGAGTTAGGCTCATTCAGACTGAAGTAAACTGACTGTATGTGTCATGTAGGGCTAAATTTAGTTGTAATGAACTTTCATCTATTAATCATTTTCTTTTCTTTTTCGTGTACTCATTATTTCAACTCTAAAAAAAAAGCAAATTTTTAGTAAATTGTCACATCTGAGTAACTGGAAATATATCATATATCATCATATATATATATAACACTCAATGTTATTGGCATTGTGTAACACCTCTGTCTAAGTCTAGGTTTTTCAATGTCAGGAAACAGGACTCGGCATTTGACAGGCAAATGTGAGGTCAAGCTAAGCTAATCACTTCTGCTCCAGCAGGTTAAGCTGCTGGATAATGGTGATCTTTTAAAGCTGGAGTGTGTAACTTAAGGTCATTCTTTCTTTTAAAAGTCAACAGCAGACACATGGTCAAAAAGAAATATTTAAAATGTGCAAATAATTCATAAAATAATAAATGATATCCAATTTTTAATAAAAACAGCGACAGCCCTAACATCCACACGTATACATTTATCAGACAGATCTACATAGAGCTGCAACTAACGATTATTCTCAATAATAATTAATCGTTTAGTCCATAAAATGTTAAAAAACGTTGATCGGTGCTTGTCAAACCTGAAAATGACGACGTTCTCGAATGTCTTGTTTTTGTCCACAAACCAAAATGATTCAGTTTGAATGATTTCTTTGTTTATGTGGAGCAAAGAAACAAAGAAAATATTCACATTTAAGAAGCTAAAACAATCAGAAATCTTGTTTTAATCATGAAAGAAGGAAAAGTTGACGATTAATTTAGTTAGTAATCCATGAATTGTTCCAGCTCTAGATCTACATCATATTTTTGGCTGATATTTGCCTGATTTCTAAAGTTTGGCTTCGGCCCTGCCTTTAAAAAACAACATGTTAACCTCTAAATTTAAGTCTTAAAGGCGCCATATTTAAGAATGTGGCCAAAAACGGTTACTACACTCAATTCCAAAAATACGGAGCTCTAGGTTATCGTTTTCTCCGCCATTGTAGCTCAGACGTAACTGGCAACCCGTGGTTGCTCTGCAGCTGAGACTCTACTGACTGCAATGATTGGTAGACGGCAGTAGGTGGCGCCACATGCCAAAACTAGATTTCAAAACATAAACATGATTTGCAGTCTGCAAAAAATATATTTTTTATACTGTTGTTGTTGGTGAGTTCAGACATATTAGGAGGATTTTATGGCCAGTTGCTTTAGATTTATTACATAATGCACCTTTAAGTCTCTCACTCTCCGTCCAGGAGGTGTGGGCGTGTGCGTCCACGCGGCTTTAAATGCACTCGGTAAATTCAGTCAGTGGGTGAAAGTTGAGTGCGCACACTGTCATATCTGTTATTCAGCTCCGCCATTAAAATAAACACAGGCTAATCAACACAGTCACGTGGTCCACACATGGTGTTATTGTTGACCTGCGTGGATGTTTTCTCAGCCGTCACAGGCATGAATATGTTTATAGTTTCTTTCGCTTAAACAGGATGAAAGTGTTGCCTTTTTAGAGTCGGTTCATCTTCCTCGACGCCACACGATCGGTGGTGTATTGATTTTCCCCAGGGGGAATCTGCAGCGCTGCTGTGATTGGGGAGCAGGGCAATGTCAGCGACTGAGTTTTCTCTGAGCTTCCTTGTTCCAGATGAAGTCTGTGGGAGAATGTTCCTCGCCGTTGCTTCACAAGGCAACACACAAGTACAAAAGTTGAGTTGACTCATTTGTTGCACAACAACAACGACAACAGCTGCTGCTGCTGCTGCTGCTCCTTTTGGTTAACGACACTGATGTGAGGGAATCTGCACGTCGGCAGAAGCACAGTTGGCAAATCATCGTGCTCATCAACTTCCCAGAATGAGGACACGCGTGACATCGCAGGACGTCCCGCAAAGGTGATGCAGTGACTCAAAACACTGTTGTTGTTGAGTCACAAGATGTGACGAAATTGGGTTTCTTTCACTCCTTATGGTCTGGTCAATAAAAGGGCACACCAAAATGTGGACTTTTGTCACTTGTCAATATGCGACAGATGAGGGAGCGTGCCATTGGCATAGAGCTGTGGCAACACAACTGAATGACGCCGTATTCACCAGACATGTCGCCTATCGAAACACCTTTGGGATGTTCTGGATAGTCGTGTCCACCAGCGGGTTCCAGTTCCAGTTCCCCAAAACGGTCGCCAACTTCAAGTGGCTCTGCAGGAGGAATAGGACAACATCCCCCAGGCCACGATTGACAACCTGGTGATGTCCATGCGTCGCCGGTGTAGCGCTCTGCGTGAGCCTAATGGTGGACACACACGTTTTTGAAGTTTGTGAACTTGGATCATCGACCCCCATTGTGTTCTTCCTGCCGTTACTCCAGGACTTTTGTTTTGAAATTGATCCTAGTGCTCGCAAATTAAAGCCACTTTATTGATAAAGTTGTACTGTTATTTTTGGATAGTTACTCTGTTTTGTCACATAACAACAACTTCAATTTTTTCTTTGTGCGTTTATACTTTTGTTGAGTGTACTTTAAGGCAAATCTGAACATACCTATTCAAATTTAAGCGGTAAAAAAATGAATATAAAAAAAAAAAATGCTCGGTGTGACACTCTGTGTTTTCAGAATAATCATAATTGAAGGTCCAGCATGCAACATTATGCATCACAAGATTGGAATAAACAAATATTACCCATATAAATATAAGGTATATAGCTGACTAATGTATTGTAGTATATAATTAGAGGCTTGTCATCGTCCAGCCTCTGTGTTTAAATACTCAGAAACAGAATGTCCTGTCGTCGAGGTTTATGTTTTTGATGGCATGTTTTATGATTTCCACTTTGATTGCAGCTATAGACACAGTGAGTCATGAGCCGCTCTGTCGTGGCAGTAAGTGCTTCCTCTTTCTCTCTCAAATCTCTGGATTTACCTCCAAAGAAAACTTGGCTTCAAAATAAGGCTTCAGACCAGGGTTGTGGTATTTCCCTGATAAAGAGCTCGACAAACTGCAGCAGGACTCCAAAAATGACTCATGATGTTACTCGTCTGGCATCACTGGTGACCTGTTTGAATAGACATGAGAGATTACTGGCGCTCTGCTGTTTGTTTTGGTCCGACGCGCGACTAGTGGCGCTCAAATCGATCCATAGATGGTTGGACTCTAAACGGCTAATTTCACGCCTCAAATGATCTTAAAACTGCGTTCCGGGACAGAAAAAATATTTATTTCAGGTGAGAAACGGCCACTGTTTCAATGTTATTCCACAACAACAACAGTCTTTCTCACTCGGACGCCATTGCTCACTGTAGCCAAAAGCACAACAACCTTGCGTAGCGACCCCTACTGATCGGGCGGGAAATTGCCGTGCATATCTGGCACCACGACGGAGGACTATGAAGGCTCGAGGGGTCTCCGTGGTGACGCAGTCGGATAACGCATTACGCAGTCGGAGAAGTATGATGTGGCCTTGAGTCGCTTTACGACACATATGAGTGGACACCAGTGTGATTGACAGCTGGTATCGTCCAATAGGAGCCACGTCTGTGGACTTCCTGTTTGAAAAACGTGAATCTCAACGCTTCCAACCAGGAAACAATGTAGCTGAATTCACATAATTTAATAATATTGCCAATTTCCACAGCGTAAACAAATGTAAAGAGTCGAAAACACAGCTCTTGTTGTCACCAATTAATGTTTCCTGTCTGGTTTTGAGGGGGACTTTTCCAGAGCAGAGGGAGTTAATGCGTCCGTCACACACACACACAGTCCACACTGACCTCTGACCCTGAGCTTGTTTTACTGCACTGCAGCTTGGACAGAAGATTATTGCTAGTCTCTTGTGATCTAGGCTGGATAATGTAGCAGCATCAGCAGCAGCAGCAGCAGCAGCAGGGTAGACTCTCGACCTCCTGATGTGATTCCTGATCTGTGGTGCACCACTTGCTCATTACATTAATGGCTTCACCTTCTATTTCCAGGACAATGAGGCAGCGCGAGTCGGCTCAGGACTGCATTTATTCGGCGTGGAGTTAATTCACAGATTAGTATGCGAGCTTGAATGTGGGAGGCAGACGCCGTTTCTCGCGTTTGCTCGTGAACCAAAGTCGCAGGCATGTGTCGGCGCTCACGCGTCCGTGTCAGCGCTGAGACTCTGAAGCCAGAGACGCAATTACTGTGGTCAGGAGAGGAAAATACTATAGGATAAGTTTTTACAGGAATAATTCAAATACAAATCACATCTAATCCATCGTCCTATTGTTGCACCAATGTCTGCTGGATGATGCTGGAGCGCTGAATAAAAAAGGATAAGCTCCTTTAAAGACAGAGGTGCATAATTAAGCCAAAAATAATTACCATTTCAGTTGAGTTTGACGGAGATTGCAGTTGTAGTATTATTCATAATTAGTCTTGGTAATTTTCATGAAAAAACATAATCAGGATCATGAAAATTTGACTTTTTGAATGTCTACAATGAATGAATGAGTTTGAATGTTGTTTTCTGCACATCTTATCTTTATTAAGTAATGGCAGTGCTTTTTATTTTGGGTATTTTACTTAGTTACTTACTTTGCTGCTTATTTTCGCCATAGCTGCCCTCTTGTATTTACTTTAAAAAGTAGAGGATTGGTTTAACCCTTTAAGGTGCTACTCAACCATTTGGTGCATCAAGCTGAACTCACTAACACTTAATGTGACTTGTTCTGAATATTGTACATTTATGAATTATGCAAACCAGGTTCATTATGAACAGACGTCTCACCCGTTTGGTAGAGGCCTGTATCTGAAATACTTTAGAGTCTAATTTCACGTTATTGTTATCATAAGTAAATAAAATAAAATAATAATAATTAAAAAAAATGCTTTTGCATTTTACTTGGTGCGTACCTTAAAGGGTTAAATCACATATTTCCATGGCATCTGGGTTATAATCCAAACAGGATATATAGAGATTTTAGTTGTAGTAGTGCTAATGTAATGTTTTTAGTACTTTAAACCCACAATTATATCTTATCATGGATTTGAAAAGCTTCAAATAAAACTGAAACCTTTTATTACACATGGTGTGAGGATTTTACAAGTCAAATAAAAGCCAAGTAAATATTTTTTGGACATTTTCCATCTGTGATGTTATAAAGTTGAGCTGTTAAATCGAGCATGGATCATGCCCCCCCCCCCTCATAAGCTCATTACATGTCGAGTTGTGGCTTGCTAGCGAGCGCCTCGTGTCCCGCGGGGATCGGCTTAATGACACACTCCCTGTAATCCGGCAGTCGGTGTCCACATGCTCGATGGTTTTACAGCTGCTCCGCGAGGAATGACATCCTCCTCGGATTCGGATTTCCTCGAAGGGGAAAACAAGGAGCGGGCCGGGGACATGAGCCATGGAGTCATGAGGTTCACTCGGAAACTCATTCACACCTTTTCTTTCCAAGAATACAAGAGTAATGACTTATGTCAGTGACTGAATTGATTCTTGGTAGCTTTTGGCCAGGGTGGCATTCATTGAGGGATCGTAGATTCACTCTGGTTGACAGGTTCACCATGTTGTTTTAGGGATGCATGATATTGGATTTTTTTAGATATCAGATATGTCTATATATAGGGAGAGCTTGGGCCAATAAACAATAACTATATATATATGTGTGTGTGTGTTTTCCATCTAAGAATATAATCATATTTTGTCTACTCACGTCGTAGGTCATGGGAGAAATATTGGAAGAAATTTGAGTAGGGCTGAGTATTGAATATAAATGTTCCATACGATACTACACTCAACAAAAATATAAACGCACAAAGAAAAACTTGTAGTTATTGTTTTGTGACAAAACAGAGTAACTATCCAAAAATAACAGTACAACTTTATCAAAAAAGTGGCTTTAATTTGCGAGCATTAGGATCAATTTCAAAACAAAAGTCCTGGAGTAACGGCAGGAAGAACACAATGGGGGTCGATGATCCAAGTTCACAAACTTCAATAACGTGTGTGTCCACCATTAGCCTCACGCAGAGCGCTACACCGGCGACGCATGGACATCACCGGGTTGTCGATCGTGGCCTGGAATGATCGTGGAATGATGCACATTCAGTTGTGTTGCCACAGCTGTAACGTTCAACCCAGCACTCAGCATGACAATGGCACGCTCCCTCATGAATTGTGACATCTGTGGCATATTGACAAGTGACAAAAGTCCACATTTTGGTGTGCCCTTTCATTGACCTGACCATAAGGAGTGTCTGTGTACTGGTCACGCATATTGACCACCACTCTGCCATGCTCCATGACTCTCGTGAGTTGAAATACTCAATCTGAGATTGTAGTCAATAGGAGTGGCCGAGTGACACTGGACTACTGGGTTTGAGCAAAACAAATCATTCCATAAACAAATGCATCAAGAATCTGAGCAAATGTCATGACATTCTATTTTTGTTCACCATTTCAAGTTTGTGCATTTATATTTTTGTTGAGTATAGTATCGATATGTTGGGCTTTGATGAATTTCTTTAGTTTTATCTGTTGGATCTCAATTAAGCAGCATGCTGCATGCTTATTTTCACAAAAGTCTTATGGTTTGATACCCAGCCCTAATCAGGAGAATAGGGTCAAGATATTTGCCAGAGATTGTATATTTATACAAGTCCAATGCATCAATAAAAAATCCGGAGTTGACCAAAGTCTTGAGGACACGGTACCTGCTTCCAGACATGCACCAAACTCATTCCAGACATGAACCAATGAACACAATCTGACTCCAGATCAGTCAGATTCTCCGCAGGGGCCGTGTATATAAATGCAAAAGTCGCTCCAGACATTCTTCAGAGATTCTCTGACCAGCGTCCCAATATAATTGGGTGACATAAGTGTGACATTGTCTGTCTTCCCTGTTTTGACTGTTGGCATTCTATTTTTTAAATGACCTTATTTGGATTATATTGGGACGCTGGTACGCTGACTGATCTGGAGTCAGATTGTGTTCATTGGTTCATGTCTGGAATGAGTTTGGTGCATGTCTGGAAGCAGGTACCGTGTCCTCAAGACTTTGGTCAACTCCGGATTTTTTATTGATGTTTTTTATTAGATAGATGTAGAAGAGATTGAGTCCAGAAAAGTATGTCTTGATGAATTTGAATTGGATTGCATTGTGTTGTAGTAAGTTACAAGACCCTGGTTCATCTAGAACACACATGGGCAGCATGAGGCCCTGGGGCCACATGCGGCCTGTGTTATTTTTTCAGCATTTTTACTTTTAAAAACGTAAATGTTACACATGTTGCATATAAATATGGATCTAATGATTATTATTATTTCTTTAAAAAACTTGAGAACCACCATGAGCTCCAAACACATGGATGTTTCCAGACGACAGAACTGGTCTAGTCTGTGTTTGTACCAGTATGGGTGTGTCGTCTTCCGCCGTCAGAGGAAAGTGTCAGCTCATCTGTGTTGCGGTTGAATCAAGGCTATTCCGGTTGAACATGTTTCTCTGTGCAGAAATTGCAGGGGGAGGCTTTGTGAATGTTTCAATGACACTGTAATTTTCCATCGTGTCTGTGTGTGTGTGTGTGTGTGTGTGTGTGTGAGGTGACGTACTGAACTTCTTCTTTGACCCAGCCTTTCACCTTGTGTTAAACATGCGGCTGCATGCAATTTGTATCCGTGCGTTTCACGGTACAGCTCTCAGGAATTAGAAAATGAATGGAGTCACGCTGCTGTCATCATCCTGTGATGATGCTCCTTTATTCCAGGGGTTTGCATATGTCACAGTTTATTAGAAACATCCACCAGAACAGTCAACACTAAACTTCTTCTTTCGGCTTCGCTGCTGCAGATCGTCTGCCTTGTGTCCTCTTCTGTTACACCAACTGTCCTCATCCATGAACCTTCTCTGTCTTTTTCCCCTCCTGCCCTGCAGCTCCATCTCCAACCTCCTTTGTCCCGATACAATCACTTAAACACGATCCCTCCGCTATCGTCCGCACGTGACCAAACCGTCTCAACCTTGCCTTGTCACTCGAAACAACGGTCAACGACGTTTGTTCACGGCTGCAAACTAAAACAAATTCACGGTTATGTGCGTCACGCACAAGCAAACTGCATTCCTACAAATATAAATGTCTTTGAAATACGTAAATTCCCTCACACTACATCCTTGTCATGTGAAACGAGATTCATTCAACGTCCCCTGTCTCGGTCTCGGTTTGGCCTCAGTCAGAGGTGAATGCTCTATGACGGCTTCCTCTATAATGTCATAAAATGAAGATCAGCAGATCAGCAACCGCCACTGGTTCATCAAAGTCTATAAATAGTCCATTTGATATTGTTTGTCTTTCCGAAACATCCAAAAAAAGTTGTTTTTTAGCGTAAAAATAATACAAATGTACTGCTTTTTTATGACACAAGCAGAAGCTACAGGCTCCAATGTCCCATTGGAAAAGTACAGAGCATGTTTTGTACCTGCAGTGCACTGGTCACACCTTTTAATGAACAGTGATGATGGTGATACTGTGCCAGTCACTCTTACTGACAGACTGCTGGTCATAAACCACCCAACTATTTAAATTAAAATGCACAGCCAAAAAAACGCCTGTGGCCCGTCCGAATAGTGAACTCCAGGCTCTCTGCCTGATACCAGCTGGCTAAGAATAAGTATGTGTCAGATCATTAATGTGTCAGATCCATGACAGATTATAAACCTCGTATACTGGAGCTGCAGTGGCGGTTGCTGGTCCTTGAAACTGGGGAAGCTCGTTTCAGGTCAGGCCCAGTTATTTATTTATACATAAATTCTTACATAAATTCTGCAAAAGAGCAACTGGCACGAGGAAACGGGATAATTATGTGTTATGTGTTTTTATTTACAGTGTATATCCAATCCAGCTTTATTTATAAAGCACTTTTAAAAACAGCAACAGCTGAAACAAAGTGCTGTACGTCAAAGATAAATAAGTAGGTATAGGTATGAATGAAAATGCTAGCAAAAATCTGCACAGGGCTAAGGCAGAAAAAAGGCTCCGCTGTCGTGTATGTTTCTGCCAGTTGTCAATCAAGAACTGGCTCCGCCTTTCAGATGTATCCTCCAATCGTCACGCAGAAGCCTAGCATCAAAGCCAGCCCACTGCTCCGTTGACTCCCAGAGAAGCTGAGCTTCCGTGGAAGTGAGATTTTTTTGCCGTATTTGTCGGAAATACGAAAATCGCTCAAGACGATCCGTCTATTCTGACCGGAACTAGTGACACGTAACAATTAAGGCTGAACAATTAATCGAAATTCTATCGGGATCACAATATAGCGATTTCAATATTTGTTAAAGCCAAAATGTTTGTCAAAATATCTATACACATCTTATTCTGAATACTGAATCTTTGTTTCTTACAGATCTGCACAAATACCAGACGATAATCCTTTTAAATGTGTTTTTTCGAATGAAAATTAGTAAAAATCAACATTCCCTCGGATATCGCGAATCATATCGCAGTCGCAATTCCTGTCAAAAATAATCGCAATTAGATATTTCTTCAAAATCGATCAGTCTTAGTCCCAATCTTGTTGCGATCGCCTCTTGTTGAGCTGTGAGCACAGCAGCTCAGATGATCTGGCCCCAACATCCTGACCTTTTACTTGCTGACCTCGGAACATCTTTTACGTTAGAACCTGCAGTTCATCAAATACTGGGTCATGTGATTGTCAGGGATCCTGTCACCTGGTTGTAAAATATGAGCTGGTCCCTGAGGGGGGGGGGGGGGGGCGTCATCAGACCCACGGGGGTTTTGTGTCAGCATTTTTCCACTCCAGCTGTGTGTAACCGAGCCGCCCCCCCCCCCGGGCTCTGTTTGCCAGTCGAGTGGGAAAGCTGGCATGAAAGGGAACCCTCGAAGAATGTCGGACATGGCTTTCGCAGAGTTGTCGAGGGCCGTTCATGCCACGTGACATCCATGCCTGCGAGGAATGTCTCGTACCCATCGAAGCATGCTTATGACACAGTTGGCTGTTTTTCTATGGCTGTGTGATAAATTTAGACCCACTGGTTTGAACAAACTTTGTTTTTTTTTTATTTGTCATACATTAAGTTATTGTACAGAAACAGACGTCAGACCAGTTTCCGTAATCCCCGTCATTTTCAGCTTTTTTCACTGTCTCCGTTTGCAATTAAAGTAACTCCACTTAAATGCACTGTTTATTTCTAAATACAGTACTTATGCAATTAAGATTCTGTTCTTTAGGGTGACTGCTCGAAGATATACATCATCCTGGAGATAGATTCTGAACAGCAATAATTAAGTTGAATGCTTGTGGCACAGGAAGAATATCTGTTACAGAGCTTCTGCTTTATTTGGTTTGGCCTTTAGAAATCTTAAAACTATACTTTTTAAACAGTTTAAATACTCCCCTGGAATTGAGTCCAAATAAATCATAATACATGATGAATGGATTCTGGGAATTGAAGTTTGGGACACGCCTTATAGATTAAAACTGATACGTCAAACTTCCATTTTCCTCACTCGAGTGAGACGCACGTCTAAACAGACAGTGTTGTAGTTTTATTCTTTAATAAGACACAGAAAATGCAAAAACAAACAAAAAAAAACCTCTAAGAGTTCAAAAGACATGTATTGAAAAATAAAAAGTAAAAAGAATGCCTCACACATGCTTGCTGTATTCTGGAGCCATGCAGTGAGTATGCTGTCTTTTCCCCCTTTCAAAATAAAATGTATTTTGTCTTGAAAGGAGGGATTTATTTTATAATGCACATCTTAAAATTAGTTTTATTATGAAAAATAAATATGTTTTGTTGCAAAAATATACATAATAATATTATTATTACGTATCTGGTGCAGGACTCTACCTGTCCTTTGCTGCCATTGGATTTCTCTTTCTAGTGTGGAGAGTATATGCACATGCATATCAACTAACAGATTATTATTGCTTAAAATAATATAGTACTGTACATGCATGGGGTTTAGCGCAAAAAAAACAACCTTACATCAAAAACTTATCTTGGGAGTTTCCTTTAAACCTGCAGTACTTTGCAGTCTTATAACTATGATACACACACACGACTGTGTATAATAATAGTTCCACATTATTGCTGTGTCTTATAGTTTGAAGCCTTTATTAAAAGCATAGACTCCAGTAAGTCCTGGCTGATTCCCATCACACCCGAGCCTTGCCCTCTTTAAAAGGGCTTTTGTCTTCGCAAAGAGACGATAAAGTCATTGAAGGTGTGTTTTTAAACCTCCCTCCTGCTTAAAAGCAAAGACCAGGCTGCACTAATGTTATAACTGTATATGTAACAGCAAACCCCGCTGATGTCCTCCAACCACTTAAGGTATGTGAGAGCAGATTGTGTAACTCCTCCCCATGATACAGAATTAACCCCACAGTATGATATCAACAACAACGACAACAAACGGTGTTTTTGTTTATGCAGCACATTTGAGCAGTTTTGCAGTCTTCATATAGAGACATGATGATAAAAACGGAGATAACGTATAATAATGATAAAATAAAATCTCATTGCTACAGACTTGTGTTTAATTAGCTGGTAAGGAAAAGTGTATAAGGATTAAGTTTCAGCACAGGACGAAAAGGCTACATCTGCTGAGTCAGTTCACCTTATTTTTTAAAAATGAACTTTGGGATATTTACCTGGACTATTAGACCTAATGGGCCTGTTCAGACAGTGGAGAAGTGTATGAAGCACAGTGATGTAGTGGAGTCTGAAAGAGGCTGCAGCTGAAAGCCAATGTCACTTTGTCTGGTTTGTCTGCTTCATGCCTCAACGGTCCTGGAATATAAACAAGGAATTAGTGTAATGGAGGCATGTATTATTTTATCTGAACTGATCTAATTTAAAATAAATATTCCATGTTGAACAAAATCACAACTACCTACTTTAAGTTCAATTTTATGAGATTTTTTTGGGAGACGTCCATCTGACCTGACCTGGGGGCCAATGAGCATCTAATCTGGTCTGATACCGCTTTTTGTGTCAGATATCACAAAGTCGAGTATCTGCTAATACCGATATTAGTCAGATACAGTCATTTTAGACTATTTATGCAAAACATATGAAGCTGTTAACAACACATTTGTGATTGTCATTTCAAAGACATAATCCTCCAACTGTGCAACAAATGCTGTTGCCCAAACATGACTCAGCTAAAATGCTTTTGTTGATTTCTATTCACATTTTTACAGCCCGTGCCCAGTGAAGCATGCGACATATGATTTTTGGATTGCATTGGATTTTCCATTTTTATTTGAGCCAGTGATTTTGGTTCCCATGCCTAATATTCATGATGGTATTTCACAGAATTTCAATGTAAAAGTGCTTGTTTTCATATGGAATGACATATACTTCACAATATAAACATATATCTGATGCAAAATACTACAAAAACCCCTGAAATCAATAAAAAGGTGAACAACTGTAATTAAAACACCTAAAGGCTTATATATGTAATGTATTGTTTAATAATGTCCTAATTCCAACCGAATGTCTTATTTGTATGTGAATAGAAATATTGCTAGAAAATATATTACGTACTATATTCTATTTATGTCACCTCATTGGCAGCTGTGACGTTCATTACAACATGATATTAAGTGGAGGGCCGCAAGTACTCGATCGGGCGGCCGCATGTGGCCCGCGGGCCCCCAGTTTGACACCTCTGACCTAGTTTAATGTTGCCAGGTTTAGATGGCAGTTACAGCTCTATCTATACATGGAGAGATGTGGTGCACACTTGTACAGAATGGAAACAGAATCGGGCCCAACATAGACCCTTGTGGTGCTCCGCGTTTCATCCGAGAACTTTCTCGCTAAATTTCACCCCAAATCCAGTTAATCTGTTTGAATATGCATAGAGGTGGAGGACGATGAGGTGGTGAGGGAACAGCACTTAATAACTGTGTTCCAACTTGCACTCTATTTAATTTCATACACACATGCTGCACGGCTTCAAAGGGGAGTGGCTGACACACAAAACCATGTGTTGAAACGCTTGCGTCTTGACCTTTGAAGCCACATATAAATGTCTTTGTGTTGATGTCAAATAAGGTCGTAAAATGTGACACATAGTGTATCAGCAGTGAGCCCTTTTGGAAGAACACTCACAGTTTAGTGGCAAGAGATTGATCTGACAATCGCTTGAGCCAAAATATGTGGTTTTGTTTCTTTTAAAGCCTCTGCTGTTATATCTGTTTTATATTTCCTTTTGTAGCTAAATCAATAAATGTGTGAGTAGATGCCTGCAAGAAAAAAAACAGAGGTTTTCATTTTCGTTGTTGAAGTCGTGATCGGTAAACAAATGCAAACCATTTACTCTTTGATGTAATAAAAGTGAAAATGCTGCAGGAACAAACTTGATGCAGAAGCTCTCAGTCGTGCAGGACATATTCAAATCAGATTCGAGCAACACTAACAGGTTTTGAGCTTATCAGCACTCTGAAATAAACTTCTTCATAAATCTGCTGCCGTCGTGTGTGGCAGACGTGATCTTATTTGCGTTTGGGACATTTGAATGTCTTTTGTTTTGTTTATGCAGCTCGGGACACTGAAAGCAACAGGAGCCAGAGTTAAATCAGTTTCAGGTCCCAGTAATCATCAGTCAGGGCGACGGCTGATGAATTAAATATGGAGCCATTGAATTATCCTCCTCGCTCACTCATTCATCCTGTGCTGCACAGTCATCATCAGGACAGAGAGGACAAAAAAAGTCATGTCCCCATTTGAATTCACTCTTAAATAAAGTGTTGCTGAAAGCAAATGTGGCATTTTTTAAGAATATATAATACTTTTTATCGTCAGTTTCGTGATGAACAGCCAGGAAGAGTTGCTGTATTATCATTTGGTAAATGTTAACCAAATAGCCTTAAAACAACCCGTGCATCAATGCTTGTCATCCTTTCTCTGTTGCCATTTTCATTTGGCTCAGAGGCTTCCCCTATTCTTAATTTACGCTTTTAAAAATTATTACCGATGTCCCAATTTGTTCTTGTGACTGCAGCCAATAACGACAACAGTAACCCCGACATATTTAAAAAACGCTGGGAGGAAAATGTAAGTGTAAGTGACACTTGGTGTCATTTAAACACGAACAGTATATGAAGTGTCAGAGTAAGGACGTCGTGAGAAGGATGTCTGGGTTTCTGCAGGTCTGTAATTATGGCTCCATAATTCCATATTCGTGGAAAGCACCAGGAGGCTTTTTAAGGATCAGATATGCCGTGATTCCCTCGAGTGGAGTGATTCAGTTTTTTTTTTTTTTTACATTTCCATTTGGAATTGAACCAAAATAACCAGCCCTTACTGTTCCATGTTGTTTTTTTTTGGCCCTCTTCCGTTGGGTTAGCAGAGTAAAATGGTACGGTCAGCGACGGTTGCAAAAAAAAACGTAACTCCCTTGCGACCGCTCACAATCTGTTCTCATACACATCTTGATGTCTTTGAGACACCCAGCCAAAGTTACCAAAGATCTGTGTTTCGCTGCATGTTCCTGTGCTCTGGAGTCGTATCTCGGGAGGGGAAGTCTGAAGAAAGGGGCTTGGACCTTTTGAATTCAAAACGCAGCCTGCTCAAACTGATCTTCAGCCCTACCTTTAACGGCCCTAAAACTGGCACTGATGTTAATTTTTGCAGAAACCATGAATAGGTTGTTTTAGGGTTAGATATAGAGACAGAAACACCCCCCGGGTCATTCTTTCACAGACATGCCTGCCTATTGAGCTTCGTCTGTAGTGTTGCATAACAGTAACGGGCACCTAAAAAAGCAGCTCTCTCTCTCTCTCTCTCTCTCTCTCTCTCTCTCTCTCTCTCTCTCTCTCTCTCTCTCTCTCTCTCTCTCTCTCTCTCTCTCTCTCTCTCTCTCTCTCTGTATTACATGTCTGCCAACTGGCTTTTGTTTGAACACGTGCTGAAGAGCCAGCTCAGGTTGACTCTCACTCTCTTTCTGCTAAGATGAAAACCACACGATGCACACACAGCTCTCGCCTCTGCTCCGACATCTTATCCATATCTGCTTTTCCTTCAGCCGTCTCTGCCTTCTCTTTACATGCTTCCCCCTTAACAAGCTCACTTTAAGACGCTTGACTAATTGTGGCCCGTAAACACAGGGAAAACCGCACGAGGAGAACGTCCTTAACTTGTTTCTCCTGTTGTTGTTTCTTTCGCTCTTGGCTTCAGCAGTTGGGAGCTAATGTTAGTCTCAACATGTGTGAGGGAACTGTGCTCAACCCCAACTTTATAACTGTTGCTGGCTGCTGTGGAGAGCTGGTTGAGTCACGATTCAACCGACTCTTTAACCCGTGTCTTTAAATTAACCCATGAGTCGCGAGTCACTAGCGTCCTTAACCCGGATCAGTTGAGTCATACTACAATTTAATTTAAACAGCGCTACACACACAAACATCTTGCAACATTAGCTACTAGTCCTAGCCATCTTAGCTGTCAAAAGTTGTGTAAATTACAATTCCGAAGGCAACCACAACTCCACAAGTCAACTCAAGTCCGAGATGGAAACCTCCTGCAGAGCCATAAACAGCCGTGACTCGCGCTAATCAGTCGGTTACGTTAGCATAAGGTAGGCTATTTCTCCACGAGTCAGCAAATCCACAACAAAAGCCATACTTTCACTTCTGAAATAGCATGTTTATAGGTTATAGGCCTAGGTTTGGTGTATAGATGTAGCATATAAAAATGATGTCGGTGGAGTTGTTAAATAGCCTCATAATAATAATAATAATAATAATATGCTAATAATAGTAATAATAATAATAGGCTAATAATAATAATAATAATGCTAGACACACTTTTCCATTGTTAACAAAACAACAACAAAGGATGAATTATTATATCCTCTCTGTCCCCAAAGAGTAAGGGCCAATTCCAATTCCTATCTTAACCCTCAATCTTAACCCTCTTAACTCTTAATTTTAACTGGCCCGTTATTTTGTCACTTAGAAATGGGACACCCCTTAAATGCAGATACGTCTTCAGACTGTAGGGGGCAGAATAACGCGAAAGCTGCGTCCAGTCTGTCAACTCCAAAAAAGAAGAAGAAGAAGAACACATTTACGTCACAATTATTTATTACAATCCGTTTGTCAGTCAAGTTATTAGGTTGTCAGTTAGTTATAAGATGATACTCATACAAACACCACAACCACGGACATATTCAGCTGACAGTTACCACACACCACGGCTTATTGAAAAGTAAACCATAGCAAACCATCGATTGTCCGCGCCGGCTATTGACAAAAGATCGTAAAATAAAAATAAATGTTACGCAACAATGACGTCAGTCATCCATAATATGGGCCTAAACTAAGGTAATACAATGGTTTTCATCATTTTTATATCTCAACAAAGAAAATACTTAATTTGTAGCGTACTCGCTTCGCTGCTTTCAACGCCATCTTTCTTATGTGAAAACACGCAATGCATTCTGGGTAGCCCTTGCTCCCAAGTGTGGTCTCGGAAAATCTCAATATTGAGGGCGATACAGCCCTTAAACTTGCCCCTCAACTTAATTTTTCTGAGAATCGGGACAGCACTTGCACTAGCGGGAGCGTGCATTTTTGAGATTGAGGGTTAAGCAAGGAATTGGAATTCACCCTAATTCATTCTAATGGGTTTCTTTAGGCTTACTTGACAACAGAAAACTCTGCTGTCATAATAAAGCCAGTAACATCGCAGATTCAAAAATACCAGATCTGAAATAGTGAGTCCACGCTTTCTACTATGTTAGTGGTTAGAGACAATGGGGCTAGGACTGAGTTTTCTTGGCGATTTAGCAATACTGACTCAAGTGACTCGCATAACCCGGATCATTTGAGTGAATGACTCAGAATAACCTGAATCCTTAAAAAGAATCGAGTTTGCCAGGCCTACTGCCTTGTGTGGCAAAAACTGAAAAAAAAGAGCTTTTGTGCCTTCGTCTTTTTAAGCTGGCAAGCTTCACTGCAGTACCCTCTGTTGGAGCTGCAGCACAGGGGGGTGCAGTACCTAACACATCACTCTTCCGTTGGTTTTGTAGTAGCAATGAGGTAAGCGGTGTGTGTGTGTGTGTGTGTGGATTAATGAGCATGAATTGGGTAATCCAGTGGGTAGAAATTGACACTCTTTTAAGGAGAACTTTAGCTGCACACTGCCAGGGCGTGTAAAGCTCCAGTCTCCAGGGACTCAGTCATTTGCAAATGTTTTTAAAGACGTGGGGAAAGGGGCCAGTTTCAGGTCAAGGCAAACACACCTATCTCATTAACTGCCCAGTTAGAACCACTGCCTCTATTCGTGTTGGACAAAAAATGCCAAAAGACCAACTGCAAGAACTCTCAACACCTCCCTGTTTTGTGAACCCTCGCTTTCAGCTCTGAAAGACTTCTTTGCAAACGTGTGAGTGAGTTTGTGAGTAAAACTAATCACAACCCAGCAGTCTGATCCCAGTGTGCAGACCTCTTTAACTCTTTAACTGACGTCATCGCTTTCCTCGGCGCTGGAAGGTGTACGAGCTTCTCATTCTCAATGAGAGTGAATCAGAAGGTTGACAGGCACATCTGTGGCCAGTTAGGAACTTAACGGCTTAAGTATAAGGCACATTTACATAAAACTGACGGCTCTTTCACTGCAGTTAAAGTTGAACTAAACCCCTTAAACCACCTTTTTTTCCAGCTGTAAATCAGTTCTGAACACGATGCAAATCTTCGCAGTTTAGTGCAAAGTATTGAAATTATACGTCATAATAATCAGTGTATGTACTCTCTCTCTCTGATCAAACACCAGCTACTGTATTTAAATTATTAAATTATAGTCTCCCCTTGCTTTATGCTGCGTATTTGAAGCTGCGATAGGCAGGATCATGAAAAGAAATTGTTGATTGTTGAGTCTTGGGATTTAGTGGAACAGCCAATAGGAAGGGTTCTCTCGCTCTGAACTGCTCTGTGATTTGTTCATCGCAGTTTTCCTCATGCTTAGGGCGTTATTGATCGAAAATGCCCAACAAATATGTCACCTATCCCAGTTTTAAAGCAACACGATGTAGGATTTCAACCTTTCAAGTAAGGTCTCCAGGATTATTTTGATGGGTTGTCAACTTAGAAAAGGGCGAATGTCGCGTCTGGCAGATCTACATCGCCTGTTTTGGCACGATGAATGGAACTTCCTGGTTTTGTGGTCGATGCAAAAAAACGACATTCAAGCAGCTGAAAAATCAGAAAACGTTATAATAATCGATTCGTAATCGAATTATCGTTGAACAGTTGTAATAAACAACACTGTTTACCAACTGCAGGGGGACCCCAAGAGCAAATCCTACTTTGCCTAAGTACGGTGTTAGCGCATCATAGTATATGAAGGTTCAAACTAAGCTCATAAGTAAAGTATTTGTTCGTGAGAAAACCTGAATAGATGCAGTTACTTCTTCACGACTGCGGCTGCTGACTCGTGGAAACTCGTAATAACATGCTGCTGCTGCCTTCAGCGTGGGAAAACTCCGAGTCATGAAGAAGTTCAGTCCAAGACGGTGAGTCTGGCAGGCCGGACACTGGGACCAGGCCAGTATTTAAAGAGCATCTCGCGGTTGAATCATGAATCATTTAAAGTCTTATATGAGGACGTCAGGGGAGGGGAAAAAAAAGCAGTTGTACCTGATTTGTGATTGTGAAATATCAGATGTTTTGTTCTTCAATAAGGGGGGAAGGTTGTGACAGTTTGAATGTGACATGAGTTTGGGATTTGGCCAAACAGCTGTGACATCACTGAGCGATCTATAGAGAAGAAGTTTATGAACGAATCACATTCAAGTGTTCTTCACTTATGACTCTGGGCTCAGAGCTGGAGTATGAATGAATCCTGCTGAACAATGGGTGATGAAGGATTCTGACCACAATTATGTGTGAAATCTGCTGCTGCAGAAAAAAGAAGTGAGGGAAAACTCTGATAGTGAGGAAGGGGGGGAAGACTGTGTCTGATTAATTCATTACTGAGGACAGAATATTAATTCCTCTCGGCACAAGTGGAAAGTGTGAGGAACTGTGTGTGTCTTTGGAAGACGTCGGCTTCTCCACGGGAGAAACAAAATGACTCCAAACATCTGTTTTTCTTTCTTCAGGTGAACAAACGATTGTTTTGTCCTGGATTTACGTGAAATCCTGCACGATTCAAATCGTTCTCAGTAAAGGACGATTTACATGTTTTTAAAATATCAGAATCAGAAATAGTTTATTAATCCCCCAGGGAATAAGTCTCTGTGGTCTTGTTTTTTTGTTTGCTTTTTTTTTCAACTAAGAATAGACAAATTACAAGAGATTTCACACAAACCGTAAATGTAAATCACTATACTCTACTATATAAGGCTGTTGAATGTACCACAATAAATGCAGAATGAATGACGATAAAAGCTCAGGAGAAATCTATCATTAGTTATTGTGACAGGTTATAATTACAGCCATGACTTTGTCAATCATCATCATGTCAAATCATATGATGATCTTCGCACATAACGGAGGAAAAAGATAAGCATAAAAATGCTCACAAATGGCCACAAAACATGTATTTGGTAATAAAATTCGGAAATAATGATTCCTTGCAGTGCCGAGCTTTCGAAAATATCTTTGTAACTCTAAAATAAAACTTAATCACACTATAATCTCTAATCTTTGTTTACGCAGCTCTCGAAGACATTCACGGGAATGATATTAATATTATTTATTAGCATTTCGTGTGCGTGTTATTATACCTATATCGTGGCCACAACTGAGTATTTTGTGAAGTTTTCTTTCACACGTGTCATGTCTGGCGCGTCGTATATTTATTCTTAAAAAGTAGACATGGCAAAAAAAAAAAGTTGTACTACATATGCCAGGTCTGTGTGTGGTGCTGTAACCCTGCTACGGAAACACATAAAAATGGAGAAGAAGTTGTGGAGCATGTGCATAAAACTTGAGCGCAAGAAGTTTTCTGAAAGTTCTGAATTAGTTGCTTACAACAAAAACGCAAGGGTGCGGTTATGAGATTATTTTCACACAGGTTCTGTGCGGATAAGAAGCCGATACGATTTAATATATACAAAAATAATGTGAGTGGGCCCTCACTGAGGTGTAGAGTGTCAGCCGTGAAACTCCACCTCACAACCTTTGTTATGCGCCTTCCTCCTTCACGCGTTGTCCCCGTGGAAAAAACGGCACAAATTCCACTCAAAAGGCAGCATAACAACGTTGCTCACGAATCTCAACAATACAAAACAGACAAGATTAGATTAGATGACGAGTGACTGCAAAGGTGCAGATTATTTGAGTGGGAAAAAAGTCAGAACCACGTGGCATAAAGGCACCAGATAAGTGTGAAGATACGGTGGGGTCTTGTTTTCTTCCATGTTGTTCCTTTCACCTTTTTCTGTCTCAATTATCAGATTGCACCTTCTCCTCATATCCTTCATTCTTACAGAGGTGTCTGTCTCACTCACTCACTCATCAATGAAACACAGAAACAAGAGATAAATGCTTGTCGTCCGTGTTGGATTACTGTTTTGTACACACAAGCTTTTTGAAGCCTGACGTGCACCGTCCAGCTCTGCTGTCATAGAGCGGGGGGGGGGCTTTTTTATCTGTTTGGGTAAACACAGTGCAGTTAAAAACTTGACCTTGTGGTTTTTCTTTCCACTTGAACACAGAAAAGTGTGATTGGTTGAAATGCATGGGTGTGCTTTTTCAGCTCCCTGACTTGACCTTAGAGAAGTTTAACTTATGTTCAGACTGCACAGTCAGCAACCTCGCTTAGATTTCATACGTCATAACACTTTATGATAGTGTTTATTCATTCATTTATGGAGTTAAATGACCAAATATATGCTTCCAAATCTAAATTTTCTCTCTTTATTATCATTTTAAAATGAATATCGGTGCATTTGGGACTTAAAGGGACACTGTGTAGTATTTATGGGTTTATATAACCCAAAATCCACTTTTTTTATACATATTATGTGCTCCTGCATTGTCTAGTCGCTGTATAATATTTTTTGTTTCATTTTCGTAGTGTTTCAAAATGTCATGTAAAATAACATGGTCGCGGGCCGCGGTTGCATTGCCACTGTTAGCAGCGAGACGCAATGTTTCTACCGGAGCCTGTAAGGACAAACACGAGAGAACAAATCAAGCGTCGCTTTACTTGTAGTGGAAGCCCCGCCTCCTCTCTCTCCGCTTCATCTGCTACGGTCGTGGTAGCTCGCCCTCTCCCTCGCCTCACGAACCTCATCTGCTGACACGGAGAAAGACGACGAGGACGACATTTGACCGGCTGCGGATACCGTAGCGCTCAGGGAAGGGAGGGGGTGAGCAGAGGAGCAGTTCTTTGTTGTAAATTTCAGCCTCTCCACTAGATGGCACTATAAACTACTTACTTCACCTTTAAGGCGGATTTCCACTGGGCGCGTTACAGTGGTCGCCATTGCAAATCGCTTCCATTCTAATCAATGAGAGCATTTCCACCAGGCGCGCTGCAGAACCGCGTAAATTTCAACAGAACAGATCGCACCAGACAGGAAGTCCGACATAGAATCAAAGTAAAACACTTCTGCCCCCCTTTAAAAAATAAAACACAATACGCAGGTCATACAGCCTATCGCAACCTTACATCAACATTACGTCGCGACTGGTGCTGCCAGGTCAACAGTCAATTAATCAGAGCGTCTCGGCGAGTCATAACGTACGACGAGAGACTGATTGTTGAAGTGGAGAAATCATTTATGACACCAGATCAACAGTTCTTCCACATCGGAGAATGAAAAGAAGCTGTGTTGTTGTTGTCTCCTTTATACGCACAGTCTATCGCGGGATCTCGCGAAGTCGCGTCCGATCGGGATCATCGCCCGATCGGGATCATCGCCCGATCTTCTCAAGGCACCGCGCCGCTGCTGTAACGTGCCTGGTGGGGATTGCTGCTGGGCAGAGCACAAAGCAGAACCGTAAGGCGTCCAGTGGAAATTCACCTTTTTTTTTTCAAGTTTATGCCACTTTGTTTTAGCTAAATTAAATAAATCTCACCATAATTTGGGTTGAAATTGAGATTAATAAGCACTATATGAAGAAGAAACCCCTCAAGTATCACTCAACTGTATATAAATGAAGTTTAATAGGGTTATAAGGCTATATTTGAACTGAGGTAAAGAAAATATTGTGTATATGTCCAGTCCTAGTGTTTCATAACCTGTAGCTCATAAATACTTGATGCTCTGTCCTTCACAGGGAGTGCAAATCCATTTTAAATGTGCCTTAATTGCTTGAATAAATTGAGTATGACAGTGCACAATTCAATGACCTTCAGTTTAAAAAAAAAAAAGAAAAGAAAAGGAAAGTTCAAAGCCTTATGTAATGAAGTTGTTGAAAACATTCCATATGCTTATCACGTCCCTCTCAAGGACAGCGCCTTTCTTCTCCAGTGCATTTATGGCTTTACCACGTCTCTCTCTCTCCTTGTAAATCTGCAGCTTTGTCTCGGTGACAATGGCACCGAGGACAGCGTGGTCACTGTAATCTCGCAGTGCTGGTTCACACTGAAACACAAACAGGGAAAGGTGCAAGGCTCACTCACTTTGCCAAAGAGTTTGGACTAGTTTAACTATGTCCCACAAAAATGGGTCGTATTTTTAACAAAAGAGCATGAATTTATTGCTTTTGCATCGACTGTGAAGAATGATTCTGTCGCCTCCATCTCTTGTGTGGCCGATGCTGTCGTGTCTGCTTTGCACTCCGCGTCCGTCCGCTCCGACATTCCTCTTTGTTTTCAGCTTCAGCTGCTCGGTGAGAAAATGAACAAGTGAGATACGACGAAGGCTTGATGTGTCTAATATCTGAGCTTGTGTGACCTGTGTGTGTGTGTGTCCTTCAGAAGAGGACAAACTATGAATGCTGTGTGGAGAGTTTAATTTCGATAATGTGGACGACGTTGGTCTGAGAATAAATTTCACACGGGTCGATGATCTCACACGAACATCATCGGAAATTAAAAATGGACGGCGCGCGTTACCTGTCACTTGTTTGACTTATCACCGCCGCAGCCATCGAATTAATCTTTACGCAGCGTGGATGCTGCCGAGCTCGGGGTCATTTAGCAGTCGGAGGACTGTGTGGTTTAAAGTCTGGAAAATAGACTAGGAAATATAATCAGTATGCAGTTTCATTTGTGCCACACAAATGTGCACGATCTTTAACACATTACTTTTGACTGAAATATCTCAACAAACTCTGGTTATTGCCCTGAAAATTAGACATGCTTGTTCCCTCCTCGATGATTTGCATTCAAAATCCCTTAATGATTCTGAATAATTACCAAACCACTGCCGGTGTCTTTTCCCCCCTTGTTTCCACCAAGTGTTACAGCGCAGTTCAGTTTGCCATGGTGCAGTTTGGAACATTACACCCTCATCTTACTAGAGAGTAAGTTGTTTACGTAATATGCGCCAACTACGAAAATAAATCAGAAATAATCACAGACTTTACATTTTTGGTTCTATCTTTTTTCACAGTGGAGATTATGGTGCTATTTTGGGTCTGTTTTGCTACTATGTGCTCGCAGTGCGTGCGGCAAAAATTGAGAAATGTTTAACATTCACAGGCGACAGCACTCTCTCTCAGTCGCAGAGAGCGTCGTCTTTCAAATTGAAGGTTGTGTGTTCGATTCCCGGGTCCACATGCCGATGTGTTCTTGGGCAAGACCCCACGTTGAAGATGGGGATGGGAATCACAAGCGATACATGACTTGCGATACCAATAATATCACAATACGACGATTCTGTGATAATCAATATATCGCAAAGCAATCATATAGCACAATAGCTGTCGAACTGAAGGAAACAAAACGTTCACGTGTGAAGTTAAAAGTGCAGGATTTCTCTGTTAATTCACAACATAGAGGGGGGGAATGTGCATAAAGTCGTGGATGGAGCATCTGTTAAAGGGGACGTATTATGCTAAATCAACTTTTTTATCATTTAAATCCTTATATCTGGGACACTGGAGGCCCTATCAGTCGGCAAAGTGTGAAAACAGATGAGTGTCAGTCGTGTTTTTGTGGTCCTCCTCAGTCTAAGTACAGGAGATATAACACGCGATGTTGACTTCCTCACTCAATGGGACGTCACAATGCGCTTTGTACATAAAACACGCGAGAGGGCTGGCGAGGGCAATAGTATCCGAAAACCGTAAGTCCGCAAAAAGTCCTATCCTTGGCTCCACAGTGCAGCACAGAGTCCTACACAAACTTCCAGCCTCAGAGGATTTATCTGTCCAGTGGATACATGTTATATATGACGGCAATGTGCCTGCTAGAGCCTGCAAATTATCACTTTTCCAAATGCTAACTGCTGTTAGGCAGTAGCCTCTGTGGCTGTCATTTCCTGTCCCTTAAGTTTCGTTTTCCTTTTTTTTTTTTTTAAGTTGGACCCAAAGAGATACTACTAAACAGAGCGTTTTGAACAGGGCTATTTTGGCAGGGTGATTGAACTGCTGTGGTGCTTCATCCTTAAGGTATTTTGATCAAAGCATGTCACAGACATGTTCGTTTGGACACCAGGGAACTACTTTAATTTGTTGAAATAGGGTATAATATGTCACCTTTCTTCACCGTTATCCCGCTGTAAACTCCCTCTTCTTCAGCCACCTTCAGGTGACAGGAAGTAGACACTGTTGACTTAAGAGCATAATTTGTTAATGAAAACATCGATATTTGCCCTGGCGTATCGATTATCGTCTTACCGTATCCCCAAATCGGATATTTTGACCCAGACCCTAATGAAGGACTTGTGATAGAAAATGCTCTAATATGGGTATGGATGGCAAAGTAAAGCAGCGTTGAGTGGTCGATATTAATACAGACCTTTATTTAGCATTATGTTCCATTATAGACGCTGCTATGCAATATTTTGTTCCACATACAAAGCATGAGTCCTGCCCACTTAGACGCTTATGATGAGATAACACGCACCCTGACACTGAGGAAGCTAAACGGAACTCAGCCATCATTGAACTGGTTACCTGTGCATTTTCCTGTGACGTGTCAACCCTGTTTGAACGAGAGAGTCTGCGTCTTCCTTTTATCTCCTCATCGCCTCTCGTGTATTTTCCACAACACTCCCAACTCTTTGATCCTGCTCCACTCTGATGCAAATAAGAGCTGGAAGAGAGAGAGATGAAACAGAGAGCGGCACGTCCCTTATTTTACATACGCTGTATGTACGCACACACACCAGCCTCGCAAAAATCATATACAATAAGCAGCATACGCAATCTGCTTGAGTGCAGCCTCTGCTCGAGCAGATCCCTGGGACATTAAATATTAATGCTGTGAGGCGTTATCCGCTCATCGCCGAGGTATGAGATGTAGGAAGCGAGATACGAACATGTAGGAGACAAAGAGCTTTGTTATTGTCGAGCTGGGACACACACACACACACACACACACACACACACACAGACACACACACTCGGTCTGAGACAAAGACTCTCTTTCTGCAGCAGGAGTCACGTTGAAATAGCTGCCATATGAGTTTATCCTCCTTCTGTCTGTTCTTTCTTTGCCTCACTCATCAGACACTTTGTCTTTTTCTCGGCCGACGCTGAATGTAAAGGCGATCTCGCTCTGAGTCTCTGTCATAAAACTGTCACTGCGGACGGTCCAATCCAGCCAGCGTTAGTGATGTTCGCGTTGCAGAGGCTAATATCCCCGACTCCCTCTTCTTGGATTGATATCATAAACCAATAAAGCTATGCACTGAGAGCAGGGTGTGTCTATTCAAGTCTGCACAGTTTAATCCAAAGCGGCTACGAAGCTCTTTATCTTACAACATAAAAATCGGGCTTTTATATGCAACAGTATTAGTTTAAAACTGAATACATACCTTCAAAAACACATATTTATTTGCCATATTTTAGTTTAAAGGTGCATTATGTAATAGATCTAAAGCAACTGGCCATAAAATCCTCCTAATATGTCACAGAGACTCAGGAATAATGTTCATATAACAAACTGAACTCACCGACAACAACAGTACAGACAAAATATTTGCATTAAAACATTTTTTTTTGCAGACTGCAAATCATGTTTATGTATTGAAATCATGTTTTGGCATGTGGCGCCACCTACGGCCATACCTACCATAACTGTTTTTGGCCACATTTTTACATATGGCACCTTTAAACGTGGTAAAATGTGCTGTTTGACTGTGAGAGCACTTAAAAATGAGTGAATTAGTGAAAACTATATTTATATTCCATCCTTTTCAGCATCTCTCTTTATGTAGATGTATTATTTTCTCTTCATGTTTCTGTTCTGTTATTGAAATAATGTTATTTTTCTACTATGTTATCTGTATGTCTGTACTCAGACTGGCAGCTACTGCCACAAAAGACTAAAACAATACAGTGAGAGTAATGTGCCTGACTTTTACTGATTTTATTCCCGTCGTTCCTCATCTCTCTCCTCATTTCCTGTCACCTCTCAGTGTCATATCTCCAAAGAAAAGCTACAAAATGGCCTCAAAGCAACAAAAAAAACCACAAACAATGGAAACAATTGAAGATAATTCGTCTTTTCGTTCGGAGGCCAGTGTTGAACGCAGTGAAACCTGATCATCAGATAAAGTCAAATCAGGTTTCTTATTTTGTTAATTGTGACATTTTTATACAGAGAGTTACAGTTTCAGGATTAATCTGCAGATTATTTTTTATTTGGTCGAAATAATGCGCTTGAAACGGCTGAAAAAGTATTTGGATCGGCGTTCCCCCAGACCCTCAAAACGACGACATCCTCCAAATAGTTTTCCCCACAGACCAAAGATAATCGGTTTAGAGGTCAAGTCACAGATCTGGTTTTATTCAAACGTCTCCGATTCCGAAAAACAGTGATCAAAATTGTAAATTGAATCAACATATTTTAGCCAATGCCAAACGCTGCAATTTAATTTAAAATTTCATTGAATTAAGTCCTAGGTCTCAGGATCTGCAGAAGAATGTAGAGAAGGTCATGTTTGAATGGTGTTATGTCGTCACATTGATATTGAACTGAACCTCTGAGTTTTATTGCACGTAGTAAATCACAGTTGCAACATATGTCAGAAAACAACGTCACGGCAGTAGAACCGTATCGTGGGAAGGCATGTTAGAAAATTTTACACACTGCACCTTTAAGCAATTTGCCAGTGGAATATTAAAATCCGGTAACACTTTATATTAAGGAACACATTATTCACCATAAACTAGGTGCTTACTAACATGCATATACTAGCTCTTTATTAGTAAATATTAAGCACATTTTAACACCTTATGTAGGAAAAATCTTAAAAAATGTATGTTGTAATAGAGGTAGAATAAGTTTATGTAGAATATGTGCCTAACCCTTTAAGGTACTACTCAACCATTTGGTCGACCACATTTTAAGTCACTATATCTCATTAAAAAATGCATCAAACTGAACTCACTAACACTTAATGTGACTTCTCTGAATGTTGTACTTGAATTGAATTAATGAATTATGAAAACAAGGTTTATGATGAACAGACGTCTCAACCGTTTGGTAGAGGCCTGTATCTGAAATATTGTAAGGTCTAATTAAAAAAATAAATGAATAAATATTGATTTTCGTTATTGTTATCATAAGTAAATAAAATAAAATAATAAAAAAATGCAAAAAAAATATTTTTCCTTTGTTTTTTTCGTGGTGTGTACCTTAAAGGTTTAATAAAGGGCTAATAAATACTAATAAAGGGCTAGTATGCTATGTTAGCTAGTACCTAGTTAATATGTGTTCCTTAATATAAAGATTTAATCTTCCCTTGAGTTTATCTGTATTTGCTGCAGTTTCTGATCAGAGATATGGAGCAATTCTTATTTTTTCCTTGACATGCTGAACCTCCATGTTTAATATTTATTTCTTTATTTATTCATTTTCATTTCAACATGAGGAAAAAAAAAGAAAATAAAAGAAGAAGAAGTCAAAGCCAAAACATCATGTGAGTGAAAGGAGCACAGGAATAAACTCGTGTGGTGAGGTAATGAGAGGTTTGTGTGTCAGATCCAGTTCTGCCCGGCTCAGACGTCGATTTCACAAACATCGGAACACAGGTCGGTGTTGTTATTGACGTGACGCGCGTCTAAATCCCGTCAAACCCACCTCCCCCTTCGAGAAGCCAATCACAGATCAGCGCCCGAGTGTGCGCTCTTTACGGGTCTCACGCTACCATGACCAAGTGTTTGACTTCCAGGGCAAGGAGACGCCGGGGACAAGTGACCCAGTGTCTCTCGGTGTCTAGAGAAAACAAACAGCAGTTTATGCTCCCGCCGACGCCAGTGAGAGACTGACATGAGTCCGTCCTGACGGCGGAGGAAGTGAAGGAATTCCTCCTGCTGTCAGCGAGGCGGCGCGCTCCCTTTACAGATCTGTAACACAAGTCATCAGATTGTCATATTCTGCTGCCCACCTACACCCCAGTGTTTCATTGTGTCTCTGTGTGTGCTCACTGCATGAAAACCTCCTCTGTTAAGTCGCGGTATAAAATGAGAATATGAGCGTTAGCAGCCTTTGTGGTCGCCGTGATTGATGCTTGTCTTGTGCCCGTTTGCTTGGATAAACAAACCCTCCTCCTGTTAATGCTGTGAAAGACTGAGAGGCCCCTTTTTTTTTTTTCTTTTTTTTTTTGGACTCCATTCATCACTGTTCGAGTTAAAAATGATGATGTCACAAGCGGAGCTCTGTTAGTCAGCATTTAGCTGTAATGGTTTCACCTTAAATGAACGGCAACTTTGCAGAAAATGACCGACTGTGTGTCTGAGCCACACGGCACGTGACATTTTCCCACACCATGTTTACCTCATCCCACTCTGGAGAATGCACAATTAAAAGCAATAAATATTGTATTTTTTGTATTACTCCTCTTTTGCAAACTCGTGTTGCAGCAGATGCAGATAAACATTGTCTCCATTGGTTTAAAGCGGACCTAGACCGGAAGTTCCAATTAACGCTGTTTTTTAGTGTGTATCTGCGTCATTACCTTGTTTAAAAAGCCCTAACATTTTGAAAGACTTGCAGTCAGTAGAGTCTCAGCTGCCGAGCAACCACGGGTTGCCACTTACGTCAGAAAAAAAAACCTAAAAGACCTTGATATTTTGAATTTTGAATGTAGTAACCGTTTTTGGCCACATTCTTACGTCTGGCACCTTTAAGTCGATTATTGTTTCAGGTCTCGTCATTAGTCATATCAGGGGATATCCGATAATACATTTTAAATCCAATATTGGCTGATACCGACAATATAGTTCATGAAAAAGTAATATCACATTAAAGTGAGTTAACGTTGTGGCAAAACAATTATCCACCATCTTCATCTTTTTATGAAAGAAACGGCAAGAGATCAACTGCCTGACTCAAAATCACAGAGTATGATCTTGTTAGAAGAGTCACTTGTACCTTTATATGTGTTTTTTATGTAATTTGATTGTTGAGTATTGTTAAAAACTGCGTGGTGCATTATCTTTAGAAAAACTAATTATGTTATTCCAGCTTTTAAATGTACAACTTCCTGCATGAGCTGCATGTCCTGCTCAAGGCCAGATCCGTGAAAGAAGAGGAAGAACTTGAACGACCTCAGCCTCATCCCACATCTCTGCCTGGGATGAACTCGACTATTTGACTGAAAGCCAGGCTTTATTCAATCACACAGTAAACAGGGGGGGAAGAGAGTGGCACAGCCTCTCAGAGCAAGAAGGCCCTCAGTTTGAACTCTTGTTCGATTGAGGACATTGAAAGTTGTAGTTCCGGCTGAGCTACAGCAGTGATGATAATTATGTTTTTTATTTAAACACAGTCACAAATGGGTAGGTTTTCAATCTAGATTTAAAATTATAAATTCATTTTGCAGACCTGCACTCTTCTGGGAGTTTATTCTGGGAGCTCAGAAAAAAACCTGACCCAGATGAACCTCAGTGGTCTGGACGGTTCATGTCAGACATTTATTTTGGGCCTAAACCAGTCAATGATTTATAGACTTAATATATATATTTTAAAATAAACGATTTGGCAGACAGGAAGCCAGTGTGAGAACCTCAGAACTGGAGTGATATGTCCTTATATTTTTAGTCAGGACAGAATCCATCCAAGATTTCTTGCCTGGTTTTTGGGTTTTAACACCAAGGTACCATGAAAACTTAAGGTAAGACTCAACTTAAATCTTTATAAAGATTATAATAATAGATGACGTAAAAAATAAAGAAATACTCGTAATCATAAAGCTAGAACCAAACAAAGGTTATGTGATGTAATAAAAAATATCGTTAACTAACTAATCTTTCCCCCTTAGACAACATGTGTTATTAGTGAGGATTAAGGCTCTTGCATCATGTTTAGAGCTTATTAGAACAGGACTTTGAACCCAGTTCTAAGTTCTGCTGCATAAACAATGAACAGCAGTGAAATCAGCTTTTCACAGCTGAAGCAGCAGCAGCAGGTCTTCAGGGCTTCGTTGCATAAATGCAGCCTCATGCAGTGACAGAGCTGCGGGCCGTCTGCGTCTGCCAGGTTTTAGACGCAGCCACTGCTGCATCACTCTGCTTCACTTCCTCCTCCTCCTCCTCCTCCTCCTCCTCCATCTTGTGCCCGTGCGTCTCATCTCCCTAAATCCGTCATCCACTTCTCCGTCTCTGCCTGCTGTTAATCCAAATCCTCGCTCTTCACGCTGTCGCTCTTCGTCCGTGTTCTGGCAACAACCTGAGTGAACTCTTTACCTGACACACTTCACAGCACAGTTCAGTTCAAACTTATAATAGTGATGCTACTACGGCGATAGCAAGGATTTTCACAATAAAAGTATGGTCGTATGGACTTTGTGTACTAATAACGTCTCCTCCCTAATGTCATTTATAGCTATAGAGTCTTCAATCAGTGTCATGGCAACATTATGGTAATATATATATTTTTTAAATGTAATTAACAGGTGATAGTTTATGATACGTTTTACTATGATATTACAGCCCTTCTTTATTTCCTATCATCTCCATGTATTTGATTGAACTGAATTTGATGACGTTTGAACACTAAATACACAAACTCGGCTTTTCACAAATGGAAGCCACTGGAGTGAGTGGATTATCTGCAGCTTTTAGCAGATATTATAATCTCAGCGGGGGGTGATTTTCTCATCATTTTGTGCTTTTTTTTTGTGTTCAGTGATTCAGCAAATGCTTGGTAATGGCTCGACTGCTGTGTGTGTGTTAGTTTCACCAGTGTGTTCCCATGCCTTTGTCTTCATTCTGCACAGTTACTTATTGATCCAAACGGTATAGGTTTGAATCGGCACAGGCTTCAATTCTGTTCCTTTATTTTGTGTTTTAGGTGCAGAATTAAGACTGAGCAAAAATCACAGTTTGTGAATTGCAGAGGTTTCATTTTTGATTGTTAAATGGTCTGTAGGAAATCTGAAAAAAGTGATGCAAACAAGTTGTATACAGCTCTTTATATTCTCACCCATGCAGTACGTTATAATAGTTAAAAAATTATATATAATGAATGAATGTGAATGGAACTGCAATATCTTTCAGGAAAACCACAGATACTGTCCATTTTAACAGTATTTTATTGTTTTATTGTTTGTTTTCAGGTCTTTTAGGTCTTATGTTTCGATCTTTTATTTATCTAGAGCGCTTTGTTTCAGCCGATGTTGATTTTTAAAGGGCTTTGTCGATAAAGTTGGAATAGATTGGAGATATTTTACCCAAATGATTCAGCCATAAGATAAGACGGTCCTTTATAATTAGTCCTGCAATGGGGAAATGTACAGTGTCACAGCAGCAAGGACAGTAAAGATGAAGGGAATAAGTAATAAACGTGCATTTTCACATCTGTCAATGTACAACATATATAAAAAGGTAAAAAAAAAAAAAAAGAAGAATAATCAGATTTAATCCATGTCTTTCAAGTGTGAATGTTAAACAAACAGTAAAGGTCAATATCCTGATATTGCTCCATGTCTTCAGGATGTGCAACTCGCATATAAGTTCTTTGAAGTCTATACATTAGTTTTCATATGTGAGATTTTGCAGACCGTGTTGTGTTAGCATCGCGCTGAGACTTTCTGCTCCTCTCTGCCTCCTACAGGTCAGCCAAGGAAATGTCCCAGGGGTGGAGAGTGCGTCTTTGGCCATGGACACAGAGGAGGGAGTGGAGGTGGTGTGGAACGAAGTGCTCTTCTCTGACAAGAAGGTCTTCAAAGCTCAGGAGGTGAGTCCACGAATAGACAAGTTTGTCTACGGTTATTCCGCGGACGTCCCGAGGGCTACCGTAATGACCAGTATATGGGCGCAAAGCTCTATTTCTCTGCTTTCTGCTATCCATCCATCCATCTTCTACCGCTTTATCCTAAACATGAGGATCGCCGCGAATTTTATAAATATCACAAACGGTCGAGGAGTTACGGTATTGAGAGGGTTAACTATGTTGCCATATTATTATATAAACATATTTACCAGTATCATAGCGGTTATTGTCTGTTATTTATCTGGAGGGTTCACCTGCATCCACGCACGTGTTTGCAATCTTGGAACCTGACTAAATATTTTGAAAGGGATCGTGAACCTTGTGCCAAAAGCTTAACCAGGATTCTGCTCGGGTACAAAACATAATAAAAGAGCGATCAACGTCCAGTACACATGTTAAAACTCTCTCTCTTTACCAGGCGCTTGCCAAAATCGACAAAATGAAAACAGGGGGGGGGGGAAAGAAGGAGGAAATTAAAAGAAAAGCCATGAAAATACAGTTATTAAAATTAAACCAGAAATAACAGCAGGATCTGGAGTTAATAGCATTTATTGATTTTTTTATTATTATTATTGTTATATTAGGAAGTATATTACTGCTAATAAATAAGACGTTTCACATGGTAACATGAAGTTTATTGTAAAAATGTGATGCGTTTCCCTTTACACTGTAAAAAAAATGGTCTTGTTCATAATCTGGTTTTTTTTCAGGAGAAGATCAAGGAGATGTTTGAGAACCTGATGCAGGTCGAACACCCAAATATTGTCAAGTTCCACAAATACTGGCTGGACATGAAGGAGAGCCAGGCTCGAGTAAGAGGCTGTTTTTTTAATTTATTTTTAAATGGTTTATTTAATTATGAACACATTAATAACATGTGTTATTCTCCACAGGTTATATTCATCACAGAATACATGTCGTCAGGCAGCCTGAAGCAGTTCCTGAAGAAAACCAAGAAGAACCACAAGTCTATGAATGTGAAGGTTGGTGTTGTTGTTTTTTTTACTGTACTCTGCTCACTGTACTGTAATCCCATCCATGCATTTTCCCAGACGGATTAGGGATTATGTAACCGTACGCCCCCGTGTTTCTGTTAAAACAGACCTACGTATTGTTCTCGTATACAGTGTGTATATTGTTCATGACTCTGACGTTAATCCTCTGTCAGCTTCTCTTCGTGCTCCCAAGTCCTTTTATGGAATTGATTTAATTTACTCACAAACAAAGCTCCTAATAATACAGCAACCTCTTCAATCTCATATTGTTTTAACCCTTTACTGGGCAAAGAACTGTATTTGGTAACTTCTAGAAACACAACTACATTACCATGAAAACTGACCAATCATTGGAGGCCCAAGACGCTCAAAATGTCAAGTGCAGTTCCAGAAAGCAAAAAGTACGGTCATATAGTAATATCTCAAGAACCAACGATAGAAAGTTGATTCAATCAGCAGGAAAACATTTCAAACATGCAGGACGGTGATCCCCAGGACCAGGATTGGGAAACACTGTTCTAGAATCTTCTAAAATAACGTTCCTTTCACTTTATTTGTGTTTTTCTTCTATATAAGGAACCATACATGACTTTCATTCAAGGAAAAGGGTCTCGTTTTTAATTTCCAAGTATTTCAATGAGTGCCCTGTAGAGGGTTAATACTTTATCACCAACCAAGAACGCTCAGGTTTGCTGTTTTTTTTACAGCACCCAAAGTAGCCACAAATTAAACAGCAAATAAACTACTTTTATCTATGCACCAAAAATGACTAAATGAAAACTGTGACGGGCAAGGTTAAAATCTTAATATTCAGACAAATATTTCAGTGACACAGGATGGATTTGCCCTTTTTTTTATCTGCCTTTTACATCAGATTTTTAATTATTTTATTGTGTATTATTAAAGCCAGATTACTTAATTCTTCGTAAATCTAATTTTGCACTTTCTAACACTTCTCTAATGTGTTTTATGATATATAAATGTTGTATTGTAACGCACCTGGAGCTGAATGTATGAAAAACATTTTATTCATACAGGTTATTCTCTTTTTTCTCATTAATAGTCAGAAGACAAGTTCTGTTTAAGCAATGAATGATTTGAATGAGATTGTATATAGTTCAGAATTAGAAGAAGCACACTGCACAAGTAAAGCAAAACAGCGTCCATGTAAAAGCACTCTGACTGAAAACAACAGTCCCAGAGAATGAAGGATTAATAATACACTGTAATATACTTACACACTTACATATATAATTAATATATAAATGATATATTCTCTATGTGAAACAATATGTCTTCATTTTTAGGCCTGGAAGAGATGGTGCACCCAGATCCTCTCAGCTCTCAAGTACTGACGCCTTCATTTTTGACTGATTTATTTATTTTTAACATGAAACATCATATTCTCTGAATTAATAACATTCATTTATCATTATTATTATTGTGTTTTTTTTTTGTTTTTTTTTACCAACAGTTACCTGCACTCTTGCGACCCACCAATAATCCATGGCAACCTGACATGTGACACCATCTTCATCCAGCACAACGGCCTCATCAAGATCGGCTCAGGTCTGCTCCCTGCAGGGCGTTTAATGTTACTACAGTGACAGGGCAATGACCGCTTGACTGTGGATTTCTGGATTTAACAATTTGCTCTCTGAAGTTTTTTTTTGTTTTTTTTTACAAAGCGGAATAAATATCTTAAATTATGCTTAATTTTCTTTCCACAGTTTGGCATCGGCTATTTGTTAATGGTAAGAAATAGATAATTTTGTTGTAGATTCGTCTGTGTTTCCATCGGTGTCGTACTGTGTCTGTCATTTTTACGTCATCTAATCCAATCTAATCTAATCTAATCAAACTGGATGGAATCCGATCTATCTAACGCTATCTGTGAAATCTGTGTCTTCTCTAAATAGTCTTTCCGGATGCCAGCATCCACGGTAAAGGGAGGCAACACCGCGACGAGCAGAGGAATCAGCATTTCTTTGCTCCAGAATACGGAGGCAAGCGTAATGGAGTGGTGTTCAAACCTGTCTTCGTTCATTCTCAGTTGGGAGGATTTACTCCAGGAATTCATTAACACGAGATTAGTTGAGACTTTATTGATCCCACTCTGGGGAAAAAATTCACTTGTTACAGCAGCAGGATAATAGGATGTGAGAAAAAAATAAGCAATATACCTTTTACAAATGCAAAAATACAGCTATATTAGCACATTTAATTCCATTGTTCCACTTTTCTTTCAAAGATGAGGATCATTCTTTTGTGGCCTTAAGGCAAAAAGCAGCAGAATGTGACAATATAGCTGATTTACTTCATCATAAATTGTGTGTTTTTGTTTCCTCCACCTTAAAAAAGAGAATAGGATAAAGGGTAATGCTCTTAAATTTCTAACCTTTTCTGTTTTTTTCCTCCGTCTAGCTGGTGAAGACGATTATGCCATGGACATTTTCTCGTTTGGCATCTGCGCTCTAGAGGTGAGAACGTGACGGCTGCTGCGAGGTTTTATCGTCTATCGTCAAAGCACCGGCACGGTGACCGCGTTTCAGAACCTTTGGTGTTCTCGGCAAAACCAGTGAGACTGAGTCAAACTCCCTACACCATCACTGGCAGGCCGTGCTCAAAGCACAGTCATGTGACAGTGGCTACGCGGATACGGTGGATAGAATAGAATAGAACTTTATCCTCCAAGGTGGACATTTGCATCAAAGAGAGACACCAAAAATCATTAAAATAGGGCTCTCAAACTGGCGGCCCGGCAGCCACATGCAGCGCCCCCAATCAATTACATGCAGCCCCTCACTTAATATCATGTTATCATGAAAACATGGCCCACAAGCTCACCGTCTTCTCAACACAGTGTGTAACTGAGGCACAGCTGCCAGCGAGGTGATAGAATATAATAAAGCAATGTTTTTTATAACAGTAATAATAAGACATTTGGTCATAATTATCCCATTATTAAATGTATCATATACAACATTCAATTACATATACAGTATAAATACGCTTGTTAAGGCCCGAGCCACGAATGGCAGTGGTCGAAACGGCTCCTGGTACGAATTTTACTCACACAATGTCTGTTTAATTTTGCATCATAAATAGTATTATTAAAGGTGCCATATGTAAGAATAATGGCCAAAAACAGTAACTACATTCAAATTCAAAATACCGAGGTCTTTTAGGTTCCGTTTTCTGACATAACTGGCAACCCTTGGTTGCTCGGCGGCTTTTTATGCAAATATTTTGTCTGTACTGTTGTTGTTGGTGAGTTCAGTTTGTTATATGAACATTATTCCTGAGTCTATGTGACATATTAGGAGGATTTTATGGCCAGTTGCTTTACATTTATTACATAATGCACCTTTAAGTCTATATGTGATATCATGATGCAATATTGTGAACGGTTGTCCCCCCCCCCCCCCCCCCACACACTTTTTGTTCTCTTGGCCGGCCCCCTCTTGACCACAATAGATGTGCATTGGCCCCCAGGTCATTTGAGTTTGAGACCCCTGCATTAAAACATGAAAACAAGAGATAGAAATAAGAGGAAATTGTTAAAGATGCGAGAAACAGAAAACAAACTAATAAACCTGACACAGACGGTGGGGTTAAATTATGTTAAAAACTGATCTTTGCTGCTGCAAGAAAACATATTGCACTTGGAATAAAGATTTTGAGTTGCCAGAGGAACTCTTTAGCGCCTCTCAGAGGTCAAAGGCTCAAACTGACTCTGCTATCTTCCAGCATAGTCCTCGCTTTTTTCCCTTGTTTTTTTCCTCTAAAAAGTTGAGACAAAGGGGGTTTTGGGGTTTTACATTGAGTTTCTGCGAGCTGGAATTCAGGAGATGACCAAATATTTGATCTCTCCTGCACACCATTGCGTGTTCTTCCTTCCAAATTTGTATTTTTAGTCTGAATGCACTGGACTGGTTCAACATTTAGTTCAGGGACCAGTACTGTGCTGGAGCCGTGCCAGTGTCAAAGAGCTACAGTATGTGTGTGTGTTTTCATTCGAGTGTTTGTGTGTTTTGACTGGTCTTTTTATTTTATGTGTGTGTCCCTAGATGGCAGTACTGGAGATCCAAGCCAATGGAGACACAGCTGTCTCCAAAGAGACCATCGCCCACGCAGGTCAATCTCTGGAAGACCCTCTCATGAGAGTGAGTGTCAGAACCACTATACTGTCTTCAACGTACAGCTCTGCAACAAAGGAAACACTCTCCCACGCTCTTCTGCTGCCATGCTTCTACGTTTTTCTATTTGAAACCTCAGTATAACAAATGTGCGTTTGCGCGTGGTGCCGCGTTTCTGTTCCGCAGGAGTTCACGCAGTCGTGTCTGCGTCACGAAGCCAAGCTGCGTCCGACGGCTCACGACCTTCTCTTCCACCGGGTCCTGTTCGAGGTGCACTCCCTCAAACTGCTCGCCGCCCACTGCCTCATCAATAACCAGTGTGAGTTCCTCACGTCCACGTGGCAGAGCTGTCGTTTTCTCTGCCGTAGACGAGCAAATGTTGAGCCTTCGATTGACGTGTAATCGCAATAAGCCGTAAGGTTCAAATCACGGCGTTTCACACGGTTTGAAAAAATATCTTTACCCCCTATTTTAACCCTTTAAGGCACTACTCAACCATTTGGTCCACCTTTAAGTCACTATATCTCATTGAAAAATGCATCAAGCTGAACTCACTAACACTTAATGTGTTTTGTCATGATGCATCAAAAATCGTGATTTGAATGAGTTTCAATAAGCACACGTTTGTGTGTCAGTGTGTTAGAGTATTGTTCACAATAGACTAAACATTAAAAAATACATGAGAACACTTAAAATATGCTAGAAATTAAAAGCCAAAAACACAAAAATTTGTTTTTAGGTGTTAAAGGGTTAACCCTACAAATGTCCCCCATCCTAAGCCTAATAAAGGATTATGTTCATCTTAATTATCTTACAATTATGCCCAAATTTGTGCTGCATTCACAGACTTGCTTCCAGAAAACTGCGTGGAGGAGAAAACCAAGTCCTTCGACCCCAGCGCTGTCATGGCGGAGATTAAACACGAGGACAGACAGGGAGTTCAGCTCAAGTAAAATCAAATAACCACCTCGTCGCTATGGCAACCTGTGAATGTCTCACAATAGATCGACGACAGCTGTGTTTCTTTCTTTTCTTTCTGTCCTCGTTAGATATTCCCACGTGTCGCCTTTGGAGCTCGACAAGTTTCTGGAGGATGTAAAGTAAGTAAAACTTGCAGCGACGTTGACCTGATTTCTACTGTATTTAAACTCACGACTGAAGCGGGCGTCACGTCATCTTCTTCTCCCCTCGTCAGGAACGGGATTTACCCGTTAATGAACTTTGCTTCGTCTCGGCCTCATCCCGTCCCTCGCGCCCTGTCCTTGTCTCAGGAGCAGGTGGAGACGGTCAAGACGCCGACGCCCGAACCGCAGGAAACGGAGACGAGGAAGGTCAGTGTTTTAGACGCACAACGGTTTGAGATACACAACACAAAACAATTTTATCATTACAGTATCTCAAGGCTTTGCAATATACTTCACAGGGGGGAGAGAAGGTGGCAAAGGGGAAAAGAGGTGCAGATTAGCATTACTTTTATTTTGCATTTATTTTATTTATTTTCAAATAATCACCCAAGTATTACTTGTTTGTGTACATTTTGTCATTTTGTCAACATGATAAAATGTTGCTCCCTTCACTAAAGTCACTTAAACACACTTTACCCAGTCAATATTACTTGACAACGTTTTTATTCCATGTGTCTTCGTCATGTACGTGTTTTTTATATAGCATAAATATAGTGCAAATAAAGTGCAAACACTTTGTTACTGTGCTTAAGTACAAAATATCTGTACTTTACTTACTATTTATTTTTTTAGAGCTACTTTTAATTTTACTCCATTACATTTCCTCTAACTACCTTTGTTACTCATTACTACCAAATAAAATCAGAAGAGGAAGAGTTGGTATCATGGTCTGTATTTATATAGAGCTTTTCTAGTCTTGGTGAGCTATTCATAGTCTTGCCATTCGCACACTTCAACATGGGGCTCAGTGTCTTGCTCAAAGACACATAATAGATTAGCAGAGCCTGGAATTGAACTTACAAAATATTTTCGAAAAAAGTTTTCATGTAAATCACATAAATGTATTTGCTGGAGTGAAAACCACTCGGCAATGGTGTTCTAGGGTTGAGTACAGTAAATGTCATATACTTTAAGACTTTTACTTAAAAACTCACTTTACTTTTACATAAAAAAGTGTCTTCAACTGCTACCAAAGTCATTTTCTGGTGAAGATACTTGTACTCTTACTCAAGTATCCCTTTAAGGTACTTCACACAAGAGAAATGAAAAAGAAGTTTGAAGAGACCTTAATGACTATACTTACTGCCACTTTGCATTTCTTCATGTGTACGAACAAGTTTCCATTAAAAACCTTAAAAACAAAGATCACTGCTCGCTCACATTCCAACTGACATAGCAGCACTTTCTCGCCAGGAAATTGCCCTTATTTGTGTTTCCTTGCATTCTTTGAGTGCTGAGTTGTACGTGTGTGGGCACCCGTCGTGTCACTTAAACGAGGTTACCACGGTTACTGTCCACGATTGACAACGATAAGAGAGCACCTGGAACTGGATTAGATTAGTGTTTGGGGATATGAGGATTATATGAAGTCAGCGGAGATGTGGAGAGTATGACCCAAGTGTTTATTTCATTGAATTTTCTGTCACCCTTTTTGTTCTTTTTATACTTAAGTTGTTATATTTTTATATAATGGAGGCTTATACTCACCCAAAAAAAGAAATTGGCCAAAACATTTGTTATTTCTTTGTTACGTGGAGCAAAGAAACTCTGAAAATATTCACATTCAGGAAGCTGAAAAATCAAAGAAATTTGTTTCAATAGTTGATGAGTAATTCAGTAATCTGTTAATTGTGGATTCATCGAGAAACAAACACTGATTGACTGATTTTATTGAGTTTTCTTCTCTGTTGTAGGTCTTCCAGATGCACTGTAATTTGGAGTCAAATGAAGAAGGGACCAAAACTCATGTGAGTCACATAGTATTACAGGTACTTTGTTCATTTCAGGGTCAACATCTTTGCTGTTGGGCTTTTAATTAAACATATTGATCTTCTTTTTTTGGCTCTGTGTGGTGCAACATTTAATTCAGTTGATTCAAACCTGGCCTTGTTATTTTCCTGCAGCTGTCTTTGTTCTTAAAGATGGACGACAAACTTCACAGGCAGCTCAGCTGCGACATTCTCCCAAGTAAGTTGTTGAATCATTGAACCTGCGAGGACAAGGCTGGTGTTAGTTAATAAACGTGTTTTTATCAAGAAAACAAGGATTTAATGATATTTGTGCAGACATGCAGAGTAAAACATGCAGGGAATGAATTATTGTGGAAACAAAATTTAATATTTATATTTCTGGGGGGGGTTTGTGTATAATATATTATGTATATAATATAATACTCATTCATAATTTTGGTCTACATTAACGTACCACCAGCGTTTATATATTCTGAATATAACCATAATATTTCCTGTGAAACTTTCAGCTGACACCTCCAAAGACCTCGCCAGTGAACTTGTTCACTATGCCTTCATAAATGAGGTAAAAAAAATATATATTTTTGTTGAACAACATTGAATCCATGTCCTCACATATCTATGATTTAAAAAAACAACATCAAACCAGTGTTCTTTTATCATGCAGACAGCATAAACAGTACTTTTGCAGACTGCAAATCATGTTTATGTTTTTAAATTATGTTTTGGCATGTGGCGCCACCTACCGCCGTCTACCAATCACTGCAGTCAGGAGAGTCTCAGCTGCCGAGCAACCACGGGTTGCCAGTTACGTCTGAGCTACAAAGGCGGAGAAAACAATACCTAAAAGATCTCGGTATTTTGAATTTGAGTGTAGTAACCGTTTTTGGCCACATTCTTACATATGGCGCCTTTAAGGCTTATACATATAATACTACATCTATTGTCAGGAGGTCTCACTCTGAGTGCTGGTCAGGGTGCTGATATTCCTCTTTCCACATCCCGGCCACAGGTTAGGAAGAGGTTAAATAGACACAATTTATTCCAAACTGTGGGGTTTTTTATTATGTGAAAAAAAATCAATAAGGTGTATCAGTCTGCAGGTCAGGTGGGTCAGCCATCATTGTTACTTTCCCTCATATTGTGTCTCTATTTTTTTTTTTATGTGTGCGTAGGAGGACAGTGAGAAGGTGGCGGGTTTCCTGGAGGACGCCATCAGCCGACACCGGGTCCGAGCGCTCGCCGCTGGGAGCACACATTGAGGAGGGGGTCGTGACAACGTCTGGCCTGAACTAAGGGTCGTGGGGGCGTTGACCACTCTGATCAAGAAAGGGAGAGGGCGGTGGGGCAGGATCACACAGCCTGGGGGAACAGAAGGGAGCCGATAGGGAGCCTGACCCGGCTGGGGATTAAATGGGGACAAATAGAGAAGGACGCTGGGCCTTGATGGTCAGTAAATCACAACAGAGAGATGGAGGAAACGCAGCAGTGAGAGAGGGATAACGAAGGCACCTCTGGTCGCAGCACCGGAGGCATCATGGCTGTGTTCAGCAGCCCCACAACGCAGTGGAAGATTGACACACCCCCCCTCCCTAAAAGGGCTACCACGCCTTAATTTCAACAGCTTAGGTTTTCCATAATGCAGCCAATCTGAAAGCCTATGGTTTACTTACAAAAACACAGCAGCTGTTTTCAGAGAGCGTTTTTTTTTTTTTTTATTGCTCATAAGCCTTGTTTGCACTCCACTGTCCACACTGATTGGTGAAGACTCACTTTAAAACGTAAATGAAAAAAATTCCCTTGATTTTCCGAGCCAAAACTCCGTCACGGTTTCATCCATCCAACCTGCACTGTTCATACTCTTTCTGCTGAGTTATTTATTTCTGTTAAACTGTGAACAATACACAAGCACTGCACCGTCCTGTTTTATTTTTTACCTGCAAAGTTAACACACCTTACTGCTTCTAGGGTTTTTCCCCCCCGAGATAAAAAGGCACGCCACGCTCAAATGTAAAGCAATCAATCGGCGATGATCGATGAGCTGATGCCCCTCTTTCAGCCTGTTGTGCTCTTAAGGGTTTTTTTTCCCCCTGTGAAAATGTTCTGAAAGCCAAAGACCTGCAAAGTGCCTACTATGGCAGTGTAGTTAAAGAACTGGCATCACAACCAACTCAGCAATTTGGGATTTTATTTTATTTCCAGTTTAAACTAATAAAAAACCAGATAGATTTGGACTCTCATCTCTTACCACCAGTACACTAAGTCGACTTGTGTAAATATTATGAACTTGAATGTATATTTGACATATTATGAATCAAATGTTAATGCTCTCTGCTGCAGTTTATTGTAGTTTAGGAAGAGCCGCAGCTTATGTGAGGAAAATAAACTGGACGACATCATGATAAGTGTTGCTGATATGATCTTAAGCTTATCAATACAATACAAAACGATAATTGTTATTGCTATAATTGTCTCCCCCAAAATGATCAGGAAATAATACGTTTAGACCAGGGGTTCTCAAAGTTTTGATACCTGAGGGCCAGTTTAGGAACCCAACATTGGACTGAGGGCTGCCAAAGGAAAAAAAACCAGAAAGAAATCACATTTGTAATCATTTTAATGACCAGATTGCAGTTCTACAGTTTACACTTATTGGTCTGTATCCAGTAATGCCCAATAAACATTTAACAAGCTTAGTAGCTCCTGGATTAAAACTATCAACTGTAATTTATTGCGGGCCTTCAGCAATGTTTCTGCGGGGCCGCCATTGGCCCGTGGGTCGCACTTTGAGAACCAATGGTTTAGACTGAATTTGTTTTAAAGGATTAGAGTTGTTTTGCCACCAGGTCCACGAGAACATCGTCAATGCATCTCAGCGTTGATTCTACAACTCTGTGGAGCTCAATTAGGTTGAGATGTGGTGATTGTGGAGACGATAGTATGATTCACATTAATTGACCCCTTGTGCCATAAGAATGGGGGCCTTGTCACTCTGGAAGAGAGCCCTCCCATCAGGATACACATATTTACATATAGGTTCAAGCCGATCTCTTTGATTTTCTAAGCGAGACGAGGATAAACCTGCTCTGCGTTCAGAGCATGACTGGATGTTTACTTGCTACTACCGCACACAGAGCGCATAATGTATGTTCACGCAGCATTTTCTATGGGCTGCTCCAACTGTATTATGTCCATTCTCCATAACCACATCTACTGTACTTCTCTGTCAGACAATGTCGGAGTGAACCTTGGAATGAGTTGCACTGCGGCCCCACGCGAAAACACAGAAGTATATCACATTACAAAATCTGCCAGATTGTTTCAAAAGGCAGCCATTTTGGGTGGATTTGTCCTGGAAAAAAAAAAACTGGTCAAAACGCTGAAAAACAAGAGCAAATATTCCGATTGACCTGCAGGAGGTCAGTCTTGTTCGTGAGTCTGCTTCATGTGTTTCCTGGATATGTAAAGTCGCAGTTTCATAACTGTCACGCTGCTGTACAGCTTGCTTACAGTACTTACTCACTATACTCTGTGTCAAGCCTTTTTTCTATCACCATGTCCTTCAAGACCGAGGCCCTGGAATGTCCCCGCACATCCACCTACTATGAGCTATGTGGTGTACATATTTGTTTGTGGCTATTGAAAGAGTTTAATTTGGACAGAACGGATTTCAAAGCGAAGGTGTGCCAACGATCTAGAAAGCTGCATGTCTTAATAGCCTGAAACATTCAAAACTTAGCGTTTTATCAAGAAATGAATGTTTAGACTGAGCAAACATGAAAACAAAACCCATATCAGTCTTACATTATGACAGATTAATTTTTTTGTCCCATGACTGTTGAATGAAACTTGCCTTTGGATGTGTTCCACTTAAACCTTTGTTTAATATTGTTGGTTCTGCGATGAAATACACGATAATAAACTTAATGTGAGATGTTGACTGTGTGTAAATATTATTTATTTGTTCTATATTGTTCTGTGTTTTCATATTTAATGTTGCCTGGGGAGCATTTATGTCAGTGAGCACTTTTTCTCTTAATAATTTCTAAACATAACTGCCTCAAACACTCCTATGTATATGTGTATGTATTTATATTAAAGTGTGTGTCTGCATATACATATATGAGCCTGTATTACCACATCAAGCTCACAATTCTGCCGTGTTTACTCTTCAAAACAAATAACAAACAAAGCACAAACGCAAATTAAACACAACTGAAAATCACAAAACACAACGAGGAAAAGTGGACTCCTCCTTGTTTAGTGCGGTCTGTGACCCCCCCCCCCCCTTGATAAATCTAATTAGAATTATCCACTTCCTGTTTGCCAGTAGGACCTTCCACGCATGCAGAGCCACCAGGAGCAGGAGGAGACACCGAAAGAGGACGAGGAGCAGCGGGGACAAACGTGGTTACCGCTGCTTAAAAATTATCCACACATTTCAATCAGAAAACAACATCAATTGTTGTTTGTGAAGAGAAATTAGATGAAAGGTGTGTGTTTACTGTGGAGCAGTGTCGCAGTACAGCGATAATACGGTTAATAATAATTTAATAAGAAGAAAATAAATGCTAATTGTGGTATTGTGGACCTGTGATGACCTTTGGATTAGTACCTTTGTTGATTACATGCTATGATAGTAGTATACCCAAGAGAAACGTGCTTGAATAAACGGTACCAGATATTGGAAAGTGTGTCATGCTTTGTGGAGCCGCAAGATATAACACTAATGACGAATAAATAACTAAAACTAAAAACTACAACCCTCATTGCCTTCATTTATTCAAATTTTGCATAATGTTTTCATATGGTTCCCTGACAGTAGCGCTGTTCCAGAGACTTCACATGACCACACTTCTGGGAAATAAGATTTGTCTGGGCTTTTTAATTGCCTTCACGAGGATTTTTCAAATATGAAACTCTGTGAATTAAAAATATAGAATATAAAGATCTATAAAAGCCTGTGTGCATGTCTCGAGGTGTCCTTTGGAGAGTTTTACAGGTGTCTCTTTGACTATTGTGGTCAATGGAAAATTGCTTTTTGAGCCCTTTGAGTATTTTTTGTTGCAGTACCCAGAGTGGCCACCATGACAAAATTGTCTTCAAGGCAGAGAGGGTGGAGCAAGGGAGCATTTTGCCGTCTAAAACTGACGTCACATCCGGAGTTTTGCTGATTGGCTAACAAAGCTGTCAATCTCATTTTCGCGACGATCGCGTCCTTCTATTGGCCCTAACGAATTAAACGAGCTGTCAATCCCGGAGATACAGGCCTTCAAAGCGTCCATGCTCGAGAAGGTGTGCTTCATGGCGGTCACGGAGACTGCGGTAAATAAAAATCCTTAAAGAGTCTTTTAAATCGTTCTCAGCTACAGCGGTTGGTGCGTAGGTTTAACGCAATTTCAGGTGCAGTTCAGTCGTGTTAAATGCAATGTAAAGTGACTATCTACGTAAGTACGGGGCAAACGGCCCATTTTACGCGCCATCGTAATGAATGCCTCGCTAGCTAACTTGAGTTAGCTCCGCGCTAACAATAATTGCAAAACTAGGCCTGGCCAGTCGCGCTGTGCATTTGTAATTATTACACGGTCCATGCGACTGTGGCATAATGAAGACTCCTAGAGTTAGTCATTATATCATATTGAGCATATGTTCAAGTTTACAGTATTTCATTGTTCCAGTGCCTACGTACCGCATGTTTCATTAGCATTAGCATCCATTCGGTAGCACTAATGTATTTAAAGCTAACATTCGCGTACTAAAAATCAGCGGGTATAATAACTAGATGTGTATACACCATATTGTAATTAAACTTTATATATTTATTAGCTGTCTGATTCTCTTTTTTTTAGTCTGAAGGCATTTTTTATTTCCCTAGAATTTGTTGAATTGTTAAAGCTTCCCCATCAGTGCTCTTCCCCTCGGGGGCTTTCCTGCCTCAGTCTGGTGGACCCAGCGATTAGCGGGTTGCGTAGGTAAGGACTTCGTCCGGTCCCACCTGGTTTAAATCCGGGTGTATGTCCTGTATATGATATCATATTTAATGATAATATGTGCTGTATGAGGTGATGTGAATTATGATTGCACTGGAGGGAGTTTTTACTGGGTAACTTCACTTCGGGGTGCATTCATTGACGGGAGTTGGTGCTGCTTATTCATTTTACTCCATTCTTAAGTGACTTACTGTTTGTGATTTTCAGGGAGGTGAAGCTCTGACGATGGAGAATGGACAGGGCACAGGCTCCAAGCTTGGCCTGCCGCCTCTCACTCCTGAGCAGCAGGAGGCACTTCAGAGGGTAAAAAAAATCTCATGTTCATTAGTCCTTTGTGATGGTGTAGGGGTGCGCGATTTTTATCGGCTAAATATCGGTATTGGCGGATACTGGCTTTTTAAAGTGTTGTATTGAAGTTGATGGAAAAACAATTATTCTAGTTATAACGCCCAGCCCTGATTTAAATCGTGCTTTCTGTGTGAGCATTGTAGGTGGAACAATATTAACGTGGCAGATGTTGAAGATTGAATAATTAAGCTTACATTTTTTGAAAGTTTTATACTCTCATCAGGCGCTGGGTCAACTCTTTGGAGGCAGCCATTTTGACCACTGTGATTTTACAACAATGCACAAAGGACAAACTATAATTTTTTTTTGAGTTGTGATGGTAACAGAAGGCCACATAGATTCTCCAACACACTTCACAAGAGAAGAGTGAGATGTGGGGTATGCAGCTGTAGCATACTACTTCCTACATACGGTTTTTTATTTTTTATTATTATTTGAATTTATTTAGCCAGGAAGGTCCCATTGAGATACTTTCTTCCAGGGAGTCCTGGAATATTGCTAAATGTCACACACTACACATTTGTAACTAAAGCCAGTAGAAGTCTAAGCATGTTTATTTTTTCTACAGATAATATTAACGTTGTTTTTGATTTCCTGCATGTAGCTTGTTTTCTGTTTGTATATAAATGTGTGGATAAGGTATCTGTGTCTTGGTTACAATACAACAGCTTGAATCATCTTAAATCTATGAATCACTAATTTTTCAGGCAAAGAAGTATGCCATGGAACAAAGCATTAAGAGTGTGTTGGTGAAGCAGACCATTGCCCATCAGCAACAACAGCTCACCAACCTGCAGGTGAGATGTGTGAAACGTTTTTGGTACACCATTTAAATGTTTGTAATGCGTGTCACCTAAGTCTTGATTCTAGATAGGGTATCTTAGCCTTTCTGTACTTCTATATGATTCGGACATCTGTCTCAGATGTCTATTTTGGGTTAGTTCCTTTGGAAGTCTTGCTCCCTACTCCCTCTGAACCCAAAATCACACATGTAGGCCATGTGTCCTTGCTTTTGCTTCTATTCTTCTTTTTTTCAGATGCTGAAGATCATCGTGAACAAATTGGTTATCATGTTAAATGCTTTGCAATCTTTAGGGGACTTGTAAATGTTTATTGCTGTGTGGTGATTTGTAGTTCAGATAAGGAAGGCAACTCTCCAGAGACTGTATGTTGTTTAGATGGAGGGTCTGAATATAGCTGTAGCTTTATCCACTTTTGTTTATCTAGCAAAGCAATTACCTTTTTGAAAAAGCAAAGCTAAGGGATATCTAACCTACTTTTCAGCACTTTTTCCATCTTTACTGTCTTTCAGATGGCAGCAGTGACAATGGGCTTTGGAGATCCTCTCTCACCTTTACAATCGGTCAATAGATTATTAATTTTTTTTTTTCTGTGCGAATTCCCAATGGAAAAAGGACTGTTACCCTTCTTTTACTAGTTGCTTTGACAACATTCCCTGCCCTTTTGTTAAACCAAAGAATGCATATTTTGTATGAAAACATGGCTTTCTTACTGCTACAAGTATCAGATCATGTCTGTACTTCAGGATGATATTGATTAGTTAATTGTCAGAAGTACTTAAGTCCTGGTGGGATCATCTGAATTAGTATTATTTTACCAGAATTAAGTTGTAGCTCTCTGCCTATTTAGTAAATTCTCTTATGGGTGGGAGAAAAGTCATGTGTCTTTGAAAAATATGCATTTGTTCTATTAACATACAGAAAGCTCTTGGCATGGGACAAAAGAGGGATAGCAATCCCTATAATGGACCAAAATGAGAGAACTGCTGGAACAGGGATCTTTTTGGCCATCTTAACATCAAATTTTTCTGTTAATGAATAAGTAAACATTTCTGTCATGATTTACGCGCATGTAAACTTTTGTTGGTAACAGAAATAAAATAGACTGAAGCAGGCAGACATAAAAACACAAGTAAAAGATGGTAACTTCTTGTGGTTAAACAATTGCTTCCCTTAGACTTGAGAAGGAAGTTTGAAATGCTTTCATCAAGACTTTTTTGATGGCTTTCGTTTGAACTCCACGATTACTTTTGTTACCTTACTTGCATCCCTGGACTACAGGTCAGTTACTGAAGCCAAACATTTTTGAGGGCTGTGCATGTCAATCACTTCAGTGTGTTTTCCTCCATATGTCTGTTCAGTAGTAACAGAATAGAGGCCATATTGTAATTTCAAGTGGTGACACAATAAGTAAATACTGCAACACATGATTTTCTTTTTACACAGCTCTTTCCATTGATTACAGTTTCTGATTGTTACCTTATTTACCTGTCCAGACCCCCTGAATTGGCCTCTAACTATTGTTGGGGAAAGCAAGCACAGTAGAAAATACTACACATTTATTATTAGTGGTTTTGTGTGTGTGTGTGTGTGTAATTCTGTCCCTTCTTTTACTCTCTAATGCTTATGTGTTTTTCCTGGTTGGCAGGTGGCAGCTCAGCGGCAGCGTGCTCTGGCTATCATGTGTCGGGTGTATGTGGGCTCCATATACTATGAACTTGGTGAGGACACCATCAGGCAGGCCTTTGCCCCTTTCGGCCCAATCAAGAGCATTGACATGTCTTGGGATTCTGTTACAATGAAACACAAGGTCAGTAACGGAATGACTGTTAAAGGCAAATTCTTTTCTCTCACTTCGGTTTAAATGCAGAATATTCCAAACAAATATGTTTCAGTGTTTGTAGATGTTTTTTTTTTTTTGCTTTTCCTTTGACTGTGCAGGGCTTTGCCTTTGTGGAGTATGATGTGCCAGAGGCTGCTCAGCTGGCTCTTGAGCAGATGAACTCAGTCATGTTGGGGGGGAGAAACATAAAGGTACGTTTGTTTAGAGGTATGGCAATCTTTTAGGTTCTTAGGACCACATGAACATAGTGAACCAAATTAATATATCCTTTTCTGTAACCGTTTCTGGTGTAGTTTGAGCAGAACGTTGGATTTCTCCCAACATTTAAGATGCTAAGTCAATTTGTCAATTACTTGCATACATGATGCATAACTGATTATGTGACTAATTCTTCTCTTTGCTTGTCTTGTGTCTTGATTTTCAGGTGCGTGCGTATGTCTGGGTGAATGTTAAGAGTACTGTCTGTTGTGTTGTGTGTTATGCTTCTACAATACCATCAAGGCTGTTTTAGTGACCAGTTGCAGTCTGATGCCCAGTGGCGCGTGGCGCCGCTCCATGTCATGGTGTGCTGATGATGGGCTGCGCCTGGTTGGTGTTCCTTGGCCGCCACATCTGTAGTACAGATCCCCAGTCCCAAATAGCTGCTCATATTAAAAAGGGAATTTACTACTTTTCCCAAAGACAGGACGTCTATCAGTGAGGCATAAGGACAGGTATTGCGTTCCTCTTTCGGTTTTGCCACCAGCTCAGCCAGTCACGCTGTGCATAAGTCTGGTGATGTGAAGCTGTATTTTTGTTAAACAGTAATGCAGTTATCTGCAAAATAAACAGAATATTTAGTTTCTTGTCCAGTGGTGACAATTTGACAACTTGTTTTCACATTTATCTGTTGCTTGTTGTATCCTCAGGAGTATAGATATACTCCAGCAGGTCCAGTTACCTATATCTACTCTCCTGAGGATAATCAGATTTGTGTGAAATCTGGGTTCTCATTTAATAGATATCCCTTCCTGATTTTGAATTGGGGTCGTTTTCATTGAAATCCCTTAATGTTAATGTAAGAACTGGATTTATTTTTGTTCATAGTCGAGTGTTTTCAGTTAAGTTTTTGTTATGTTATAAACAGCTTCACTTTTATAAATTTAAGAATATCGTCTTTCAATATAATTTTGATAAACACCGCTCTCTTCTGATGAGATGGTTAAGTGTTAAATATTTTGTGCCTGGTGGCCAGGATGAGTGATGAGAGTAGCCCCAGGTTTTAAATCAACATCAGAAGTTCTACGCAAGCAGAGGAAACTTGACAGGAAAGCATAGTTATGACTAGGTGAGAGTGGCATTGACTGAACTCGGTGGCTGCCGAAAGTAAGCCTTGCAGGGATTTATAGTTTTGCAGTTACGCGTCCTTGGTTGGTAGTGTAAGCCCCTTTACTCAGTAGCACTGCTGGTATGATCTGTGCTATAGGTGGGGCGGCCAAGTAACATCGGGCAGGCGCAACCCATCATTGACCAGCTGGCAGAGGAGGCGCGCGCCTTTAACCGGATCTACGTGGCGTCCGTTCACCCGGATTTGTCAGATGATGACATCAAGAGTGTTTTTGAGGCCTTCGGAAGGATCAAGTCTTGCACGTTAGCCAGAGACCCCACGTCAGGGCGACACAGAGGCTTTGGCTTCATTGGTGAGCTGGGGGCCCTCATTCGCTCGTGCTCCCGCCTTGGCCTAACTCTGCTACTAACAGCTGTTTTTATTCCCTTACAGAGTATGAAAAGCCTCAGTCAGCCCTGGACGCTGTGTCTTCTATGAACCTCTTTGACCTGGGGGGTCAGTACCTACGGGTGGGCAAAGCAGTGACTCCGCCCATGCCCCTACTGACCCCCACGACCCCTGGTGGTCTGCCACCTGCTGCAGCTGTGGCTGCAGCGGCAGCTACCGCTAAGATAACGGCCCAGGCAAGTATGAATCCCTTCCAAAGGGATTTAATGGCCTTCCAGGTAAATATAACCCAGATTTAGCTAGAATTGACACCAAAAAGCACAGATAATATGGGCATAAGTTTTATTGACGTGACTGGGAGAAGGTCAGTTTAATAGAAAGTAGTGGGTGCCCTTTCAGCGTGTCAATTAACAGCTCTGAAATATGAGACAGTGTGGGCTTCGTCTTCGCAAATCCAGTTTAATATGCACAAACAATCTACAGTATATACTGAAAACATCTCCTTGTAACGTAACAATCACAGCTCCTCCCATTCACTGATGAGATTGCGGAACCTAAGAGTCTTCTCTCTTAGCTAGCACCGTGACAGCTATTGCAGTGCTCACTTTGATGTCAGTCGATGACTAACAGACAATTCTATGAATTGTAGGATTTTTAAAAAAATCATTGCTGCTGTTTATATTTCACATACTAAGAAAGATGTATTGAAATGTTGGTGATCTTAATTTCTCAGTAAGAGTTGAGGTTGAGCTCACTCTGCCATGCTGTGTGATCGTTGACTGTGCTGCCTTGTGCTGTGTTCTGTGTGTTTCCCTTACCTAATGTCTTCGGCCCCCCCTCTCTTAAGGAGGCTGTAGCCGGCGCATCAGTCTTGGGGGCGTTGGCTGCGCCCCAACTTCTTGGTCAGCAAATGGGAATACCTCAGGCTGTTATGGCTGCCCAGGCACCTGGGGTGATTACAGGCAAGTGAAAAGAAAAGTGTATCGTTTCATAAAAGCAAATATGATTTAATGTCGTTCAAAGCACAGATGTACAGGATATGCACCTTTTTAGCAATTGTTAAACTGTAACTCCGCTTTGACACGGCAGTGAAGCATTTGTAAAATGGCTGATTATGGCTCGGTTGTAAATGCGTGAACACAAATGTGATGACTGCTTAGTAGTCGGCATCACATTACAAACTTCAGGCACATTACCAGCCACATTGTTCAATTCTATCCTATACAGATTAGATTTATGGTTCACATTATAACTATAAGTGTCTTCCTTTTGATGGGAATGTGACTGAACTCTGAAACGGCACGTGAGCACACATCTGTACGGTGCATGGATTCTGATAGAACCTTACTCAAGTTGCATGGCCATGTAGATATAATGAATAGCTGATCTATGATCACATACTCCAGTGACTCAAATCTAATTTCAAAATCAGAATTGGTGATTCAATTTTCTGTGTTTATACAGCCCTGCAACTTCAATACAGTCCTGGCATATACTTAAGCACCAAGAGTCGTCCAAATTGCTATATGTTGTATACTTTAAAGTGTAAACAAAAATTTTAGAGTTTTGTAATGGTCAATTTATTCTTTAAAGGTGCAGGTTATTTTGTTTCATAGAATGTCTATGAAAGAGCTTGATAGGGATGAGTTTTAATGGATTCATAGTTTAAAATGGACTGATATTGGTAGATCAGGAGGTTGTGGTATCGGACACAAAAAGTTGACATGGTGCTGTCCCTAGTATGGACACATTTCTTGAAACTATGCCCTGTTTGCGTTTTTAATATTCCAAGTACATTTATAGATAATTGGTGTCAAACAGACTTGCAAAAATGATAGTTGTGTTCATCTGCCATCATCCTCTTCATCTTTTTTTTTCTTTTAGAGTGGCTGAAGTGTTGTCAAATGGAAAAAAGCATGAGTACACTCAATTGACACATTGCAGGCCTTTGAGAAATGGGATCAGTATTTGTTGATTATCCGCTTTTTTTTATTGGTCTGTTCTGACTGCATGTGCCGTCTTCCCTCCACAGGTGTCACTCCGGTACGTCCTCCCATACCAGTGCTTCCCCAGGTTGGTCTCGTGAACCCAGTGCTTGCATCGCCACCGGTCCTGTCTAATCAAGCTGGTGGCTCCAACCAACAAGAGAAGAAAGAGGAGAAAGAAGAGATGCTTCAGGATGGTACAGGACAGGAGATGTTGAGTGACCAAGAGCACATGAGCATCTCGGGCAGCAGTGCCAGACATATGGTGATGCAGAAACTTCTTAGAAAGTCAGAGGTGAGATTCAGGGAACATTTTTTAAATTCCCCCCCCCCCCCCAGTTACTATGACTTAACTAATGTGTACTGATTTAAAATAATTCTTTTATCAAGTCTACGGTGATGGTGCTTCGGAATATGGTTGGACCAGAGGACATCGACGATGACCTGGAGGGCGAGGTGACGGAGGAGTGTGGCAAGTTTGGCTCTGTCAACAGAGTCATCATTTACCAAGAAAAGCAAGGAGAAGAGGAGGATGCAGATATCATCGTCAAAATCTTTGTAGAGTTTTCCATGGCCTCCGAGATGAACAAAGCTATCCAGGCCCTGAATGACCGCTGGTTCGGGGGCCGCAAAGTCGTGGCAGAGGTGTATGACCAAGACCGTTTCAACAGCAGTGACCTGTCTGCGTAAAATAAAGTTGTTCACCAGCACCCATCCTCTATCTGTTGCTCCTTTCAGCCACAGTCACTGCAGCAAGAGATGTGGGCCTCTGAACCTTGTAATGTTTTTATTTTCTTTTTTTTTTTAAATTGCTGTTGATATTAATGTTAAACAGCCCATTGGGTTGATTCATTCAAGTTCAAGTATTTTTGTCAGAATTTTCTTTGTGATCAGTGATGATTCCTGCGTTGGTTAAATTTTTTTTGTAATCCTGTCTTGTAAAAAAAAAAAGCTTAGGTTTCCTGCTTTAGTTACTTTTTTTTTTTTCATTCATGAAATTCCGGGACATGTAAACACTTTTTCTTTCTATTATTAAAGGCTATTGTTTTGTCCTCAATTGTTTGGTGCATTTTTCTGTTCAAGTGTTGGTTGTTGATCTAGAAAAGTTGCTTAATAGGTACACTGTAAAACTAAGCATAATTTATTAGGGAAGTTGCAGTTGAATATCAACTTGCCCTTCAGAACATGTAGGATGAATGTTAAATGGTTTGTATTTATGTAGCGTTTTCCCCGTCTTAGTTAAGAAGTTCTGTCTTGTGTGTGTATATAAATATATAAATGGTGATAACTCGGACTCGCCGCTAGGTGGAGCTAAAAAGTCACCTTTGGCCTTTGCGATGCGGGAGCAAAGCGGCGGTGCTCCAGCTCAGAACTCGCCCAGCCCCCCACACGCCAAACCGGCCTGCCTCAGTTCAACAAGGCGGGGGGCGGGAGAAGTGCGGCTGTTGCTGAATACCCTGCTCTCACTGCTGGCATTTCACCTACGCCGTATTGAAAGCGCAGTCGTCGGGTAGTTTTTTTTTGGACATTTCTTGGGATGCTGCCATCACACGCGTCTCCTTGGAGTGTTTTCCACAGCTTTTGTGGTACAAGTTTTCTCAGCAGCTAATCACAAAGGCGTTCAGTCAGCTACTAGTCGATGTTAGCTAAGAGTAGCTCGCTTGCTAACAACACAGCCGGTGAGGACGGGCACATCATCGCGCAGCCGTTACGCGCGTTAATCTCCGCTGACTCCGTGGGATATGTTCGCTGTTTTGCTTAAAGAGTCCAGTGAATGAATTGGCTGTCGCCACTCATGACCGGGATACTACAAGCAGCAATTCTGCAAAGCTTAGCGGACTCGGCTGCGTGTTTTTCAGCTCACTACGACGGAGCTTCGCTCTGATACACGGAGGGATGGTGGTGGCGGTAGCGAAACATGCTAACGCTGCCCCGTCTGTGTGAAGAAGGGAGTGCGTGAAGAAGAGAGGAAACGCTGTAGCCAAGTGGGAGTTGTCGGTTTTGTTTATGATAATTGCAATTCCGGGGTGGACGAACCTGACAATACTTGAACGCGGCTGAACTGAAACTGGGAATATTGCGAACAGATCAAAGGGATTAATTTTGTGTCTATTAAGTGGATTTTCGGCCTCCTCATTCAGGGTCGTCGAGGGAACACCGTAAGTGTTTTTTGACATTGAGTGAACCCACAATTTTTTTTCCCTGTCCCAGCGACCTACCCCACTGCTCCACTCTCCGATGCGGAGATTTCAGTAGCACCGGCAACCAAACCCCCCACGGCGGCCGGACATGCTGAAGTGTATCCCCTTGTGGCGCTGCAACCGCCACGTCGAGTCGCTGGACAGGCGGCACTACAACTTGCAGACTGTCCCCGATGAGATATTCCGCTACAGTCGCAGCCTGGAAGAGCTTCTCCTCGATGCAAACCAACTCAAAGAGCTACCAAAGGTGTGTAGGCCAAAAACAACCATCTATAATCAATCTGTGTCCTGTGTTGTTTTGTTTTCAGTGCCATCGTAACCCCACAACACCTGTACACACTTTTATTTACATGCCAAGCAAAGGTCACTGTCAGGTGGCAGAAACCCCCCCCCCCCCCCAAAAAAGCTTGCATTACATTACCTGCACAGGTAGTGAACTAGGAACACAGACTTCCTTGTAGGACTGCACCACTTCAGGAAAAACATATTCACTAGCATTGTTACAGGAAAAATTAAACATTTAACTTTATAATGTTAATGTCTTTCTGCTTGAGATTCACTTTTAGTGTTTGAAATCACATTTCAGTGTCTAATCATAATAATAATAATGTAATTACCTGACCACTTTCTTATCGCTGTCCACTAAAGTGTGCTTGCTTTGCCACCATGTTAGAAGTCATTGTAGCATGTTTGGAACTTTTGCAATGTATACATTCCCCATGTTGACATTGTAATAATTATATATTTTTGATATATTATGCAGCCCGACTTCCTTGCTTTCTCAGAAATGGGGTCAGTCACTTTAGCCTGTGCTGCTGTGATGTCAACAAAGTTATGTGGTTTTAGCCATAATTGCAAGATTGAATTTGTTTTTGTCAATATAATAGGATTTATTTTCTTCTCACATTTTTTAAATGTTACAAATAGGGATTGTGATATACAATATTTTTGTGCATCTTCTAGAAGCTCTTGCAATGTTCATGTTGAATTAACATCATTAGGATTAGGAACTTAAAATGGTCTTAGAAATGCTCTGCTGCCTAGTTCAATAATGTTAAAGAAATTTAAATTTTCATGGCTACATGTGGTTCATGTATGTTGAGAAACACAAAAAAACTGGCACACATGCAGTGTCGCCTGTGGTGTTGGCAAGGATGACCAGTTGGAATGGATGCAGTGTCGGAAGGCATGCGTGGAATGAGTTTCAATGCTGTCCCCACCCACACCCTCTTTATTTAAAATACAACAAAAACCCTCCTTGCATGATGAAAACATTGATTCAAAGGAGAAAGTGGTTGTTGCTGGTGTGTTTTCTGTGCAGCTTTTCATTGGAGGGGAACCAAACATTTGCTTGCTCTGCTTTTTTTCCCCTAGTATGACTCAGTTAAAAAGCTTTGTCCATCATTAGTATATGTCACTGGCGGTTGTTGGGATGGAGTAGGGAGTGTTTATGAATAGCCAGCAGTGGAATGGTCAGTTGTACACAGGTTTCATGGCTTCACTAATGAAAATGTGTTAAGAAGTCAAGGTCAACAGAGGCTGGAGTGTTGACACAGTGCTACCTGTTCGCTCCCAGGAATCATAAACAATAGAGCTTTTTCTGTCTGTCTTTTGGCCCCAGGATCACATTTGTTCCATTAACCACTTTTGACTATTATGATATTCCTTGTTTTTGTAAATAAGGCTCAGACTCAGGAGCACGAAATGGACTAACCCTTAGCCTACACTCACTATTTTTTTTTTTGCATTTATGATCAGTGTTACATGCACTTGATATTTAATCTGTATCAAGACTGGTTAAAGGGAAATAAACATTCCTTGGCACAACAAAAAGGATGTTTGTTTTACCCGATATGGCGTACCTGCAGACAGTTACCACTTAGTTCATACCTGTCACACCCACGGTGTACCTGGCTCATGGTCCCTGAAATGCCGAATGACAAATACACTCATGCGTAGTTTGGTGCAGACGGCTCACCAACCCTGTCTCTCTGTGTGGTGCTTTGTTCAACCAGGAGACATAAATGCATGGTGACAGACTGTCTCGTGTGGTTGTGGTGAATACATGGTGTGCAGACATAAAGCATGAGGGAGCACTCTGGTCCTCAGAGTCAATGGGGGAGCATTAGTGTGAGAGGTCAGTCTCCTACACAGTTACGAACAAAAAAAAAGGTATGACTGTATGATGACAATATTGCCATAATGATCTCTGAAGCAAGTATGGGTCTTTTGCACTATTGTGGTTTTTTCCATGTCATTGTTTTTTCCAGTCAGAGATGTGAGTCTGTGAATTTACATGTACTTTTTCGGCTGTTTTTATAAATTCCTTTTAATGGTTGGCGCATGTTTGTCATTTAAGTAATCAGCATTATGATTGCTAAGTTACCAAAACCTTTTAAAATTACGGAATTTAAGCCAATTTTTTTGTATTATTTGTTAAAGAGTGGGTTTGCAAAGGGGTAGAACATGCCCAGTAACTTTCCAGAAACTTTACATGGTTCAGGAATTTGGGAAATATTCCGAAGTGGGAATTTATTAAAGAGTTCTATTTTATCAGACGGATGGAAATTAGCTAGATGTATGTGCCAAAAAAGATCTGCATCAATTATCAGCCATCTGTTGCCCTGATTAAAAAAAAAAAAAAAAAAAATTGGCACTGGCCACATAAAAACACCTCTCTCTCCTTAAGTATTTGTTCATCATATGCACATGTGAATGAGCCTACCATTAGTGACACACATTCTTGACAATCTTGGCAATCTGATTGTCTGCACCGACTCCCAACATATGCCATAGGCAAGGAATAATCGGCTCAGACGTGACACCTTTGCACACTGTCACTTCTTTTGAGGAGCTGCAGAGCAGACCGTAACAAGCATGCAGACTGGTCAAGACAGATTACCTTCAGTGTGTGATCCACATCAATGAATTATTATTATGATTATAACATTATTTAACAAGACACAGCCTGTAGCTCTGTTTGGTGCAGGACGGCTGAGGATGAACGGTCTCAAAATCATATATGCACGGTTTAAAGATGGTGAACAGATGGAGATTTAGACGCGCTGACAGTTTCTTAAGTTTGCTGTGACTCACCCCCACCGCACTGCACACCAATCTCAGATTATGGTCTTTGTGGTATTGATGTCTTCCTTTGCTACATCAAGAACATTTATAAGGTTTGTAAAAAAAAAAAAGAAAGAAAGTTAAATTGCAGTAATGTGGGACAAGAAGGTATACAGACAGCGATAATTACTACATGAAATTTCAGTTCATGAGCATGACATATCTGTATAAAATGAGATTATTGGACCTGTTAAGGAGGCAGCTGGTCTGGAATTCCCCTCATACCCACACATCTCAAGCTCTTAATGTTGCATCACAGCTCTTTTTCTCTCATTGGTTTAAAACTAATCTCAAATAGCCTTTAATAGGTCTTTTGTTTCATTAGTAGGACACTTTTTTTGGTGAAAACCTTAAAAGTACTTTAACTGTAAAGAAGCCGTCGGTGATCATTACAAAAGCATTTTAGTTTTTTTCTGCAAAACACTGACAAACATCTTTATAAGATGAAACATTTATGTGTTCAGTTATTGAAGAACTGCTTATAATAGTGTGGTTACCAACCTATATAATATATAAGCCTGTGCTTGCTCTGTATACCTTTAGCTGGGAAGTTTGCACTACACTAGTGAGACTGAATCTCTCTTTTGCTGCTCTGTGAAACTGGCCCTGCTTCAAATATCATGTTGAGGAAGGGGGGAATTAAATTTTAGCCGTTCTCAAGTCCCATGACAGGTTACAAAGAAGTCCATTCACAAGTCCGATCACCTCCCTCGTATCCAGTGTCACGGCTCTTTTTCTCGCACGGCCGACACAGCTTCCAATAACCGCATCAGGACTCAAATTATCATTTTTAAGGATTACATGGAGGTCACCTTCACCTGCCTGTAATCATAAAGTTGCATTTTTCTCATTGTCAGGAGAACTTCAGCAGCCCAAGCACCACCTCACATCAAGTATATCCACTTGTTCTTGTTTTGGCTTTTCCATAGTTGAAAAATGGAACACATCCCGAATGGGTGTGTCCCCCCCAACCAGTCTTTTACGAAACAGGTTTTATGTTGCTCCCTGTATTATTACCTAATAGCACCTTTTATGTACAGTTGATATGCTACACTCATGATTTTCCTGCACCAACACTTGTCGGATGTAGAAATATGAGAACTACTACAGCCAGTGTCTGAACTACGAAGTAAGCCAAGGAAGTGGATGTTAGATTTTGTCTTATTGATTGGGGGAAATCAGTCAGACAGCCCTAACATCCACTGATTGGGGAAAATCAATAGGACCGTCTCTTTGTACTGAAATTAAGTTTGAGCAAATATTACACGACATGCTATTCCTTCCTTGTCCACATACACAGAAAAAACACGGCATTTACTCTCCTCACTCGGGTTGAATCAGCAGATTTGTTGGTTACTTTGCTATCTATGGTGTTGAACCTAAAACACTTCCATGTGCCACATTTCAGGTATGTTGTTGCTCTAATTATCTACTCAGGTTTAGCTTACCCAAGCCATCAATTTTCACAGCAAAACATCACTGTCTGGTGGAGCAAGAAGGCATTCAAAATGTGGTAATTACTTCAGGTGGCCTGGCCTGTATTTAATTTCACTCAAAGTGGATTTTTAAGTTCAAGTATGAACTTTCCAAGTTTCGAAAGAATATCCCACTTTCGCAGCCCTAGTGGAAGGATACATGTGTGTAATAAATAGGGAAGATGACTGTGCAGTTTTTTATAATCCTCAGCTATCATCTGTGCCTTGTCTGTGTGTGCTAACAGATCCGTGGCCAAAGGCCAGATTAGGACTTCACCCGGCCGTGAAAATACCCCTCAGCTGCAGTACAGATTTGACCTCTGTATACAGACCAGTGCATTTCCGTGAACGCCTCCTCTGGGATCTGTTTCTCTGCTGTTTGTGTCTCTTTTTGAGAGATAAAAATGTGAGCGCTTTTCCCTCATGTATACTCGGCCTTGGGTCAAGTAAAACCTAAATTAGGCCCTGTCACTCAGCTCTGTATGCATGTGAATCGATCCACTATTGTTTACTCGAGCCTTAGTAGTCATATTCAACTTGAGGGAGACAGCTTTTCTATTTTAAAAATGCTCTTCACGCATCCACTGCATCATTGTAAAGAAACGTTTATAAAGCAGTCTTGGTTGTAAAGTCAAAGTTTGTATCAATGTATACTTTGCAATGTAACCTCGCCATGCACTTTTAAGTTCTGCTGTAGCTCTCTCAGTTTCCAGTTCACTCTACAGGAAGAGCCCTGGTTTGTTTCTCCCCAGTGAATGACTGAACTAGGCTAGGACCAGAGATAAATTACACCTGCCATTGGCCTCTCTGCGGTGAACTCACATTGTTCCTCTGGCTCAGCTCTTTCTCACTGCTCTTCTTTTTTTTCTGCTTTGGTAAAGCGATGTGACGCTATCAGTGCTGTATTTCACCACAATAGCAAATGAATTTAAATTACAATGTGTGGTGTAAATGTTTGGCTAAAGTCATCAGGTTATACTTTCCTCAGTTCTGCGGTTGTAACTGACACCACCCCCACAATGATTTTAGAGAAGTAGATGTTTTTTGAGAAAAAACTTGCATAATGAAGTCCTCCCTACTTGGGATCGGCCTGAAAAGTCAGAGATCCAGAGCTGTTGAGGGCTTTAAAGATTCAACAGCGTGAGGGATCTGAATGTCTTTTTGATGCAAGAGCACATTCAGCAGGTTTCTTTGTCTGAGCTGATGACCAGCTGGTCTGCACATCCTGCCTGCCCCCCCTCCCCCTCATTCTGCAGGGGCCAAGTGCTAATGGGAGGTGTGTATCCGAGTAAGAGAGAGTGAGAATGTAGTGGTGATGGGGGTGCGTTTAATTCCGGAGATGGATTAACTGGGGTTCGGGGGTCTTTGGTACTTCCGCCAGAGGAGTTGATCCTTTGTCAGTGTCAGGACCATCCATACATCCATGTATGGAAGAGTCGAGTCAGGGCTGACGTGCTGTGTCAGATGGGAGAGAACTGGTCAGAGCTAACAGCAGGTACTCTGGACACCTCTGCGTACGCATACACCACACACCAGTCTTTCGTCTTCCTTTTCTTTCAGTTGAATAAGACGTGCATTCTTCCCGGGAAATGACGGCATTGTCAACTGTGATATATCAGGCCTATTGTGTAAAACACTGCTTTCATACAGCGTAGCATGGACAGTTACTCAATGTTTGTGGATAAACCTCCTCAATGATGGAAGGATGTCTGTAGAAATTACGTTTCTTTTTTCAGGTTTTTGGACAATAACTTCATGAGTCTAATCTTAATTATGTGCTTGTATGAGCATGTTTTGGAAATTTAATTACTTTTTAAGGCTTACAGTAAGAAAGATTAACAAAAATATGAATATCATACAATAATGGAAATAGTATTTTGTTGCAAGGCTATGACGTATGGTCCCACCTTTGTAATGTTGTTCACAACCTATCATGTCTTGTTCGGGGTTGGCCAGTCATGTGACAGTCATGTGCCATGTCTCCAATGATCGCCTCCCCTCGGTGCATTGGCAGAGTGATTTGGACCTGACACTGTCTCACCGCTATCCTGTGCACAGTAACCTCGATCGCCAGCCTCAAAGGTAAACACGGAGGCGAAGCTGTAGTGAATAATTGATGGCGATGGCAGCTGTTGTGATAAAGGGGCATCTGTGGCTGCACTGCATGTCCTGCTGCAGCTCAGTGATAGGACAGGAGATTTGTTGGCCACAGACACTAAATACACACAGACTAGATGGGCAAGTTGGTGCCATTTTGTCTTTTTATGTCCATGTCTGTATTTTGTTTTGTTTTTTAGAAAGGACACAGGTCCTTCTGTATCGAGGTACAGCACATTTAAACCAGCCTTTACTGGAATCAGCTTTGTTTAGTAAAGTAGTAAAATAAGACACACATTTCTTCCTGTATTGTCACTGTCGTGTTCATCTTCTTCCTGGAAGCTACTTCTCGTAAAGTTCAGCCTGTTTCCTTATCAGATAGTTTTTGCACATGACAGATTTTTTTCTCTCACCCTGTTTCCTGATGTTTATTCTGCTTGAGTAAGCCTTTCCATGAGTCGGAACAATACCGAGCATCCAAATCACTGTATCGAACATCAGAAAATATAGCAGACTGAGATGTGTATCTGAGGATTAGTATCAAGCCAACCTATTTTCTGAGCCTCTGCTTCTACATTTGGTGCACGTTCAAATTTGACTGGTTAAATTCAGCAGCACTGACATTTCGTTGGTTTTTTTTTTTTATGTTGTTTTTGAATCTTTTGATCACACAGGAGCTCAGGAGCTGCACCCTCAGTCACACAAGTGGCTCTTTGAGTCTAATCTGTCAGGGTGTTGACCGTGAGGAGGAATAGGTCACCTGGGATTAAAGCAGACCACAAACAAATGCTGCCCTTTATCTGCTGACCACACACAGTCATTGAAGTCCTCTATCTGTCGCTGTACACCCAGATAACTCTTCACACCAACTTGTTCTGTCCTTACCTATGGCTTCAGATGGGTCACTTTCATTCACCTTCAGCTCCCTTATCCCCATCCAATTTATTATTTACAGTAGAATAGAGGTCGACAGGCATTTTTTTTGTCGATACAACCTAAAATTTCTTTTTTCCTCCATCTTTGCCACTAATGTCTCCACTTCACTCCAATACGTGTATAAAGTAAATGTTAATTTGATTAATAAAAAATGGCCCGACTGATTAAGCAGCTTACCTCTACAGTCGAATAAATCCTTCTCCAAGTCGTGTTTAACCATCTGTAACTGCTTTGAGCAACTCTGCCTTCATATCATGTTAAGAAACAGGTTGACAGATTGAATTTATTTCTGGACTGGTACTTGCTTCAGTGTCCACAAAGTTCTGGTTTGTTTGGTCAGCATCTTCAACATTGAAGCGAGTTTAATTTGTTGATTCCCTTTTGTTGGGAGCGTCTCTGCGAGCAGGAAGTGGGAATAATCAAGTGAGCTGTGGAATGCCCTGTTTTGTGAGACCGTCCCCACTTTGGACATTGTTTGTGGAGCGAATTTTAAAAACAGGAGGTTTGAGGAAAAATCAAAGTTGTCATTGTTTACTGCAGCCCCTCCTCCCTTTGTTTTTCATTCCTCACTCTTCCCTCTGGCCTGTATGCACATTAGAAGATCCCTGTGGTGGTAAATGATGGTGTTTATGATAAGCCATGTAAAGCATCTTGTTTCTGTGTAATCCTACAAGATGTGGCACCAGCCCCCTGAAGAACTGTTAAGCCCAAGAGTCGTGACATATCAGTTCACTTACAAACTTGCAGCTGCTGCAGTAGTGTTTTACATCCACGATGGCAGTGTCTGCACTTACTCACTATCTCTCTTTGCCTCTCATCTGCAGGACTATGGAATGCAATCACTTGGTTCCATTTAGGAGTTATTTCCCCCACCACATACTGTATCTAATAGCAGAAATGTTTGGTCTCCATTGACAAATGCTGTTTATTTTACTCCATAACATCTGTGAAAACTGCTGCAAATGATCAATTATCATGTCACCCTCTCAACCAAAACATAAATAACTGATATAAATCTGTTTTAAAATGTCCAGCAAAGCCTCTTTAGTGTTGGATATGAATGCACGCAGTAAAAATAAATGGGCCTGACGACACTGACAAATAATTACCAGGAACTAATCTGGTGAAATGTGATGAATAGTTTGGGATGCTGAAAGATTGTTTTTTTTGAAGCCAACTTTTTCAACACATGTACAAATGTATGTTTATGTATTTAGCTGCTGACTGATATAACCCACATAGGACCTTGTGTTTTTAATTTTCTGCTCACTCAAGCAAATATTGAGTGAATAATCATTTACAACTCATCTAAATTGCCGTGCTGCGCTCTCCTCTATCATATTTATCTCTGTATTGATTTTGTCTACCATTGGCCCGTATTAGAGAAGCAAGTGTTCTTTGGGTATTGTGAAAATATTAAGCTCTTTCATTAACTGCGCTGCCTATTCTGATTAGTGTTTAGTGTTTTGTAGTCAATTGCTGAGCAACAGATATAAACAAATCCACAGTGTTTCTGTTACTTGAAAGGGTTTTCTTCAGTACGTCATTTTTCTTCTGGTTTACTCACACTCCTGCTGCGAAATGCTCCTGTTTGTAGCGCTGTAACCTTTAACCACTTAGCATAATTTACATAAATTCCAAGTATGGAATTCCAACCAGTAATTCCAAGTATTCCTCTCGAGTCACTCTTACGCAAATGATTCAGTGGCTTATTTCCACCTCACTCATTATTATTAATGTTATTTTACATATTTATGTACAAAAAAAGGTTCCTGTCGCTCAGTTGGTTTGAAGCATGTGTTTAATGTCATCATGACTATTTTCCTGCCACACTCTGCTACAGGCACAAACTGACAGACGGAATATGGAAATGATATGATAAAGAGAGCATGGAAGTATTCCCCCCCCCCTAAGCAGCACAGCTGTGTAAACATGAAGTAAAAACAACAATGGGGCATCATGTGAGTTTCAGTTTGAGGCAGTCTTTAGTAGGAATTGCAATTGAGAGAACTGGTTCCCTTTTAAAAACCTGTTTCAAATTGACACAATCAAATTAATCGTATGTCTTAGAGCTTTTTTTTTCTTTTTTTTTTTTTTTGCAAAACCTTACGCTGTCAGTTCCTGAAATGTGGAACTTTTGCAGATATCCCATATGCCATTATGTCGGCGATAAACAATACGGTATGTCACGTATTATTACCAATATTTATTTTCCCTGCACCCAGCTGCAGAAGTAATTTTATTTCTTATGTTGCAAAAGCACAATATTTTACATACTCATGTCAGATTTGATACATACATTTGCAAATACATTTTTATGTATTGTTCAGAAAAAAGTCAAGGAGCCATTCAGTCTGTTTTATTCAGTCGTCATATTGGGAAATCTTGGCATGTGCGGTGATATTTGATAATACATTTTACTGCCAATATAAGCAGAAACTGATATCTTGCTGATAATATCGTGCATTCCTTCGTTTTTAGTGATGTAAAGCAAAGGTGAACATGCATGTTTCTACTCAAAATGGGCTAAAAAACAAGCAGTGGCCTGTTTTTGATGTTGGAGTGCCAACAAATTTGCAACACTAAGGGTAAATATCCCAAGTTATAGTAACTTTAGCATCATGCACACTCTGTTTTATGATCACTTATAACTATAGCTGATATCAATACCTATTCTTTGATAGAGATTCCTGAACAACACTTTTTGATACATTTTTTTAATATTATTTTATTAATTATGAATTTAGCAAAAACATGAATTTCTTGACCAGGTGGTCTTCTTGCAGTCAGACATGGAGCAACTTTCCGTGTACTTTTATTATAAGATACAAAAGGCTGGGCCACCTGCATGGAAAAAGTCTACTTCTGTTTTAGGGGGATTTTTTTGTGTGTGTGTGACATGGTCATGGTTGGTTGGTTGGTTATTGAGTATGTACAATACAATACAATACAAGAGTGAATGTGTGGGTTGTTGTGCCACATGACCAGAGCCAGGCCATCTAATTGAAAAGTGCTGATGGGTGAATGTTTATGTCTATGACAGAATAGATGAGTGAGTTCAACAGAAAGCACAGCAGGGTTCTGTGGAGAACAAAGCCACACACACACACACACACGCATTTATGTGTCACACTCAGGTCGGTGGTAAATACCAAAAGAAGCGCTAAAACGTCTGTAGAAAAGAGAAGTGGACAGCGATTCATGTTGTCCACTGTGTGTGTGCATGTTACATGCGTGAACATGAGTGGGCATGTCAGTCCCCCCCAAAACCACATTTTTACATCTCCAGTGCAGCTAGAATATCACCACATCACTTCTGTGTCAACGGCGTGCCCTCGGTAGTTAGCCCCTTCCTTTGCCATGACTTGAGTTGATATCCCAGCCTTTAAATCATTTGACATAGTCACAACAGCAGAACTTGAACCGATGACTGATTTCAGAAAGTGTTGATAGTTTGGACATTGTCTGTAGTGAAAGGTCAGTTATTTTAAGTCGAGCAACTGCAGCAAGTCACAATGCAGCCCTTTGTTTCCATTGTCTCTGCGGTACTTTCTCAACAGGCACCGTTTTTAAATATGAGAATTTAAACATCACAAAGCAAAATGTTGTTTCCTGGAGCAGAACATAAACATATTTTTGTGCACAGTCACCCAAAGGCTTTTCTATTCTTAGATTTTTGTTACATTTGCCCTACTGAATGTCGGCATTTTGCGCAAGTTTGCCTGAGCTTACCCTTTGGAAGTGTGAAACTTTTGAGTAGCAGTAAGTAGCTTGGTGTGTGCAGTGTAATTAACTCGCCGTAGTCTGTGTTTGCACTGCAGCACGTGACGTCCGAGGAAATGCAGGCATGCCTGGAATCTCCAGGAGTTTGCCCTGCCCTCTGGAAGCTCCACACACACTCCTCTTGTCTCACATACACTTGAACTTACTCATATTGGTGAAGCCCACACACACACGCAGTCACCGTATACGGGCGCATACATGACTCGTAGATCTGCCTGCAGTTGAACTTTGAAACCAATTAAACCTAATTTAAGCCTCACCTTGTTAAATAACACTCTCGACTGTTGTAATTAAGTTGTTGGAGATCCACTGAGCCTTGGAGCACAAATGGGAATACTGTACTGTGAAGTTGCTCAAGAATGTGGAACAAAGCCTAAAAGAACAACTATGTGGATTTAAATTCCTATATTTTCTCGTCTCTACGAGGTAAATTCAGCCCAATTAACAGCAGATGTGAGCATATGCATGGTCAATAAACCAGGTGAAACAGTGCTTGTAATTTTGAACAGGAACTTAAACAACCACACGACTATCTATTGGAGCTATGCTGGTAGGGAAACTTTTTTTGAAGAGGATTTATATACTTCTGCATGTGCGGAGCAGCCAATCACCTGTCATTTTACACACCGGCAGATTGAGGAACAGCTTCTTCTTACCCCAGAGCCATGTGAGAACTGTCACAGAACCCATTTGTTCTGCCTCTACATTGTTTACTGTTGCATTTACATTGGCCACTGTAAATGTTTCCATTCCAAACTACACCTTTTTCTATGCGCAGTTTTGCACCACTGTAGCTTAGCGAGTGTCCAATAAATCAAGCTTCTGCTTCCATTATCCTGCTTTATAGGCTATAGCTGATCCATATTTTGTAAACATTTTGCACTTAAAGCATTTAAGTTTAAAACTAGTCAATGTTTAACATTCACTCTCTGGATTTTGCTGTCAGTGTCAAACTGTAATTCTTTACTTCAGCACTTTACCTGCACTCTGCATGCTGACGGTTTGATAATGTGCTAACACAGTTTTGTAAGCATATTTTCACAGCAGTAGGAAAACATTGATGAACTTGATTAAACTAGGGCTGAAACAATTACTCTTATTCAATTATTAATGGATTATTAAATGAATGATTCCGTTTGAGAATGAATTATTAATCCGTTGGAGTGTTTTTTAAAGAATTCTGATAGTTCAGCTTCTTAAATGTGAATATTTTCTGGATAAATTAAACTAGAAAATATTTTCTATGGGTTCTGTTATAAGTTTGCTGCAGCTTGGTTTTCTCACAGCTCCCATGTGTATAGGAACATGTCCCATGAGGACATGGACATGAACATACCATGTTTGGTTGGACTCTGTCAGCTCATACCAAGTTAAATAAGGGACGTGAGATGCTGGCAAATGTACAGCATGTCCTCTCTGGGCTCTATCTAAAGTCCGGCTTGAGTACTTTTATCATTTATCCGGTTCCCCTACTTAATGTCTGCCATCCCACACTAGGTTCACACGTTGAGTGTATTGAAGAGCATATTTCAAACAGCATCTGCCTGGGGATCAGCGTGTGCTTGCCTGTGGGCTTAGCACCAGTGTTTTGGTGCTTCCTCACGTTGATCCTCTCTGGAGTCGTGTGGGAGGGGTTTGCAGACAAGTCTGTAATTATTCTGTCTCCATGATATATTATTGGGGTTTGACTTCTAATCATAAGTAACGTCTTTCCTGTCTTTTGTCTTGTATTAACACTGAAGTTCTTGATACAGTTGTTAATTTCGCATATCACTTTGATCCGTTTGAGCAGATAAATCAAGTGAGTCATCATTTCATCATCAGTCGTGCATCACTAGGGAGGTTTTCTGCTTCCTTGTCCCCCTGGCTTTTTTCATTGAACAAATGCTAGTCTCCAAGGTGATGGATCTCCCAGGGCCAGCGGTTTGTCTGATGCGGGGGTGCAGCAGCACTCTCGTTGTCAGGGAGAGATGCCAAATGTGCTGGGGCTTCCCTCACACTGCGGATCTGCCTTACACCCCCATGGGTGCATGTATGTGGGGGTCCTGGACCCCGCTGTTGTAAATCTTGCTATCAGAGAGAAACCCCGGCCTCTGTCTGAGCAAAACATGTCGTGCACAAGCAAACGCCTCTTTCACAGCTACACTTTGTCCTTGTGTTTCGAAAAAAGCGGCAGCAGCAGCAGCAAAGCAGAGACATTTTTGTAGCAACACCTAAAGTGGAGCAGGTAATTTTCCACAGCACATGCTAGATCAGTGTACTACATAGAGGTGACTTTGTGCTCCTCTTTTGGACTTCTTTTCTGATCTGTGCTAGAAATCTTTTAAGCAGTGTATTTTTAAATTAACGCAGCTGCACTAATGTTCAATGCAGTAAAGATTCAAAACATACAGTATGTGAAGGGGCTTAACTGAATGTTCTGTTAATGTATAACGTTCCCTTAACTTAACCCTTTTCATAATTAATTTCGAGTAATCCAGTATAATCCTCGATTTCTCGTGTCCAGGCTAAACTGACAGATGTTTGTCACCTCATGCCTGTGCGGCTCTCTTCTGTGGCCACCACATGATATGGTTACTTTCATGAGTCATGAATGAATTCATGTGACCACCAGGTTTGGCACATTTTAATGAATTAATCAGTTCATTTAAGCAGAATGGACGACATTAATGTGTGAGCTTAGATTTATATTTTTAGCACGAATCGTAACTTTTAAGGCATCAAATCACCCTCTTTGGTGTGATTTTTTTCTTTATTTTAGTTCGCTCCTTGTCATGCTGTTTAGCAGAAATGTTGGTGACTTGACAGCGTTAATTCTCTCAATGTTTCAAAAGTCTTTTGGCTACGAATTCTAAATTTCAGTACAAAAAAACACCTGGTGGTCTGTCAGCAGTACATACATATGTGAAACACTTTGTTGTCCATAGCTGTCCTCTTCCATGTCGGTTTCAATCAGTCGGGGGACATTCCTAAGAGAGAAATGTGAAAAGAGAGTGAGACCTGCGTGAAGCCCAGTGCAAAGAGGAGAATGCCAAGTCCGTTACTGGAAAACGATAGAGTCTGAGCCACACGATCCTGTGAGGGAGGCCCCAACCTGGACACACACAATGAAACAGTTGTAGTGAGGCCACTGGTGCACACAGGACACAAATACACTATTAGTAAGTAAAAAAACAAAAAAACACTTACTTTCATAGCTTTACTAACATTGAAGGATAACTGCATCCTCTTCATGTCTTGATATGAAAGCCAGAGTTAATTAATACTGGAGTTTTTTTAGTTTAATTCTGCCTTTGTTTAGTCTCTGTCAAGCAAAACTATCAGACCTGACTGAGGGAGCTTTTGTGTTTATACAGTGGCAGCACATGGGTCGCCATCCAGCTTTACCAGCACAAAGTTGCTCTTGCATTTTCTCATAAAACAAATCACTTCCCGTGTGCAGCTCTGGAATGCTGCTATAGTGTGAGACACAGAGAGTCCTTTTACTGTTTGTAATGCTTTTGTTCAAATTACACGCTAACACGATACTAATGAAGCCACAAATGTACTTGTATACACAACACCTGAGTCATCCAATGCCTATGAGGCCCTGGTTGCCGTGCTGATCCTGTGCACCATGGGACGCTCTGATAGCTGGCAGTCAGGCAGGCAGCACATACCGGATCCAGCCCATCCAGGAAAGAGCCAAGCATCCTTTGTCGACTATAAACAATAGAGCTTCTGGTTTCGTGTCATGTTTGTGGGAACACGGCTAGAGAACGAGAAAGCATGTGATGAAGTCGGGGAGAGTGGGTGGAGGTGGAGGTGGAGGTGGAGGGCCTCCGCTGCACTTTCTGATTTCCCCGTGTACTCCTTCATTCCTGCTGAATGACAGCATAGCCGGGGGAATCTCGGGCCACTTGCTCAACTAAACAACAACGTCTGAATGGGAGCAGTGTGCATTTGCTTGGCCGTTAATATAGCGGCAAATAAGTGTCGCTAACAAAACATGTTCTCTGTTTGGTCATGCTTTGCTCACTGACTCTCCAGACACCTGCAGGACCAGTCGTCATGTTCATTTCCAGTCAGTGGTGGTGTTATGTTTGCCCCTCCCTTTCTGGACAGAGGCCTTTAGATTTGGTTCATCACCAGGGAAACCTCCCAGCAGCTGACTGTTGCTCACTCGCTCTTACAGATTACCCAAATCATGCTTATTTTCTTTATTTTTTTCATCATTCTCTTATTGAGGATGCTGCCAGTAACGATGTATTGATTATTCTTAAGTGTTCTGATTGTCAGGTGAGCGAGAGCCTTCGTGAAATCTGAAACAGACGCAAAGTGCAGGCAGGTGTAAGAGCTCTGACAAGATCAGCTTCAAGGCTTTTAGCTTGGTTGCTGCTTTGCATTCAGTTTGGTTTGCAAATCTGCTCTGTGCTAACTCTCTTTCTCCTACTGTTTTTGTGTGTTTGTGTTAATGAAGGTGTGGCGTGGACATGGTGACCCAGCACCAGTCTATGGCTGTGACAGTTTTAGAAACCAAAGCAGTGATTAGCCCACCAATATGGCAGCAGCAGAGGGATTACTCGTCTATTCTTTAAATACTGACTGGGAAGCACTTAACTCCACCAAGAAACCAACATTCTTGCCTGCGCATAGCATAATTCTTTAATTATTTGCTGTTATAGTAAGAAGGTACAGATGTTTCCGACTAATGCCTTCTGCCGTGTGTGGGTGTAGGATCTTCTTCGTCACACAATGTCACGTCCACCTGTTCCCTCTCAATCTTGCTCATTTAGCTCTCTGGAGTCTACATCGATACACTCAAGTGTGATTCGGTCTTTGTGTTTGTTTTACACCACATGCTAAATAGGACTCTAGAAGATGAAAACTCCAGGTTGCACATTTGCTGCCTGAATAGTGTTTGATCATCTCAGCAGCATTCCCACGAGGCAAAGGGGAAAAGCCCCAGTGTCACTGTGGCTGATCATTAACTAAACTGATTTTTTAGGCAGTACTTTTTGTTGCCTTGTGAGTTTTATTATCATTGTTTCATTTGCTCTTCTTCAAGTTTCCCTCTTGTTCTGAGCAACGTCCTCTCTCAGCTTCCTCGTGTTTATTCAGGCCGGTATGCTGTGAGGCAGCAAACATAAATACACTGGTTCACTCACATATACACACAATCATAAACACTCATTAACTCTATATGTGTGCACACAGCCCTTAGGCCCAAAACCCCTTCAGCCTGGGCCGTCCAGTCATTCCTCAGAGCCTGTCCTGACTCATCCTCACTGAGGGAAAACTCACGGCAAGGCACAGTAAAACCAGAGGGCAGACAGAAAGTACTATTTTAAAGCTGCTACAATTACTTTCTTAATTGTACAACAAGAAAATATTTACTGCCAATTGTCGTGAATAATAGTAGAACTTATGACTAGCTTCAGCTTTCACTGACAGATCCTGGACACTTCATTTAAAAACTACACATGTGGTGCGAGGGGATCCAAAGGACTTGGTCTGAGTTTCACGTGTGTTTGATCGGTGCACTGATCAAAGTCACCAGGACAGGTGTGAGTATATGTATGTTAGTCGGGGCTGTCAGTCGCACTGGCTTTACCACTCCCATCTCACTGTGTGGCCCGTTCAGCCGCGGGTGCTGGAGCTGCAGATAAAGGTAGTTGTGATGTAAGTGCCACTTTATGTGAAGCAAATCAACAAATGTGTAGGGCTTGTGCACGCGCTGTTATATAATGTGACACAGAGGCATGTACTCACTTTGCTGTATGTCTCCTAAAGATTGTGTGCAAGGATATATTAGATTAAGTTGATAGAATTAGCCGTGCAGTCGGAAATGAAATGCACATGACACACGGCAACGTCACTGCGTTCTGCTGTTTTTGGATTTACACACACGAATACACACTCAAGCTGCGAGGAAAAGTGAGTGGGAGCTTGTGGGTGAGGACAGAGGAAGTTCATTTAGGTTTGTGCTTGTGGGTAGATGGTGGGAGTACAATCGTTCACCTGATGTGTGTGGCAGAGATGCACACACATCAGCTGGGTTCAGAAAATACTGTGAAAGAAAGGAGGTAAAGTGTAGACTGGTATTATAAAACAGATTTATTATACTAAATATAAAATAATCTACAGTACATGCATCATATATTTAATTTCCTTAAAAGCAGGGGGTCATAAATTGGAGGTTGTATCCCATAACTGGATGTAGGTAATTAAGAAAACAATAGTGTGCATTGGGCCAATTGGAGCATTGTATTCTACAGTATGAGAGAGTTTTGGTTAATAAATCACCTTATTCATCTCTCAGGGTGAAGAGCATTGAGTTGAGATAATTTGTTGGTCAGTGGCTGAAGTCTTTGTCCCCCATTAGTGAAGCGTAATGTCCAGAACACTGTGGGAATCCATTGTTTACCCTCCATTCTTCATTAATAGTCTGCCTTTCTCTCAGCGCTCTCCTCTCTACTTTGCACAAAAGCTTCCTTTTCTCCCTTTGCCCTCTTCTCTCCACCACTCTGCCTGCTCTATCCCTCTTAGTCGTTCCTGTCTTTTGTTATCATTTATCACTTTTCTCTTTCAAGTCTGCCCTCATCCTTCCATTTCTAGCCCCCTCTACCTCGCTGGCTTACTCTCTCTTGGCTCCACAGTACCCTTTTTGGACAATGGAGGAATCCCCCTGGCCTGGTTGCGGGTGGGGGAGGCAGCGAGGGCTCGGCTGTGACTGACAGCCCTGTGTGGCGCTGCTGCTTAGCCTTTGTCCTTCTGCCAAGGAAAATTGAGAGAACCCAGGGAGGTGGAGCAGTGGAAAGGAGAAGGAGGAGGAGAGAGAGGACCAGTTACTGTCATTCATGTCCAGAAGTTTTGTGAACTTGGTTTCAAACACTGGTCTGCAGGAGGATGGCACTTTGGCCAAGCAGCAGAGCAGCTCCATTAGCATTGGCCTTGTATTGAGCGAGCATGCAGAGTTGCTGATGCATGTGCTGTTAGTTTCAAATAACTTTGCACTGAACATATTGGATTCAGTAAGATGAGCAGCAGCAAGATGATTCCTAATGCCGGAGCTCTTTTGTGCCTGTGGTCATTTATGCGCTGAGTTTATACCACAACAACGACTGCAGCTGTCTATAGAAATAAGTTTGCAATAATGAGGCTCACAATTCGAGTGACCGACCAAGTTACTCAGTCAACCAAATCCTCTCTGCTTTCTATTTGTCCGGACACTGAGAGAATCCAGACCAGCACAAAAGCATGTGCCCTCCCCTCCCCTCTCTTTGAGCCCCTCACCCCAGCAGTGTGCGGAGCAGTGTAGTCAGTGTGTGGTTCGTGGAGCATTTGTGAGGGAATGGGTATTGCGTACAGAGAGGGGGGGACATGAGGAATAGGCCGGAGACGGGGACAGATTTGGCACACGATTAAGAGGCTTGGGAATGTGTGAATAGGAATTCCAGAGGAATGGCAGAGGAAAGGAAGTGTGTTAGAGTATAAAAGAGAAAAAAGGGATAAAATGTCAGAGCACATTAGAGGTGACTGTAAATGTGGCAGACTGTGATAATGGAAGCGAGATGAGCGCATCCATTGATTAAATGCCTTGACAAGCTGAGACTTGATTAAGCTGGTTCATGCCAACGCTGTATGTCTGTCTCTCTGCAGAAGTTGTACCAACCCCCACTTATATGTCAGAAATACTTTTTTTGAAATATGGATATTTATACTTTGTATTTTTAAACAATGGGCCTTAGGCTGATGATTCAGAACACACATGGAGTTGGGTGTCTGGAGTTTCTCCATGGTCTCCTGAACACTAAATGCGGCCTGTAAGTGGAGGGTTGGAATTAGTTATTTGTGTGTGTGTGTGTGTGTGTTTTGCAAGGCAGGAAGAGCCTGCTCAGTCTGTAGTCTGATGGCATGATTGGAGGGAAACCGTACGCTAAATGGAGTCACTTGACTGGAACAGTGCAGCCTCTGTGAAGACCAGGCTCCAGCTCACTGCACCTACAGTGGATCGTTGCTCATACAGAGAACTTACAGTTTATTCGCATGTTTCATACCTCGCCACTGGAATATCAGCTGTACTCACATTTAATTTATTGGTGTAGAGCGGTGTTTCTCAATCCTGGTCGTCGGGACCCTCTAAACATGCAGGGCAGTAGGTCCCGACTGATCATTTAAATGAGGTGTGTTAAATGAGCAGTGAAACATCTAAAATTTAGATGTCTCCCTGCTCTAACACAACGACCCATTTATTTGAATCAGGTATGACCACATCACTTTTTCCCATCCAAAGAGCGAGATGTTTGGGCTGGGAAATTGCAGGATTTCACCATGATGCTCTTTATTTCTCGTGTCTTTGGATGTTGCACTTGGTCATAATTGTGATTTTTATTATGTGAAAACGTGCATAAATATATCAATACATAATAATGAGCCGGTGCTAATTATTAAAAATGGCAAAATCGGCCAATTAATTGGTCTCCTGCTAAAAACACACACTGTTCTATTACACAATATGCATGCTAACATAGTGCCATGCCCGACAGACACATGCTGAGCCCTCACTACTGTAGCCAGACGAGTTTTGTAAGAGTACAAACAGTCACGTGTGTTGACTGAAGACCTACAGCACAGGATCTTCTCCCTGGTGACTCTGCAATATACACAAGCTTGCGTGCACACAAATGCAAACATGCATCCTCAGGCACAGCGGCACTCCATCGGAGTGGAATGCGAGCTAAGCAGATGTAGATAAGACATCGTTTTTGCAACTTTTCTCACACACACGTCGCTTCTTTGACTCACAAATACACTTCTCTCTGTCATAGGTTTTCTTTGTGGTTGACTGGATTTAATTTGCTGTGTAATTATGGGGGATATTTCAAATAAGTATCCACACCACAGAACCCATTTCACACTAGCTGAAACTGGCCACCATGGATGTTTCACAGACCCAGTCCTCCCCTGTGGGAAACTCTATCGTAGTCTAACTGAAGCTCCCCCAGCTGTGTCACTTCACATCGCTGTCCCCACAACCATCAGTGTATTTCTCTCTGGAATTTCAAAGTTGTTTAAGAGGAGGACGAGGCGACTTCACTCAGTGAAACAGAATTAGCTGACTCTGAGAAAGGCTGCATTGTCTTGGTTTGCTTGTTCCAACTGCAAGTTGTAAACGCTCTGTATTTATGTGAAAACTTTAAAATAGATTTGAAAAACACCAGTATAAGATACAGTTTGGGGGGTAACATCCTCAAGTGATTCTATCACCACGGACCCCACATTTTCTCTAGCTCCTCTTTCAGCCTTCTTTTCAGTATTCTCAAGGAGAATCCTATTTTCTACTACATTGTTTGGAAGTGGGCTGTGCAGTCTTACTGTACCTGCTCTGAGACCCCACACTGCCCTCTGCTGACATGCACGTCACTTACTCTCCCCACTCCACTGCACTGTAACCTTCTGTTAACAACTTCACTCCCTCCCTTAAACAAACAACTCACCAAAACATCCAAGTTGCAGACTTGTAAAGGAAATGCATTGCTGCGGTTCTCGCCAACGTGCCACCTCACTCTATAAATGAATACACAACCACAGCTCAGTCCTGTAAAGGCTGGTTGGGCTAATGAGCAGTCTGCTGTGGGCGGTGGTGGCGGTGGTGGTGCTACACTGAATCCCCCTGGTCCCACTTGTTATTCAAATTGACCTATTGATCCAGAAACACAGATGTCCTCTGTTTTAATTTGAAAGTACCGGAGTCGGACTCAGGCGGCAGGGAAATCAGATCATGTTTTCATTGATGGAATTAGCCGTTATTGAAAGCAAATGAACACACAACAGCAGTTGACGATGTGTTGAGGAAAAAAACATCAGTTTCTGCCGTTTCTAAGAAAGAATTTACTGCCGGGCACAGCATCATGGTCGTTTCCGAGAAAAAACAGCGGAGAGCTTGTGTGAGTGTCCACTCAGGAGTGAATGGCCATCTTTGTGAGTGTTCCTAATTACTTGTTCACAGGCCCGATTGTATTATTGTGTAGCTTTCACTCATCTCCGATGGAGCTCTGGACAATATCTAAAGTGGGTCGGAATGCACTGATGCTATTGCTTTTTTAAATTGAATGATTGTTTTAGGAAGCATCCACTTATAAACACATAGAGCTCCAAACATGTTTGATAACTATGCTGGCTCTTTTTTGAAAACATGGGAACTGTGCTGTAGTCTGGACAGGCATTACCTGCATTCACATTCTCATTAGGGTTAGGGTTATCATTTTTTTATGCTAAAATGGCACTGCAATGAAAACATAGTTGTATAAGGTTGTAGCCTTGACCTGAACAGAAGACTTACTGATTATAGACGAGTGTTTTGGTTTAAAATTATATTTTCAGGTGTGTATGTGCATCCAGAGTGTCTTTCTGTCCGAGTGTCACCTGTTCAACCAACAAGATTGCTCCCTCTCCCGAGCGACGGTTCCCATCTGGGGTTTGGCCTGATCACGTGGTTGTTCTCGGCTCCTGTTTCCTATTCCTGCCATTTGATACCTGTCACCTGCTTCTCCGTGAGCCAACACCCTCTTTGTCCCTTTCTGGCTTGTGTGCTTTCCTGTATTTATCTCCTCATTCCTCCCCTCATTTTTACACCATCCCATCAGGTGCTCATGTGAAGGACCAGGCACATTCTGGGAAGTGCATTCCAATATTGAGGAAAGTGCTGACAACTTTGCTGACGAGCTTTTTGTATTGCACTGCGTGTAAAACCCTAGACGCCTGTGGAAAACATTGCTGCTACCTCACTCCCCATCCAAACACAATGCACAAAACCAGTTAAGAGCAGGAAGTGTCCATCATCACGGGACTGAGTGCAGCTAAATTGCGGTTGTTCTTCTGGCAGCTTAATTGTACAGCTGTCTCCCAGCTGTATTTAAGTGTGTGTAACATTTTTGACAACCTGACAGTCGACATCAAAGGAGATTTTGTGTTATCTGATTGTCTGCATGTTTAAGCAACAGTTAGGGAGGAGGCAGGAGTGCAGCAGTGCTACATTTTTTGAAATCCTGGCCTTATCCACACGGAAACAACACTTTCCCTGTACCATTTTTTTTCTTTGTCGGTCTATAATGCTCCTCGTAAACACTGCATCATGCACACAAAATCTCCCAAAATGACTCCATGAGAGAGAGAGTTGGTGCTATGACGTAATTTTTTGAATAAAGCCCTGTACCCTTTTCCCAGAATTTTGTTTCTAGGCTCCTCCAACATTGCTTCTGTTTGGATAAAAAGCAGATACCATGCATAATTTTTTGCTGATTCTCCTAAACGTCTTCTCGTGTGTGCAGGCCCTTAAATCCTAACGCAATAGGTGGAGCCTGAAAATAGTCTGGATATTCTAATTGAGCATGGCAAAGTCTGCGGTTAATGACACACAAAAGATGTTTTCAGCAAAGAAAGCCTAAGGTTTAATTTGATTGAATGTTTAGGCTCCAGGCTTGTGCATGTCTGCATTCAGAATAATGACTTAATCGGAATTCCTATCCTGCAAAGCAAGTTCCTTCAGACTCGTCTTCCTTTTCTCCTCACAGCGCCTGATAAGCCGACACAGTGGTTCCTCTGTGAGCCGTGCAACTATGGACTGATTGAGTGGTTAATAACGGCATAGTTTTGCCCCGGTTGCTCTTACTGTTCCTCGCGAGCTCGTCTTGTCTGTCAATCTGAACCACATATGACACGCAGACGCACCAGCACTGCTGGCAGAGGAATGCCTCTGAAAGCTGTCCTGTTCAACAACCGGCCTCTTGTGAAAGCACTTGGCATGGTCACAGACTCTGCTCTCTCATCAGCTCTCCTATCCTATCTACCCTTGAGAAGGTTTTCCTTTGAATGTGCAAGATGTTTTATGTGTTGACAGCAACAGCCCCAAAATTCAAAGAACTATTATGTTTTAATAAATATAGGATATTGTTTATTAATCAATATCTGATCCAAGTGGTGCATTGCAGGCTAAATTTGCTGGTGGTATCATTTAAATGATGATGATTTGATGTAACAAACTGCTTCAAGAAATGTTTTGTGTTCTGTTTTGACTGACGTGTGTTATCGTTTGTTTCCACAGCCTTTCTTCAGACTACTGAACCTTCGGAAGCTTGGCCTCAGTGACAATGAGATCCAGAGACTCCCACCTGAGGTGGCCAACTTCATGCAGCTGGTGGAGCTGGACATCTCCAGAAATGGTACATAAAAATAATATAGTTCTGCCTGCACCAGCTTGCTACAGCACACGTTTGCTTTATTTATCAACCTCATCAAACGGTAAAGAACATAAATACATATTTATATATTTGTGCAGTTAGTAAAAATATTTTCTGCCATGTTAAGACAGAGCAGCATGGCCAAATCTGTTGGAGAATAAACACCTCAGAAGCAGCCATTAGATAAATATTGGCTGTTCCTCTTGGCCAGATTATACACTGTCAGAGCTGATGTAAACACACATCTTAGGTGTTGTGACATGATTATAAGGGGACAGCTCTTAAGTACAGGTGTTGATTTTACCCAGACACTTTGAGGAAGCATTTGAGATCCAATCATTCAGATTCTTTTGAACAGCATGATTGAAGGACCTCCTTCTCAGCTGGACATCATGATATAATGATTTTCTTTAAATCTTTTATTCAAATGCTGCAGAGACTTGATTTGCTCAGCCCTGTCTTAAGTATTAAAAAGTCTGCGACAGGTGTCCTCTTGTGTTCAAATTAGCCAATGCCAATCTGAGCTAGGGCTGAGCAATAAATTGTGTTGATATATAAATCACAATTTGAAACAATGCAATTTCAGCCCCTGTCTGAACACGGCCCATAAATCTCCATGCTGTTAAAATATTTTTGACAAAATTTGAGACAAGCACAGGCTGTATTGTGTCTCCAATTACAACCACAATGCCGACCAAGCCCTGAGTAATACATGTCCTAAAGATATAAGATGAAATTCATTCCAGTTGTGCTTGCTGTGTCACAGTCTGCAGCTCACAGATATACTGCCCTCTCTCTGTCCTTGCATGCTGCACACAGACACTCAGTAGATGTGAGACATCTGCTCTGCTACAAACTGCACACAAGGTGCTGTGAGAGCAGTTTCCCATCTGTCTGCCTGTCTGCTGCAGGACATCGTGACCCAAAACGAGAGTCATAGGCTTCTTGGCTCAGTTGTGTTTTCTAAATGTGCACCTGCTAGGTTCAGCGGTGAAAGTACTATACCTGGTCGCACCAAAAGGTCCAATTTACTAATATTGCACAAGACAACGCAGGCAACAACTGTTACGACCAGTTATTAAATAAGTTATTTTGAACAGTTAGCTGTAAATAATCCTATTTCCCTCAAAATTCTACTGATTGTGGGAAAATAAAGTCTTATTTTACACTTTTCAAACATTTCCTCCCCCCTTCCTTACTTTTCTGCCATCTGGTTGTGATTACAAAGAAACTAAAATATGATTCAGTCCAAAAGAATATGACCCCTTACTCTCTGCATGTGTGTGTGTTCATGGTGCTGACTCCTGTTTCCCTCCTCTTTTCTCCTGCAGACATTCCTGAGATCCCCGAGAGCATTAAATTTTGCAAGGCCTTGGAGATCGCAGACTTCAGTGGGAACCCCCTGTCCAGGTAAGTGGATTGGAACGACCCGTCACTCAGTTCATCAACATTGTGAGACAATGTGAGAGGGAGAGTAACAGCACATTGTGAGTTTGAATGTTAGTCCTGGTTTTACTGCACTGGAGAATCTTTCACACACAATAATCTTAATATGGCTAATTTCTTCTTATTTGGTCCAGAAAATGTTGAGCAAAGAAACAAGAAAATATTCACACTTGCTATGCTTCAGTAAATCCATTAATAATTGGCTCATCATTGCAGCCCTTCATGGAAATATACCCAGGGTCTGAGCTGCATCCTCTCAGACTGTTTTAGATTCTAAAAGACATTACCTAGCCTGGTTGAAACCAGCAGCGTCTGCCAGCAATTAGATTTCTCTCTGCAGACACTTCTGGCAAGTATGCCGATTTGGCCAATTCCAGAATCTCCTTTAAAAAAAGGGAGCCAATCACAAAGCCCTCCTCTGGCACGTTAGCAGCTTTTGCGAACACGGCGACCACTGAAGAGCAGCTGTCTTTTAATTTGGCTGTTGATTAGCCCGGGTGAGATGCGGTCTGACGTTAGCCAGGCTAGACATTACCAACACTCAGTAAATATATTATCTACAAATAATCAGAGCAACGTAATGTTTAATGGAGCCCAGCGGCAGAAAAAAACATGCTTCTTTTGTGCAGACAGACAACAAAGTATGATAATGCCTCTATAGTAGTCATCATATCAGCCTGTTCAGTTTGATATAACTGGTTGTGATTGGCCAGAGCATGTTTTAAAGGATGAATGAAAACAGGTTTGAATGGGAGTTGGTCCATCTGTGAGGAAATAAATATGAGCTCATTGATTGGTCTCATTTCAGGCTTTAGATTTAAACATCCTACAGAGTAAATGCCTGGAGGAGAATTATGTTTCCTACTACCAAACATGGCTGAATGAAATTAAGAGCCATGCCGACGAAATCAGGACGCCACTGTCTTGCATTAAGATCTATTTTACTGCGCTCATTTTTCCTTAACCTTGATAAGTGATCACAGACAGCGTTATCTAAAGGGTCAATAGTCTGTGTGAGGTGAGGGAACCCCTGTGTTGTACAACCGGTCCCGAAGAGTCTCTCTCGCCGCTAATTCCCTCTCCTGTCTTTCTCCCTCAGATTGCCAGATGGCTTCACTCAGCTCAGAGCGCTGGCTCACTTGTCACTCAATGATGTGTCGTTGCAGACGCTGCCCAACGACATTGGAAAGTATGTACATGTGCACAATGGATCAGAGTAGAATATTTCATTCTAGAAATGTTATTTTCTTAAAGTTTTAATGATGCTGTCAAGTTTTTGAAAATCACATATGTCTTCTTCAACATCATTTACAATAATACATGCAAAAGGAACAGAAATTAATTTGAATTACTTAATTTTGTGTTTCCAATTCATTTGCTGTAAGTTATTATCTTTGGGTTCAAATCCCAAAGGTATTTGTTGGACAAAACAAACCATTTGAAAAGGTTACTGTGGATAATTTCTACCAACCTTGGGCATAAATGTCTCCTTGATATAAGGAGACCCAGCAGATTTTTCGAGGACTTTCGAGTGGGCTCGTAGCTGGGCTTGAGGGCCACCGTTGTGTTCAGACAGATGGGAGAGCCCCTCACCATGCCAGGCACCCCCAGACGAACAGACCTTCCATCTGACAAACCAACCTGTCTCTCCTCTCCCCCTCTCTTCACACTGCCTGCCAACCTCTTTCCCTCTCTAACCCTCCTCTCTCTTTTCATTTTCTAGCCTGGCCAACCTGGTGACGTTGGAGCTCAGGGAGAACCTGCTGAAGTCTCTGCCCTCGTAAGTGTTGTGTTCCCTTAAGTGTTCCATGTGCTGAGCTTAGAGTCTCTTATCTGATTCACCACCATCTCCATCAACCACAGTAAGAGCCTGTTTGACAGCACACGATGACAATGGATCCATGCTGCATGAAAAATGCAATCTCCTACTGTTACTGATAGGGATGGCTCAATATCTGTGTTTCATATCGGATACAGATATCAGCCTTGTGTTTACCAATACTGATATCAGTCCTATACAGTTGTTTTTACAGAATTACACTCATCTGTTGTGCTTTTCCTCCTTTTTTTTTATCTTAACACAAGTCTTCAAAGTCTTATTATTGTTATTATTATTTTAATTTATTTTATTTAACTTTAATTTAACCAGGAATAAAGCTCACGGATACAGGTAGCTGCTTATATATACACGTTTTAAACAGGACAAGGTTATTCAAACATACAGTATACAGAATACAAATGTAGAAATTGGTGATATTGGATTTGCACATCTCTATTTTATTTAGAGCCTGTGTTTGGTGCATGTGAACATTTGTTTTATTTTTTGTGTCCTACCAGATTTTTTTTTCTTTTAACAATATCCAATCTGGTGGTTTTTGGCTTAGTATTAAATACTAAATTGGCTCCATCCCTTGTTACTTTACCACACTCTCCGTGATCACACAAGCCAATTGGATAAGAACGTCTCTCCCTTGTTTTTCATAAAAATGCATATGTCATTGTGAATGAAAGTTTTGTTATAATCCTCAGCCTTTGTTTTGCATATTTGTGGGACTAACAACTTAACCGTGCTATTTTGTGTGTAGGTCGCTGTCTTTCCTGGTGAAACTGGAACAACTGGACCTGGGCAGCAATGAACTGGAAGTTTTGGTAGGTGAACATCTCATCCTGTTTAATCACATACTATTTGGTGGATGATTCATTCTATTATTTTTAGCGCTGAAACAACAACCTTAGTTATCTCTCTTTAAATAATAGATCGCATATGTGCACTGCAACTGCTGCTGCTCGTGCACATGGTGTGACATGTCTTACAAATATCCGTGTCACATTCCCACCACATTACCTCTAATCCCAACCGTGTTTACATTGCAAAACACGGCAGAGCCGGTCTGTCAGACCTGAGGCCGTGCCTGCACTGTACCCCAGTGTAGTGCCACTTTTAACCTGGGAAACGCCCACCCGTCTCAATAGAGCAGGGTAAACAACGCTACATGACCTGACAAGGGTGGAGACCGAGCAAACAGATGACATCACAATGAAACCTTGCCTGTCTGCGTGTCTGTCTTAGGTTTCTGCTCCACAGACGATCTCCTTAGTTCCGTTTAGTCAGTTTGAATTTAATTTGAGCTCCTTTTAGGGAAACAGCCCAGTTTGCCTGGGGCAGCAAACATAAATTTGAGAAATTCCCACGAAGAGAAGAACAGCATTTAAAGATTGTACTTTGAAAGCTGCAAGGCTTTTTATAGCAGACACAATCTGTATCAGTAAAATCTAATTCTTATGAAAATCTAATTCAACTGAAGATCTTTTTCCTGTAAGTCATACTGACGTTTATGCCCGAAAATATCTACATTTGTTTGTGAGTGACGAGTAACCCATAATATTAATCTAACTCGTTTGTGTCTATTCAAGACACATGATTTGTGTTTGCTGTGACTTCAGCAGATTTCCACTTTGAAGTACTAATGAAAATGCACAACCTCCTCCTCTCTGTTAGCCGGACACCCTCGGTGCCCTCCCCAACCTGAGGGAGTTGTGGCTGGACCGTAACCAGTTATCCTCATTACCACCAGTGAGTACCACCGCAAGAAACCAATATTGTTTTATAGCTGCTCTGTTAGAAACTACACACGCAGGAAAAACTCCCACTTGCAGACTTCCTCCGCCTGTTTTTTTTGCTGTGAGGGTAATGATTTTGTTGTGTCTCGGGTTATTAACCCGTGTTATTGATGTGCGCGCGTAGGAGCTTGGGAACCTCCGGAGACTGGTGTGTCTGGATGTGTCGGAGAATCGTCTGGAGGAGCTTCCCTCTGAGGTCAAAGGCCTCCTGGCTCTCACTGACCTGCTGCTCACACAGAACCTGCTGGAGGTCATTCCAGACAGCATAGGTGAATAATACATGCATGAAAACACAAGAAAGGAAATGTCGTACAATAAACTGTGGCCATCCCTCTATTGTAATGCATGATGCATTAGATCAGGGTTTCTCACTCCTGGTCCTGGTGAGCCACTGTCCCAGCTCAAACACACCTGATTCAAATGGTCAGCTCGTCAGTAAGCTCTGCTGAAGCCTGATAATGACCCATTTATTTGAATCAGGCGTGTTGGAGAAGGGAAACACCTAAAACATGCAGGTGGGTAATATATTAACAAATGTTTCAAGGTCAAAACAAATTAAAAGAAGCACAAATGACCAACGACGTATTTGCTTGCTGAAGGATTTTCATTCTTTCATCACCTTTTGGTGCAAAAAAAGGTCAGGGTTACTGTCTTATTAACAACTGTTGAAGTAAATGTGTGGACCATTTTCCACTGTATGGGTGAGCACTGCCCTCTAGTGGATAAAAGAAACTGATCCACAATGATCACTCACAAGATTTTTTTTTTTTTTTTTTTAAATCATTGATGCAAATACATGATCACATTGTAGTTAAGTTTCAGTTGTTGATGTTGTTGTCTCACTGCTGTAGTTGTGTGTTGTGTTTCTAGGTTGTCTGAAACAGCTGTCAATCCTGAAGGTGGACCAAAACAGACTGACCCAATTGACTGATTCCATAGGAGAGTGTGAAAACCTCACAGAACTCGTCTTGACAGAGAACCTTTTACAAGTAGGGGAGCCATAAAACCCGCTCACGTCGCTCTCGTTCTGACCCAGTTGGGATTTATGCATGTCCATTAATATTTAAGTCCCATTAGCAGCTATTAAGTTTGAATATTGGTCACCCTGATGATTAACAGCCTCTGTCTCGCTCCCCTTTTAAAGACACTTCCTCGCTCTTTGGGCAAACTGAAGAAGCTGACCAACCTGAATGTAGACCGTAACCGCTTGGGCAGCGCTCCCAAAGAACTGGGCGGATGTGCCAGCCTCAACGTTCTCTCGCTGAGAGACAACCGCCTGGGCAAACTGCCTGCTGAGCTTGCAGATGCTACTGAGTTGCATGTGCTGGACGTGGCTGGAAACAGGTACCGTCTCTCTGAAAACATTCAACTATTAATACCGTACATCAGCTTTTCTGCTCCAAGGTCAACCCATTTTCGTTTTGTTAACTTGACAGGAGCAAACAAGATACCCTTGTATAGATGTATTTTCACAGCTATGTTGCCAAGGGATAGACATTTTTTATAACTAGTCATTGTCTTCTTCTTTAGTACTCTTAGAAGAAGTGTGCAGCTCATCTCACCTCACTCCTTCTTTTATCCAGATTACAGAACTTGCCTTTTGCTCTGACAAACCTCAATCTGAAAGCCATGTGGCTCGCAGAGAACCAGTCACAGCCAATGCTCAAGTTCCAGACGGAGGACGATGAGCGAACGGGAGAGAAGGTGTTGACGTGTTATTTACTGCCGCAGCAGCCTTCGCCGAGCTTAGGTGAGCAGCGCTTTGTTAATACAATATTAGTGGTTTGGTATATTTTATATCAGACATTCATAGGATGGAGATTTGGGTCACATGTGAGGCTTTAAAATATGTTTATAACATCCATTCCTGAAGTTGAAGAAATTCAAAGGCGATGAACAGATATTAACTCCAGTTTAATTTCTGTCTCCAACTGCTTTTTTTCTTTCCTCTTTCTCAGAAAACCTGTTACAGAACAGCGTGGATGACAGCTGGACAGACAGCAACTTGAACAGAGTGTCGGTCATTCAGTTCCAGGAAGAGACCAAGCCTGAGGAGGATGATGAAGCTGCAGCAGAGTACACAGTGAGGAATCCTATCTGTGTCATGTTATGTCCCAATGTTCAGAAGATTAGTTATCCTATCCAAGTCCTATTGAAACATATCACTTTATTCCACTTTTTCCATTCCGTTTAATAGAAAATTGTTTATATATTCTATGTTATTTTTACCCTTAGTTTAAAAAAATAATAATTTTATGGGTGTTGCATTGCCACCCCTGTATCAGGATATGTATAATATTGCCAGATTGTTGCCAATTTTGGCTACTGTTTGCTTTTAAAAGCACGTTTTTCACAAGTTTTCTTCTCTGCAGGGTCTTCAGCGCAGAGCCACACCACACCCCAGTGAGCTGAAGGTGATGAAGAAGGGGATTGAGGACAGGAGGAACGAGGCTTACTCATCCAGACCTGATGGAGAAGAGTCACCTGACCCTCAGGTACATCCCGTTAAATGATGATGATGTTAGGTCTTGCACTTTGTTGTAATCAACAGTATTTAATTAAAACTATGTGCTGGTGGTTTTAGGACAAACGGCTCAGTGACCTCTCCAACCAAAGTCACGACTCGCAGGTGTCCAACAGCACACTGTCAGCAACTTCCCACGAGGACAGACACAATGTGACCGCCACCTCGCAGCAGAAGGAGGACCTTGTGGATGGCCACTTCCATCATGAGGAGGAAGAACTGGATGAGATGGAGGTGGAGTACATTGAGGTGAATATTTTCAGCTTTTACAAGTCTACAAGGAAGTGTATGTGAGTAATACGTTTTAAAATCCTAAAATCTCCTTTCTTTCAGCCCACTGTGCACTTTGCAGAAGAGCCAATCATCCGTGGTGGGGATGAAGACGAGGACGGGGAAGACGGCCAGAGGACTGACGAGGAAGACGAGAGGCCGCCTCTCCCTGCAGAGAAGCAGCGTCTGATCAGGAAGGACACGCCGCATTACAAGAAGCACTTCAAGATCACGAAGCTGCCCAAGCCCGAAGCTGTGGCCGCGTTGCTTCAGGGCTTCAATCCCGACAGCCTCAACTCTCCAATGAAGGCTGCTGAGGAGGAAGACGAGGAGGAGGAGGAAGAAGAGCACAGTATTGGCACCCCTCAGCACCATCACAGAGTGGAGGAGCTGGAGGACAGTCAGCAACAGGTCAACTCCAGCCAAGTGAAGGTAAAGGAAAGACTCTAGAAGTAGTTGGATGCTGTTCAAGAATAGAAGGAATTGGAAGAAGAGAAATATCAGTTTTCTCACCTGATTTCTGGTCTCCTGAAAAGCCAGACATAAAGTAAGCTGAGAGGTAGATCTAGAGGTTAATTAAATACCAAATCACTTCTTGTTATACTGAAAGAATATATTTAAATATAGTAATATTTGTACTTGCTCATCACCTCTATGTAAACCCTTTAGGGGACCGTCCACATGCAGTGTCAAATACATACTTTTTCCACGGAGATGCACATCAGACACTCCACACACCTGTTTTTCTGGGTGTGTTCACATCACACTGAGATGAAAATACGTCAACCTTTTCAAACGCAGCGTCTTTTAATACTTCGACCAGAGATATAGGGCAAACTGGATTGTGTTGACTCTCAAATAGACTCAGACAAATAGACTCAAATAACAGCAAATATGAGTTCAGAGTAAAGGAAAGCAGCACTTGCCTTTAGTTTTAGTGTTAGTTAGTCAACTCGCTTTACGTGGTTGTGCCATTGTCTAGCAGATGTGAAAACATTGCCTTGTATCTGGAGGAGGATCAGATAAATAACACTCGAAATGTTTCTCTCTCCACACTAGATTGCACCTTGATCTTTGTTTACATAGAGATGACGTACCAGATATGAGCACAAGCAGCTGCAGGCTGAGTTCAGCCCTTTCTTGCACAACACTGCCCCCATTTCAGCACTAAACTCACCATATTATCACCATCTCCTGAATTTTAACTGTAATACGTTTTCATACTCTGCTTTTTTATAACATATTGTGTGTGTGTCTGTTTGTGCGAATGGAGTGAGTGAAGTCTGCCGAGATGCTGCTCTTCAAAATGAATCTTGTTGATCATTAGTATTTGGGGGGACTTAGATGATATTTGATGATTAATCATGCTTATAACACTGTGATCACAGACCATCATCTCACTGAATCATGACTGTGCGTATGTGTGTGTGTGTTTGTGGCTGTGGGTCTGTTTTGTGTGGCTGACCACAGATCAACCAGAACATGTATTGGCAGAGCTGGAATGTGAGATCCAACGAGTCTTGTTTGTGTCATATGGTAATAAACCCTTAGGGGATATTCAATCCATTAAATATTAAGATCCTTTTTTATAAATCAGTTTCTGGAAGACACATTTCTTTGAATTTTTTTTCACTTTCTGTAAATTACTGCTTCAAAATCACCTTCCAGATATGTTTGATTAATTTAGGGCTGAAAGTCAAATAATGTTTTGTAGTCTAAGGCCTGTTTTCTAAATTAAGGTTTACTCCTGGAGGAAACTGCTGTTTGTGGTGTGGAGGTTGGGATTAATCTGGTTTTGGGAGCTTTTGCCCTCTCTTGTCCGCTCTCTCTCTCCACTGTGTGTGTTTTTTTGCACTACAGCTCAGCTCCTTGGTCTTGTCTTTCCATCTCTGCCTGTATTTGCTTTTGGTGGCTTGGGAGCGAATGTGGGGTCGCTTCTTCTTCCAGGTGAAGTCCACCCCCAGTGGACTTGAAAATCCCACTACCTGCAAGCAGACTTGTGGAGTGTTTTGTGTGTGTGTGTCTGGTGAGGAATATGGTGACGTGTGAGGAAGTGTTTTTCCTTGGTGTGTGTGTGAGCATATTTTTATTTTGGCCTGACTAATCCGCATGCTTCTTGCTGGTTCCTGTCCTAACAGGGGGTGTCATTTGATCAAGTCAATAATCTGCTGATTGAACCTGCTCGAATTGAGGAGGAAGAGGTCTGTACCTACTCTTTCCCGTCCAGTCTGTCTTTCTGTGTCCCTCACTCACCCACTCATTCACCCACCTGCGTTTACAGGTGGAGAAAATACCCATTGAAATCCATTGTGAAACCAAGCCAATCACTAGGGACCCCCTAACCATAACTTAACATGGATCGGCAGTGTGGCAGAGCCTGGATGAAAGAGAGCAGTTACCACGTTATTCAAGTTGATTATTTTCAAGCAGGAATTCAGGAAAATCAGGAAAATTAATCAAAAATTTTGTTTGACATGCAGGTTTTTTTTTCTGTTTTGCCATAGCTCCCACAGTGTTGGACTTTTTGACTCTTTTTACCTATGTTCTTTTGATTATAAACATAAAGCTACAGGGTTAATTTCTCATCTCTACCCATTTAGGGCTGCAACAATTAATTTTCTATTATTAATCGGTGACTATTTTGATAATAGTTTTGAGTGATGATCAATAGTTTAAGCTTCCTAAATGTGAACATCTTCTGGTTTCTTTGCTCCATGGAACAAAGAAATCATTAAATATTAATAATATCGGTTTGTGGACAAAACAAGAATCCAGAAAAACAATCAGCAGATTAATCAATTATGAAGATAACCATTAGCTGCAGCCCCCAGACACATTAGATCCAATCCAATCCACTTTATTTGTATAGCACATTTTATAAACAACAAAGTTACCAAAGTGCTGCACAACAGATACCAAATGGTAAAATAAAGAAAGTTAAAATACAATAAATTAAAAGCATACAAAAGGCAAAAACCATAATCATAAGATCAGATAAAACACTAAGAAATATAAAAATACAGTAAAAGACAGACGGAGACCATACAACTCTCACGCTGTATTAAAAGCCAAGGAGTTAAAATTAGTTTTTAGGTGAGATTTAAAAGTATCCAGGGTGGGGGCCATTTTGACATGGGTGGGTAGCTCATTCCATAACTTAGGAGCTACCACTGAAAAGCACGGTCCCCCCTGGTTTTTTGCCTGCTTTTTGGCACAACAAGGCGCAGCTGATCAGCAGATCTCAATGCTCTCGGGGGGGTATAGACATGTATAAGATCAGTGATATACTGAGGTGCCAAATCATTAAGTGACTTAAAAACAAACAATAACATTTTAAAATGTATTCTAAAATGGACAGGGAGCCAGTGGAGGGAGGCGAGAATGGGGGTAATGTGGTCATGCTTACGAGTTCCTTTTAAAAGACGAGCAGCCGCGTTTTGGACTAACTGCAAGCGAGCGAGAGAGGCCTGGTTAATGCCATTGTAAAGTGTATTACAGTAGTCTAAACGGGTCGAGATAAAAGCATGAATCAAGCACTCAAAATAATTAAAAGATATAACAGATTTAATTTCTTTACTGTTGGCATGAAAGCTCAGTGTAATTATTTATTTATTAATTATTTATCAATGTATTAACTTGCAACGTGCGAAGTTTTGACTTTTTGCCAAATGTTCATTGAGTAATTCACTGTAAATGCTGCTTATATTTCAAAAGTAATCCACCATAATAGTACATCCATATTAAACATCCTAATAATGACGTTTTCACCACAAAATAGCACTTCTTATTGAAGTTAGGTTTAAGTGCTCCGAGTGTTCTGCCACACTGCGCCTCCTGCCTTTTCATCGCTTCTGCTGCTTTGCCCCTTTTCATTCCCTTGTCTATGCTGTGTTGCCCTGGAATGAATGGGCTGGTCTCACTGTGATGAGGCAAAGCCACATCACCGGCTTCCTCCAGGACTGTTTTTCTTTTGTTTTTTGTTTGTTTTTTTGGATACACAGGAATATAGAAATCGCCTGTAACTCGACTGCCAGGAGAAGAGCTCCAGATGGATGAAGAAACTTACTTATTAATAGTGTCTTTTTAATATTTTTAAGACAGTTACATTACTTAATTGTGCATGTAATCTTGTGTTATTGTTTGTAGTATTGTATATGATTGTGTATGAAAACTGTCCATGTGTGCTGTTTAGTTTTGATGAAGAGAACAAAGCATTTTTTTCTTTATGACAAATGTTGGTATTTAAACATCATTTCACTCTAATATCATCTCCACATCCAGAACACGGCACGTTCATCCTGTCATTTCCTTTTTTTCCCCTTCACATGTTTCTCATCTGTCTCTACTCCTCTCTATTGCATGGCTTGCATATACATAGAATATACACCATTTAGAAAGTTTATTTTCAGACTAGTCTTTTTTTTACAGAACACATATAGCAGTACCTTTTCTATATTAGGTTTTAGCCTCTGAATTCAAGTGAAGAAAACTCACACTTGTGTTTGTTCAGTTTAGGTTTGGAGTCTAATGTCAGTCAAGTGGTCGATGACTAGAATGTTTGGCTACTGTAGCCTTGTTTTTGTGAGGCCTCGCTACTTTGTCACTCCACCTTCCACTAATATTGACATTAGGCTTCCAACAAGTCACAGTTTCTCTCCTTTCAAGTTAACATCTGTTTGGCATGATCACAGGATGACATTAAAGAGGTTGACACCACCGTCTGGCAGGAAGAGGGAGATCACCCACAATTTGAATCATATTGTATCCCTATCTATTTAAAAAGAAAAATCTAAAACAACCAAACAATATATTGTGGGCTTCTCCCTCTCCCTCTGTCCTGAGTTAAGTGGTGTTAGGCAGGTTTTCACTTGTAGTTGTGCTCACTGCGCCCTCCTCAACTTGCAGCACAACATCAACATCCTACGACAAACAGGCGGCCTGGGTATCAGCATCGCTGGAGGGAAAGGTTCCACGCCTTATAAGGGAGATGACGAGGTAAGGGGTCTACCGAGAATCTGTATGTTTTTAAGAAATCAAAAGTCATAATATTAGTGAAAGTGAAAGAGACATTTGTGTGAATGTGTTTGCAGGGAATCTTCATCTCCAGAGTATCTGAAGAGGGTCCTGCAGCCAGAGCAGGGGTCAAAGTGGGAGACAAACTCTTAGAGGTAAAGACCTGAGTGAGCAGCTCTAGTTGAGCAACTGTTAGCTCTACTTGATGGTAAGATTTGTAGTACTAGAGCATTGAATGTTCCATTTTTGTCTCTCAGGTAAATGGAGTCGACCTTCACGAGGCAGAACATCACACAGCCGTGGAAGCTCTCCGTAGCTCTGGCGCCACAGTTTCCATGACGGTGCTACGGGAGCGCATGGTGGAACCGGAGAACGCCATCACCACCACGCCCCTGAGGCCAGAGGACGACTACTTCCCGCGGGAGAGACGCAGCAGCGGCATCGCCTTCAACATGGAGCCGAGTCTCAGCGGGCCCCGGCAGCGGTTTTCCACCTCTCTTTTCCGTAACGACAAGGGGCTGGGATTCAGCATCGCTGGGGGAAAAGGCTCCACGCCGTACCGCACAGGAGACACGGTGAGACAATGCTTTCAATTATCTATCTTGATTAAGAAGAATTTCTTTATCGCAGAACTTGTCATTACGTTGGTGTAGATCCAAGAAACAGTGTTTAGATCTCATGTAGTGTAGTGGCATTCCCGCCCTGCACAGGTACAGGTGTGAGAATAGTGTGCGAAATGCGAGATGGCTGAAAACATACAGAAGAATTTATCTCTACTGCTCAACAAACCCAGTCATTAAGCTGTGTGTTCCTCTGCTCTGCCACTGTATACACACAAACACTCCCTCAGCCTGTTTTCAGGTAAAGATGCATCATTCAATTAATGTTACATTGTTTCTGCTCACAAAAAAAAACTTGCCATTGAATTGCAAATCTAGAAAATGCTTCCAGATGAAGTCTGTTAAATATTCCGATCACAGGTTTCAGTGAGAGAGTGAAAAATGGCCCCAAGAAAACAATTAAAAGTTACAGATGAGACACAATCGATCATGCAATCATCATTAAATGTCCTATTTATTACCGTTATGATCTTCACGTTGGAGGAGTCGGGCCACTAAGTGTTTGCAGTGACAGTCTCAGCTTCAGGGAAAAGCATTTACAGTCATCACCAGGGAGACAGAGATATGAATAGCCAGCCTTGACACCTGATATGTTCAGTGTAACTGGACAGGGTGAGGTGTATATTTGGGCCAAGCCAATACGACATTGCAGCTGATGGAGTTCACGAAGCCCACAAAGAGGAAAGGACTCATAAACGTTTGATAAAGGCAGGTCTGACTGTGTGTCATGCCTCTCTTTCAGAGCGGATTTCAGAAGCTTTTTTTGGTTGCAGTTGCAGTGATGTATTTTTCTATTTTTTATGTTTTTTAGGTAGTTGATGTGAGGAGACGTTGTAAACTTTTGCTTCTGCATGTTTACATGTTTTGTTTTGCTGTGGAAGACTCAAGAGTTCAGGTTGATTTTATTTGGTTAAACAAATTGTGTAATTTGTCTGAGCAAAGGAGGTAAAATATCTCACGGGTTCTTCTTTTAATGAGCGTCTTGTGCAGCTGTTTTCAGTTGTGTCTAAATGGAAAATTGTTGTCCTGTTAATCAATTGTTTGTGGTTTTGGGTGTGTGTGTGTGTGAGACATTGTGTGCTGCTGGTGTTTCACAGTTACTTTAATAAACCCTGGGATCGGCAATGAATAAAATAATCTATTTCGGGCTGTGTTCCTCTCAGCGGGATATCACATGCTCACTGATGATAACCCCGCTTGCAGACAGCTCACAGTTAGCACACTGATTCATCACAGGATTGCAGCCTGTTGCGCCAGACTTTTTTTAATGTCACCAACAGTGTGTAATTTTAAATAATTACTTAAGCCATTTATAATTACTCGTTAGTCTGTGGCCGCTGCTTTAAAAGAAAAGCATGAGGATGTGCATCTTCCAAATTTGAGTTGGTTTCTTTTATCTGTTCTTTTTAGGGAATTTACATCTCTCGCATAGCAGAGGGAGGAGCTGCAGACCGAGACAGCACACTGCGCGTAGGCGACAGGGTGATTTCTGTGAGTACTACACCACCCCCACATCTCCATCTGGACACGACAGTAGATGCTGTGAAAAGCAGTGAAGTTTCCTATACGCCACTTTTATAGACATGACAACAATGGAAATGTTTTCTTTTTGCTATAAAGATTCCAATAATTAGGTTAGAGACCGATAAATGGGCAACAATGTTGCTGTAGATTTTCATAATTTAATATTTGAAGTATGTTGTATGATTTTTCAGTGTAACTGTACATGCTGTGCCCCACACTACATATGACCTGATCTAAAATAGAGCAGACTAACTTGATTACATTTCAAGTTGATGCATCAGATTCAACAATTAATAGCAGAAATATTATAGCAGTCAAACTGAATCTAACACCACATCTCTCTTCTTAGATTTGCATAAGCTCTTCTGCTGAGTTCGTCCTGCACTGAATATCTATGGTTCTTCTGTTTCCTCTACTGATCTGCGTGGCTTTGCTCTCTTGCCAGTACAAGAGTTACAGCATGACTTTTCTTCACTCACTCGTACTGTTAATCCACTGATGACAGATTTTCAAGTTTTTTATTATTATAACTCTGCTTTGTTTCTGGGTTCACTCTCCTCTTTCACGTTGCAGTTTTTCTTCACTGCGTAGCCTTCCTCCTCTTCCTCCTCCTCTTCCTCACACTCCAGCTCTGCATGCTCACTAATGCTTAAAGTGCATCTTCTTTGCTGCTTGGTGGCGGGGATGGTTTTGGGGAGGAGTTTGCTGAGCCTGCTGTCAGTCTGCTGTCATGGTAACACACGCGTGTACCACGACAGCAACCACGACATTGAATCAGCTGATGGTAGGAGCTGGTACTGTCGGGTCAGTGCTGACCTCTGCTTGTCACTTTGGACCACAATATGTTTTTTTTTTTAAACTGTGCATGCCTAAAAGCTGTCACTCCCTTTATTTCCTTTATTATACAAGGAAAAAAAATTACTTAACATTTTCCTTTTCTATGGCATAGTTGCAGATGTCTCTGCTTGCCTTTGTTGACTTAAGCTCAAACCTTTTAGACAAATTACACACGTACAATGGTGTTTTATGTGAACAAAGGCAAGTAAGGTTAAAAAAGTAGAAAACGTATATATTAAAAGATTATACAGTGAATTTATGGAATAATTTTGCTTGCTCATGGCCTCTTTTCCTCTAGGGAAGCTCAACAGCTTAAATTGCCTGCTTTTTCTCTGCCTTTCCCTTTTGCACTTTCAAGGTTTTGGGTTCTTCCTTAACCAACAGTACTCACATTCGTGCACTAACAAAATCCCTGTAAAGTAAAATCATCAAAGAAAATTCTCTTAGAGATAAATGGTCATCCTACCAAGGACACACGTGGCTGGTTGTCACTGACAACATTCTGGCGGGCTGACACCCTCCGTGGTTGCTTTTACTGTCGATCCAGATCAATGGTGTAGACATGACAGAGGCCAGGCATGACCAGGCAGTAGCGCTCCTTACCGGCACCTCCCCCACTATCGCTCTCCTGGTGGAGCGAGATCCGAACGCACCAGGTGGTTCTCCAGGTCAGTCCCGGGCACGTGCCCACTCCCCTCCACCTCCAGAACCGTCCGATTCTCCAGACCAGGAAGAGGAAGGTCTTCATGGGAACCACCTGAGTCAGATGGAAGACGAATATCCGATTGAGGTGAGACACCGGGAAGCCACTTGTGCTCTAATTCTCAATAGCTTGTTTTTGTTTTTATTAGAAGGTGTTGATGGAGGCTTTTTAAAGCACTGTGTTATTTATGTTTGTTTACTTGGCCCTTGCCTTATTCTTAATGCTGTCCAGTTCCAGAGAAGATGGTTCATGGTATGAAAGCTTGATCTGATTTAAGTATTGGTGTGCTTTAGATTGTAACCAGGTAATAGCAAATGAATCAATCCCAACCAGGGAATAAAGAACAAACCTATTGCTATTTGCCTGCTTATATAGAGTGGTTTGTGTTTGTTTGACAAATTACAGACATGGATAAACGTAGGCATGATGGTTATTCACAGGGAGGCTTGTCATGATCTGGTACATTTCTCTTGCATGTCTGCATTTGTCAAAAGCTCTTTTCACTTCAAGTTGTTTGTCTCTTGTTCTAACAGGAAGTGATCCTGATGAAATCAGGCGGCCCTCTTGGATTGAGTATCGTGGGAGGCAGTGATCACGCCAGTCACCCTTTCGGCATCAATGAGCCTGGGGTTTTCATCTCAAAGGTATTATTGTAAAGGGTGAATTTTTCCAAAGTAGACTGAATGTCATATTCTTACCACTCCATCCGCCCCCTTTAATGCATATTTTTCATATGCAAATGTAATATGATTATAATTATGCATTTCCCTTTAAATTTGCAGCTAAACAATACTGCAACTCTTACCCAACAACATACAGTATATAACTTGCCCCCTTCTTCTCATCAGGTGATTCCTCATGGTCTGGCATGTGAAAGTGGCCTACGCGTTGGGGACCGAATATTGGAAGTGAACACCATCGACCTGCGTCATGCCACCCACCAGGAGGCAGTGCGAGCCCTGCTGGCCAACAAGCAGGAGATCCGTATGTTGGTGCGCAGGGACCCGTCGCCGCCTGGGATGCAGGAGATTGTCATCCAGAAGCAGCCGGGGGAGAAGCTCGGCATTAGTATTCGCGGAGGTGCCAGAGGTCACGCTGGAAATCCGCTTGACCCCACAGATGAGGGAATCTTCATCTCAAAGGTACTTCATTGTGGAATCTACCAAGGATGTGGTGTTTTTGGTTACATTTTCTGGGGATGTATGTTTTTTTTTGGCCAAAGGAAGAATTTTGGTGGTGATTCAGATTCAGGATTTCAACGGTTAACCTTCCAAAATAGGGACTGATGATGTTGAAGATCCTCAGATAATATAGGTAATCCTATCAAACCCTATGTTGCTGGTTGAAAAATCCTGATCTTGACACACATCAACTGATCCTTGTGAGATATCGGAGTCTATTGACACTGTGGGAAACTGAATCTCTTAAAAACAGGGAATATTCTCATTTGTCACACCCTTGGTTAAACCACTGCTGCTCATTGGTTGATATTCCATCAGGTGAGTTCCGCTGGTGCAGCGGCAAGAGACAGCCGACTGCAGGTTGGCATGCGGATCCTGGAGGTGAACAACCACAGCCTGCTGGGGATGACGCACACGGAGGCGGTCAGAGTGCTTCGTGCTGTGGGAGACTCTCTGGTCATGCTGGTGTGCGACGGTTTTGACGCACAGAAAGTGGCTGCTGTGGAGGTGAGAGTCCTTCCAAAATTATACTTTCACTTGTAGAGACGGGGGGAAAAGGGGTATAAACTGCAATGTTAATCACCTTGTTTAAATATTAAAATGACGACCTCTTGGAACCATGTAATATTTGGCATTTCATAAGCATGTTTGCTCTAAAAATTGAAGAAAGGTGTTTTTAAAATGTGTTTACAAAACTCTTTCTGGTACAATTTGCAGGCATCTCCTGGCATCATTGCAAACCCATTTGCAACAGGCATTGTACGAAAGAACAGCATGGAAAGCATCTCTTCTATAGATCGTGATCTGAGCCCAGAGGAGATGGAAATCATGCAGAAGGTACGGTCAGGTACTACCACTCAGTGACTCTGCCTATGGGTCTTTTTCACAATACAGAGCTTTTGTTTAAAATTGTATCATCTAAATGCCGTTCAAATCAACACATGGATCAAATGCAGATTCACCACCACTTTGCTTCCACAGCATTTTCGTGTTAGCAGATGGAATCATGTAGCCATGCAAACCACTCCTACCCATCTTTTCCACCAGAGCAGCCAGAAAACGCCAACACAGTTGTTCACTTTGTTTAGTGTAGCGTTTTTTGGGAGGCAGCCCACACCGAAAGAATGTCAGGATCGCTGGTTTACTGAAGGCTATTGTTTTGTTGCTCCTCTGCACCTCCACACACACACACACACACACTGATCTATTTAGTTTTTGGTGATACAACTTTCATCTGAACACATGCTGCCATCCCGTATGGAAATGTCATTGGATTAAACTGCGCAGGCTAGCAGCTCTTTCACCAAGATATACAAGATGCATAGTGAGGTTTTACTGAGACTCATGTGAGAATCATACATCTTGTTTTTCTTCTCCAGGAGTCTGAGATGGTGAGAGAGACGTCGCAGTGGGAGCGAGAAGAGATGGAGAAAGTGGTAAGTTGAACATAAAACTTATCAGTTAGATCAGCAGAATACCACGGGGCATGAAAAATCTAATTTTCAGCGATATTACTGCGCAGTAAAACATTATAGTCAAATGTCGAGGCGTGTCTGTTATCGGGTGAATGAAGCTTTTCCTATGTGCGTATCGTGTTTGACAGAACTGTAATGTCCCACCTTGCACGCTTTTTCTGTTCCCATAGTTAATGAATAGAGTACTATTTAATGTGTGTGGATTCTATCCTTTCTTTCCCTTCTTTTCTCTCTCTCTCTTATCTCCCCTCCCTTTTGGTGTGTTTGGTGTGACACGTAATCATCCAATCATCCTGTCTCCATACCATCTCTTCTCTCTTACTTTTCTCCACTTCGCCCCCCCCCCCCACCCCCCGCAAATCCTCCTCCTCTGTCTCATTTCACCTTTCATTGCATCACTGTGTGGCTGTGTGCTTGGGTGTCTGTCCTACTGTCCTCCTCCTCCTCCTCCTCCCCTTCCTTTCTTGGTGAAGGAGCGTATGCGCTTGGAGCGTGAGGAGGCAACTCGCCTGCTAGAAGAGGAGACCGAGGTGAGACACTCCTCAGCGGCAGGTCCTCAGACAAGCTTTCTTGTCTGTGCAAAATGGCAGCTGAGCCACAAATACCACTGAACTGCTGCCACATGATTTCACTTGGCAACTTATCTCTGGATATACAGAGAGAAAACAATCTTCTTTTTCTGATTTTCTTAAATAAATCAGTCTAGGGCATTATTCAGAATGGCTTAGTTTAACTGGGGAAAGCTCTAAATTATTATTAAGTATCATTATTGATTTGTCCACATGGTGAAGTTTGATAGTTGTTCATATCAACATATTAGTACTGATGATGGTTGGTGGTGAGACCTTAAAAACACCAGTTTCTCATGGATTTGTGACACAATGATAATTTAAAAAATGATTTTTTTAAACTGGTGAGTCGTGTTCAGTTTATCTTTTACTGCAGTGGAGCTACAGCAGTCACAGAATGATGGAATCATGAGGAAGGTGCAGTTGTATTAATGTGATTCACTTTGTATAACAAATCTCAACCTGTATTTCCTCAATTCACAATGCTGTGACATTCATATCTGAACCGTGAGTTAAAATCTAAATTTTGACTTGTCTTTATAAATTGGGCATTGGAGACATTGGCTTCTAAACCTCATAACAATGATATACTATACTTCCTTACATGGCTTTTCCCAGTTGAACTAATTCACCTTGAATAGATGCCTGTTGCATATTAAGCCTCAGTCCTAGACCTTTTTTCACCTCTGTTTCTATTTATTTCCCCTGTAGAACATTGGCACTGGACCTCTAAAACTTGACTACAAAACCTTGGCTGCACTTCCCACCACCAGTCTACAGAAGGTGAACAGGGTAAGTGTCCATTTTAATGTTTTCATCAGTAGGCAAAAGTCAACTTTGGAAAAAAAATCCCCAGGATTATGAATTGCTTGGATTTTTGTGTCGGCTATGTTGGAAATGGCCTTCAAAGCTCAGAATAGACTTGGGACGACGTGTTAACATCCATGGAAAACCCACTGACCAACAGCGGCTTCAGAAACAGGAATGTAGACCTCCCATCCTTGTCCATAACCTCGGGTCAACATTATGGATGATTAACCTCTGGCTCAAGGGCCAAACTTGTTCAACGTATCATGTCAGTTGATGATGAACTCTGACTAATGTCTATAAACAAGAGCAGACGTGACTTTCTGGGATTGAATAAAGGCCGAGAAGGATCTGAAGGATCGAGAAGAATTCAAGACCACAGACTGAAATGAAGAAGACTTAAATAGGGACCTACACACAGTTCAAAGGAAACATGGCCAAAGAGCAGACACTGTCCTGTTTGATAAAGAGTCCAAGTGTGTAAGAGAGAGGCAGCGTGATGGGGGAAGGGGACAGCTGCCCACTATCAACCGGGCCTGTTCTCGGCGATATTTTAAACCTGCATCTCTCACAGAATTGGACGGTGTCTCATGGGTGGGTGGGGCGCCAGACAGAGAAGGGAGGGGTGTCGTCAAACAGACAAGTGTTTCGCCTGAAGTTGTCAAAGTCGTCGGAGGATTAAGCGTGAGCGGGCATTCAGTGCTGTCCTGTTAACGTCATACAGTAAGTAAAATGCTGCCCGATGGGACAAGTGTTACGTTTTATAGCTTTTTCTAATTCCTCTTTTTGTGATTCTTCTTTCACGCTGATTGGTTTCTGTCTATGTGTGCTTTTCCTTGATGTTTAACTTGGTTTTAGACACCAATTCAAAAAACTATTTTTGAAATAATCTGATTATTTAATCTCTCATACTCTCTTACACAGTCCTGATCAAACTATGTCAAACACCAGCAGGTGATTTGCTGTTTTTGAAGCATTTAAGTTATATTAAATAATTTCTTCCTTTTAATGCGAGGTGTATAAGCTTCCACTAGACACTACAAGGACTTGGGCCAGTTAATCAGAAGTGGATTAGCTGCTTGAGCACGTGGTCTCACAGTGACCCAGTAAAACAGGTTTAGGAGCTGATAAATCACAACCCACTCTGTGTTTAAAGTCTTACAAACACAGACATGTGCAGAATGTTGCTTAAAGCCTGCATTTGATGTTTATGTCACTTCAGCTTTTTTTGTTAATTTACAGCCACTGACATTGTTCAGTTTTAGTTAAGTATGAAAAAACATACAGTGTAATCCAGGGATTCCAATAGACCTGGCCAGGGCCCACACATGGGTTCCCAAACAAATTTTTACCTAAGATTTTCATTCATTTTACTAATTCAAAATGATATAAGGTGTTACATACACAAGGCACACATTTGGTATTGTCACGATTGATATTTGGGTCACAATTGTCGTCCATCTTTGAAAGTGGTTCACCAGACCATTGGTTTACTCAGATGTGATATTCCCATTACACCAACATTAAGCTTAACATTGATTTAATATTACTGTAGGTTATTTTACACTCAACCCCAGTTTGTCTTCCTTCTTTATAGACTCTCTGTTTTGAAGGTATAAAAAAAGATTACGGTGTTTATAGTGACTCGTGGAACAACTGAGGCTTTAAGCATGAAAAAAAACCTCAGATGCTCTTATGTCCTGTTGCTGCCTGTGGTAAGAACACGTGTAAGTGTGCTTCTTATTTTACCTGGAGAAAATGAACAGCTGTTTCAACACCAGTTCAACAGTTCAGCATGAGATCTTTGTCAATGGAGTATCAGTTGTTCAATTCCTGGTTTCTTTGACTTTTATCTCCGTTGCTAACTCGGTATTTTTGGCATTCCAGTGAGTGGTTCGCTGCCCCTGTTTCCTCACTCACACCAAAACACCAGCTGTCCTTCACAGTCTGTGTCAGAGCCAAAAGGGCACTCGTACACATTCCATCCCACTGACCCTCATATCACCACTAACTCCTATAATCAGCGAGTAGACACACGCACAAGTCCTTCACAATGCGTATATTCTGGTTCCAACTGTTTCGATTATGACCAGATATGTCAAGGTCACGTCCAATGAATTCCAGTGTTTGCATGCTTCATTTTTTTATTTATTAACTTAAAGCTTTCTTTGCGACATGACACCTTTACATTAGCATTTACACTATCAGGTTTCGTGACATGCTTTGCTTTAAACGTTGCATATTTTCTGTCCTCGTGTCTTCAGCTGTCTTCTCTGCAAAGTACAGCAGGAGTTGACGTTGACGTCCTGGAGTCCAAATGTCTCACTGCGCTGATAATGTGGTTATTTAAGGCAGAGGCCTGAACCGCAGAACTGTGTCCAGTAACAGTACATCATCACTTATCAATTCTTAAATGATGAGCCACGGAGAAACTTATCTTAAAGGCTTTGGGAAAGATTTAGAGGTGTGAGTAAGTGTTTGTAGCAGCTTAAGTGTCAAGTTTCTATTTATAAACAGACATGTCTTGTAAGATAAGGCATCTTTGTCAACCCTCAAAAACAAGTTTTGCTCCTTTAACCTGGAAATATGACATATTTTTCCAAAATCTCAGCAAATACTTTTTACATTACTCAGCAATAATAACTTATTGTGTGAAAATACAGGTATGGTTGTTGTAAACCAGGAAGACTCCATGATACGCACCTACATTCTGCTTTTAAACCTTTGATAACCTCTTTTGTGTGAGTGAAGGGAGTTTTTCAGCCTAATTCCTTCAGTCACTTTACTGCATCTGTCCTTCTATCCTTTACTCCTGTTCAGTTCTCTACCTCTGCTACTGTGACTGGTCCCATGGCCGCCCCCCTGCAGGCCCAGTACGGAGCCCCTTTAGAGCCTCTGAGCTTCAGCTTAGGTCCCCCTGCAAATTCCCTCAGCCACATGGACCCCGAGTGCTGCCCTGGTCTAAATGTAGAGCACAATTTCCTTAACGGATCCAAGTTCTCCGCTAATGGAACGTCGACTGCCGACAGTGCCGGCTCCTCGACAACCATTAATTCAACAACATTTGCACCTGAAGAGGAGGGCGAGGAATGTCTGGTGGACTCTCAGCCTATCTGCTTCAAAGAGAACCCTTTCTTGGTGGCCAATCGCAAAGGAAAAAGGCTTCCTCCTGGACAGGAGGTCCTGTCGGGCCCACCTGTGGGCTACGGGAAACAAGGCCAACTGCAGCCATGGTTGTTCAGCAAGGCAAGCCGCCTGCCTGAGTGTGGTTTGGAGGCAGCATGGCGTGTTACTGCACACAGTTTGCTATATTTGCTGTATCATATATCCCTAGAAATGCATCATCCATTTATGTATAGCTGTAAGGTTTTTAGCAGTCACAAATATGATATAAATAGATGTCTTTCACTTTTAACTTAAATTTTTGCTTATTTTGACTGATATTGACTTAAAAACACATAAAGCTAATGTTTGTTTGTATATCAATTTCTCATGTTTTCTTTATTAATGAAGGCTCTAGAGATGTAAGAGATAAATTAAATATGCTTCAAAAGACCGATCAAAGTTGTTTCGTGAAAACATTGATGACAAAAACCAGATTTGATCTTAGATTTGTTTTAGTATCTTAGTATCATAAGGGGCCGAAGTGGTGTGCATGTGTTTTTTTTGCTGTGAACACGGAGCGTGTGACACCTCGCAAGGTATTTGTGCACATTTTCGGGACTCGGTCAGAATGTCTGTCCCAACAGCTGAGGAAGGTCATAAGTCTTGCAGGAATGCGACCTACAAGCCACACGGAGAAGTGCATGTTTCTCAGCAGGAGCTTGTTGATGATTGAATTTGAGTGAAATTTGTGTCTTTTTCTCTTCAGTGCACTGGGTGAAAGTAGTCACAGCTGTTAAGTGTGTTGTTTGTGTTTTGTCTTAATTGTCCAGGCACCTTCGTCTGATTTCACCAGGACAGCCAGTCCCATCAGAGAAACACCCTACTCCCCCACTATTCAGCCGGTGAGCAACTTGAACACCCCCCTTTCCTCCTCACCTGTTTCATACCATCTTTTTTTTTATTTTCTCCTTCTCCATGAATCACATCCAACACTAGAGAAGAGTTCTTTTACATTTGACCCTTCTGACGTTTCCTCACACCTGTAGCCCAGCCACCACTCTTCCAACAGCTCCCTGTGTACAGGCAGGGAGACCCGCTTCGTAAGTCGGCCTTGTTGGCCCTCTGTGCTCTGGCCTGGATGTTTTTTTTAGCACGTGTCAGCTGCTCTGAGCTCTGCATCTCATAATAGAGACTATAACTAGCTATCAAATCTGCCAGTCTGAACAGCATGTGACTGCTTCCCCGTGGCCCCCCGTGGCTTTGCCTCATGCAGACCGAATGAAAGATTGTCCGTCATGTCTCTTAACTGTCCAGCTGTGCCTTCTAAAAGGACGCTAACGCTAAAAAATATATTTTTCTTTGAGCAAGTTTATGTAGTAGTAGTAGTGTAGTTTAAAATAATTTGTGCAAAATGAAATAAAATGTGGCAGCAAGCCCACAATCACTTGGTGAAATTGGCTCTCAACAAACCTGGTGTGACATTAATATCTTGGTCCATACATTTTTTATTTTATTGTCATTTTTTTTATTCATTTATTTACTTTTCAGGCAAACATTCATTATTCCTCCACTCCCACTGCAAAGGACAACACTTCACCATCCTCATCATCATCAGTGAGTGTCTTTGGAGCCACATGTATCTGTTGTACATGGTTATATTTCAATTTCTGGAAGTTGTATTCTTAGTTGTGCCTCTAGAAGCATAATTGAGTATTATAATGTATTCAGTTATAAAACAGATACTGTTCACTGTTTTCTGCACCAGTTCCTTGATCTTCCAATCATTGTTGATAATCCAAATTGTAATTTATGCTCCGGTGCATTTCCATCTCTTCAATGCAATTTGTTTTCTCTGCAGACGCGACCAGGTGCCATCCAGCCTGTTGGCCGCGTGTGGTCGAGCACCTCTCCCGCCACTCCGGATGGCCACAGTCCCAACCCCTTTCAGCATGGCCCCTCCCCCTTCAACTCCCAGACCTCTGTAAGACCCCTCACCACCATATAGTGCTGTTTTCCACCATTCTCAGGTTCTGTGCAGCGTGCTGTGACTGCTCATCCCCTACACACTCATGTTGTCCAACAACAGTACAGCAAATGGAGATTTTTTCAATATTTCTAAGTGAGTTTAAAACAATTCACCAGGGTGGAGCTGAATATGTGCAGGTGCTGACCTCCAGGCACACCTGGACGTTACGTGTGTTTTAAGTAAACCTACAAAGAAAGCACCCAACACAACTCTTGGCTCCCAAATTAAATAACTCCCCTTTGTAATTCTTTCTCTTGGCAGCAGGATAGCTTAATTGGCGAATTTGATTTTCTTGATTGTTTCGCAAACCTGCCCGAGCCCCACTGTCTGTCTTTCTCTGACATACTCCCTCCTCCTCTCACATGAAACCAGCTGCCATGCTGTTCACCTTTCTCCACCACAGTCGTCTTCAACTTTGCTGGTTTTTTTCATTGTCTACCCTCTCGTCCATATCTGTCTGTCCTCCCTTCCTCCTCCTCCTCCTCCTCCTCCTCGTCCTGCCACATGGACCTACCCCCACCCTCCATGTCCCCTGGTCCTCCTCCCCTGCAGCCTCGAGCCCCCTCCCCCACCTCCAACGACGAGTTCCCCATGAATGTCAAGCAGGCATACAAGGCGTTTGCCGCCGTGCCTCGCTCACTGGCAGTGATGGAGCCGCCGCAGGTAGGCCATGCTGCCCGGACTCGCTCCCCGGGTCACGATACAAGCATGATTGGTTGGTCTCACCCCGCCCCCCTCTCCTGACTGGAGCAGGCTGTCCTGTAAGGAGCCTGCACTGAGTCGGGGGTCCTGTGACGTGCTGTGACTTGTGGAATGCCTTCATCGTTGGTTTTTGTACCTCAGTGCCATCATCTGTCATACTGGTGTTGACTCTTGATCCATTTGTACAACCATGTGTGACTCGTGTACTAATATTCAAACCTATTTTTCTTCATTTATAAAATACTATATATTGTATCCCAGCTTCTAATTGGTCTGCCTGCTCTGTATCTCTGTCCTGTCCCAACTCCAGTCTGAGGCTCTTTATTTTTTTTTATTAACAATCTTATTTCCTGCTCTTCTCAACAGGACCTGTATGGTGTGAGGAACAATTTTCCCCCAAAGCAAATTTCCCCAGAGGTGAGTAAACATATCGAACAATTAAATAATAAAAGGGCAGCTTTCTGTTGTGCTGCACATCCCAGAATATCAGCCATTGAATATAATTTGAGCAGTAGACGCTTCTAGGCTCTAGCACCTTATTTTGCTACGGTAGGATAGTTTGATTTAGAGTTTTCTCTAAACGTTCACAGAAGTTTCAAATGATCTGAGTAATAATAAGAGTTTTGCTGCCATGGTGGAAATTCAAAGAAATTAGGTTTAAAGTAATTTTAACAATGGCCAAACACTTAAATCTCAAGCACTCAACCATTAACAAAATCATTAAAGCAGATTCTTGATTCTCGTAAATTCTTGATATAACAAAGAAATCATTGAACTGAATGTTTTCTAGCATTTTATGGACCAAAAATGTATTTGATTAATGGAGAATGGAGGAAATGAGCACAGATGCTACGTATTATCCCGAGTGTACCGTCATTACTTTAAAAACCTGCTCGAGTTTGACCGCCTGGTGTCGACCTTTGTGGCCGTTTCAGCCTGAGTTGAACAACGAGGTGTTTGATGATGACGTAGATGGTCAGAAGGGAGCCGGTAAGGGTCTGACCAGCGAGGTCTCCCCTCGACCGTCGCTCACGTCTGACCGTCGGGAGTATATGAGTCTGGCAGCAGTGCCTCGTCTGTCCAGGCCTTCAATGGACCTGCAGGTATCCACCACCTCCACCACTGCTGCTAAGGGCAGCCCCGTTCTTTATCTGGGCCGTGGTGTGCTTGGCTTGACCGGTGGTGATGGTATCTCTGCTCTCAGAGATTGAGACAGCCGCGCTCCTTCTCTTCGTGATGACACTATGATATGATTAAGCCTAAATCAGCTCAGGTGCTGGGTTCTGATTTAAGTCTTTCGCTTTCTTCTTTTGTATCTCTGGTCTTTGTCCCTTGCTGTTTTGGCAAATGGCTTTATAATAGCATTGAAAAGCAACCTTTCAGCAGAAACCATTTCCTCTTTTTATTTTCTGTATTTGTTCTGTATAATTTAGGTGCCAAGATTACAGCATTCATTTTTTTCCTTTGTTACTCCACAGAGTCCATCACCTGCTGGTAAGGACAGCCCAGAGCAACGCTCATTCAGAGACAGACAGAAGTATTTTGAGATCGACGTGAAGCAGCAAACTCCCGAGAAACCCAAACCTCGAGTCTCGCTTGTTGGAGAGGATGACCTCAAGAAAATGAGGGAGGAAGAAGGTACGTTAGCCACAGTGTCCCTTATTTGACACCTGAATCGTTTGACCTGCTTTCAAAACTTCAAAAAAGCATGTGTCTGTTGATCTCACTCACAGCGAGGAGGTTTGACCAGCGAGCGCAGGAATACCTTATGGATGAAGATGAGGAGGATGAGGAGGACGACGACTTGGCTAAGCAGGTGGCTCAGATGAAGGCCACCGGCAAGGTGTTGCTGGACGGTGTGGAGTATAAAGTGGAGCCGTTGTCCTCCCCGTCTCCGCACTGCTCCACTCCTCCAAGCTACTGCGGCAGCTCAGGGTGAGAAACTCTGAATATTTTATTGTTTTATACAAAGTTGTAACTTCTTATATCTTTTACTTAAACCTTTTTTATTTTTGTAGACCCCCGTCTGTTGACGGTAAGGGAGACTCTCAGAGGAATTCACTGGATGACAGCTTCAGGCTGGAACAGAGGCCCAACTCCATGACTGGGTACGATGGCTGCCACTCAACAGTAAAAACACTGCTCAACTGGAACACGGTTAACTCTTAACTTCATCTCTTCCTGTGCGTGTCCTTTTAGTCTGATTCCGGTGTACCCCGGGGAGTCGTCGGCTCCCATCCGGACGGCCAAAGCTGAGCGCAGGCATCAAGAGAGGCTCCGCATGCAGAGCCCTGAGCTGGCTGTGGCCCTCGACAAGGACCTGTCACCTGCTGAGAAACGAGCTCTGGAGGCAGAGAAAAGAGCCATGTGGAGAGCAGCACGGTAAACTTGACTCACACCGACATGAGATACAAAATGGCCAGGTCAGGTCTGAGGTGTATCATAACAGCAGCAGTGAATAGAAATGGAATGTGTAAGAGAATAAATTATTTGTTTTATATGCTGTATTCTTAAAGGTTTGATTACGCTATGGCTGCAATGACAACTTTTCATATTAATTTCCTTTACATTTGTGCATATCATATTGATAAATACGGTATATTCTTCTCAAAATGGACGTACGTTATCAACAGAAATGCTATTATGAGAATGTGAATAAGCAAATACTTTAAACTGGGACTTTTTGCACCTCTACATTTAATTTCCTACATTTTCTTTCTTTTTTGTGTCTTCAAAGCTTTGACTTTCTGCTTCTTGCCACACTAATAAATATTTCCAGTTTTTTTGTTTACATTTATCTCAGTGCAGCCTGAAGGTATTTCCAGTTTAATCCAGTTTTATTTTATAAAGCAATATTTTAAAGCGACACGGTTGGCCAAAGATCTGTACAGTACTAATAGAATCCATAAAAGATAATAAAAACATTTAAAGTTTTTGGACAGATAAACATTTTTGTTTTCTTTTGCCAACAGACTACACAGAAAGTTGAAGCTGACATATTTCTCTGTACCATTTATTATGACACCTACACTTTTCCCATATTTCCTAATAAATAATATGGTTCAATATTTTGTTTTTTGTTGCACTTTTATGTTCACAGCTGACTGTTTCTCATCTGTCTCCTATCTCTCTCCCTCTCCCTTTTAAAAAACAACAACAAAAACCCTGAAGCATTTAGAAAAGAAAAAGGCTATTTATCATTTCTGGTTCTCTATTTGTGTGGGTGTGTTTTTTTTTATCTTCCACTCTTTGGTTTTCTTCTTTCTCTTTTTCTTGTCCGTGTGCTTTTCCTCTCCTTTCTATCTTTTTCTTTCATCCTGGTGTACTTCATCCCACTCTCTCCTCCTCCTCCTCCTCTCCTCTGTGGCCTCCTGGGTACAGGCCCTGTGGCCTAGAGGAGGATGTTAGGCAGTATGAGCAGGACCTGGCTAAGAGGCTCTACCAGGCCCGAGTGAGGGCATCTGAGGGCTCGACCACTGCCCCCCAGCCCCCCACCTCCTCCTCCTCCTCTACCTGCGCCTCTGCAGCCTCCCAGCTCAGGTCTGCTCTGCGGCCCCAGCCACCAGGGCCAGATGCACGGCATCAGTGGGGTGTGCTGGGGTGCTTTGCCGTTGGGGTATTTTTGCTAAAGGCCGGTTTTTATGGGAAAGGTCTAAAAGCAAGCACTCGCAGTGACGACACTGCGACAGTGCTTCCACTGCCTTTCTAGTGCTGTATTTGCTTCTGCACGCCGTTTTGCCGTTTCCATTCCTAGCTTCCTCTATTTCCTTCCTCTCTGTCCTTTGTCTTGTCTTCCCTCTCTCTCTATCTGCAGTACTCTCACTTTCTTCTTTTGATTTTCATTTGCACCTTGCTCTTGATTTCCATACTGGTATTTAAACTAACACACAAACTGCAGTAAGTTTGCTTTGTGAGTTCAGGGTAAACCTACTGGCAGTAGGTCGTCCTTTTCCTGGAATGCTTCCCCCCTTTTTCTTAAAAAAAAATGTGCAATGAAATTTAAACAGTTTGTCAGAGCAACCCAGGACAAGGAGTGCCCAACAGTGGTAGTGTTAGGTACTGCACCGACCCTGGTGTGGCGTGTGCCTTTTTGTGTCAATACATCTTTAAGGCTTCAACTGTCCTTATATTTAGAGTGATTTATCTGACAGTGGCCGTTTCTCTTGCAGGATGAAGTCTCTGGAGCAGGACGCACTGAAGGCTCAGATGGTCATTGCCAAGTCTCGGGATGGGAAGAAGCGTGGGACGCTAGACCAGCTGACAGAGTCGCCATCACCTGCACCCACACCGTCTCCTACACCTATGGAAGGTAGGAAGCTGAGGAAGCTTTTACTAGATCCGTCATCGAAATCACAATGTGACCTAATATTATTATTATATTCACACTGAATGTGCAGTTATTAGGGACCTCGCGCACAGGGCTTTATTTTAATTTATGTATGTTTTAAATGGCACATGCATATAATGAATACTGTAGTACAATTTAGATCTGGAATGTAAAAAATAGTTCTATATAATTTGCTTTTGTCATGATTTATATCACTATTTTTTTCACCATCTCTAAAAAGTGGGGCAGCACCCCCCCTAATAAAAGTTAGGGTAACGCTAACTTATAGTCTAAGTAAAACTGTTGTTTGTTTTCTCTGACAGAGCTCAGTCCTCGTGGAGTAACCTCACCAGGCAGGCTGGTAAGTACATCATCTATTTATACTTTCTTAATTTTAATGTTTTTGTTTGTAAGCTATTTTGATTTGTTATTTTCCCCTGGCCTTTGTGTCAGTGTTGGATCATTTCATGTGTCCTCTGCTGTGAGGACTTGAAGAGCTTTGAAACATCAGTTATTTGAACTAATGTTGTACGTAACGTTGACTTTTTAAATCTAAGGAGCGTTATTAAAGAAAGGCACCAGACAAGGTCAGTTGTTTGTTTACAAGCTGGAAAAGGCAAAAGTACATTTGCTTCAAAGACACATTGACGGTCATTAATCCCTCATCTTACTCATTTTCACTTTAGCCGATCGCAGCTGAGAATCACACACTGCTCTCCCACCAAATACCACAACTGGCTGTGAATCACCCATCTTATACCTCTCCTTTTTCCCATTTCCTCAACCTTTATACCTTTCCCTCTCGTTTATTTCCACATGTGCAACCTGTTCTCCTCTGTTTTTTTTGTCCTTTGTCCATCCTCTTCCTTCCTGTCCTCGTATTTCTCTCCCTTGACCTTGTTTACTGTCCTTCTAGTGCCTGTCGGCAAAGAAGTTTGACTACCGACAGTTTGCTGCCATTCCTTCTTCCAAACCCGTATACGACATCCAGGTATTGGCTGCATGCTGAGATCCCACCCACCCCCCAGGGGCCCCTCCCCTCTTTTCTCTGTGGCTTTCCCTCCCTGCTGCCTCTCCTCTCTAGTTTACCTCAGTCAAGAGGCGTCGGTGCAAATGCAGTCTTAGTTGTGGTTCAGTGACTGAGAGGTCCTTCCTGCTCAGTCACTGTTACAGCGGTGTGGCTGTAACTCACTAACGCTCACTCGCATCAATGAAGATAAACCTTTTTACGCTAAATAACACACAAAATCAGCCCTGGGTCTCCCTCGTTTTCCATCTCCCTAGTCTCTTTCTTAACTCCCTCTCTTGTAAGGGCAACATTAGTGGTGACAAATAGAGGTTGACCGAGCGTGGATTTTTAAAGATTGAGAGAATAGTTATTATAGTTTTAAGGCATGAAAAAGACTCAAAGAGACTCAAAAGAAACCCATCAGCAATGAAATAAACAACAGTCATTACCGTATTAAAAAGATAAAAACTACCCATTGCTTGCATTGTCAGCAGCAGGTGTTTGTTTAGAGAATGTGTGTTTGCAGAGGTAATGAAATCTATGAGGTTCCTTGAATGCATCTTTAATGCTAGCTTTACACGATCAACTATCTGAACACAAACCGCAAAAGTGGCGTTGCGTTCCCACTTTTTATTTCACGTTTAGACGAGCGTCTTTGGGTGCTAACTCAAAAGTGTGTGAAATTTGATGTAGTATGCATGCCAGGTGGCTAGGTGGCACTGTGAAGCACTGCCATACAACAACACCAGGAGCGTGCGCATGCGTTCTACTTCTCTCTAGTAGCGCGAAGTAGCAGCTAAGGCAACTTGAATGTCCGACTGACGGATATAAGCCGACATGTTTGTTGTTGTTTGGCTGATAAAATATTTTGTCGGTTTCACCCTGGAGCGTTGTCGTGTAAAGCCAGCCTAAGCTCGACACCCTGTTGTCTCTGCATTGCTCTTATTAGCTCTCATGTGCTGGAATTTTCATGGATCCAGCTGCAGTCTTTAAACAGTTGTTTTTGTTATCAGTCAATGGGAGAAATGTTCAGCTAAAGTCACAACTAAATGAGCATTGACCCATAATGTGCCCATCCACCTGATGGGTGGAGGCAGCGCAGCCATCAGGCACCAGGCTAGAGTCCACTAATGGGTTGTTAAATGTCCTCTTCAAGCCAAATGCTAAGTTCAAATGTTCAACCGGTCGACCTCTAGTAACAATAACCTTCAATATCTCAGCTAACTAATCAGTCGGTCACTCACCATCAGCTGCACAGATTCAAACATTTTTGTTCCCACTAACCAGAATTGGTTCCGGGGTTGGGGGCTCAGCGCATCTCATCCACTGTCACATTAACATCTGTCAGGTGTCCGTTCCATGCATGTGTCACACATCGCCCTCCAGCTTCTGAAACACTGATTTGCTGAAGGTTTCTGCTGCTGCACTTTCAATAGATTTATGTCGGTTCTTGGTGTATAAAGCGATGGAGGTGAAGCAGGTGAATGGTGCTGTGAAGTGGAGCCGAGTTTTGTCTGGAAGTGGTGTTTGGTTTATTTGTGGTCAGACGTCTGTGGTCGTCATGTCAGTGTTGGTTTGTGTGTCCTACACTGGGGTTTCTGTCCAGTTCCTCAGTGTAATTTAAGTGACATTAAAGTTCAGCCCTTTGTTTGCATTCTGTTGTGGATTCCATCACCTGACCTGACTTCAGTGTTGTGTAAAGGAGATGCTTTACTTCTTTCTAATTTTCTGTTGTAATATAATGCTCACATGTCTATTTTGATGTTAAAGCTATTGTATATCACTGTAGTCCTCCCTGCTGTAAATTATACTCCACAAAAAGAAACATGGGACATAATTTTGTCTTTAACCACAAATGAAGCATGAAAAAAGCAAGTCTTAGACACAGTTATGTTTTTTTGTCTGTTGGTCATACAAAGAAAATAATAGCCATAACCTCTGACCTTTCACATTTCAAAAAAAAAGAATCCTTAGATTATTGTATTGGTCTTTAATTTAGATAATTATTACTTCATTGTTCTCTGAACTTTGTGCTAAAATGAATTTAAACCTGGAACACTATCGTTCAAATTCAAAACACCATCACTAACGCCGGGCGATTTTTACACAAGATAATAAATACACCAAATAAAAAGTATTATAAAAAGTATGTAAAAAGTACCATCATCAAAATATATCAAAACATGACAATACATGACGAATTTGAGTAGTGTTCTTTTATTTTAAACTGTGTCATGTCTAACAAAATGAAAGGAAAGCATCATGAGGGGACCATATAAAAATGCTCCAAAATTACTGGCAAATAAGGAATTTGGGAACAAAACATTTCTAAAAAAAAAAAATTAATAATGAAGATGAAAACATGGTTTTCTTGAAAATCACATACATTTATTTGCTTGGGTGAAAACCACCCGGCAATGGTGTTCTAGGGTTAATTAAAAAAACAGTTGATATTTGTGGACTATGGATTAAAAGTTCACATAAAAGACAACCGTTGATTTTTGTGAAATTTAAATGACGTATTGTTAGTCTACTCCCAGATAACTTCATACTTGTACTTCTTTGACATGTGAGTATTATATCGACTTATAAAGTCAGAACTTATTCTGTGTTGGTGCTCGTGAGGTGACTTTAGGTGACGTAGAATCATCTATGATCTAATAACACAGCTGCCTGGTGTTGGTTCTTTCATTTTCGTGTTTGGTGACATCTCTTTTGGAAATGTGCCGGCACAAAAACAAACCCCGGAACCGATGACCTAACTCAACCTGCCTCTGCTTTAACATGTCAAATCTCTCCTGGGCGATTAGTCAAAGTAGAGATACTGTAGCTTTTGTGGCTCTGACACACGGGGAGCTGGAGCATTGCTGCTGCCGCTGGCCGGCACGTCGCCTCGTCGCCGTCTCCCTTTTTGCCAGCTCCACTTACTCACACGGTGAAGGCTTCCCCAAGGAAACAGAGCAGTAAAAACACCAACTCTGCTCGCGTACTCACCGTCTTTTCTCTTCTTCCAGTCTCCTGACACAGTCGACGACTTGCAGTTCATCGACGACGGCTCCAGCAGCCCAGGTGAGTGCTGAAGTGACTCGGTGTCATTGTTACTTTATATGAAAACAGAGAAACAAATGCTCCACGAAAGAGCTAAAGTAAAGCAAATTCTTCTATTCCCTTTAATTCAGGAGTCTACCTGGGATAAGCAACTCTTTTTGGTAGGATCATGTGTGTGTGTGTGTGATCGTCAGGCTGCTGAATGTGTGGTGGATTTAAACCCTAACATGCTCGTTGTGTGGCGTAGCTGTGTGTTCCAGGTGCTTCTCACCTGCTGCCGAACATCAGGGCTGATGTTGAAACCCAAACGAAGGAGAAATTAGTCACGTCTAACCTTAAGACTTTATCACTAACCTCCATCCAGACACGTGCATGACTATTGTGCAAAGCTACATTGATAGTCGTGGTTACAATGAAGCTTTACAGCGTGTTATAGCTCTGGTTTAAACCAGAGGTGACTCTGCATCTGCACCCAGAGAGGATGCATAAAATCATTGATAATTCTAGTCTTTCCAGCACTAGAGCTCCAGGAAAATACAGCCAATTACATCACTCAGCCAAGAGCTTTATTTTGAAAATATTTTGCAGGCTTTTGATTTTACTCTTTAAATTTGACTCTTTCGATGTTAAACACTTCATAATTGTATTCCCTCTTTATATGTAAAATGCAAAAAAACAACAGTAACACCAAAAAAGAGTTGATACAAGTCTTTAAATTTAACTCAATGTTTAAAGTAAAGTAACACTTAAAGTTAAAGCTCTTTAAAAAAATATATATATATATTTTTTGCTCGTGACAACAAAAATGACTAACCAAAACAGAAAGAAGAAAAAAAAAGTAAGTAAAATATGAATAATGTGCACAGGCTAAGTGTTAGAATAAAATGATAGATAATGTGTATGGTCTCTCCCTTTAACATGTAAACAAGCTTTTTAAATTAGACTAGCATAGACCCCATATTTTCAGGAATAATTCATGTCACCTTCCAAAATATTTGTTCATCAAAGTCATTTCCCTTATTAAATGTAATCTAAAAGAGCCTAATTTAACACAATATTAGAATTGATGTTTCTTTAAAGATTTAGAATTACAAATATGACTTGTATACCATAACTTTAGGGGTCAGGTCGCATGTGGGTAAAGGGTAAATTGACGCAGAATCACGGGTAAATGTGACATGGGACACACACACACACACACACACGGTGTGGAGAGGCTTTCACTTTTCTGGGTCCTGCTTGTGTGTGTTTTTTTTGTATCTGCTGACTTGAATGTGGGGCGTCTCTGGCAGGTTTAAGGGATCCGTCCACTGCGCAGGAATTCTCTGTCCAGTTCGCTTTGTTCCTTCTTTCTCTCCAACACTGCTCACATTTGGCATTGAATGTCAAATACAGCCGCAGCATGATTGTGATTTAACTTTATTTTTCTCTCTTTTTTTGTCTTCGTTTGCGTAGGGCTCGCAGCAAATCCAGAGGCAGAGGTTTCCACGACGACGACGGCGACGATGCTGCCCGCCACTTCCGCTCTGGAGGAAATGGCCCTGTACAGCAACAAGCGCAAACTCCGTCAGGGTCGTCGCAGCCTGGAAACCGCCGTGCCCACGTAACACCTCACACACACACACATTTGACATAACGCTGTGGAAAACACTGGCAAACACGCGGTCACTCAACACTACAGTGTCAGAAGAGCGTATAATAACCACTGCAGAGACTAAGAACGCTTCATAGTCGCCACACACACACATGAACACACACACTCATGCTAACTTGTGCTCTGCGTGCCAGTCTTGCCTTGACAGTGTGCGGCCGAGAAAGAGCTGGTGTGCTTTAGTTAGGAGTCGCTACTTACAGACATGTTTGAATTCACACTCTGCCGAAGTAGAAGCTGATCTATTTTAACAAGAGGTGACTGAAATGTTTAGTTTTTTATTTTTTATTTTGTCCTGCTCCAATGGTTTTTTTTTTAAGAAAAAAACACACACACATACTGGAAGAGAAAAAGAAATGGGTCATAGCTATTACTAACTTGTTGAATGATATTTTTAGGCTTTCAGTGAATAGATTGTAAAATGTCAGGTTGTAAATATGAACTGAGGAGGGAACGTCCTGCTACCTTCACTGTCAAAAAACTGTGGGCAAAACATTACAGTACATATCTTTTTCTTTTTTCATGTTGCACTGTTACACTTCGGCTTTTTAAGAACATATATTAATTTATTCTTTCACGCAAATACTATTTTATCTCATCTAATCCCTCTGCGTTTACTGACACCTTTGATAATCTGCCAGTACACATTTTTTTTCTTCCTCGAATACAGTTTCATCATGAAGACAGAGCTTTGACGTTAAAGTCCAGTGTGTAAGAAGTAGCGACACCTGCTGGTGACACTGCCGATTGTTTCTCAGCAGTGCCATTAAAATGAAGGAAGAAACCCTTCAATCTGCGTTTATTGGATTATTAATCCATTATGACAACTCATTTTATAATGCATTATCTATTTTATATAATTAAAACAAGCTCTCAAATGTTTTTCTGGTTTATTTGCTTCTTATCCCAAAAAAACCCTATTAAAATGGTATAAGTTTAGTCATTTAGATGTCCAAAAAACACTTCTCATGGACAAAACGATTATCCAATTAATCGAGGAAACAATTATTATTATTATTATTATTATTATTATTATTAATAATAATAGACAGATTAATCAGTTATGAAAATAATCGTTAGTTGCAGCCCTGTTTATTTTAACAGAATTAGGGGCAGTTGTTCCGGAAAGTGTCGGAAAGTGTTGAAAAGTGTGGAGCAAAAACAACAAAAACCAAAACCGAAAATATTCTTAAATATTTTTTAAAAAAAATCTAAAATTTTTCTTAAATGTGAATTTTTTTCTAAAATTGCGACCTCTTACCTAAAGTACATATAAAAGGTTTATTCTAAGAGGACGACAAGTTAACTATTTCTATTTTAAAGTGATTATAATCTTATTTTAACAGTATGTCCACTCATAAACCTTTCTACATGTTACACACTGGACCTTAAATGAATTGCATATGTTTTATCAACACGTTAAAATGATCTATTTGGAGTCAAACATATCTATAGATCAGTTTCTGTGTTTACATTCCCCACATAAACAACATCACACTGCAGCATTTTAAACATCAAGGTTTGGGAACATCTTCAGCATCATTTTACTAATAAATGGTACTTTTCTCTGTCTCGTTCAGGGTGATTTTTTTTTTTTTTCTTCTCCTTATTATTTAATCAATGTGAATCGTTCATTTCTATCCTCGCTTTTAATCTGGAGGTTTTTCCAGCAGAGTGTGTGGGAACGTGTGAAGGTAGCAGGTTGTTTTTATTTTTCTTGTCTGACTATGGTTAATTTAAATCTGATGCCACTGAAAAAAACAAAAAAAAACAAAGAAAGAAAGAAAAAAGATCATTTATTGTTGTGTGAATAATGTACAAATACTGAGAGAAAAAAAGCAAAACTTGTGGGTGTGAAACTGAGCCGGTCTTGACCTGGACCGTCGCTGACGGCTGTGGCTTTGGGAGACGCTCTCTGCATGTATATTGGTTTGTGAATGGGAGAGAGCCACCAGAGGCGGAAAACCCAGTCAGAAATCCCTTCTCTTCTGTCAGTCCATGACCCGACGGGTATTTAGTTTTTTTTTTAGCAGAATCACAACATAGTAGCATTTGTGTTCATTAATTTAATGTAGGGTTTAATAATTAAAGCTTTCTATGTTTCTCTCACTGACTGAAATTCAGTTTGTTTGATAACATTTTCAATGGCTGATATTTCTTTTTCTTTTAAAAAAAATAAAATAAAAACTTACAGTAGTTAAATCATTTTTTTTTTTTCAGGTGGGTTTCACTACATTATTAATGCAGTGTTTGTGTTTTTTTGAGTTCTGTTTTGGGGGGGGGGGGATTTTAGAGGTCAGAGGTCCCAGGGGGTCGAGGGTTAGAGGTCATACAAGACTGTAACTAGTGAATTTGTACAACCAAAGAAGTCTATTTTGTCGTTCAGGAATAATAAATTTTACTTTTCATTTAAGAAGCTGATTTATCGCGTGGTGTCTTTTGTACTTTGTCTGTATTTCTTTCTGAGGAATTGAAAACATGGTGGTTCCTAAAGACTGGGTGAAATGTTATTTCATTAATAACATTTCAATACCCAAGTGTATATTGCATACAAGAGAGAATGATTGCCTTGAAGACACTTTTGTCATGGTGGCCACTGTGGGTACTGCAACAAAAAAATACTAATTGGGCCCCAAAAGATATTTTTCCCATTGACCACAATAGTAAAAGAGACGTCCTCTTACAGACGTAAAAGTGTGGACTGTGGAGCTGTCTGTGATTATTATATCAACCATTATAGCAATGATAACTACTAGTTTATTTGTAAACCACCTATCCAAAAACAGTTTATTTAGTCATTTACTATCTTATTTTGAAAACCGGATGTCTTAATCCTGCCTGTCTGCTCGTTGGGGATTGTGGAGAGATCTTCAAGGCCCTGAAGTGCAAATCACCACCACAAATAGGAAGAAAACACCAACAAATAACAAACAAAACACAAAATACAACGAGGAAAAGTGGACTCCTCTTGGTTTAGTGCGGTCCGTGCCCTCCCCTCTCGATAAATCTAATTGGAATGATCCACTTCCTGTTTGCCAGTGGGACCAACATGCGGGAGCAGGAGGAGCAGCGGGGACAAACATGTGGTAACTGCTGCTTAAAGATGATCCACACATTTCTTAGATGTTCTGTTGACGCTCTGTTCACATCTGTTGTTAACAACATCCGACCTGAGTGATCTGATCACAGGTGTTCAGATTACACCTGCTGCTGCTGCTAATGCTAATGTGACGTCACAGTAAACGCACACCTTTCATTTCATTTCTCTTCACAAACAACAATTGATGTTGTTTTCTGTTTGTTACGCAAAGACAAAGACTCTAGGAAACGTTCAACATTTGTAATAAAAAAACAATTAACAATTTTTTTTTATTGATTATTAAAGTATTTGACAATTAGTTTAGTGATGGTTTAATAATGCAGTTATCGTTGCCTCCCTATTTGTTTTATATATCTTTTGAAAATAATCAGAGAAACCATGATATGATTTATTACGATATTTGCAAAGTCATATATTGCATTATATTGACAGCACTAGTGAAAGTGAGCAGTTGGCACCATCTAGTGGACTGAAATGTTAATTTATTTAGTTATTTTGTAATGCTCATCCACAAAAAAAGTTTGATGTTTATTTGTAACATCAGCAGAACAATATACGCGAAAACAAATGAATACTGTCTCATAATTGTCACACAAACTGTGTGACAAATTTGTCCCCCCCCAACACCACCACCACAACTAATAAGCCACTCAAACAGCGTCACATACTCAAGCTTTCCGATTTTACAGCTTCTTAAATTTTTAAAAACATTTTCTGCTTTCTTTGCTCCATTAAAAACAAAGAAATCATTCAAACGCAATCATTTTTGGTTTGTGGACAAAACAAGACATTTGATAACATCATCATTTCCAGGTTTAAAAAAAATCCTGATCAACATCAGACAATAATGGACAGTTTAATCCATTATGAAAACAATGGCGAGTTGTAGGCCCAGAACAAACACAAATGGTCACCTCAGACGGACGTTAACAGCACTTGTCAACAGAGCCTCTGTTTAATGTGTCTGCATTGATTTTCATTGTTAACATGTGACTTTAGTGAAAACCACATTCACTTGTTGGCACGTTTTTTATGATTCAGCCAGTCCAACTCACCTGAAGCTGTTTGGAGCTCTTCAGTGTTGGGATGTTAACACAGAAACTTCAAAAACACTCATTTTGGATAATAAACCTTCTTTATTCAAACACTTTAGATGATCCATGTTTAGCTCACTGCACCTTCGAAATACCGTTATTGTTCACTACTTCACTAATGTTTCAGCCACTCCCACATTTGTATGAAACACAGACGAACAGCTACAGTTAAAGGGATAGTTTGGGCTTCACAAAACCCCAAACTATCCCTTTAACTGCATCTGTTATTGGGTCTTTATTATAAATGTGGGAGTAAACACAGTGTAGGAACAATATTCACAAGGTCGGTGACCTAAAAATCATAGCAGTATGTCGTCCAAAAATGGTAAAAAAATTAATAGTATAGTATGTCGTCCAAAAATGGTCAAAATTGTTTAAAAAAAAGTCATAGTATAGTATTTCGTCCAAAAAAGGTAAAAAAAAGTCATAGTATAGTATGTCGTCCAAAAATTGTCAAAATTGGTTAAAAAAGTCATAGTATAGTATGTCGTCCCAAAATGGTCAAATAAGTCATAGTACAGTATGTCATATTTTGAAAAAAAAAAGTGGTCCAAAATTTGACAAAAAAACGACATAGTATACTATGTCGTCCAAAATCGGACCATTTTTTGAAAACCCGCTTTTTGGTCCAAAACTTGACAAAAACGTCATACTATACTATGTCGTCCAAAATGTGACCATTTTTGAAAAAAAAAATTGGTCGAAAATTTGACAAAAACGACATACTATACTATGTCGTCCAAAATCTGACCATTTTTTTGAAAAACCTTTTTTTGGTCCAAAACTTAACAAAAACGTCATACTATACTATGTAGTATGTCATACTATACTATGTCGTCCAACATGTGACCATTTCTGGAAAAAACGAATTTGGTCCAAAGCTTGACAAAAACGTCATACTATACTGTCGTCCAAAATCTGACCATTTTTTTGAAAAACCTTTTTTTGGTCCAAAACTTCACAAAAACGTCATACTATACTATGTAGTACGTCATACTATACTATGTCGTCCAAAATGTGACCATTTTTTGAAAAAAAAGAATTGCTCCAAAATTTGACAAAAACGACATACTATATACTATGTCGTCCAAAATCTGACCATTTTTTTGAAAACCCTTTTTTTGGTCTAAAACTTGACAAAAACGTCATACTATACTATGTAGTACGTCATACTATACTATGTCGTCCAAAATGTGACCATTTTTTGAAAAAAACATATTGGTCCAAAATTTGACAAAAACGACATACTATAATGTCGTCCAACATGTGACCATTTCTGGAAAAAAAAAGAATTTGGTCCAAAATATGATAAATACGACATACTATACTATGTCGTCCAAAATCTGACCATTTTTTTGAAAACCCTTTTTTTGGTCCAAAACTTGACAAAAACGTCATACTATACTATGTAGTACGTCATACTATACTATGTCGTCCAACATGTGACCATTTCTGGAAAAAAAAGATTTGGTCCAAAATTTGACAAAAACGACATACTATACTATGTCGTCCAAAATCTGACCATTTTTTTGAAAAACCTTTTTTTGGTCCAAAACTTGACAAAAACGTCATACTATACTATGTAGTACGTCATACTATACTATGTCGTCCAAAATGTGACCATTTCTGGAAAAAAAGAATTTGGTCCAAAATTTGACAAAAACGACATACTATACTATGTCGTCCAAAATCTGACAATTTTTTTGAAAAACCTTTTTTTGGTCCAAATCTTAACAAAAACGTCATACTATACTATGTAGTACGTCATACTATACTATGTCGTCCAACATGTGACCATTTCTGGAAAAAAAAATTTGGTCCAAAATTTGACAAAAACGACATATTATACTATGTCGTCCAAAATCTGACAATTTTTTTGAAAACCCTTTTTTTGGTCCAAAACTTAACAAAAACGTCATACTATACTATGTAGTACGTCATACTATACTATGTCGTCCAAAATGTGACCATTTTTTGAAAAAAAATATTGGTCCAAAATTTGACAAAAACGACAAACTATACTATGTCGTCTAAAATCTGACCATTTTTTGAAAAAAAATATTGGTCCAAAATTTGACAAAAACGACATACTATACTATGTCGTCCAAAATCTGACCATTTTTTGAAAAACCTTTTTTTGGTCCAAATCTTAACAAAAACGTCATACTATACTATGCAGTACTTCATACTATACTATGTCGTACATGTGACCATTTCTGGAAAAAAAAATTTGGTCCAAAATTTGACAAAAAAAACGACATAGTATACTATGTCGTCCAAAATCGGACCATTTTTTGAAAACCCGTTTTTTGGTCCAAAACTTGACAAAAACGTCATACTATACTATGTAGTACATCATACTATACTATGTCGTCCAAAATGTGACCATTTTTGAAAAAAAAATGTGGTCAAAAATTTGACAAAAACGGCATACTATACTATGTCGTCCAAAATCTGACCATTTTTTTAAAAAACCTTTTTTTGGTCCAAAACTTAACAAAAACGTCATACTATACTATGTAGTATGTCATACTATACTATGTCGTCCAACATGTGACCATTTTTTGAAAAAAAAGAATTGCTCCAAAATTTGACAAAAACGACATACTATACTATGTCGTCCAAAATCTGACCATTTTTTTGAAATCCCTTTTTTTGGTCCAAAACTTGACAAAAACGTCATACTATACTATGTAGTACGTCATACTATACTATGTCGTCCAAAATGTGACCATTTTTTGAAAAAAACATATTGGTCCAAAATTTGACAAAAACGACATACTATAATGTCGTCCAACATGTGACCATTTCTGGAAAAAAAAAGAATTTGGTCCAAAATTTGATAAATACGACATACTATACTATGTCGTCCAAAATCTGACCATTTTTTTGAAAAACCTTTTTTTGGTCCAAATCTTAACAAAAACGTCATACTATACTATGTTGTCCAACATGTGACCATTTCTGGAAAAAAAAATTTGGTACAAAATTTGACAAAAACGACATACTATACTATGTAGTACGTCATACTATACTATGTCGTCCAAAATCTGACCATTTTTTTGAAAACCCTTTTTTTGGTCCAAAACTTGACAAAAACGTCATACTATACTATGTAGTACGTCATACTATACTATGTCGTCCTACATGTGACCATTTCTGGAAAAAAAACATTTGGCCCAAAATTTGACAAAAACGACATACTATACGATGTCGTCCAAAATCTGACCATTTTTTTGAAAACCCTTTTTTTGGTCCAAAACTTGACAAAAACGTCATACTATACTATGTAGTACGTCATACTATACTATGTCGTCCAAAATATGACAATTTCTGGAAAAAAAACATTTGGCCCAAAATTTGACAAAAACGACATGCTATACTATGTCGTCCAAAATCTGACCATTTTTTTGAAAACCCTTTTTTTGGTCCAAAACTTGACAAAAAAGTTTTGTCAAGTTTTGGACCAAAAATATGTCGTCCAAAATATGACAATTTCTGGAAAAAAAAATTTGGTCCAAAATTTGACAAAAACGACATGCTATATACTATGTCGTCCAAAATCTGACATTTTTTTTGAAAACCCTTTTTTTGGTCCAAAACTTGACAAAAACGTCATACTATACTATGTAGTACGTCATACTATACTATGTAGTACGTCATACTATACTATGTCGTCCAAAATGTGACCATTTTTTGAAAAAAAGAATTTGGTCCAAAATTTGACGAAAAAACGACATACTTTATACTATGTCGTCCAAAATCTGACCATTTTTTTGAAAAACCTTTTTTTGTTCCAAATCTTAACAAAAACGTCATACTATACCAGGGGTCACCAACCTTTTTGAGACAGAGAGCTACCTTAAGGGTAAAAAATTATATGGAGGGCTACCATATAATATTTTTTTGTTTGTTTACCATTTAAATGATTAATATTATGCATTCAACTGCATACACATTCATTCCAGTGCTTACTCCTAACGATTACCAGTTTTTATAAACAATATCAAAGATATTTTACTGAGCGATCATACGGATACATGCAAGTGAGGTGACGTGAAGTGAGCCCGCGGGCACCGTATTGGCTGCCCGCGGGCTACCAGGTGCCCGCGGGCACCACGTTGGTGACCCCTGTACTATACTATGTAGTACGTCATACTATACTATGTCGTCCAACATGTGACCATTTCTGGAAAAAAAAAATTTGGTCCAAAATTTGACAAAAACGACATGCTATACTATGTTGTCCAAAATCTGACCATTTTTTTGAAAACCTTTTTTTTGGTCCAAAACTTGACAAAAACGTCATACTATACTATGTAGTACGTCATACTATACTATGTCGTTCAAAATGTGACCATTTCTGGAAAAAAAAATTTGGTCCAAAATTTGACAAAAACGACATACTATACTATGTCGTCCAAAATCTGAAATTTTTTTTGAAAACCCTTTTTTTGGTCCAAAACTTGACAAAAATGTCATACTATACTATGTAGTACGTCATACTATACTATGTCGTCCAAAATGTGACCATTTTTTGAAAAAAAAATTTGGTCCAAAATTTGACAAAAACGACATACTATACTATGTCGTCCAAAATCTGACCATTTTTAAAAAAAACCTTTTTTTGGACAAATCTAAACAAAAACGTCATACTATACTATGTAGTACGTCATACTATACTATGTCGTCCAAAATGTGACCATTTTTTGAAAAAACCTTTTTTTGGTCCAAATCTTAACAAAAACGTCATACTATACTATGTAGTACGTCATACTGTACTATGTCGTCCAACATGTGACCATTTCTGGAAAAAAAAAACTTTGGTCCAAAATTTGACAAAAACGACAGACTATACTATGTCGTCCAAAATCTGACCATTTTTTTTAAAACCCTTTTTTTGGTCCAGAACTTGACAAAAACGTCATACTATACTATGTAGTACGTCATACTATACTATGTCGTTCAAAATGTGACCATTTCTGGAAAAAAAAAGTTTGGTCCAAAATTTGACAAAAACGACATGCAATACTATGTTGTCCAAAATCTGACCATTTTTTTGAAAACCCTTTTTTTGGTCCAAAACTTGACAAAAACGTCATACTATACTATGTAGTACGTCATGCTATACTATGTCGTCCAAAATGTGACCATTTTTTGAAAAAAAAATTTGGTCCAAAATTTGCCAAAAATGACATACTATACTATGTCGTCCAAAATCTGACCATTTTTAAAAAAAACCTTTTTTTGGACAAATCTAAACAAAAACGTCATACTATACTATGTAGTACGTCATACTATACTATGTCGTCCAAAATGTGACCATTTTTTGAAAAAACCTTTTTTTGGTCCAAATCTTAACAAAAACGTCATACTATACTATGTAGTACGTCATACTGTACTATGTCGTCCAACATGTGACCATTTCTGGAAAAAAAAAACTTTGGTCCAAAATTTGACAAAAACGACATACTATACTATGTCGTCCAAAATCTGACCATTTTTTTTAAAACCCTTTTTTTGGTCCAGAACTTGACAAAAACGTCATACTATACTATGTAGTACGTCATACTATACTATGTCGTTCAAAATGTGACCATTTCTGGAAAAAAAAAGTTTGGTCCAAAATTTGACAAAAACGACATGCAATACTATGTTGTCCAAAATCTGACCATTTTTTTGAAAACCCTTTTTTTGGTCCAAAACTTGACAAAAACGTCATACTATACTATGTAGTACGTCATGCTATACTATGTCGTCCAAAATGTGACCATTTTTTGAAAAAAAAATTTGGTCCAAAATTTGCCAAAAATGACATACTATACTATGTCGTCCAAAATCTGACCATTTTTTTGAAAAACCTTTTTTTGGTCCAAATCTTAACAAAAACGTCATACTATACTATGTAGTACGTCATACTATACTATGTCGTCCAACATGTGACCATTTCTGGAAAAAAACATTTGGTCCAAAATTTGACAAAAACGACATGCTATATACTATGTCGTCCAAAATCTGACCATTTTTTTGAAAACCCTTTTTTTGGTCCAAAACTTGACAAAAATGTCATACTATACTATGTAGTACGTCATACTATACTATGTCGTCCAAAATGTGACCATTTCTGGAAAAAAAAATTTGGTCCAAAATTTGACAAAAACGACATACTATACTATGTCGTCCAAAATCTGACCATTTTTTAAAAAAAACTTTTTTTGGACAAATCTTAACAAAAACGTCATACTATACTATGTAGTACGTCATACTATACTATGTTGTCCAACATGTGACCATTTCGGGAAAAAAAAGATTTGGTCCAAAATTTGACAAAAACGACATACTATACTATGTCGTCCAAAATCTGACCATTTTTTTGAAAAACCTTTTTTTGGTCCAAATCTTGACAAAAACGTCATACTATACTATGTAGTACGTCATACTATACTATGTCGTCCAAAAAGTGACAATTTTTTGAAAAAAAAAGTTTGGTCCAAAATTTGACAAAAACGACATACTATACTATGTCGTCCAAAATCTGACCATTTTTTTGAAAAACCTTTTTTGGTCCAAATCTTAACAAAAACTTCATACTATACTATGTAGTACGTCATACTATACTATGTCGTCCAACATGTGACCATTTCTGGAAAAAAAAATTTGGTCCAAAATTTGACAAAAACGACATACTATACTATGTCGTCCAAAATCTGATGATTTTTTTGAAAACCCTTTTTTTGGTCCAAAACTTGACAAAAACGTCATACTATACTATGTAGTACGTCATACTATACTATGTCGTCCAACATGTGACCATTTCTGGAAAAAAAAATTTGGTCCAAAATTTGACAAAAACGACATACTATACTATGTAGTACGTCATACTATACTATGTCGTCCAAAATGTGACCATTTTTTGAAAAAAAAAAATTGCTCCAAAATTTGACAAAGACGACATACTATACTATGTCGTCCAAAATCTGACCATTTTTTTGAAAAACCTTTTTTTGGTCCAAATCTTAACAAAAACGTCATACTATACTATGTAGTACGTCATACTATACTATGTCGTCCAACATGTGACCATTTCTGGAAAAAAAGAATTTGCTCCAAAATTTGACAAAAACGACATACTATACTATGTCGTCCAAAATCTGACCATTTTTTTGAAAAACCTTTTTTTGGTCCAAATCTTAACAAAAACGTCATACTATACTATGTAGTACGTCATACTATACTATGTCGTCCAACATGTGACCATTTCTGGAAAAAAAGAATTTGCTCCAAAATTTGACAAAAACGACATACTATACTATGTCGTCCAAAATCTGACCATTTTTTAAAAAAACCTTTTTTTGGTCCAGAACTTGACAAAAATGTCATACTATACTATGTAGTACGTCATACTATACTATGTCGTCCAAAATGTGACCATTTTTTGAAAAAAAAAGAATTGCTCCAAAATTTGACAAAAACGACATACTATATACTATGTCGTCCAAAATCTGACAATTTTTTTGAAAACCCTTTTTTTGGTCCAAAACTTGACAAAAATGTCATACTATACTATGTAGTACGTCATACTATACTATGTCGTCCAAAATGTGACCATTTCTGGAAAAAAAAATTTGGTCCAAAATTTGACAAAAACGACATACTATACTATGTCGTCCAAATCTGACCATTTTTTTGAAAAACCTTTTTTTGGTCCAAATCTTGACAAAAACGTCATACTATACTATGTAGTACGTCATACTATACTATGTCGTCCAAAATGTGACCATTTCTGGAAAAAAAAAGTTTGGTCCAAAATTTGATAAAAACGACATGCTATACTATGTCGTCCAAAATCTGACCATTTTTTTGAAAATCCCTTTTTTTGGTCCAAAACTTGACAAAAACGTCATACTATACTATGTAGTACGTCATACTATACTATGTCGTCCAACATGTGACCATTTTTGGAAAAAAAAGATTTGGTCCAAAATTTAACAAAAACGACATACTATACTATGTCGTCCAAAATCTGACCATTTTTTTGAAAAACCTTTTTTTGGTCCAAATCTTGACAAAAACGTCATACTATACTATGTAGTACGTCATACTATACTATGTCGTCCAACATGTGACCATTTCTGGAAAAAAAGAATTTGCTCCAAAATTTGACAAAAACGACATACTATACTATGTCGTCCAAAATCTGACCATTTTTTTGAAAAACCTTTTTTTGGTCCAAATCTTAACAAAAACGTCATACTATACTATGTAGTACGTCATACTATACTATGTCGTCCAACATGTGACCATTTCTGGAAAAAAAAACTTTGGTCCAAAATTTGACAAAAACGACATACTATACTATGTCGTCCAAAATCTGACCATTTTTAAAAAAAAACTTTTTTTTTGTCCAAAACTTGACAAAAACGTCATACTATACTATGTAGTACGTCATACTATACTATGTCGTCCAAAATGTGACAATTTTTTTGAAAACCCTTTTTTTGGTCCAAAACTTAACAAAAACGTCATACTATACTATGTAGTACGTCATACTATACTATGTCGTCCAACATGTGACCATTTCTGGAAAAAAAGAATTTGCTCCAAAATTTGACAAAAACGACATACTATACTATGTCGTCCAAAATCTGACAATTTTTTTGAAAACCCTTTTTTTGGTCCAAAACTTGACAAAAATGTCATACGATACTATGTAGTACGTCATACTATACTATGTCGTCCAAAATGTGACCATTTCTGGAAAAAAAAATTTGGTCCAAAATTTGACAAAAACGACATACTATACTATGTCGTCCAAAATCTGACCATTTTTAAAAAAAAACTTTTTTTGGACAAATCTTAACAAAAACGTCATACTATACTATGTAGTACGTCATACTATACTATGTCGTCCAACATGTGACCATTTCGGGAAAAAAAAGATTTGGTCCAAAATTTGACAAAAACGACATACTATACTATGTCGTCCAAAATCTGACCATTTTTTTGAAAAACCTTTTTTTGGTCCAAATCTTGACAAAAACGTCATACTATACTATGTAGTACGTCATACTATACTATGTCGTCCAACATGTGACCATTTCTGGAAAAAAAAGATTTGGTCCAAAATTTAACAAAAACGACATACTATACTATGTCGTCCAAAATCTGACCATTTTTTTGAAAAACCTTTTTTGGTCCAAATCTTGACAAAAACATCATACTATACTATGTAGTACGTCATACTATACTATGTCGTCCAAAATGTGACAATTTTTTGAAAAAAAAAGTTTGGTCCAAAATTTGACAAAAACGACATACTATACTATGTCGTCCAAAATTTGACCATTTTTTTGAAAAACCTTTTTTGGTCCAAATCTTAACAAAAACTTCATACTATACTATGTAGTACGTCATACTATACTATGTCGTCCAACATGTGACCATTTCTGGAAAAAAAAACTTTGGTCCAAAATTTGACAAAAACGACATACTATACTATGTCGTCCAAAATCTGATGATTTTTTTGAAAACCCTTTTTTTGGTCCAAAACTTGACAAAAACGTCATACTATACTATGCAGTACGTCATACTATACTATGTCGTCCAAAATGTGACCATTTCTGGAAAAAAAAATTTGGTCCAAAATTTGACAAAAACGACATACTATACTATGTCGTCCAAAATCTGACTATTTTTTTGAAAAACCTTTTTTTGGTCCAAATCTTATCAAAAACGTCATACTATACTATGTAGTACGTCATACTATACTATGTCGTCCAACATGTGACCATTTCTGGAAAAAAAAACTTTGGTCCAAAATTTGACAAAAACGACATACTATACTATGTCGTCCAAAATCTGACCATTTTTTTGAAAACCCTTTTTTTGGTCCAGAACTTGACAAAAACGTCATACTATACTATGTAGTACGTCATACTATACTATGTCGTCCAACATGTGACCATTTCTGGAAAAAAAGAATTTGGTCCAAAATTTGACAAAAACGACATACTATACTATGTCGTCCAAAATCTGACCATTTTTTTGAAAACCCTTTTTTTGGTCCAAAACTTGACAAAAACGTCATACTATACTATGTAGTACGTCATACTATACTATGTCGTCCAAAATGTGACCATTTTTTGAAAAAAAAATTTGGTCCAAAATTTGACAAAATTGACATACTATACTATGTCGTCCAAAATCTGACAATTTTTTTGAAAACCCTTTTTTTGGTCCAAAACTTGACAAAAACGTCATACTATACTATGTAGTACGTCATACTATACTATGTCGTCCAAAATGTTACCATTTCTGGAAAAAAAAAGTTTGGTCCAAAATTTGACAAAAACGACATACTATATATACTCTGTCGTCCAAAATCTGACCATTTTTTAAAAAAAACTTTTTTTGGTCCAAATCTTAACAAAAACGTCATACTATACTATGTAGTACGTCATACTATACTATGTCGTCCAACATGTGACCATTTCGGGAAAAAAAAGATTTGGTCCAAAATTTGACAAAAACGACATACTATACTATGTCGTCCAATATCTGACCATTTTTTTGAAAAACCTTTTTTTGGTCCAAATCTTGACAAAAACGTCATACTATACTATGTAGTACGTCATACTATACTATGTCGTCCAAAATGTGACCATTTCTGGAAAAAAAAATTTGGTCCAAAATTTGACAAAAACGACATGCTATACTATGTTGTCCAAAATCTGACCATTTTTTTGAAAACCCTTTTTTTGGTCCAAAACTTCACAAAAACGTCATACTATACTATGTAGTACGTCATACTATACTATGTCGTCCAAAATGTGACCATTTTTTGAAAAAAAAATTTGGTCCAAAATTTGACAAAAACGACATACGATACTATGTCATCTAAAATCTGAAGATTTTTTTGAAAACCATTTTTTTGGTCCAAAACTTGACAAAAACGTCATACTATACTATGTAGTACGTCATACTATACTATGTCGTCCAACATGTGACCATTTCTGGAAAAAAAACAAAAATTTGGTCCATAATTTGACAAAAACGACATACTATACTATGTCGTCCAAAATGTGACCATTTTTTTGAAAACCCTTTTTTTGGTCCAAAACTTAACAAAAACGTCATACTATACTATGTAGTACGTCATACTATACTATGTCGTCCAACATGTGACCATTTCTGGAAAAAAAAAATTTGGTCCAAAATTTGACAAAAACGACATGCTATACTATGTTGTCCAAAATCTGACCATTTTTTTGAAAAACCTTTTTTTGGTCCAAAACTTGACAAAAACGTCATACTATACTATGTAGTACGTCATACTATACTATGTCGTCCAAAATGTGACCATTTTTTTTTAAAAAAAAGATATTGGTCCAAAATTTGACAAAAACGACATACTATTCTATGTCGTCCAAAATCTGACCATTTTTTTGAAAAACCTTTTTTTGGTCCAAATCTTGACAAAAACGTCATACTATACTATGTAGTACGTCATACTATACTATGTCGTCCAAAATGTGACCATTTCTGGAAAAAAAAATTTGGTCCAAAATTTGACAAAAACGACATGCTATACTATGTCGTCCAAAATCTGACTATTTTTTTGAAAACCCTTTTTTTGGTCCAAAACTTGACAAAAACGTCATACTATACTATGTAGTACGTCATACTATACTATGTCGTCCAAAATGTGACCATTTTTTGAAAAAAAAATTTGGTCCAAAATTTGCCAAAAATGACATACTATACTATGTCGTCCAAAATCTGACCATTTTTTTGAAAAACCTTTTTTTGGTCCAAATCTTAACAAAAACGTCATACTATACTATGTAGTACGTCATACTATACTATGTCGTCCAAAATGTGACCATTTCTGGAAAAAAGAAATTTGGTCCAAAATTTGACAAAAACGACATACTATACTATGTCGTCCAAAATCTGACCATTTTTAAAAAAAACTTTTTTGGACAAATCTTAACAAAAACGTCATACTATACTATGTAGTACGTCATACTATACTATGTCGTCCAACATGTGACCATTTCGGGAAAAAAAAGATTTGGTCCAAAATTTGACAAAAACGACATACTATACTATGTCGTCCAAAATCTGACCATTTTTTTGAAAAACCTTTTTTTGGTCCAAATCTTGACAAAAACGTCATACTATACTATGTAGTACGTCATACTATACTATGTCGTCCAACATGTGACCATTTCTGGAAAAAAAAGATTTGGTCCAAAAAATTTAACAAAAACGACATACTATACTATGTCGTCCAAAATCTGACCATTTTTTTGAAAAACCTTTTTTTGGTCCAAATCTTGACAAAAACGTCATACTATACTATGTAGTACGTCATACTATACTATGTCGTCCAAAATGTGACAATTTTTTGAAAAAAAAAGTTTGGTCCAAAATTTGACAAAAACGACATACTATACTATGTCGTCCAAAATCTGACCATTTTTTTGAAAAACCTTTTTTGGTCCAAATCTTAACAAAAACTTCATACTATACTATGTAGTACGTCATACTATACTATGTCGTCCAACATGTGACCATTTCTGGAAAAAAAAATTTGGTCCAAAATTTGACAAAAACGACATACTATACTCTGTCGTCCAAAATCTGACCATTTTTAAAAAAAAACTTTTTTTGGTCCAAATCTTAACAAAAACGTCATACTATACTATGTAGTACGTCATACTATACTATGTCGTCCAACATGTGACCATTTCGGGAAAAAAAAGATTTGGTCCAAAATTTGACAAAAACGACATACTATACTATGTCGTCCAAAATCTGACCATTTTTTTGAAAAACCTTTTTTTGGTCCAAATCTTGACAAAAACGTCATACTATACTATGTAGTACGTCATACTATACTATGTCGTCCAAAATGTGACCATTTTTTGAAAAAAAAATTTGGTCCAAAATTTGACAAAAACGACATACTATACTATGTCGTCCAAAATCTGACCATTTTTTTGAAAACCCTTTTTTTGGTCCAAAACTTGACAAATACGTCATACTATACTATGTAGTACGTCATACTATACTATGTCGTCCAACATGTGACCATTTCTGGAAAAAAAAAAATTTGGTCCATAATTTGACAAAAACGACATACTATACTATGTCGTCCAAAATCTGACCATTTTTTTGAAAACCCTTTTTTTGGTCCAAAACTTGACAAAAACGTCATACTATACTATGTAGTACGTCATACTATACTATGTCGTCAAAAATGTGACCATTTTTTGAAAAAAAATATTGGTCCAAAATTTGACAAAAACGACATACTATACTATGTCGTCCAAAATCTGACCATTTTTTTGAAAACCCTTTTTTTGGTCCAAATCTTGACAAAAACGACATACGATACTATGTCATCTAAAATCTGAAGATTTTTTTGAAAACCATTTTTTTGGTCCAAAACTTGACAAAAACGTCATACTATACTATGTAGTACGTCATACTATACTATGTCGTCCAACATGTGACCATTTCTGGAAAAAAAACAAAAATTTGGTCCATAATTTGACAAAAACGACATACTATACTATGTCGTCCAAAATGTGACCATTTTTTTGAAAACCCTTTTTTTGGTCCAAAACTTAACAAAAACGTCATACTATACTATGTAGTACGTCATACTATACTATGTCGTCCAACATGTGACCATTTCTGGAAAAAAAAAATTTGGTCCAAAATTTGACAAAAACGACATGCTATACTATGTTGTCCAAAATCTGACCATTTTTTTGAAAAACCTTTTTTTGGTCCAAAACTTGACAAAAACGTCATACTATACTATGTAGTACGTCATACTATACTATGTCGTCCAAAATGTGACCATTTTTTTTTAAAAAAAAGATATTGGTCCAAAATTTGACAAAAACGACATACTATTCTATGTCGTCCAAAATCTGACCATTTTTTTGAAAAACCTTTTTTTGGTCCAAATCTTGACAAAAACGTCATACTATACTATGTAGTACGTCATACTATACTATGTCGTCCAAAATGTGACCATTTCTGGAAAAAAAAATTTGGTCCAAAATTTGACAAAAACGACATGCTATACTATGTCGTCCAAAATCTGACTATTTTTTTGAAAACCCTTTTTTTGGTCCAAAACTTGACAAAAACGTCATACTATACTATGTAGTACGTCATACTATACTATGTCGTCCAAAATGTGACCATTTTTTGAAAAAAAAATTTGGTCCAAAATTTGCCAAAAATGACATACTATACTATGTCGTCCAAAATCTGACCATTTTTTTGAAAAACCTTTTTTTGGTCCAAATCTTAACAAAAACGTCATACTATACTATGTAGTACGTCATACTATACTATGTCGTCCAAAATGTGACCATTTCTGGAAAAAAGAAATTTGGTCCAAAATTTGACAAAAACGACATACTATACTATGTCGTCCAAAATCTGACCATTTTTAAAAAAAACTTTTTTGGACAAATCTTAACAAAAACGTCATACTATACTATGTAGTACGTCATACTATACTATGTCGTCCAACATGTGACCATTTCGGGAAAAAAAAGATTTGGTCCAAAATTTGACAAAAACGACATACTATACTATGTCGTCCAAAATCTGACCATTTTTTTGAAAAACCTTTTTTTGGTCCAAATCTTGACAAAAACGTCATACTATACTATGTAGTACGTCATACTATACTATGTCGTCCAACATGTGACCATTTCTGGAAAAAAAAGATTTGGTCCAAAAAATTTAACAAAAACGACATACTATACTATGTCGTCCAAAATCTGACCATTTTTTTGAAAAACCTTTTTTTGGTCCAAATCTTGACAAAAACGTCATACTATACTATGTAGTACGTCATACTATACTATGTCGTCCAAAATGTGACAATTTTTTGAAAAAAAAAGTTTGGTCCAAAATTTGACAAAAACGACATACTATACTATGTCGTCCAAAATCTGACCATTTTTTTGAAAAACCTTTTTTGGTCCAAATCTTAACAAAAACTTCATACTATACTATGTAGTACGTCATACTATACTATGTCGTCCAACATGTGACCATTTCTGGAAAAAAAAATTTGGTCCAAAATTTGACAAAAACGACATACTATACTCTGTCGTCCAAAATCTGACCATTTTTAAAAAAAAACTTTTTTTGGTCCAAATCTTAACAAAAACGTCATACTATACTATGTAGTACGTCATACTATACTATGTCGTCCAACATGTGACCATTTCGGGAAAAAAAAGATTTGGTCCAAAATTTGACAAAAACGACATACTATACTATGTCGTCCAAAATCTGACCATTTTTTTGAAAAACCTTTTTTTGGTCCAAATCTTGACAAAAACGTCATACTATACTATGTAGTACGTCATACTATACTATGTCGTCCAAAATGTGACCATTTTTTGAAAAAAAAATTTGGTCCAAAATTTGACAAAAACGACATACTATACTATGTCGTCCAAAATCTGACCATTTTTTTGAAAACCCTTTTTTTGGTCCAAAACTTGACAAATACGTCATACTATACTATGTAGTACGTCATACTATACTATGTCGTCCAACATGTGACCATTTCTGGAAAAAAAAAAATTTGGTCCATAATTTGACAAAAACGACATACTATACTATGTCGTCCAAAATCTGACCATTTTTTTGAAAACCCTTTTTTTGGTCCAAAACTTGACAAAAACGTCATACTATACTATGTAGTACGTCATACTATACTATGTCGTCAAAAATGTGACCATTTTTTGAAAAAAAATATTGGTCCAAAATTTGACAAAAACGACATACTATACTATGTCGTCCAAAATCTGACCATTTTTTTGAAAACCCTTTTTTTGGTCCAAATCTTGACAAAAACGTCATACTATACTATGTAGTACGTCATACTATACTATGTCGTCCAAAATATGACCATTTTTTTGAAAACCCTTTTTTTGGTCCAAAACTTGACAAAAACGTCATACTATACTATGTAGTACGTCATACTATACTATGTCGTCCAACATGTGACCATTTCTGGAAAAAGAAATTTGGTCCAAAATTTGACAAAAACGACATACTATACTATGTCGTCCAAAATCTGACTATTTTTTTGAAAACCCTTTTTTTGGTCCAAAACTTGACAAAAACGTCATACTATACTATGTCGTCCAACATGTGACCATTTCGGGAAAAAAAAGATTTGGTCCAAAATTTGACAAAAACGACATACTATACTATGTCGTCCAAAATCTGACCATTTTTTTGAAAAACCTTTTTTTGGTCCAAATCTTGACAAAAACGTCATACTATACTATGTAGTACGTCATACTATACTATGTCGTCCAACATGTGACCATTTCTGGAAAAAAAAGATTTGGTCCAAAAAATTTAACAAAAACGACATACTATACTATGTCGTCCAAAATCTGACCATTTTTTTGAAAAACCTTTTTTTGGTCCAAATCTTGACAAAAACGTCATACTATACTATGTAGTACGTCATACTATACTATGTCGTCCAAAATGTGACAATTTTTTGAAAAAAAAAGTTTGGTCCAAAATTTGACAAAAACGACATACTATACTATGTCGTCCAAAATCTGACCATTTTTTTGAAAACCCTTTTTTTGGTCCAAAACTTGAAAAAAACGTCATACTATACTATGTAGTACGTCATACTATACTATGTCGTCCAAAATGTGACCATTTTTTGAAAAAAAAATTTGGTCCAAAATTTGACAAAAACGACATACTATACTATGTCGTCGAAAATCTGACCATTTTTTTGAAAAACCTTTTTTGGTCCAAATCTTAACAAAAACTTCATACTTTACTATGTAGTACGTCATACTATACTATGTCGTCCAACATGTGACCATTTCTGGAAAAAAATGTTTGGTCCAAAATTTGACAAAAACGACATACTATACTATGTCGTCCAAAATCTGACGATTTTTTTGAAAACCCTTTTTTTGGTCCAAAATTTGACAAAAACGACATGCTATACTATGTTGTCCAAAATCAGACCATTTTTTTGAAAACCCTTTTTTTGGTCCAAAACTTGACAAAAACGTCACACTATACTATGTAGTACGTCATACTATACTATGTCGTCCAAAATGTGACAATTTTTTGAAAAAAAATATTGGTCCAAAATTTGCCAAAAACGACATACTATACGATGTCGTCCAAAATCTGACCATTTTTTTGAAAAACTTTTTTTGGTCCAAATCTTAACAAAAACGTCATACTATACTATGTAGTACGTCATACTATACTATGTCGTCCAACATGTGACCATTTCTGGAAAAAAAAATTTGGTCCAAAATTTGACAAAAACGACATACTATACTATGTCGTCCAAAATCTGACTATTTTTTTGAAAACCCTTTTTTTGGTCCAAAACTTGACAAAAACGTCATACTATACTATGTAGTACGTCATACTATACTATGTCGTCCAAAATGTGACAAATTTTTGCAAAAAAATATTGGTCCAAAATTTGACAAAAACGACATACAAAACTATGTCGTCCAAAATCTGACCATTTTTTTGAAAAACCTTTTTTTGGTCCAAATCTTGACAAAAACGTCATACTATACTATGTAGTACGTCATACTATACTATGTCGTCCAACATGTGACCATTTCTGGAAAAAATGATTTGGTCCAAAATTTGACAAAAACGACATACTATACTATGTCGTCCAAAATCTGACTATTTTTTTGAAAACCCTTTTTTTGGTCCAAAACTTGACAAAAACGTCATACTATACTATGTAGTACGTCATACTATACTATGTCGTCCAACATGTGACCATTTCTGGAAAAAAAAATTTGGTCCAAAATTTGACAAAAACGACATACTATACTATGTCGTCCAAATTCTGACCATTTTTTTGAAAAACCTTTTTTTGGTCCAAATCTTGACAAAAACGTCATACTATACTATATAGTACGTCATACTATACTATGTCGTCCAACATGTGACCATTTCTGGAAAAAAAAATTTGGTCCAAAATTTGACAAAAAACGACATGCTATACTATGTCGTCCAAAATCTGACCATTTTTTTGAAAACCCTTTTTTTGGTCCAAAACTTGACAAAAACGTCATACTATACTATGTAGTACGTCATACTATACTATGTCGTCCAAAATGTGACCAAAAACGACATACTATACTATGTCGTCCAAAATCTGACCATTTTTTTGAAAAACCTTTTTTGGTCCAAAACTTAACAAAAACTTCATACTATACTATGTAGTACGTCATACTATACTATGTCGTCCAACATGTGACCATTTCTGGAAAAAAAAAGTTTGGTCCAAAATTTGACAAAAACGACATATATACTATGTCGTCCAAAATCTGATGATTTTTTTGAAAACCCTTTTTTTGGTCCAAAACTTGACAAAAACGTCATACTATACTATGTAGTACGTCATACTATACTATGTCGTCCAACATGTGACCATTTCTGGAAAAAAAATTTGGTCCAAAATTTGACAAAAATGACATACTAAAAAAAATGTCGTCCAAAATCTGACTATTTTTTTGAAAACCCTTTTTTTGGTCCAAAACTTGACAAAAACGTCATACTATACTATGTAGTACGTCATACTATACTATGTCGTCCAAAATGTGACCATTTTTTGCAAAAAAATATTGGTCCAAAATTTGACAAAAACGACATACAAAACTATGTCGTCCAAAATCTGACCATTTTTTTGAAAAAACTTTTTTTGGTCCAAATCTTGACAAAAACGTCATACTATACTATGTAGTACGTCATACTATACTATGTCGTCCAAAATGTGACCATTTCTGGAAAAAAAAGATTTGGTCCAAAATTTGACAAAAACAACATACTATACTATGTCGTCCAAAATCTGACCACTTTTTTTGAAAACCCTTTTTTTGGTCCAAAACTTGAAAAAAACGTCATACTATACTATGTAGTACGTCATACTATACTATGTCGTCCAAAATGTGACCATTTTTTGAAAAAAAAATTTGGTCCAAAATTTGACAAAAACGACATACTATACTATGTCGTCCAAAATCTGACCATTATTTTGAAAAACCTTTTTTGGTCCAAATCTTAACAAAAACTTCATACTATACTATGTAGTACGTCATACTATACTATGTCGTCCAACATGTGACCATTTCTGGAAAAAAATGTTTGGTCCAAAATTTTACAAAAACGACATACTATACTATGTCGTCCAAAATCTGACGATTTTTTTGAAAACCCTTTTTTTGGTCCAAAACTTGACAAAAACGTCATACTATACTATGTCGTCCAAAATGTGACCATTTCTGGAAAAAAAAAATTGCTCCAAAATTTGACAAAAACGACATACTATACTATGTCGTCCAAAATCTGACCATTTTTTTGAAAACCCTTTTTTTGGTCCAAAACTTGACAAAAACGTCATACTATACTATGTAGTACGTCATACTATACTATGTCGTCCAAAATGTGACCATTTTTTGAAAAAAAATATTGGTCCAAAATTTGACAAAAACGACATACTATACTATGTCGTCCAAAATCTGACCATTTTTTTGAAAAACCTTTTTTGGTCCAAATCTTAACAAAAACTTCATACTATACTATGTAGTACGTCATACTATACTATGTCGTCCAACATGTGACCATTTCTGGAAAAAAATGTTTGGTCCAAAATTTTACAAAAACGACATACTATACTATGTAGTCCAAAATCTGACGATTTTTTTGAAAACCCTTTTTTTGGTCCAAAACTTGACAAAAACGTCATACTATACTATGTCGTCCAAAATGTGACCATTTTTTGAAAAAAAATATTGGTCCGAAATTTGACAAAAACGACATACTATACTATGTCGTCCAAAATCTGACCATTTTTTTTGAAAACCCTTTTTTTGGTCCAAAACTTGACAAAAACGTCATACTATACTATGTAGTACGTCATACTATACTATGTCGTCCAAAATGTGACCATTTCTGGAAAAAAAAAATTGCTCCAAAATTTGACAAAAACGACATACTATACTATGTCGTCCAAAATCTGACCACTTTTTTTAAAAAACCTTTTTTTGGTCCAAATCTTAACAAAAACGTCTTACTATACTATGTAGTACGTCATACTATACTATGTCGTCCAACATGTGACCATTTCTGGAAAAAAAAATTTGGTCCAAAATTTGACAAAAACGACATACTATACTATGTCGTCCAAAATCTGACTATTTTTTTGAAAACCCTTCTTTTGGTCCAGAACTTGACAAAAACATCATACTATACTATGTAGTACGTCATACTATACTATGTCGTCCAAAATGTGACCATTTTTTGAAAAAAAAAATTTGGTCCAAAATTTGACAAAAACGACATTACAATACTATGTCGTCCAAAATCTGACCATTTTTTTGAAAACCCTTTTTTTGGTCCAAAACTTGACAAAAACGTCATACTATACTATGTAGTACGTCAAACTATACTATGTCGTCCAAAATGTGACCATTTTTTTGAAAAACCTTTTTTTGGTCCAAATCTTGACAAAAACGTCGTACTATACTATGTAGTACGTCATACTATACTATGTCGTCCAAAATCTGACCAATTTTTTTGAAAAACCTTTTTTTGGACCAAATCTTGACAAAAACGTCATACTATACTATGTCGTCCAAAATGTGACCATTTCTGGAAAAAAAAATTTGGTCCAAAATTTTTACAAAAAGACATGCTATACTATGTCGTCCAAAATCTTACCATTTTTTTGAAAACCCTTTTTTTGGTCCAAAACTTGACAAAAACGTCATACTATACTATGTAGTACGTCATACTATACTATGTCGTCCAAAATGTGACCATTTTTTGAAAAAAAAAATTTGGTCCAAAATTTGACAAAAACGACATTACTATACTATGTCGTCCAAAATCTGACCATTTTTTTGAAAACCCTTTTTTTGGTCCAAAACTTGACAAAAACGTCATACTATACTATGTAGTACGTCAAACTATACTATGTCGTCCAAAATGTGACCATTTTTTTGAAAAACCTTTTTTTGGTCCAAATCTTGACAAAAACGTCGTACTATACTATGTAGTACGTCATACTATACTATGTCGTCCAAAATCTGACCAATTTTTTTGAAAAACCTTTTTTTGGTCCAAATCTTGACAAAAACGTCATACTATACTATGTAGTACGTCATACTATACTATGTCGTCCAAAATCTGACCATTTTTTTGAAAAACCTTTTTTTGGTCTAAATCTCAACAAAAACGTCATACTATACTATGTCGTCCAAAATGTGACCATTTCTGGAAAAAAAAATTTGGTCCAAAATTTTTACAAAAAGACATGCTATACTATGTCGTCCAAAATCTTACCATTTTTTTGAAAACCCTTTTTTTGGTCCAAAACTTGACAAAAACGTCATACTATACTATGTAGTACGTCATACTATACTATGTCGTCCAAAATGTGACCATTTTTTGAAAAAAAAAATTTGGTCCAAAATTTGACAAAAACGACATTACTATACTATGTCGTCCAAAATCTGACCATTTTTTTGAAAACCCTTTTTTTGGTCCAAAACTTGACAAAAACGTCATACTATACTATGTAGTACGTCAAACTATACTATGTCGTCCAAAATGTGACCATTTTTTTGAAAAACCTTTTTTTGGTCCAAATCTTGACAAAAACGTCGTACTATACTATGTAGTACGTCATACTATACTATGTCGTCCAAAATCTGACCAATTTTTTTGAAAAACCTTTTTTTGGTCCAAATCTTGACAAAAACGTCATACTATACTATGTAGTACGTCATACTATACTATGTCGTCCAAATTCTGACCATTTTTCTGAAAAACCTTTTTTTGGTCTAAATCTCAACAAAAACGTCATACTATACTATGTCGTCCAAAATGTGACCATTTCTGGAAAAAAAAATTTGGTCCAAAATTTTTACAAAAAGACATGCTATACTATGTCGTCCAAAATCTTACCATTTTTTTGAAATTCCTTTTTTTGGTCCAAAACTTGACAAAAACGTCATACTATACTATGTAGTACGTCATACTATACTATGTCGTCCAAAATGTGACCATTTTTTGAAAAAAAAAATTTGGTCCAAAATTTGACAAAAACGACATACTATACTATGTCGTCCAAAATGTGACCATTTTTTTGAAAAACCTTTTTTTGGTCCAAAACTTGACAAAAACGTCATACTATACTATGTAGTACGTCATACTATACTATGTCGTCCAACATGTAACCATTTCTGGAAAAAAAAATTTGGTCCAAAATTTGACAAAAACGACATACTATACTATGTCGTCCAGAATCTGACCATTTTTTTGAAAACCCTTCTTTTGGTCCAAAACTTGACAAAAACGTCATACTATACTATGTAGTACGTCATACTATACTATGTCGTCCAAAATGTGACCATTTTTTGAAAAAGAAAAATTTGGTCCAAAATTTGACAAAAACGACATACTATACTATGTCGTCCAAAATCTGACCATTTTTTTGAAAACCCTTTTTTTGGTCCAAAACTTGACAAAAACGTCATACTATACTATGTAGTACGTCATACTATACTATGTCGTCCTAAATGTGACCATTTTTTGAAAAAAAAAATTTGGTCCAAAATTTGACAAAAACGACATACTATTCTATGTCGTCCAACATGTGACCATTTCTGGAAAAAAAAATTTGGTCCAAAATTTGACAAAAACGACATACTATACTATGTCGTCCAGAATCTGACCATTTTTTTGAAAACCCTTTTTTTGGTCCAAAACTTGACAAAAACGTCATACTATACTATGTAGTACGTCATACTATACTATGTCGTCCAAAATGTGACCATTTTTTGAAAAAAAAAATTTGGTCCAAAATTTGACAAAAACGACATACTATACTATGTCGTCCAAAATCTGACCATTTTTTTGAAAACCCTTTTTTTGGTCCAAAACTTGACAAAAACGTCATACTATACTATGTAGTACGTCATACTATACTATGTTGTCCAAAATGTGACCATTTTTTTGAAAAACCTTTTTTTGGTCCAGAACTTGACAAAAACGTCATACTATACTATGTAGTACGTCATACTATACTATGTCGTCCAACATGTGACCATTTCTGGAAAAAAAAATTTGGTCCAAAATTTGACAAAAACGACATACTATACTATGTCGTCCAGAATCTGACCATTTTTTTGAAAACCCTTACTTTGGTCCAAAACTTGACAAAAACGTCATACTATACTATGTAGTACGTCAAACTATACTATGTCGTCCAAAATCTGACCATTTTTTTGAAAAACCTTTTTTTGGTCCAAAAGTTGACAAAAACGTCATACTATACTATGTCGTCCAGAATCTGACCATTTTTTTGAAAACCCTTTTTTTGGTCCAAAATTTGACAAAAACGTCATACTATACTATGTAGTACGTCATACTATACTATGTCGTCCAAAATGTGACCATTTTTTGAAAAAAAAAATTGGGTCAAAAATTTGACAAAAACGACATACTATACCATGTCGTCCAAAATCTTTATACCCAACCTCCGGATCCCATAGACCTGGTTCTTCCATTGTTTGCGGCAAATTAGAGAAATTAAAATGAACCCACTTTGAATTAAATGAAGCAAATATTTGGATTGTATGTTGTTCATGCTCAAGAAAACGGTATGTGGATCCAAAGATGGACAGGACACATCGAAACATGTACTGAATATTGAATTTTACGTTGACGTTGGATGTGATGCACAAGATATTAAAACACTTTTATTTGTCGCCTTGATCTCTAAAGCTACAAGGAGCTACTGCAGAGTGGCTGAAGAGCCACATGTGGCTCTAGAGCCGCAGGTTGCAGACCCCTGTACTATACTATGTAGTAGGTCATACTTTACTATGTCGTCCAAAATGTGACCATTTTTTGAAAAAAAATAATTGCTCCAAAACTTGACAAAAACAACATACTATACTATGTCGTCCAAAATCTGACCATTTTTTGAAAACCCTTTTTTTGGTCCAAAACTTGACAAAAATGTCATACTATACTATGTAGTACGTCATACTATACTATGTCGTCCAACATGTGACCATTTTTGAAAAAAAAATTTGGTCCAAAAATTGACAAAACGACATACTATACTATGTCGTCCAAAATCTGACCATTTTTTTGAAAAACCTTTTTTTGGTCCAAAACTTGACAAAAACGTCATACTATACTATGTAGTACGTCATACTATACTATGTCGTCCAACATGTGACCATTTCTGGAAAAAAAAATTTGGTCCAAAATTTGACAAAAACGACATACTATACTATGTTGTCCAGAATCTGACCATTTTTTTGAAAACCCTTTTTTTGGTCCAAAACTTGACAAAAACGTCATACTATACTATGTAGTACGTCATATTATACTATGTCGTCCAAAATGTGACCATTTTTTGAAAAAAAAAATTTGGTCCAAAATTTGACAAAAACGACATACTATACTATCAATCAATCAATCAATCAATCTTTATTTATATAGCCCACAGTTTACAAAACATAGTTTGTCTCACGGGACTTCACAGGGTTGGTAACATCCTCTGTCCTTAGACCTTCGACCAGGGTAAGGAAAAACTACCAGGGAAAAAAAAAAAAAAAAAACCCTTGTAAAAGGGAAAAAGGGTAGAAACCTTAGGGAGAACCACAGGTGAGGGATCCACTCCCTGGACGGACAGACGTGCAGTAGATGTTACCCAAAACATACAATACACAATGACAAGAATAAAAAGTGAAAAAAAAAAAAAGAAAAAAAAAGAAAAAAAAGTCTATGTCTAAGTCTAAGTACTATGTCGTCCAAAATCTGACCATTTTTTTGAAAACCCTTTTTTTGGTCCAAAACTTGACAAAAACGTCATACTATACTATGTAGTACGTCATACTATACTATGTCGTCCAAAATGTGACCATTTTTTTGAAAAACCTTTTTTTAGTCCAAATCTTGACAAAAACGTCATACTATACTATGTAGTACGTCATACTATACTATGTCGTCCAACATGTGACCAATTCTGGAAAAAAAAATTTGGTCCAAAATTTGACAAAAACGACATACTATACTATGTCGTCCAGAATCTGTCCATTTTTTTGAAAACCCTTATTTTGGTCCAAAACTTGACAAAAACGTCATACTATACTATGTAGTACGTCAAACTATACTATGTCGTCCAAAATCTGACCATTTTTTTGAAAAACCTTTTTTTGGTCCAAAAGTTGACAAAAACGTCATACTATACTATGTAGTACGTCATACTATACTATGTCGTCCAACATGTGACCATTTCTGGAAAAAAAAATTTGGTCCAAAATTTGACAAAAATGACATAATATACTATGTCGTCCAGAATCTGACCATTTTTTTGAAAACCCTTTTTTTGGTCCAAAACTTGACAAAAACGTCATACTATACTATGTAGTACGTCATACTATACTATGTCGTCCAAAATGTGACCATTTTTTTGAAAAACCTTTTTTTGGTCCAAAACTTGACAAAAACGTCATACTATACTATGTAGTACGTCATACTATACTATATTGTCCAAAATGTGACCATTTTTTGAAAAAAAATATTGGTCCGAAATTTGACAAAAACGACATACTATACTATGTCGTCCAAAATCTGACCATTTTTTTTGAAAACCCTTTTTTTGGTCCAAAACTTGACAAAAACGTCATACTATACTATGTAGTACGTCATACTATACTATGTCGTCCAAAATGTGACCATTTCTGGAAAAAAAAAATTGCTCCAAAATTTGACAAAAACGACATACTATACTATGTCGTCCAAAATCTGACCACTTTTTTTAAAAAACCTTTTTTTGGTCCAAATCTTAACAAAAACGTCTTACTATACTATGTAGTACGTCATACTATACTATGTCGTCCAACATGTGACCATTTCTGGAAAAAAAAATTTGGTCCAAAATTTGACAAAAACGACATACTATACTATGTCGTCCAAAATCTGACTATTTTTTTGAAAACCCTTCTTTTGGTCCAGAACTTGACAAAAACATCATACTATACTATGTAGTACGTCATACTATACTATGTCGTCCAAAATGTGACCATTTTTTGAAAAAAAAAATTTGGTCCAAAATTTGACAAAAACGACATTACTATACTATGTCGTCCAAAATCTGACCATTTTTTTGAAAACCCTTTTTTTGGTCCAAAACTTGACAAAAACGTCATACTATACTATGTAGTACGTCAAACTATACTATGTCGTCCAAAATGTGACCATTTTTTTGAAAAACCTTTTTTTGGTCCAAATCTTGACAAAAACGTCGTACTATACTATGTAGTACGTCATACTATACTATGTCGTCCAAAATCTGACCAATTTTTTTGAAAAACCTTTTTTTGGACCAAATCTTGACAAAAACGTCATACTATACTATGTAGTACGTCATACTATACTATGTCGTCCAAAATCTGACCATTTTTTTGAAAAACCTTTTTTTGGTCTAAATCTCAACAAAAACGTCATACTATACTATGTCGTCCAAAATGTGACCATTTCTGGAAAAAAAAATTTGGTCCAAAATTTTTACAAAAAGACATGCTATACTATGTCGTCCAAAATCTTACCATTTTTTTGAAAACCCTTTTTTTGGTCCAAAACTTGACAAAAACGTCATACTATACTATGTAGTACGTCATACTATACTATGTCGTCCAAAATGTGACCATTTTTTGAAAAAAAAAATTTGGTCCAAAATTTGACAAAAACGACATACTATACTATGTCGTCCAAAATCTGACCATTTTTTTGAAAACCCTTTTTTTGGTCCAAAACTTGACAAAAACGTCATACTATACTATGTAGTACGTCAAACTATACTATGTCGTCCAACATGTGACCATTTTTTTGAAAAACCTTTTCTTGGTCCAAATCTTGACAAAAACGTCGTACTATACTATGTAGTACGTCATACTATATTATGTCGTCCAAAATCTGACCAATTTTTTTGAAAAACCTTTTTTTGGTCCAAATCTTGACAAAAACGTCATACTATACTATGTAGTACGTCATACTATACTATGTCGTCCAAAATCTGACCATTTTTTTGAAAAACCTTTTTTTGGTCTAAATCTCAACAAAAACGTCATACTATACTATGTCGTCCAAAATGTGACCATTTCTGGAAAAAAAAATTTGGTCCAAAATTTTTACAAAAAGACATGCTATACTATGTCGTCCAAAATCTTACCATTTTTTTGAAAACCCTTTTTTTGGTCCAAAACTTGACAAAAACGTCATACTATACTATGTAGTACGTCATACTATACTATGTCGTCCAAAATGTGACCATTTTTTGAAAAAAAAAATTTGGTCCAAAATTTGACAAAAACGACATTACTATACTATGTCGTCCAAAATCTGACCATTTTTTTGAAAACCCTTTTTTTGGTCCAAAACTTGACAAAAACGTCATACTATACTATGTAGTACGTCAAACTATACTATGTCGTCCAAAATGTGACCATTTTTTTGAAAAACCTTTTTTTGGTCCAAATCTTGACAAAAACGTCGTACTATACTATGTAGTACGTCATACTATACTATGTCGTCCAAAATCTGACCAATTTTTTTGAAAAACCTTTTTTTGGTCCAAATCTTGACAAAAACGTCATACTATACTATGTAGTACGTCATACTATACTATGTCGTCCAAAATCTGACCATTTTTTTGAAAAACCTTTTTTTGGTCTAAATCTCAACAAAAACGTCATACTATACTATGTCGTCCAAAATGTGACCATTTCTGGAAAAAAAAATTTGGTCCAAAATTTTTACAAAAAGACATGCTATACTATGTCGTCCAAAATCTTACCATTTTTTTGAAAACCCTTTTTTTGGTCCAAAACTTGACAAAAACGTCATACTATACTATGTAGTACGTCATACTATACTATGTCATCCAAAATGTGACCATTTTTTGAAAAAAAAGATTTGGTCCAAAATTTGACAAAAACGACATACTATACTATGTCGTCCAAAATCTGACCATTTTTTTGAAAAACCTTTTTTTGGTCCAAAACTTGACAAAAACGTCATACTATACTATGTAGTACGTCATACTATACTATGTCGTCCAAAATGTGACCATTTTTTGAAAAAAAAAATTGGGTCAAAAATTTGACAAAAACGACATACTATACCATGTCGTCCAAAATCTTTATACCCAACCTCCGGATCCCATAGACCTGGTTCTTCCATTGTTTGCGGCAAATTAGAGAAATTAAAATGAACCCACTTTGAATTAAATGAAGCAAATATTTGGATTGTATGTTGTTCATGCTCAAGAAAACGGTATGTGGATCCAAAGATGGACAGGACACATCGAAACATGTACTGAATATTGAATTTTACGTTGACGTTGGATGTGATGCACAAGATATTAAAACACTTTTATTTGTCGCCTTGATCTCTAAAGCTACAAGGAGCTACTGCAGAGTGGCTGAAGAGCCACATGTGGCTCTAGAGCCGCAGGTTGCAGACCCCTGTACTATACTATGTAGTACGTCATACTTTACTATGTCGTCCAAAATGTGACCATTTTTTGAAAAAAAATAATTGCTCCAAAACTTGACAAAAACAACATACTATACTATGTCGTCCAAAATCTGACCATTTTTTTGAAAACCCTTTTTTTGGTCCAAAACTTGACAAAAATGTCATACTATACTATGTAGTACGTCATACTATACTATGTCGTCCAACATGTGACCATTTTTGAAAAAAAAATTTGGTCCAAAAATTGACAAAACGACATACTATACTATGTCGTCCAAAATCTGACCATTTTTTTGAAAAACCTTTTTTTGGTCCAAAACTTGACAAAAACGTCATAGTTAGTAACTATTAGTTAGATAGTTTCTACAACACCCACAGCGAAGAGACATTTACCTCTTCCTTCTGAGCTACACTTTCTGGTGAAAAAGCTGACTGGTCCTCAGCCAACAGTCTCTACACCAGGTGTGTGTCACAGTATATACATATGCAGTTTTATTTTTCTCCTAAGCAGTGTCCACACTATGCACTTGCAACAAATATAGCAAATAAGTGAATAAATGCATGGTGTAACTCTTTTCTTAAATAATGATGTGCTTGTTCTGTGTACAGTCTTTAATAAGAAAAATAAAAACTGTAAATATGACTCATCACTGATGGACTTTTTCATCCTTGTTCTTCTGCTGTTGTTCCCCCACCAGTACTCAGACCAGCCCCTCATACACCACAGCCAGCACCCAGTAAGATGTTTTCATGACCACTACTATGACAAAAGATGTGGCAAAGTTTAACAGAGAGAACTACTGAGAACAACTGCCACCTGCAAATGTAAATCCACCAGACACATGTAAGTAAGTAAGTACATTTTATTTCTATAGCACTTTTCACAGAGGAAACTCACAAAGTGCTTCACAAGATACATGAACAATACAAATAATAATAAAAACATCATAAAAATAAAATACAAAATAAAAACAACAAAAGCAGCAGCACATTTAAGAAATACACCAACATATTTAAAATTCAAACGCCTGCCTGAACAGATGTTTTTAGTTGCTTTTTACAAAAAATGTCAGCAGAGGGAGCAGCTCTTAACTCAGATGGTAGAGAGTTCCACCATTTTGGGGCAACGGACTGAAATGCTCTGTCACCTCTGGTTTTCAGTCTGCACTGAGGAACACAGAGTAGCAGGCTTCCAGCAGATCGCAGTGACCTTGCAGGGTGGTAGAGAGAAAGGAGATCTTCTAAATACGGAGGGGCTTGACCGTTGATGGCTCTATATGTCAGTGTGAGGATTTTAAATTGGTATAATAGGTAACCAGTGCAGGAATGCTAATACAGGTGTGATATGGGAAAATTTGTGGGATCTAGACAGGAGTCGGGCAGCAGCGTTCTGAATTAGCTGGAGGCGATCTAGTGAGGTTTTGCTGAGGCAGGTGAAGAGGGAATTGCAGTAATCAACGCGTGAAGAGATGAAGGCGTGAATGATCATCTCAAGTTCTGAGTGAGATACAATTGACCTGAGTTTTGAAATGTTTCTGAGGTGGAAAAAGCAGGACCTGGTTATAGTTTTTATGGGTTCATCAAAAAGCAACGACTGATCAAATGTGAGGCCAAGATTTCTGCAGCTGGTGCACAAATTGACATGTCCTCTCCCCCAGCAGACAGTCCGCAAAACTGCACAGGAAACATTGGTGCAGCAGCAGCAGCAGCAACAGGAACAAAAACCCCGGCAAACAAACACATGTCTCTCATGTGGCCAACACAAGTCCCGCTACATGAGTGATGGTTCTTCAGTCCAGCACTTTTATCAGCAAGGGCCCATTCAATATTATTACTGCTCCACAAACGTCTTCTGCAACCGTCCACGCCCTTTGGGGGAGAAAAAAACCAAATTGTTTTAGCCCAGGTTTGTTCAGAGCAAAAGATTTGTTTGATAGTTTACACCTGACATTAAAATGTGTCGGTATGTGTCGGGGGGAACAAATACAGTGAAATATCGCAACAGTTTGTGTGACAATTTTGAAACAGCAAGTATTCATCCGTTTTCGCATATATTATTATTATTATATTATTTCCACTGATGTTACAAATAAACATTAAACTTTTTTGTGGATGAGCATTAAATAATAACTAAATACATTAACATTTCAGTCCACTAGATGGTGCCAACTGCTAACTTTCACTAGTGCGGTCAATATAACGCAATATATGATTTAGCAAATATCGTGATAAATCATATCATGGTGTCTCTGGTTATTTTTAAAAGATATATATAAAAAGTAGGGAGGCAACGATAACTGCATTATTAAACCATCACTAATTTAATTGTAAAATACTTTAATAATTGACTTTTCCTTGTTATATTTTGTGTATTGTGATTTGCAGTGGTGTTTAATGGCCTTTAGGGAGGTTGTACAAATATGAAAGTCCATGAATTAAAAAATATAGAATATAAATCTCTAAAAGCCTATGTCCATATCTGGAGGTGTCCTAATTTGCACCTAATTTGTATCTTATCCTAAGTTATGGCTGTTAATATTAAACACCAGCTCTGGTTACAAGGACCCCTGTTTTGTTCAATAAAGGCAAACAAAAGTAAGTAAAAATAACTACTTATATGTATATGAAGTTAGTTGGACAATGAATTGTTAAATAAGACTAAATATGATGAAATGTCTGAAGTGATTTGTTTGGGGGGTTAATAGCATCTACTGTAACAGCTGTACATTTAAGGAGAGAGTCCTGGGTCGGAAACAAACTATCAAAGAATTATGCTTTAAAATATTGATTATTAAGTTAAAATTGACCACCACCACTGAAGGCAGCTCCGCCCCCTGACGAGAGCCGAATAAAAGCCGAATGTTCACGTTCACGCAGGCACTAAATCACAGGTCTATGCTCAGGATGAGAGGGTTAACTCTACTCTGTTTGGTGGGACTCATTGTTGCAGTGACATCAACTCGAGTAAGACTGTTTCCTCCTTATTTTATCTTTGTCTTTTTTTTGTTCTTTTTCCTAAAAATACTATACTTTCTTAAATTTAAGACTTCATATTACATTGAAAAAAAAAAAAAAAAAAAAGATGTGTGTTCATGTCCTTCCTCTGTAACTGCTCAAACACTGATTTTCAGTGGCCGCCGGGAAGCAGGTCACCACTCCGAGGGCATGAGTTCGGTGATACAGACCCGGTGGGTAAACTTTACAGAAGAACGTCCACGACGTCCAGTTTCAATCAAAGTCTGGGTTCAGTTGAAGCAGCTGTGAAGGGATCTGTGTCAAAAACGGAAGAATAAATGCAGTGATTTGATGAAAAATTCTCAGTCAGTGTATTTGACACATTTGTTCCTTTATATTTCAAGGGTAAAACAAGTGAACAAGAAAATCCTGCGCAGATTAGTCAGAACAGAACTTTGACTTTACGACAAACAAACCGAAAAGTCGGTCGATTTTGCCTCACAGAACATTTTCCCGTTAGTCAACAAAAGTGTGAACTTTTGGACTTAGATAGGAAACTGAACGTGTTTATTTAAAACCTTATTTTTGTTTACTAACCCAGATGAGTCACAGACTCCACACACTCCACACACGGATATGTCAATGGTAAAAAATGACTTATTAAATTATAAAAAAAATGTATCTTAATGTTCAAAATTTTAAATTCTTCGCCATATAAAAACTGTTTTTATCTGCTGAGCATTTATGTTAATAGTTAAAAATTCTAATATTTAAATAGTTAAAATACAATATTAAACCAAAAACAAATCATGGATATCAAGATTTGAAAACTATTTTTTAACCCTGTCTTAATGGTTCATTTAAAATGAATAAATATTTAAAATAGTTTTTTAATGAGTTTCGATATTTAAAAAACAAATAAATAAATAATACCTTTATGGTAAAATTTGATCTACATTTATCTTCAAAATTCATGGATATCTTAACAGTTCCTGACCACCATTTTTGTTCTTTGTAACTTTGAGCTGTTAAATGAAGAAGTGAACTGTGCTTCACTTGTTATTCAAGCAAAGTTCCCTTCTTGGGGTCTGTTTTTACAATAGATTTTTTTTGTGTAGCTTCCTGAATATTTTATTTTACAAATTTTCTTTTTTAGATACAAATTCACAAAATATTAAAGGAACATCACACTGCTTTATGCTTGAGTCAAGATTTAAGTGTATTTTAAATAATAATTCAGTATTATGTAAATGTTTTCAGTCGCTAATGATGTATTTTTTTTCTTCCAATCCAGATCCCTTGGTCTCCTCTTGACAACCCCGATGATTTTCCTCCTGATGAAAATGGGACAATGGTAAGAAACGTTTCCACAGTAATCAGTGAAATCAGTGTTTATGCTCTGATGTTCCAACAAAATGGAAATAAAAACAAGCCAAAAAAAAAAAAAACTTCCATTCATTCTCCCCTAAACAATAAGTAAAGACGACTTTTTAAATTTTCTTTTCCTATATTTTATGGGTTAATATATCTACCCCGAAATCTGTTTTTGTTACATTAAATATTGATTTTCTTCACCTGCAGCAGACGGAAGAAGCGTTGAACACTACGAGCAGTAACACTACGAGCAGTAACACCACTTTGCCACCACAGCCAACTGTTGTGACTGAGGTAAAACAAACAAAGGAATTATTCTCACCAATATTAGCTTTGATGACGATGATGAAAAAAAAGAGAGTACCACATTGAAAACTATACGTATTATTGTAATTGTTGCTCATTCTGTCTTTGCAGGACACAGAAACATGAAGACACTAGATTAGACTTGAAGGGCAAACATTATGATTTCACATTTCTGCTAATCTAAGTACCTTCTCAAAATAAAGGTTTCCTACGTTTTTTGTGAGATTGTGTGAAATTTGTTCTCGGGGGGAACAAATACAGTGAAATATCGCAACAGTTTGTGTGACAATTTTGAAACAGCAAGTATTCATCCGTTTTCGCATATATTATTATTATTATATTATTTCCACTGATGTTACAAATAAACATTAAACTTTTTTGTGGATGAGCATTAAATAATAACTAAATACATTAACATTTCAGTCCACTAGATGGTGCCAACTGCTAACTTTCACTAGTGCGGTCAATATAACGCAATATATGATTTAGCAAATATCGTGATAAATCATATCATGGTGTCTCTGGTTATTTTTAAAAGATATATATAAAAAGTAGGGAGGCAACGATAACTGCATTATTAAACCATCACTAATTTAATTGTAAAATACTTTAATAATTGACTTTTCCTTGTTATATTTTGTGTATTGTGATTTGCAGTGGTGTTTAATTTGCGTTTGTGACGTGTTTGTTATTTGTTGGTGTTTTTTTTTAAACTTTTTATGGCCTTTAGGGAGGTTGTACAAATATGAAAGTCCATGAATTAAAAAATATAGAATATAAATCTCTAAAAGCCTATGTCCATATCTGGAGGTGTCCTAATTTGCACCTAATTTGTATCTTATCCTAAGTTATGGCTGTTAATATTAAACACCAGCTCTGGTTACAAGGACCCCTGTTTTGTTCAATAAAGGCAAACAAAAGTAAGTAAAAATAACTACTTATATGTATATGTAGTTAGTTGGACAATGAATTGTTAAATAAGACTAAATATGATGAAATGTCTGAAGTGATTTGTTTGGGGGGTTAATAGCATCTACTGTAACAGCTGTACATTTAAGGAGAGAGTCCTGGGTCGGAAACAAACTATCAAAGAATTATGCTTTAAAATATTGATTATTAAGTTAAAATTGACCACCACCACTGAAGGCAGCTCCGCCCCCTGACGAGAGCCGAATAAAAGCCGAATGTTCACGTTCACGCAGGCACTAAATCACAGGTCTGTTCTCAGGATGAGAGGGTTAACTCTACTCTGTTTGGTGGGACTCATTGTTGCAGTGACATCAACTCGAGTAAGACTGTTTCCTCCTTATTTTATCTTTGTCTTTTTTTTGTTCTTTTTCCTAAAAATACTATACTTTCTTAAATTTAAGACTTCATATTACATTGAAAAAAAAAAAAAAAAAAAGATGTGTGTTCATGTCCTTCCTCTGTAACTGCTCAAACACTGATTTTCAGTGGCCGCCGGGAAGCAGGTCAACACTCCGAGGGCATGAGTTCGGTGATACAGATATACCGGTGGGTAAACTTTACAGAAGAACGTCCACGACGTCCAGTTTCAATCAAAGTCTGGGTTCAGTTGAAGCAGCTGTGAAGGGATCTGTGTCAAAAACGGAAGAATAAATGCAGTGATTTGATGAAAAATTCTCAGTCAGTGTATTTGACACATTTGTTCCTTTATATTTCAAGGGTAAAACAAGTGAACAAGAAAATCCTGCGCAGATTAGTCAGAACAGAACTTTGACTTTACGACAAACAAACCGAAAAGTCGGTCGATTTTGCCTCACAGAACATTTTCCCGTTAGTCAACAAAAGTGTGAACTTTTGGACTTAGATAGGAAACTGAACGTGTTTATTTAAAACCTTATTTTTGTTTACTAACCCAGATGAGTCACAGACTCCACACACTCCACACACGGATATGTTCAAAATTTTAAATTCTTCGCCACATAAAAACTGTTTTTATCTGCTGAGCATTTATGTTAATAGTTAAAAATTCTAATATTTAAATAGTTAAAATACAATATTAAACCAAAAACAAATCATGGATATCAAGATTTGAAAACTATTTTTTAACCCCGTCTTAATGGTTCATTTAAAATGAATAAATATTTAAAATAGTTTTTTAATGAGTTTCGATATTTAAAAAACAAATAAATAAATAATACCTTTATGGTAAAATTTGATCTACATTTATCTTCAAAATTCATGGATATCTTAACAGTTCCTGACCACCATTTTTGTTCTTTGTAACTTTGAGCTGTTAAATGAAGAAGTGAACTGTGCTTCACTTGTTATTCAAGCAAAGTTCCCTTCTTGGGGTCTGTTTTTACAATAGATTTTTTTTGTGTAGCTTCCTGAATATTTTATTTTACAAATTTTCTTTTTTAGATACAAATTCACAAAATATTAAAGGAACATCACACTGCTTTATGCTTGAGTCAAGATTTAAGTGTATTTTAAATAATAATTCAGTATTATGTAAATGTTTTCAGTCGCTAATGATGTATTTTTTTTCTTCCAATCCAGTTCGATTGGACTCCTCTTGACAACCCCGATGATTTTCCTCCTGATGAAAATGGGACAATGGTAAGAAACGTTTCCACAGTAATCAGTGAAATCAGCGTTTATGCTCTGATGTTCCAACAAAATGGAAATAAAAACAAGCCAAAAAAAAAAAAAAACTTCCATTCATTCTCCCCTAAACAATAAGTAAAAACGACTTTTTAAATTTTCTTTTCCTATATTTTATGGGTTAATATATCTACCCCGAAATCTGTTTTTGTTACATTAAATATTGATTTTCTTCACCTGCAGCAGACGGAAGAAGCGTTGAACACTACGAGCAGTAACACTACGAGCAGTAACACCACTTTGCCACCACAGCCAACTGTTGTGACTGAGGTAAAACAAACAAAGGAATTATTCTCACCAATATTAGCTTTGATGACGATGATGAAAAAAAAGAGAGTACCACATTGAAAACTGTACGTATTATTGTAATTGTTGCTCATTCTGTCTTTGCAGGACACAGAAACATGAAGACACTAGATTAGACTTGAAGGGCAAACATTATGATTTCACATTTCTGCTAATCTAAGTACCTTCTCAAAATAAAGGTTTCCTACGTTTTTTGTGAGATTGTGTGAAATTTGTTCTTATGGATTGGCAAAAATCTGGTGACGCCATAAATGAGGTAAAAAATAATGTGAGCGTAAATAATGACACACCACTTTTGAGCTATTCAATATTGTACAAATCTGTTGGTGTCATTATGCAGTCCTTTAAAAAATAGCTTGTCCTGTAAGAATAAGACTTGTGTGCCTGAGGTTGTAAGTTCAAATCTCATTATGATATCTTTGAGTTCAAGATTCAATACAAAGAATTTGTGATAGGGTTAAAAAATAACATAATTTAAAGTCATAAATATGGCAGTGACAGATATTATCTACATCCTGTGTAACTTTAACATTACAAACTTACCCACAAGATGTTTGCTGTAGAGAGATCCCCCTGCCTGCTCCGACCGGTAAGAGTGGAAGGTACCAAATCACAGAAGTATACCATGACCTCCAAATCAATGTAGCTTTGTGCAGGAGCAGCTCCATCTGTAATTATTCAATGTTAGAAATTGCAGCTGAAATTGCAGTCAGGTAAAAACTTTTTTGCTAAAACAGGAACCACCACCACCATGGGAAATGCTGCCATCTGCTGGACGTATCCCCCCCCCCCCCCTTTATCTTTAAAAAGCTGCTGAAAGGATACAGGTTTATTATTTTCATTGCATTGGCAGCATTTTTCATGTTACATCTAATTTGCTGTTACATTTTTACATTGTTGACAGCATAAAGACATTTTCAATGGTTTATATCTGGACAGTTTTTGTCAACATACTATACTAGGATATTTTTGAAGGTTTATATTTGGACAGTTATTGTTGACATACTATACTAGGACATTTTTACAGTTTATGTGGATCATTTTTCAATTTTTACCAATACATTAAAACTAGTTAGGTTACAATGTCATATAAACAGAATGGATTCCAAAATAACTTTCACAGTTAACTTGGGTTTATTAGGTAAATGTCATATTCACTCATATAAGTGGAAAATAAACCCACCATCATTCACAGCCTGTATGCATAACTCAAATTATTTCATGTCAATAATAATGGATAAAAACAATAATAAGGCCAAATTTGCATGTTTTACTTGATTTCCCTGTCTTCTCTATTTTAAAAGTTTTTTTTTTTAAAAAACAAAAGAAACTAGTTAGGTCACCTCTCACAACTAGCTAATAAGTCAACATGTAAAGCATATAGACCTAAAGCAATAAACTGTATTGGCTTAACAATGGTATTTATGTTTGTTTGTGAAAACATCACGACGTAAAGCTGGTTAATAGGTTGTCTCAGTTAACTGTGAGCTAACTAGCCATTAGCCTCATCCCGAACACTTACGCCCATGTAAAAAAACAAACAAAAAAACAACTGCCACCTGCAGTTAACACCTGACACTTATTTTTACCGTTTTAATAATGAAATATTATTGAAAGGAACCGAGTTAAATCTACATGAAATGCCTATTCTATTGAGTTTAAGGTAATACATGATGCTTCCTGTTTACATCTGCGTCATCAGTCCACGAGCGCCGACAGGTTTCCGGTTCCGCTCAGATTTGTAACTTGACGCGCAGTCGCGTGCGGCTGGGGGGTAACAACATGGCCGCGCCGTGGTGGAGGCACTGCCGCAGATGGAGTACAACCTGTTCGAGGGCGTGTTTCGCGGAAACCGTGCGGCATTTTAACGGCAGGGCAGCGGCTTTCCCGGCGTACTCTCCGGGCCGGGCGTCATGGATCTCCAGGCCGGGGAACGAGGTGAGTGCTGCGGCCGGCAGGAGTCAGGACACCAGGAAGAGAAATCTGTCAAACCCGGGAAGGTCATACACATCTACCGAGCCTTTACCCGGTGCCTCTGCCCCGTGGTGTGGTCTTAGCGGTTAACCGATTTACCCCCGTGTCTGTCGCTGTCACATTTCCTGACACAATAACTGTTTTGTAAGTTTGATTTTGCAAGAGTTTCCTGTGTTTTGTAATATTTACCGGAAATGAATGGGAACTTGTTGCAGGGTGGTGGTCGGTCCAACAGAAGCTGCTCCTAAAGGTCAAGACCTTTCACACTGACCTTCTTATCTTCAGTCACCTGTCAAGTTTTCATTCATTCATTTCACTTTGAAAATCTGCATCAGTACACCAGGAAAGTCTATATTTAAAAAGGATCGTCTGTTGTTTCAAAAGATAACTTTAACCAGGATTCAGAGAGTGGTGGAACTCGTCTTGTTTTCCTTGAATATTTGTTTTCTGAATGCTTTTTGTATGTTGTCTTAAAGGCACAGTCACCATCATATATGCAGGAGAACCTGAACATTTTAAACCTGAACAGGTGAGTTGTGATGAGATCCAACCAGGGATCTCAACTTTTCATGCTTATGCCGATGTATTTTTAATATATCATGAGTCTGACACATAATTCAGCGTGTTTCTTTTTTTTTTTTACGTCTCTCTTCAGACACGCGTCACGTCTGCAGTTTCCATCACTCCAGTCATGCTGTTGCAGAACGATACACAGCGACGCAAAGCTCAAAGATCCTTTCACGTTAGCCCAAAAAGACATGGCGACTTTATATGATGACATCAAAAAGGTACGTTATTTTTTTGACACGTATAGTTTGGAATCAATTTCTTTCAATTTCTGACAGAACTGACAGTGTAATTGTGTTTCTCTTATGGCTGAAATAAAAGACACACGTTTTCTTCCTTGAATTGACAGGAGCTGTTTGTGTCCAAAGAGGAGCTGAAGTATTTATGCGATTACTACTTCGATGGCAAAGGCAAAGCAATACGACCGATGATTGTTGTTCTCATGGCTCGAGCCCTCAACATCCACAGCAACAGAGCAGGGTGAGACTTTCACCACATTCACCTGAGCCTCTTTCACCCACACGACTCTCCCTCTCATAAGTGACCCGTGATTCAGTGACTGCAGTAAAGACTCGACCACGCCTCGTGACAGGAGTATTAAAGTTGTGATATGAATCATACGTGCCCGTGTCCTGCAGAGATTTGCTCCCGGGGCAGAAGGCCATCGCCATGATCTCAGAGATGATTCACACCGCCAGCCTCGTGCACGACGACGTCATCGATGGATCAGATAAGCGGCGAGGGAAGAGAACAATCAACGAAGTGTGGGGTGAAAAAAAGGTAAAAATCTGAAACTGGGATTCATCTGTTTGTTTGTTTTTTCTAATGGAAGGAAATGTTAATATTTATTTTTTTACTTTCAGGCAATCCTGGTCGGAGATTTCATCCTCTCTGCCGCCTCCATGGCTTTGGCTCGGATTGGAAACATCTCTGTGGTCAAAGTGTTGTCCCAGGTCATAGAAGACCTGGTCCGAGGTAAAGTAGAACACTTTGGGAATATTTGGTCATTTCTAACAGAAAAAGAAAACGTTCACATTTAAGAATGTATTTATTTTACGATTAATTTAGAAATCGAGTAATTGTTTCAAATAAAGCTGTCAAACATTAACGGTCGTTTAACGGCGTCAACGTTAACGCACGATGCGTTTCCATGACGGCTGACCGGAAAAAGACGTACACGGGTACGCTGGTTATTTGTAGCGCTGCTCTTCATTTAATAAACAGGAGCTAATGGAGCTAACTGGTAAACAGTCTCTGGTGTTGTGACACGTAAACATGACGCCATGTGCGTCTTTTTCCGGTCAGTCGTCATGGAAACGCGTCATGTGTTAATGTGCGTTAACCTATTGCACAGCACTAGTTTCAAACCAGGAAGAGTCATCACAGATAAAGATAGAATATCGATGTATTGCCCAGCCCTAATCATGCAAGTGGATTTAAAGCTTCATGTGAGAGTCTGTTAATATTACTTATACCGTTTTTAAGTCTAATTTCTCTTGTGTTCCAGGTGAATTCATGCAGCTGGGCTCTAAAGAGAACGAGAACGAGAGATTCAAACACTACCTCGAGAAAACCTTCAAGAAGACGGCGAGTCTTATTGCAAACAGTTGTAAAGCAGTATGTACGTTCTGTCTCCGCACAAATATCAAAGATATGGACAGACGACTCGGTCTCTGCTCCTGCTGTCTCTTGTTTGACTGCCTGTCCCTCGCTTGTTGAAGGTTTCCATCCTGGTCAACGCTGATCCCGACGTTCACGAAATCGCCTTCCAGTACGGGAAGAACGTGGGCATCGCTTTTCAGGTACGTCCAGACCTCGGTAATCCCATTCACTGGAATCAGATTAAACAGCGATTGGTAATCTGAGCGTGTCTGTGTTTGTCCCGTAGCTGGTGGACGATGTGCTGGACTTCACATCAGGAGCCAGTCATTTGGGGAAGCCCACAGCTGCAGATCTCAAACTGGGTTTGGCCACTGGACCAGTTCTGTTTGCTTGTCAACAGGTGAGACCAACATTTATCCTTCAGTCTGGAAACATCATGTTGTTGTTGTTTGTTTTAACACAGTCCATCAGTGTCATCTTCTGTCCTTTTGTTGGTGTTTTTTAGTTTCCTGAGCTTCATGCTATGATCATGAGACGTTTCAGCTCCAATGGAGATGTAGATCGAGCCTGGCAGTATGTCCTCAAGGTAGGACCAATCATTTTTGCAGATGAGGTCCTTTTAAATTATTTGAAACATTTGATATTTTTAGGACTTTAGACTGGAATGCGGGAAACAATGTGTTAAACTGTTCTTTTGTTGTTAATTTTAGTTAGTTTATTTGTTGTTCTTTGGATTAATTTAAGTCACTCATATTACTGATGAAGTAACTTGTGTGTCTTCCTGATTTTCTTTATCATATAGAGCAAAGACAACGGAAAATATTCACATTTTAAGAAGCTGAATAATCTGAGAGTTTTAATTATTAAAGAAAAATCTAACTAATTAACCAATGATCAAAATAGTTTGTGGTTAATTTGTTACAGACCTAAAGTTAGTTTCCTGCTGCAAGACACTGTACAACAGCAAAGTAAAGAAGTGAACAAAGTCTTTACATAGTGCACACTTTATCTGATGTAAAATGAATTAGGTTAAGTCCCTGGTCACCTTTATGTAATACACTGACTATTTTTAAGTTTCTCACATAAGTCTGCTTCTCCTGTATTGTCCCTTGCTAAAAGCACAGTGAACTACACATGTATTAGATGAAGACCTAGGACCTGTTTGTCTCGTAGAGCGATGGCGTGCAGCAGACAAACTTCCTGGCGCAGCGCTACGGTCGAGAAGCCATCAGACACATCAGTCTGCTGAGGCCGTCGGCGGAGAGAGACGCCCTCATCCGGCTCACTGAGATGGTGCTAACCAGAGACAAATAATGAACCTCCCTCTGCCGCGGTGTCGACTTCAAGGCAGCTACCAATAGTCGGCCAACTTCAAGACACACACGGACGCGGAGAGAGAGTGAGAGAAAGACGATGGACGTTTGGAGAAAACTCCTTGTGATGGTTTTAGTGCCAGCTTTGAGTGGAGAAAATGGCAGAACACTGAACCAAAAGCAATGGATCAAAACAGCAGTTAGACGTCTGTTTGAACTGTCGTTAATCATCCAAAATTGTTCAGACCTGGCAGTAACCCTGGTAGAATACAGAAGTGCTATTAAAGGTAGCATTGTTTGTTCCTCAGTTAAAATGAAAAAAGTCAGAGTTCCGATCACTAATGGAACACGGCATCTTCAGGATGGATTTGGAGTTACTTAATCTTGGATTAGTTGGGAATGATGTCACTGCCAGGTCTGAACAGGGTCACATAAGTATACAGCTGGTTTGCTCGTCGTGATGATTTTTGGAGGTTAATGTTAAACAATCAGATGCCACTGCTTCTAACAGTACTGTACCTGCAGCTGCGTCACAGTGTCACAGCGACTGTGATTTCAGTCCCCGATCTGTGGAGCCGCTGCACCATCTGTGAAAATTCCACATAACATGCACATGCTGTCGCCGGTGTGTCCGTCCGGATCCGCGCTCGAGTCTCCTCCGAGATCCTTCCACACCTGAAAAGGCCCAACGGTCACGTCTCCTCTTTGACATGTGAAATGTTGGGGGCGTTGACGCTGTAACACAAAGTGTCCTGCAACGACAGAGGCCTTAACATCTACAACTGTGCGCTCAATAAACCAATTCTTTTTTGTTTTTTATTTAAAACCAACCTTTTGCTTCGTCCTCATTTCTTCCTGAAAGTGACCACACACACACATATGCATGTTGTACATAGAATTGTTTATTATAAAAGACTGTACATTCATTTCTCAATCAACACTTTATATGTACAAATGAAGGGCAGGCAGAGAGATAGATTTCAATAATTTCTACCTAATTGTTTTTATGTTTAATTATTTAATTGGAAATACTAAAGAAAAGACGGGGGAAAAAAATGAAGGCGTTATCCTGAAATGCAACCACTGCGAGAAAGACGTTGGATGATGATGTTATGGAGACCTGAGTGAAAGCTAATGTTGATAGGAGTTAAATATGTACAGCCCAGAGGATTTAATGTTTCAAATCGTTCAACGCGGTCCTCGAGCTCGGAGCAGGTCGTCGTTCGCTTTGAGGAGATTCAGGAGGTATTAGAGTTGTGTACTGGTCGACGGTGTGTGTTAATGTCTGAATTGTCGCATGGCAGTGTTTAGTACGGTAAAATCCAGCTATTGTCACTGCACCACCAGGTACCAACATGATCCAACTGACGTTTTTTTTTTTCTGATTAGCATCAATGACAGTGATGTGACAGAATTTTCAAAATAAGACGTGGCAGGAAAGGGGGAGAAATGTGCTCTTGATTTTAAAAATTGGATCTAAATGCAAACGAGAGAAAATTCAATTTCACTTCTATGACTTTAAAGCAACACTATGCAACTTCTTAATACCTTAAACGCAGAGTGCTAATGCTAAGATCTGCCCAGATCAGGTTAAGATTAATGTATTCTTAATGTTAGCTACATAAATACAATTTGATACTCTTCTTCTATGTCTTATGCAATTATGAATGGAGCAGTACCACCAGAAACTGTAGGGGGCCAATAGTTGAAGGGACACGATTGATGTCAGGAATTAAGTTAACTCTGTGCTGCCCTCTAGTGGATGTATTTCTTAACTGTGCTGTTTTGAAGGGGGCAACATATATGAGTCTTGTTTAGTAATGTGGAGGGGCGTTTGCTGCAGTGATATCACTGCCAAGAGTTGCATCGTGTTGCTTTAAGCGCGCAACTCCTCTGGAATTCCTGACCGGTATCAAAAAGTTCTGTGAAAACAACAGTGGAATAGAAATTAAACAAAAAAAAATGTTGTGAATACACTTACAAAATAATGGAAGCATAATGGCAATAAACAATAAAGTTACGTTATTTTTTTTGCATGCTTGAACGCCAAGACTGATCTTCAGGAGTAATGGTTACCGAGACATTTTTACAGTATTTTACCATTAACGGTATCTAAATTTGGGAAATGATGGACAGGCCACACGTTTGTTTTTCCGCACCAATGGGCCTCGTGGCGTCGAGGAGAAATGACGTCGTATTAACGTTCACTGAATTTACACTGAAGTGGCTGCAGCTCACTCTGTACGTTTTATTTTCTGCGCAAACAAATCTTTGTCCAGGCAGGATGTACCAACTGACCATCCTCCAGCTGCGAGCGCGTGCAGTCCAGCTCTTTTGTTGTTTTTACATATTCCGTAAATGCCCCGCCCATATAACACCAAAATAAACTAAATAGATATTAATTTTAATTTTATTTGCAATCATTTAGAGAAAGAACATTCTGTCATATCAAAAAAAAAAGAAAAGAAAGAAAGGGATCATACATTTGTGTCTAAGCGTCTCGGGAGGACGAGTCACGACTGTTGCTGCGTGTGTCTCTCTTGGTGGACTACGATACGACTGAATAAATAGACTGTACTGTTAGCGGCGGCGGCGACGTCCTCTTCAGTCGGCGTAGTGCATGATGCTCTCCACGTAGTTGCCGGGGAACAGGCCGGTGACGCCGTTGCTGACGCCTTCGAACCAGCCGTCGTCGTTCTTCTTGACGACGTAGATGATCGACCCCTCCATGAAACTCAACTCGTCGTCCTTGTCCTGGCAGTAGTCGTAGATGGCAACCACTGAAATCACAGAGGGAGGCTTTAGTCTATATAGTCTATATTAGACGAAATATGCTTGTTTTTCTGGATATTAACACTCTAGGTTTTACTAGATATTAACAGTTGATACAGTATTCTAGTTTTCCTGGATATATTAATTAGGAATGCTGAGTCTGCATTCTTGTTTTTCTGAATATTATTAGTCAGAATCATCATTTTCAAATACAATTTTCCAAATATTTTTGCTCAACTTTGTGTAAATTTTACGCACATTCTTTATGTGAAATTCATCTTAAAATGAGTAGATCGATCTTGGTAAGTAAAAGCTAATTTTCCCATCGACTTCCATTAAAAATAGCCAGTGGAGTTGCCCCCAATGGCTAACTGCATTCAGAACAACAGTAAAAGTGAGTAAAAATTTGAGCAAACCTTTCTCGATGTAGATCTTGGGAGCCCAGTTTGGGTCTCCGTCGGCGTAGGGGTCGTTGTAGTGAACGACGGCAGCGTCCTCCTCCTCGTAATCCACGGGAGGGGGAGGCGGCGGCGGAGGAGAGTCGTCAAACATGGGCATGTCGTCCGGAGGCGGCGGAGGAGGAGGAGTGGGAGTATCGGCAACTGATGGAGCAGAAAACACAGGAAGTCAGATCTTCACTCGCGCTGGGTGTCAGGAGGTCAGAGGTCGACATGCAGCGGCTGAGTCATGCAGAATGAATGATAAAGGCATGCAGAACTGTGTGTGTATGTACAGTTATGCATTACATTAAACCCAGTTTGAGATCTGCATCACTGTTAACAACATATATAACATGTTTATTGCTTTGACTCTTTGTTCCAGTAGCAGAGATTACGTTGCTCTTACATGCGGAGTCATGCTTTTTAGTGCATTTCAGTTTTGTATGACAACATCCACATTAGGAGAAAATCTATAATAATGAATTTTATGTTTGTTTGTTTTTAAACTATAATTACTAGACCTTATCATTAATTAATGTCCACCACTGATGAACTGAAGTAACTTTCAATCGAGAAACAAACCAGCAGGGGGCAGCAAAGGCTCCCATCTTCTCCAAACCTGGCCTTCAGTGAACTTTGGCTTTTTTTCCACCTCAAAAGTATGATAAATCGTGGCTTAAATCTACAGAGTTAATGATAAATTAATTGACCACTAGTTTCATAATCAACTACTGGATTTACTTTTTTTTTAGTATTTGCTCTGCTATTGCAGTTAACTGAATGTCTTTGTTTTGTGGACAAACACAAACATGATCAATATACTTGATTTAAGGTTTGGGAAATGTGGCCCAAACCACTACACGTTTAATCTAAAGAAAATCCAGAGAATAATTGTTAGTCGATGCTCTAATTTCATACATGAACAAGATTCTACCATTAACTATATCATCAAAAAATAAACTTTTCTCTATGACATGGCTCTAAGGAGGCACATTCTTCGTGGTGCGAGAGGTTAGTAGAAATCGATCTCAGACACACAGACAACAAGATGGAAAGGAACAGTGCATGCTGGGTGAGGAAGAGGAGATGGAGTGTGCGCGTCTTTTTGCCTCATCACTTACTGCTCTCCTGCATCCTGGCCACAAAGCCAGTCAGAGGAATCTGTGGAGTCAGCTGGGGCATGGGGGGAGGAGGAGGAGCGATAGACACTGAAAGCCGACAAAAGAAACGACAAGAGAAGCAGAGACAGAAAAAAAATAAATGAATAAAAAGAAAACATCAGTCACCAAGAGAGTGAACCCTAATACCAAGCCAAAAAGAGAGAGAGACTCAGGAAATACTGTGAGCTTGTGAAAACTGAACAGACAGAGTGATGTGCAGCAGTGACAGTGAGCAGTGGAATGCTGAGTCACTCAAATAAAACTGATCGTGGAGTATTTTGTCATTGGGGAGAAAAAAAAAATTGTCACGGCAACAGATCAGACATATGTTATTCAGATTTTAGTGTTTGGTGGGGAGATTTCTCACAGTATCTCAGGATCAACTGTAGATTTTGTTAAATTTCTCATCAATCTTATTTAGGCAAGTCCTGACAGCAGCCACAGGAGGGCACTGTTTGACTCGTCATGGCATTTAACCTGAACCCCTGCTGCTGAACTCTCCCTAAAACCAGCTGTCGATTTTCCCTCACATTAGGGAACACAATAATCCTTAATGATTTTGGTAAAATGTTCCGCTCAGTAGATGATAATCTTATCAGGGAGTCAAGTATTTAATTATCATGTGATCTGTATCATCTGGTGTGATAGACAAAAGGTGCAAACACATGATGAAACTCATTGTAATAAAATGCTTTCACCCACACACATCTGGACGTCATCTGGCTCACACACGATGATCTGATGTCAGTCAGGTGCAGACGCGATTTACACGGCGTGACTGAATCCGGACGCAAGATAAAAAGTTCACTCGACTCTAAATCTTTCTTCTCTCTTAAACTGCGAGTCGTGACACAGCAGGAGAGAGTGCGTGTTTTTTTTTTTTCAAAATGTAATTAAAACTGAATCAGTCTCAGATGTTGCACTGCTGGTCCTGTGTGCGACGTACCAGCTCCACTGAGAATGCAACGCAGGCAAAAAAAAAACATGATACTTGGTGTCTCAAAAGCCACACTAATGTCTAAAATTGCTGCCTTATTCAATGAAAGGTGATGAGTAAGACCAAACACTGGAGAAAGGTTAAAGGTCCATGAATTGGACGTTGCGTGTCTCCAGATCCTGATCACACATCAGAAGTCTCACAACTGAGAGTCTAAACTCTAGCACGTTATAATTTAAAGACGACAAAGCTTTAATTACGCAGAGTGAAATATGTTCACGAGTACACGAGATGCCTAAAGTGACATAATTAGCAGAGACATTGACTTGTGTTTTATCTGCTGCAGAATTCAAGAACAAGGTGTTCAATTTTAAGATTACAAAAGGCCTTAATGTGCACTTTTAGAGTTAAGAGAAATGTCAATAATTCTGATTAAAGCTCGACTTTCAGAAATCAGTCACTCACTTTCAAATAACAGACTGTGGCTAAGACGGTTAACTGATTTTAGTTCTGTGCATAATTTGGAGTAAAGTAAATCACAGACATGAGGGCCTTACTTGAGTTCTGGCCGTAACCAGGAGTGCCTCCGTTAATGTGAGGCTGTTGCTGCTGTTGTTGTTGTTGTTGTTGCTGTAGTTGCTGCTGCTGCTGCTGAAGTTGCTGCTGCTGCTGCTGCAAGGAGAACTGGGAAGTGACCGACGGCGCTCGGCGGTAGGTGCCAGTGGCCGAAACCATAGAGACAGAGGAGTTGGAGGAGTTGTGCCGCGAAATCTGCCGCGAGATGGTTCCAAACTGGGACATTGGAGCGGGACCCAGACCAGGCCCAGGGGCCACAGCTAGAAACACCCAAAGACATGGAGGGAGGAGAGGGAAAGAGAGGATGACGAGGGTTAAAAGAGGGAGAGAGGTGGGAGAGGGTGAAGAAAAGGCACCCAAATCATGAGTTAGCAAGCATGATGTGAGCTTTGACAAACAGATCAGAGCCCAAATAAACAAAAAAAAATCAGAGGAAGCAATGCAATGCAGATTGTAAACCGATGATATTGTTACATTTCATGAAGGAAAATGAAACACAGGAGTCCCAGGATGTTAACAGAACAAACCCTGCAGGTCATGTTTCTTTCAGCACAAAGCAGAGCAGCAACAGAGCATCATTCATCCAACTCATCTTTCACTTTTCAACAGCGAAAGTTTCATTTTTCTCACTCTAATTATTTTGTGCACGTGACGATAAATGTCTCGTGTCATATTGATCCAGAAACACAATGTGTGCGTCAAAGACAGGAAGAGGACACAGAGAGAAGACAATCTAGATGCTTCATGGCCTTGATGCTGCTTTTTATTATTATTTTTAAATAATGATTAGACTAAAGCGCAAAACAAAACCGTTTAGAATTATTGCAGCATCCACTGTGAACAAATATTCAAAGGTTATAAAGATAGTGTGGGCGTGTGTGAAGATGGAGACGAGGAGGTTAAAGGCCGGCCTGCTCGAGTATTTCCTGTTCATATTTCTAAATATCACACAGCGTCTCCAGGGAGGCCCTGTGCTCAGATAGGGATGGGTGGGACGAGAGGAAGTGAAGATTTAGAGGAACACAATCACCTAAATGAGCTTCTCTGTAGTTACATGGGCAGAAATGTTGTTTACTGTGGATGAAAATGTGGTGTTGAAGAATGTACATTTTTACTGGAGCAGCTTTTTTTAACTCAATATGACACGTATATTAGTCTTTAACATTGTTTCGGCGCTTCATTAAGTCTTACAGATGAGCTCCATTAATGTATGTGCACAAACCCAGAACATTCTATTTCACATTACAGGTATAACTGAGGCTAACTTAAAAAAAAAAAAAGAAGAGGTACAGTGTGTAGTATTCAGCAGCATCTACTGGTGAAGTTGCATATTGCAGCTGGATGTTTCTCACCCTTCTCTCCCAAGCATGTCGGAGAAACTATGGTAGCCTACAGGTCTCATTAAAAATCAAAAGGTGTTTAGTTTGCATATGAAAAAGATGGTGCTGAAGAAGATCATTTCACTTCAATCTGATGTAGCTTCGATGTCAAAACTGCAGAAAAACAGGGTTATCAAATAAAAGAGTGACATACCGTACCTGTGCTGAAGAAGCCTCATAGGCCTTAAAAACATCAACATGTTTTATGTGACTCTACTGGTGCAGCATCACATTTGTCAGGTTTTAGTTCATGTCCTTGAATTTTTGAGGTTGTAAACATGGATAGAAACAGATTCAATATTTCTTGACATACAGCGAACAGCTGCTTGAGACTAAATTTAAAAAACAATTCTGAAGTTGATAATTGACTGCATCTTGATTTTAGTTGAAAGGAGACTTCTTTATCAGCCAATAACGGACAAATAAAGAAGTAGAAAGTAGATCACCACCACCACACAGGATGAAGACCCAATTTAAAAAAAAAAGCCAGTGCCTTTTTTTATATATGAAAACCACACAGTAAAGGCAGAGCAAACAGAACTTGTTTTGTTTTTAAACAGAAGCAGGTATACAGTTTGTTCACACTGCAGGGCAAGCAAACACAGAGCTGAACAGCCAGCATATTTTGGCTGATGTGTTTGGGTCAACAAGTTTATTGGCCGAGAGAAAGTACTAAAGTTCTTTCATTTGATTAAATATGCTTGCCTAGTAAGCACATAGTTTTTTAATTGTTAGGAGTGATATATTCTGCCAGTTTGTAAACCACTCACACCACATTCCATTGAGAAAATCATCATATTTTTTTTAGCTATTTGTTGCCTCATTCGGTAAGTTTGTGTCACTTAGATAATTCAAAACAAAGGAAATCAATCGCAGAAGTCTCAAAATAACATATTGGAAATTAATAATGGAGGCAGCAGTGGCTCAGCAACTCCTGCGTGATGATGATTTTCTGAATGGATTTTGGTGTGGGAAAGTGAGCGGTGACACAAGCTTCACAAAAGGCTGTTTAACAGAGAGGAAACGTGGAAAACATCTGATTTTCTGTGCGTCTTCTCTGGGAGCCATGTTCGTGAGGGTGCGCCTGGTAAAGTCAGTAGTGGTCGTATCTCATACATACATTAAAAAAACAAGATAATCCAAGCTATATCTTCGTATGAATTTAAACAAACGCATCATAATGTAACTGGCTGCAGCTCCATGACTCTAATGATGAAGACGAGCCTCTTTAGTTGCAGTGTGTACAAACAGACACCCACTCATATTCACCACAACCCAATCATTTTGTGCCACCTCCACCGTGAGAAGATCATAACAGACGTGCTGATTTGTCCACCCCGCCACACAGCAGAGACGTCAGGGTTCGGAATAGTCTCACCTAAGGGTGGTGGTAGTGGAGGTGGTGGTGGCGGCGGAGGTGCTGGGGGCCCGAACCCCATGATGGGAGGAGCAGGTGGAGGTAGAGGAGGGGGAGGAGGAGGAACTCCCGGAGGAGCACACATGGGCGGGACTGGAAGGAGTGTTTGCATTTTAGTTTAAACCGTGAAAGCTGCCTCCTGCACCTTGACTCTGTTACATAACATCACTTTGCTCAAGAACACTGTGGCGGTGGGGGAGCACTTTGACTCCACACACCCTGACACAAGTCTCTGTGGTAAGAAATGAGTGTTTCCATGGCGACCAGCTGGTAATGGAGAGCTGTGGTGAGTCTTCTGTTGCTGGCAACGAGGCCAAACAGCTACTTCAACCAGAAACACAAATGTGGTCAGTCCCTCCAGGAATTTGCAATCAACACAAATTCAACCAATTACCGTGACTTTTTAATGCAACCTTGCATTTTTGCCAAATCACCGCAGCCTTTGACCAAAGCTATATAGTTTTTCTACAAGGCAAATCACTCATTCATCATGGGTCATGTCAAGAGACAGGACAATACCATTTACACAGGGAGATGTTGCATCCAGCTGTTGCAGGACACTCAAACTCATGATCAGCATTACATACTGTATATGTAGGGCGGCAGCTGACAATTATTTTCACTACTGATTAATCTGTCCATAATTATTTAGATTTATTTATTAGTTGTTTGGTCAATGAAAGGTTAGAAAATGTTGAAAATTGTAGATGGGTGTTTACCAAAACTTAAAATAAAGATGTCCTGCTGCATATCTCATTTTAAAACCACAAACCAAATCAATTAGTCATCTATTAATCTTTGCAGCTCTACATACAGCAACAACATAATTTTTACTAGTTGTATGCTCATTTTGACTTGTAAAAGGTAAAAAATATGTAGATATATTGTTTAAATTGCTCAGGACAGTATAGCCGTGTTGTTAGCCTTTTTTATTTTACATTATATGGAAACATAAATCATTGAAATAATATGCATTTTAAAAAAACAGCAGCAAAATCTGGCATTTTTGGTCACAACAATCACAAAAACAGGCTGCAGAATCCCCGAAGCACTGATATGTAAATCTCTGGCACGTGTATAGTGTGATGTAGTACTACGAGAAGCCTACGCGTGTTGCTATGTGGTAGTTACTGTTTCACTGTACAGGCACATCACAACATGGCCTATTTACACAGTAAGATAGAGAATGAGCTGTGCTTAGAACACAAAGGGTCTCTGCATAATCCCTGCCTGGTAAACACAGGCTTTGTGTCGTGTTGTCTCACGATCTGCAAATACATCATTCATTTTTGCCTCGTCGAGTGGTGACTATAACTCTTATCTCACGCTTTAAAAAAAATTAAAAAAAATAAATAAACATATCTCCTCTTTTCGGTGCTCCATATTTCATACACTTTCCCTGAGGGCTGTGCTCCATATACAAAATAAATCCTGATCTAATTAATTTTAGTTCTTAGACAAAAGAAGTCATTTGAAAACATCACCATTTTAAGATTTGATGAACATTTATCCAACGCTTTCTGACATATTATGGACCAAACAACTTATCGATAAAACAATATTAGGATTAATCAATGAAAATAGGAAGAAGATCATTAGCTGTGATATATTTATGCATTTAAGACCGTTATGCCTCATATTTAAGGGATGTTTTTTCTCTGTTTACAAAGTGTTGTTATTCGTCTACAAAGTCAGTATTTTTTTTTATTGTGATAATGTTTTTGGACATATCACCCAGCCCTACTTTTGCTCCAGCCAGCATATTCAATGTGTGTATGTGTTTTTTTTAATGGCATCATATACAGATAAGGACTTGTGGTGCATACTTAGAGGCAGTATGTAATCTTGCATGGCAGTTATTCCATCTGTGGTTTCTTTAAGTGCATAAAAGTAAACTGGCTGAGGCAAGACAGGTATGTGCACTCTGCAAACAGCTTAGCCGTGTGTTGACATGGTTAAGCTGCCTGTTACTGTTTGGAAATTCTAAGTCATCCCTTTTTCCTCAGGTCAAACAGTAAAAGAAAAAAAATTGATTGTGTATCACAGCAGATATTTGCTAATAAAACAATTATATTTAAAATAGTCTTGTCAGGACAGAAACTCACTTAAACCAGAGTTGGAGCAAAGGGAAGGATGAATATCTAATTTAACCATATTTAGCAACTTTGTAACACAGTTTCATTGCAGGATTTTCAAAAAGCAAACTGAGAAAAGAAAACTGGTTGAGTATAATCCTCCAGAATCCAGTCAGTATTTCAGAATTCACAAACCCTGACACAGGATTTCAAAACCACTGCCACTTCAGTAGCATAAGCACACTAATATACTTTTACTGTTACAGTTGCACTTCTGTCTTATTTGTTTCATGTTTAGTCCGTCGTACACAAAGAGCAGGGGTCTCAAATTCAAATGAACTGGGGTGCCAAAGAACATCTAGTCTGGGCAGGAAGGGGCCGGTATATCATGATACTCCATTATGATATGAAAATAATTACATTTGTGACGATATTTCACAGAATTTCAAAAATAAGTGTTTGATATATGAATCTATAAATACCAAAAACAGACAGAAATAACTCATTATAACTCGACTTTAAGTGAATGCAGCATGACTTCCCATGTTAGTGCAGTAAGTAGTAGAATCAGTGCTCACCTGGTCCTGGCGGTGGAATGGAGGGTGTAGGCACTGCGATGGGAATGCCGATTCCACTGCTGCCGCTGTTCTCCCTGCTGCTGCTTCCCCCACTGCTTCCACTGCAGAGACAGAAGAGAAAGGGGACATGGGTTTATTCAGGGCAACCTGCTCAGCATAGACACACCAGGTGTATATACATGTGTAAAGACTCCACTGCATCTGAGCTTTTGTCCTGTTTATAACAATAAAACTGCAAATATCACAATTTTGTTTTTACTAGAACTCTTACATTTTTTGTATATATGTCCATACTGATTGACTCATGCTGTGTCAGCTTGTTAAGGCTGAGCTGCAGAGAGACACACCCAGGTGAGCCAGACAACAGACACTCTACTGAAGATTCAGGTCATAAATCAGCATAACAGACTAAACAGGAAAGGATCCAAAGTTTTAATGTATATTTTTTTGATTGATTGATTTGTTTATTCAAGTGTCAAACACCATGGTGCCCAGCCCTCATGGGCTTATTAGACACTACAATCATTTCTCAGTTATTTCCAGATACGATATAATGTATAACTTAATTTAAGTATTATGTGGGCCCTCACAGCCACTATGCTGTGGGACAACCCCATGGTTGTGCCAGACCTGCCACACTGGTCGTCCCAGTCCAGCATCACTCTCATCTCACTCACACACACACACACACACACACACACACACACACACACACACACACACACACAGGTGAGCTTGAAGCTCACTTGTTCATAACTGAAAAAAAGCTACCCTCCCTGGAGCCACAAAGTAAATTCTACACTAAAATGAACAAAGTTTATTCTTAGAATGTTATGACTTTACACAAGTGAGAAGAATGGACTTCCATCTTAGCCCAGAGAATAATGTTACGATGAAAAGACTCAGAGCTGCTTTCCTTCAAAGCCTGGACATTGTTTATGAGGCTTTAGATGTGCAAAAAAAACCTGGAGCATCTAAAGAGCATCCTAAAGAGGATTAACATGAGGTCCTCTGTAATCTAACATAATATGTGATTTTAGTTTCACGGTCTTGTCGAAGAATTGCAAAATTAGGACAATTTCTTAAAATTGACATTGGTCGACCTCTAGTACAGATGTCAAAATGTAAAAAAATATATAGGGCAGTTGAAATATTTAACCTCTGCAGTTCTGCCTCCCTGCAAGTAAAAACAGTTCCATTTATATAATAAATACAGTTAAAAAGCTTGGATTAAGCCTTGGATTAGGAGACAAACTTAAAGTGATTCTTTAATTATTTTCTAAAAGAGTATTTGAGATAAACCATAGGTTAAGACAGGAAATTACAGCAGAGGAAGAGAGAGATGGTGTTAGTTGGAGGATGTTGTGGTTCACGGCTCTGTAACCCAGGCAACTTCTAATCACTGGTAAAATAGTTTAAATGGAGGAAGGATGACAACGAGTAAATGGGGAGACAAACAGTTGTTTGGGCAGGCCATTGTTTTTGTATAGTTACATACACATTATACAGTACAGTGTGTGTATATATATATATATATATATATATACACACACTGTACATTCATCCATTATCCTCTGAACACTTTATCTTGGGTGACTGATGTTATCCTCTCAGCTGATCTTGTCAGTCCCCATTTTTCAATTAAAAACTAAAGGTGACAGAGCTTTTTCCTCTGCCCCAAAGCTCCAAAGATCTGGAATAATCTCCAGTCCTCTATCACAACGGATACTTTTAAATCTCCTTTTTTTTTTTTTCAATCATGCTTTTAATCCTGGTGTCGTCTGATTCTATGTAACTGTAAATGTGTTATTTGTTACTTGTACTTTGTCTTATTTTGATTTGGTCTAAACCTTTTTGGCTTAACTCCTGCTTTGAATGTGTTTCATATATAAACAAGACTTGAGTTGACAAATCAAGTATTTGGATTAAAATTTCCATCCAGAAAGAATCTGAGTTAGAATTCAAGTTTTTGTGACGCAACACTTGAAAAACAAACATTTATAAAACAGATTGCATTACCAGGCCTCTGCAGTGAGGACATTTTCTTGAAACAGTGATACCTGCATGAGGCAGATAACAGCGGGGAAACAAAGACACTGTTTGGTTATTGAATTTTGGCTTCTGTCGAGGATGACAGAGATTGATGAGCTAAAAAAAAAAAAGAAGCACAGCCAAATGTGTAATCCAATAGTCATGCCACAGCAATATCAGCAGGGCGGCAGAGTCTGAGTCTGCTAAAGTAATATTAGAGCAGATGAGTAACAGTGATGTGGCCTGTGTGTTTTCTTGTTGCCCCACAAGGCCATTAATTACACACAGACAACCTGGAGTTTGGATTTCATTGAGAAAAGAAGCAGCAGCAGCTCTGACAACAGACAGCAGCTCCCGTACAAACACACACGAGCCGGGGGAGAGAAGTGGTGAGAGGCGAGGGTAGGCAAAATACAAAGTTATGTAATATTTATGAGCATCACAGTCAGCGTAATAAGCTTTTTAGCTAATGAGGCAACTTCACTCACTCGTAACTCACGTTTGATCACAGCGTCCGCAGCTTTTTCTGCGCTGGAGAATTTTGGGAGGCGTGTCCAAGGGTTTTGAATGCTGCAGTTGCTTTTCTTTTTTCTTTTTAAACAGTATTTGATATCAAACGCTTTTACAGATATGAATCTGTGATTCAAGACTCAGTGAAAAACCAGTCAGACAAGTGCTGGATTTAGTGCAGCGACAGAGGGAGAGATGTGAGATGCTATAAGGCCTTACCCACAGTGAAACTCAACCTTTCCTAATCAATATTTTTGGTAAAACAGCATCAATTCAAGAAATAGCTTCATTCAAATGAAACCACACGAAAACAACCACAAAAATGGAGAAGAAGATGTTTTAGGGATCCCATAAACGCTTGTTACATGTGGATAAAAAGACAAAAGGACACGAAACATAGTAGCATTCTCATTTGTACAGGACCTAGAAGTTGGACATGAGATTCTGTTGGTTGGAATACTAAATCCACTCGTATCTTTACAAAAATGGGATAAAAAAGACAAATGCTAGATCTTACTTTCTATTAAAACCTGTGTCATCAGGCTGTCGATTTTCCAGACTTTCATCCATAAAACGAGTTCTGCAGGATTATTATCTTCAGTTTTATTGTGTCAGCAGGGGGCAACAATGTAATCGAATTGATATCAAGAGTCCAATAGTGAGCTGCTCCCTGCTTGATACTTTTAATTAATGGACTTATTTTTTTTTCCTGCTACAATCTGCTCCTTATTGGAGTATCATGATTTTGTATTTTCTTTTCACTATTTTTCTTTTACAACTTTTTGTTTTTGATAAATACTCGAACAAATATTGCAATTACACATAGCTAAAATGAACAAAAAGGATTGGTTCAGTGAGTCTGTTCTTTTAAAGATAAATATTTACCCCTGCATTAGGGCTGCAATTATTGTCAATCATTATTAGGCCAATGGTGTCCCAACTGCTGTTTTCAAGTGCTGTGCTGATGGAGTCACATTGTTTACGGCACTGAAATTCAAATCCAGTTATTTTCCAGTCTGCTATTTCACAGCTATAAAAAGATTTTCACAGGGACAAAAGCTTTTTTTTTTTTTACTGTGATTTTAATTATTTTACTGGTTAATGCAGTGCTCATCGGGATGGTGCTGGGATTTTATGATCATCAGTTAGAGACAGATTCCACCTATTTTTTTTTTTCCGTTACCTGAAGACCCTGTGCATCTTCGCCCTGTGTGGCAACACTGCAGTGTTCTCATTAAAATTAATGAGGCGCCTTTGTCTCCTCACTTTGTGCTGAGGTCATACTGAGCATGGTTTAGCAGTCAATTTACAGTCGTATAAAACTGTGAACAATAGTAATAAGCTTCTGTGTGAACGGGTGAATGAGTGTGTGCATCCTTTTTGTATCTGTCTGATCTCATTTACCTGTGTGTGCGTTGCCTCTGGTTGAGCGAAGCCGTGCGGCCGGGGCTGTGCTGGCTGCCCATCCGTGCAGGGCTGGTCATATAGTCGTTGGGAACTGTGGGCGGCTTCACCGGCTCCAGAGTCTTATAGGACGTGTTGCGGCTGCAGTAGTGTGAGAGAACGGGAAAACAAAGAACAAAATAATGATAAATCAAAGACAAAGAAACATCATAAATCAGATTCTAGCACCACTTTTGTGAGTGAGTGTTCACTGGAGCGTTGTAAATCCAGTTTATACAGCTGGATTCTGCAGAATGTGCAAAGTTTACTCGGATTAGAGTCGCCGCTCGCTGCTGCATCAGATGACAACTGGCGACATCAGCACATGACCCCTGTCTCGATTAGATGATGTGAATACATTTAGCATAAACTTCTACACTTTTTCCTGCATCCCCCAAAGTTCTTTTTCACATGCATATGACCAAACCCGATTTGAACAAGATACACATCCTGGATTTTTTTTCCGAGCCGAACAAATACCTGACACGGTTAGAGGAAGCTGAAACTTTTCTGACTGTAACGCAGGTGGTTGTTAGCCTCTATTTAGGGTTGTGATATTTGACAAAATGTATCATTACATACAGGAGGAAGCTACTACTGGCCCCATGAACACACACACACACATGCACGGATACACACACCTTATAAGTTATCACCAGCATTTATGAGCGCAATAAAATTTTAGACTAATCATTAAATAACAATTAGTTCTCCTTTCGTTACAGATGAAACTTAAACTGTATGAAATAACTCTTTACATAATCCACTCATCGTGGTTTATTTTGAGACAGTGTTGCGTTCACTGTCCCGCTTTAAACAGAAAAATTAGGTCAAATTACTTGGCGTTTTCTGCTTATTTTCACATATTTGTACTCGTTATGCATCTGTTTATTAAATTTCACACCGTATTTTCAACAGTGCTGAAAAAAAATACCATTAAAATTCACTTTATTTTACTCTCTCTGCTCTAATCACAAATGACACCGTTAACCGGTTAAAAATAACGTCCCATTGGCTCAGTTTGCCATTGAAGAAACAATCAAATTAACTTATGCACATGCCTTGTGTCTCTCCCACCATCAGTGTTTGATAATTAGTTGACTTTTATGATTTTATCACGGAAATGTGAATCTTACCCGAGGGTGCCACGCCCCGACATGGGAGGACTCGGTGGCTTCTGCGTTGGCGGATTGGTCCTCGATAGTGTTCCTCCTCTAATGGCCTGATTGTTTCCATGTTGCTGTGGTTTAAAGAAAAGAAAAGAAAAAAAAAGGAAGATCCTTATTCGAAACAGACAAATAACTTCAGACACAAAGAGCATGATTACTACTCGTGTGACAAGAATCAGATGTTGTAGGCTGCCCAGATAACAGCTCTTCACCAGCTGAACTGAGTTACGTAACGGCACCACAGCTTCATTCACTCAGTGTGATTGCAGTTTAGACACATTTGTGTTGTTACAGTACATTTTCTTGCATAACACCTGGAGCCTAAACTGCTTGTAATGTAAAAAAAAAATCATAACAAGCAAAACTTAGACAAGAATCAGCATAATTTACTTTGTTGCAGTATAACGTACAAAGCATAAAGAATATATAAGAGCTGTCTGGGAAGCCTACAAACACTTTAAATGAACTAATATACAGTTATGGACGACAACATGACGTGTAAATTAGACAACAACATGTACAAAAGGGGTCAACTGACAGGGAGGGAAGTGTATTCTAGATTTAAAAAGGACTACAGGTCAGTTAATGGGAAATAACATAGGAAGTCGTGACAATAATCACATGTAAAGGGGGTTGCAGGGGAGTTCTATCAATAATACATTACGGTAAAATGGGTCATGTGACAAACAAGACTTACCTTGGCTTTTAACCACTTAAGCGTGGGCAAAAAGGAGGAGAAAAAAACAGACAGAAAGAGGGCACGTCAAAACGGACATGTTTGAACGGATCACAGGAGGTCAAAGTACAATGACGTCTCATTGTATTTAATTACAGTGAGTAAACATTTAGCAAGACCTGGGCAGGTCACACAAGCAGAGGGAAACACTGTGGCTTCAGACTGTAGCTCGAACCACACCCAGAGTTCAGAGCCACACTGAACTGATCTAACGTTTATTGTGCATGAATGAAACCAGTTTTATCTATCCAAGACTCCCTGTCATTTAGAATTTCACCTTATTTCATCATAAAGCTCGGTTATGTAATTCTTCTGAGTACATATCTTCATATGTTTTTGTTTTTTTAGACAAAGATCCAGGTTATTTTTAATCCTGGCTGCAACAAATGGAAAAAAAAACATTACAGTAATTGTATGAAGTGATGTCAAAGAGAATATAAATCCAACATAGCAGCGGGGATGATCTGCACTTTGACAACTGCAGAGTCAAGTGGCTCATCTATAATGCAGAGTCCCCGATGGCCTTTGCAGAAAAGCATTGTAGCATCACAAGAGAGAAAGAGAGAGAAGGAGAGAGGATGAAACCAGAGGCAAGAAAATTCAGCGCATGGGTCATGATCTGAAAAAAAAGAAAAAAAACAACCTTCTGTGCAGCTAATTAAACATCCATTTTATGTTCAAATGTCACATTATCAGAGCTTGACGAGATTCAATTCACGATCTAGGTCATACTGACCGCCTTCCCTCATCTTTGTGGCAACTGCTGTATGTCCTTGTTATGTATCACAGACCATACAGTCAGCGAAGGCTTCGCAGGGGTGAAAATCCACAGTGCTGCAGTCTGGTGGAACTGGTGGAACATTGACTATAGTAACTGGTGACATGAAGGATGTCCATAACTCTGTAAACTCAAATCCAGGACTTGGAAACTGACTTAGTGAACTTGTAATCACCTCCTAAGTTATGTGACTGAGTTCAGGGAGATTTTAAATCCTAACACATGAAATCAAACCCCACCGCAAATTCAGATTACAGCTGTTTTAGTCTTGAATAATCAAGTAATCTTTTGGTCCAAAAATTGTCAGATAATGTTGGAACAGTCCTTCCCAAACCTCTAAATATGTTTTGTTTTGTCCACAAACCAAAATGATTCCACATTTAAGGATTTCTTTGTTATATCGAGCAAAGAAACCAAACAAAATATCACACTTAAGAAGCTGAAAAATCAGAAAACATTCTGTAGCCCTAAATCAAACAAAATAATTCGATGCCCTCAAAACTGCATGTACAAAAAAAACAGAAAAAGGGACAAAAACATTACTTTTTTAAAAACCTTTCCTGTAACTTACTGTTTTAAAGTACATCACACTTAATATCCAGCGAGTGCAACAAATGACATCATCGTCCCTTAATTCCTGAAAGCCCCACTGACGAGATTAAGCATCAGCTGACTGGAAGACTAAATTTTGCCTTTCGTATTAATGCCAAAAAACATTATGTCACTGTCAGGACACCTTGAGACGAAGCAACCTGATCTGTCAATGTCACCTGCTATATTCCTGATGTGGCCAACTGATTTCACTGATTAACACTGTGAAAAAGAAGAATTAGATTATTTGACAGATTAATTCCAACTTCTTATTTGTCTCAATTCCTTCAGATCCAGCTCTGGTTAAATAATGCATACGAGGGGCTAGATGGTGTTTATCTTCAGTTTTACTGCTCTGGTTTGGTGTTTAACTACACAAACACTACGAGTGGCCATAAAACCAATTCAGCATTTAGGCCAACACAAACACTCGCATTTACCAACAGCAAGTTTGACAGTTAACTGGAGCCAGTGGACATGATTTAAACTCCCATTAAAGTATTGATTCTGGTCAGTAAGTAAACCATGGCTATAGATATTTTATACAAGCCAGGCTTATGTCCAGAGCCATCACAGGACACTGTATGAATAAATATGGAGTGCTGATGGTGAATATTGATCGGCTCTTTAGGCTGTGACATGCATATGTGATGTGATGTACTTTTGCAAGCACCTGTGGGAGTGTGTTGCAAACGCAGTGCAAATGTGTGAAGACGAGAGGAAATTGACTGATATTCAGAGAGGAGTTGATGCCTCATGTTCTTAAAATAGATGCAAATAAGTGTCTCAAAACAAACGTGGAGTACGGTGCATTAAACTTTGTGTAGGTGCCGAAGAAATCCCAAAATGATTTATTCATTCATGAATTTGGATTATTTTGATAAAAATAATTCCACTTCATATTCGTGCGTTTATATATGAATTTGCTCTATTTATTCCTGGAGAATAAATAGAGAATAGTCCTTAAAGGACATAAAAACATGGGTCATTTCTAGCCTAGATCTCCAAATCTACCTACAAAATACCTTTTCGCTGTACTGTCAATACACACAAAAATAACACTATTTTTTTTGCTGTTATGATCAGCTACACACTATTTTTTAGCAACAGGAAGTCTCTGTACCTAACTGTGGGTCTAAACAAAGTGTTTTAACACATAAAAGGGAAAACGATTCATGCATAATTTGGCTTTATGGGTTCTGTTAGGAGGATTTAGGACCTTGAACGATCTAATTAAGCTAAACCAACAACCTCCAGGCACTAGCTTATTACTTAGCACAAAAAAGTGCTACATTCCTTCATACAAATGTATTCCCACAAATGTTAAGCACTTGTTTTAATATTGTTTTTATTGAGTTTTAAGTACAGGATCTTCATAATAATTTGCGAAAGTGGTGGGAAACGCGACCAAATAACAAGCATCACTCCGCATTAGCCATCACACCGTTTCACCATGACAGAGCAGTCTAATATAATTCCCTACACAATAAATGGAGAGTTGCACAATGGCTTTTATCCTGCCTTATCAATGCCTGGAACACTTCGGGATGGTTATGGCGGCTCTAATCCAATCTGCTGGACAGTTACCATTGATTGGCTGATTGATGGAGCTTCAGGGAGAGGACGGAGATCGTGAAAATGCCTGCGGCCATCAGGAAATGATGTCATTACCACCGCTGTCAGTACGACCCACTGACCCCTAACAAGAGCCCTGATGGCAGGGAGGAGGGGGAGATGTTGCCCTTGGATCATCACAATTCAGCACATCTAAAATCAGCTTTTATACAGCCTTTCAGATGGTGCAGATGTGATCTTTCCCTCTAATCCAATTGTAACAACATCATTCCTCTGTGAAGGTTTAGAGAAACTCAAGAACAAGATTACAAGAGTGGACAGGGCCTAAGTGCCTTTAAAAACGTCTCACGTCTTTCACAGCGCTCTAAGAATAGAGCCATTTTTTCTGAAAGCTACATGATGTAATCGCCTTTTTAGCTCCCCTACACCCCCCAACTCATTCCCACCAACCCACGCTGGAACATATTCCTGTAGGGTCAGAAAAGGTGCACAGTGAAGATGAAAGAGAAAACACAAGAGATATAAGAGTACGAGTGTGAAAACAAGTCAAAGTGGGCGAGAGAGAGACAGAAGAGTGGGGGGATACAAATACCTCTGGCAAGAAAGAAGAGAGGAAGGGTCGGAAAAAATGTAGAAGAAAGTGGTTCAACAGGAGAGGATATAAAACAATATAAAACTAGGTAAATAAGGAGGGATATGCTCACCTTCACACCATGGCCAACATCGTCCAGTACATTGTAGTCAATAGGCTTCCTGATGTACCTGACAGGCCGCTCCACATTTGCCGGCGCTATGATTTTATGGGTCCTCGCCGTGTTCTTGTTGGTGGTCAGGATCCCGATCTCTCGCCTGGCCACCTTCTCTTTGTGGATGTCCACAGTCTGTGAACGACACGGTGAGGAGGGGAGTGTGATTGATTGATTGATGCCACAACAGAAACACAATGATGTCCAGTGCAACAGGGTCCACTGGGACCCAATGAACATGTCATGCAGCAGGTTTTAATTCAATCATGAGGTTGTGCTTTTCATCACTGGGGTCTTAATCTTTTTACAACAACCAGTGCACACAAATAAAAATCGATTGTGGTGCAGACAAACTAGATCCTGGAGAGAATGATGGCAGGAGGCCTGTTCATGTGAACATTTCTGAAATCATTGAATTGGTATGAATGAGTTCATCGTCTTATTTCACCAGATTGCTCAGGGGACATTTGACAAATGTGAAAGATATCGAGTGATGTTAAGAACCTAATTTTAGAAAAACAAGAACACTGCGTACATTTGAAACTGCAAGTGGCAAATTACAATGTATTATTTATTCTTCTAAAGACCAAGTGGGACTCCCCGAAGAAATGTGAAGAAGAAAATGTTCACATAATTACCCAGCCATATTAAAAATGAATCTCCTGGCTCCTCTGTGAATAACAACTCAGATATCGTATTTTCATCACCATCATCGCTGGATGCTTATAGCCAATATTTGATTATATCTGTATGTAAAATGTTGAAAAATGGATTGGTTACTGATTGGTACATGTGGTGGTCAGTTCTACAATAAATGATTATCAATGTTATCAATTAATCTGTCAATTTTGTCTTAAACAAATGTTTAATCCTTTGGTCTATGAAATAATTCAACAATATTCCCTATGGTTCATATACATGTCGACCATTGTGTTTAAAAATGTCTGCAAAAGGGATGAGCATGACAAAACGTTAAATAGTTAATGTGACTATTCATAATTGTATTCAAAAGTAACAAAACTGAATCAATGATTCCAAGGATTTAAAAGCAGCAGAAGCAAGCACTTTATCAGTGGTTTCTTGAATGCATCTTGAAGCTGCTCTTCTAAGCTCAACAAGCTATAGATCCCGCAGAAGTGAGGACATTTACCAGGGTCTTCATATGCATCTCATCAACTGCTCCTCCTAGCTCAAAATACTGTGAACCCTGCATTATTTTCATTAGCTCTCATGCAATGGAATTTCAATATTCGATGAATAATCCTATCAAGTATTTGATTTGCATCTTTGCTAGAAATGCCCGTCCTTAGTCTGCAAACCATTGCTTGGATTCTAACTCCCACCAAGTCGCTAGGAGCCCGGGAGCAGCTGCCCTTCCTTTGACAGATGAAAGGCTGCAATGTCTGCTGAGGGCAGACCAGTAAAGCGATGGGTCTCTCACAGTGAGGAAGGAGCGAGCGGCCAGCACCAACAGAGGATTCCTTTCATTTCACAGGGATCTGGAGCTGGACTGAGCACTGTCTTCTTATGCAGCACTGTTCCACTGTATGGCCGACTTAGCCTTGAAGTATCATTCGTCCCAGAGTTGAGGACACGGACAACACTGTGCGGATTAAGTCAGAAACTGAGCTAAAGCTGCACAATGCCAGAAAATGTGACATTAATGAGATATCGACCTGAAAACTGACAACTTACACTGTTTACAGGCTGGAGCAAAGCAGATTTTACCGGCCATCACACCCAAGGATGCAAGAGGGTGGATTGTTAGAAATTACAGGAATAAAGAGGGATAAATATTTAATAACAGTCAAAGTTGTTCACACATATTTGCTCCCACAGAAAAAAGAAAAAGAAAAAAGGGAAACATCCATTCCGTTTCAATACCCCGTTGTGTTTTCTTGAATTGGGAGGGATGACAGAGCATTGGCTACAGTCTTCTTTTTAACCTGAGCTGGATAAAAATCGACGAGAGAAAACTGTCCAATGAGGCGAACAAAACAGTGTACCAATGTGAAGTTTTCGCTGGATTTGAATCTCCAGTGTACACAAGCTCTGCCTGGATTGTCTCTGACTTAATATAGCTGTGGCTCAGAGATAATACTCAAATTTCACACCGTCATAAATCATGACAATCTGGAAAACAGCTGGGCCAAAAATCTAATCAGTATCTTTGGCTTTCATTCACAGGGGAGTGATGGGGTTCAAAAGATCGGCTATGAGCGAATCTGTTGGGAGGTGGACTAGACTCAATCATTCTGGGTCTGGTGTATAATACGATTTTGTGTCATCACAACACCAACATGATGACTTCTCTGACTGGAATAAAGATGATTATCAAGACATGAGTGTGGAACATTGTTCTAAGATAATATGAGGAAGTGGGTGTGTGTGTGTGTGGGTGGGTGTGCAGACCAAGAGGAAATGTTTCCCTCACTATCTGAAACCTCTTTCTAAAGAAGAGCTGTTCTTATACACATATATATTTATATATGTAAATAAAAACGGGAAAGCATATGGCTGAATAACAAACTGCCCCTTATCATCAGAGAGCAGTGTGACAACATCAACGTTGCTGCTGAAGAACAGGAAGTGAGAGAGCAATGTGGTGCATGAGCTCATCTCCTTCCTGTATGTCCAGAAAAATTTAAACAGCACAGGCAGTTGTTTGGCAACAGCTGGCAGATGGTGCGTTCAAAACCACCTTCCTTTGCACACTTCTACACTACTAGCGGTCAAGACCGTGTTGCTAATCCACTGACCGGTGCCCAAAGAACTTTAAACGCATCTGAGAACAATCCAAAGTAGAAAAGCCCATTCTGGCTATAGACTCACTTGATGAAGAACACGTATCTTGGCAGTGGCTACTCGGTCAGTACCCTTTGTTTTTTCCTCATCTGACTCATTATCTGGCACAAAAGGTGTTTATTTGATTCCAGTGGGCCATGTGTTGAGAGGAAAGTGACTGAATACCGAGTCTAGCCAAAAATGAAAGGTGGATGACTCACACATGTTCTCAACCACTGTTAACCATATGTTTGAGTTCAGCAGCAGTTTTCCCAGAGGACTGAGCAATTTTGGCTCTGGTGTTTGGCTTCTCTGGCTACAGTGTAGGACCCAATCCACAACCCCCCGCCCCCCCCCCCCCCCAAACCCTTAAGTCCTGAACCCACACAGACTTTGATGATGTCACTTGCAAAAAGCAGAAAATGTTATGAGGAGGAATGGGATAACATTTTATCCACCATATTTAACAGTCTACAAATGTGGTTTTATTTGGTAAGTTGGAGAATTTTCAATTATTGTTGTTTACTTTCTTTAGACATAACTAGTGGATTAGGGACTATTTTTAAGTGATTCTCCCTTTTGGGCAAAATGTCATCATTATATCAACTTACAATAAATTGTTGAATACATTTTATGCCACATTCTGCCAGTAAGTGCCTATTTCAGGTGTCACTCTCTAGTTCTGCTTCCAACATGTCACTTTTGTCAAATTAAATCCCCTTTGCTATGGGAAACGTCGAGCTCCACATCCAAACTTATGACATACATGCTGAAAATGACAAATGCTGAGGATGATTTGACAGTGAATATCCATCTTTTTTCATAGAAATTTTGCAGCAAAGGAATTACCTCACCTCCCCCAAGTGCAACGGTTCCACCCAAACAATTCCCCCAAGCAACTACTTCACAGCAGCACAGATGAGCACTGACAGTTCCCAACAGAAGCAGCCAGACTGTTCTCTAATGCTGATTGTGCTGTAGTGATCCGGCTTTGTGAGAGGATTTACAGACCTCTTCTTTCTGCACTCTCATGTTCAGATTCTTATTTTTACTCCTCGACTCGTCTATGTTCAACAATTCCACCACTTAGACCTTCTCTTAGTGTTATATGCCTCTACCTCCACCCAAGTTTCCTCAAATCCACCTATGAACAGTCTGAAGCGCTCAGTCATACATTTTAAACTGTTGCCAACATCATCATCATCATCATTATGCAAATGTTCTAGCCAAACACAGAAAAAAGTCTAGTCAATGAGATCACTTTGAACTCTGCTTTGTGGACGATGTGGCACATTTCTTCCCATTTTGGGAAACAAGTGAGTCAGCGCAGAGGCTGCCACGGTTGAGGATTCTTGTTGTGATAGCAACAAGTGCCTAAATATTTGGGATATATTTATTTTCTTTTAAATTCAGATCGTAAGTGCTCTTCAGAAAGCACATAAATGCCACTAAGGGACATTTATTTTAAATTTGACGAGATGGACTCTCTGACAGTTAAAAAAATTACTTTTTGGACACAGAATTGGAGCTGTAAAGCAGACAGGCTGATCAAGGTGGTCTTAAAATGAATTCAGTCTCATGTTTGTGTTATTTTCCTGAGGTTATTGGACAAAGAAGTGGTCAATTCCAATCACTCCTAGTTTCCATTTATGTTACCTTTCCCTCACCATGTCAAATATTAAAAGCCCATGGAATAAGACATAAAAAAGAAAGCATGCTCATAGTATCTACTTGTCTTCCATGATCTCAAGTGTGGTAATTAATGTTTTCCTCCACTGTGCTTGTTTGGTTCGTGTCTGTCTGATTAAAAGCTTTTGACAATAAATTATGTGTATGCTGTGGAGATCACAGTGCATCTGCTCTGCTTTGCTTTCTTTCACATACAATATCTTTCTCCAACCTGCATCTTTTTTGGACAGCTGGGACGAGGAATGATTCCACACTGATCCTGCTTGACCCGCAGTCTCTCTCATCTCCCTCATACTGATTTACACACCTCAGTCAGATAAGGGGAGAGAATAGTCCAATCAAAGGGCCAGGGAAGGCATTTTAAAGCCTTGCACAGACATAACTTGACAACTTCCCACTAGAGGAATACACAAACACACAGTGCTTTGAAGAGTGATGTAGGACAGGAAAGATAACTGTAAACTTAGATATGGAATCGAGGCGCTGGTTTCACTTCAACACATACTTGAGAGAGGGGAAAAAACGTCTTTTCACCATGTTGGCCTGCTGTGACCACTGGATGATACCTTCAAGAAAATGCCTATTATGCCCACACAAACACAAAAAGCTGCACAGTAGCATGTGCCATAGGCGTAGTAGGTCTGAACTGGGCGATTACACACACCACACACACACACACACCGTGGGGAAAAGGCTAAACACACCCTACATACCAATGTGTCTGTGTGCATGAGCGGCTGGCCAAACCAGACAAATGTGCCAATGGTAATGATAGAGCTCTACTGTAGAAGATTAGAAGACTTTAAACAAATATTTTAGCAAACTGGCAGCAAGACATCTTCATCATTCTCCCCTGAGGTTACACCCACGTAGAGCTTAAAAAAGTACTAATTTCACGTAGTATTGCTATCCAAGAATAAACAGGCATGAAGTATTTTTACGCAAATCTCTTCATAAACAGCTTCTACAGTTGGTTTTGAAACACGATGTAACAGAAAATCACTATTATTTCTGGCAAAGATAAGCTCGTCTTGACACAGGCACAAGACCTTGTTCTGTGGGATTTCAAAGAGGAAAACATTTGAAACATGCCTGTTGAACACATCCAAATTTTCAGGCTCATTATGTGAGAGGTTTTATCACATTATCAGAGCTGCTAACAGGTGAGGACAACGCAATGAGGCCACATACCTTCTGTTTCTCAGTAAAACCCGGATTTATTCACACACCATTAACAACGTTCACCCTTGAGAGCGGATTTGAACAATTTGTGATGCTCAGTGTGTTCCAATGGTTATTTAATGATAAAGTGCTGCAAGTACAGTAGTTTGAGCTAGTGTGAGCTTTTTTCTACAGCCTTTTCCTGGAAACATGGACTAATAAAAAGCTTGAATTGTGATCACTCAGCTCTATCATTAAGGCATCTGGTGGATTTACATCAGATTTTCCAAGTTATCCAGATATTCTACATGCTCTCAATATCTATGCATATATACCAAATTTGCTGGCATTATATGGGCAGAACATGTAACAGATTAATCTAGAAGATAATCTACAGATCATAAATCAATGATCAAAACAATCTTTAGTTGCAGCCCTAAATATTCTTTGTCTCATACTTCTTCTTCTGCTTCTTTGCTGTGGACATCTTATGACCCTTCAGGTCAATCTTGTGACCCACAGGGAGGTCCAGCTTGTTAAACCACTGCTCCAGGGCATCATGTTCTAGATTTTAAGGGCAACACTGGTCACATGTCTGTTTCTTGTGTTTCTCGGCTGCTGTAGCTGCTGCTTGTTTTGACAGTCTGTACGAGCAGTGCAATCCAACACTCCCTTCTCTGCGTTGAGGCAAAGCGGCTGTTAAAGCAGAGCAGATGCCTCGTTGTCGGGTCTGTTTCTCAGCCTGATTACAGCCATTACATCTGAAGACAGTCATCTGTGGAGTACAACAGTTGTCAAATGCTCCTTTGCTGTCCGAGCTCCCTTTTGCACTCTGAGCCACAATGTGAGGTCAAATGCCCCACGGGGGAGTTCTGAGTTTGGCAGAGTCTTGTTAAGCATCCCTGACAAAAAACAAAACAGATTCCTAACAACCCATGAGTTGCACAGAGGTTGTAAGGACTGAGTAAGTGTGAAACCCTGAAAATATCATCTCTCCCACTCTCCCAGAAGAGAATAAAGGAAAAAAAAAAAACACTTATCAAAACCAGTCAGGACTGCATGCCAAGGTCGACACTTTGTTTGCTAACACAGCACATATGAAAACACCTCATCTGACTTTCACCAATTTTACTTTGGGCTGCAGCCAAAACAGCATTCTCACTGAGCTCTTAAGTTTACATCGAAGCTGAGAATTATGGCATCACATTTTGTCCAATTGAGATAACAAACAGCTTCTGTGGGGGAGAGCAAGTGTTTTCTTAGCAGCCATGTTTACACAGAGCTATCAAATAATTATTCTTACGCATGGAGGATCCGCAGAACAAAGGTGCGATGATGAGATGTAATTGCAGAGGGTTGTTAAATGGGAAAGACTGCACTGGTAATGATGCTGCTGCTGCTGCTGCTGGGGTGGGGTTAGGAAGGGGAAAAGCAGTAGAGGAAGTCGCTGCAGCGCAGAGGGCTGATGATTTACTGAACAACGTTACTCACCAGTCGTTTCACATCGTCACTCACTCCCATTAGGACTCTATTCATGCAGGACGGATGTCATGCACTTGACATTCAAGGCTTTACAGCTCTTACTACAGCCATGGTCTTAATGGGGAGGAGTCCTGGTGATTAATAAAATAGAGGTCGACAGACAAATGGTCTAATTTTGGCAACTGTGAGTAGAATTTTATGGTCGTTTTCTTTGGCTTTTTGGGTGTTATTGGCCAAAGAAAAAACATTTAAAGTAATTACTTGGACAAAACAAAGAATGGATTATTTTATATAAATATTTATTTTAGTGTTTTGGACTAAATTCAAGGACAGTGCGTTGGTCTTTTGAAACAACAGCAGGCTATTTTTTACTTTTTACAGAAAAAAAACAGTGTAAGTGCAGTGTGAAGTAATCACTGTTACAGTGTGTTGTCTTTTGTTGACACTTTTATGTCATATTGTTTTAAACGACTATATAAATACATCTGGACAAAAACACAGGGAAACTAATATTTGTGAGTGGCTGTTGTGTTGCTTATTGTGTTTATCGCTCAATTGTTCACACTTGGGTCCATTCGTCTGAAATTAGTCCAATTATATACCCTGTGTGTAAAGAATTACATTTTTGGAGATCACTTAAATATAAAAAAAAATTTTTTTTCCATTTAGAAACTGAGTTGCAAAGATAATTTGCTTTGGTTTATTTATTTATGACAGGATGCAATCGAACAATGTAATAACTTGTTGATGGATTGATGCAATCTCACATGTGGTGTCTTACAAACCCATGAGGGTTGGGCAATTATGTGCATCACACAAAAACAAAAGAATGAATCAACAAATCAATAGTCTGATGACTATAAACTATTTCCTTTAAAAAAAACTTTAAAATCCAGGTTCACTGGAGACCGTAAACCCAAACATGTTTGACCGATGGCCGTCCAAAACCAATGGACCACACAAAGACCCAGCTACACAGAAGGATACCTTGTTATAATCCAGTGGAAAAAGGAGGAGGCATGTAGATGAGGAGTAAACATTCACCAAATGTGACAAAAAAGGCACATTAATACAGACACAGTCTGCTTTTCACAGCCAGAGTGGAAGAGACCACCAGGGGAGGTCACAGAGAGAGACCCACATACACAGGCAAGCATGCAGTGGTGGGATCAGCAGGAAACATAGACAACACACACACCGAGATGTAAGGCTTCATTTCCTGTTTGGATGAGTGCCATTCTTCCTCGAAGGGAGGTCAAAAAGCCATCAGTGCAGCACACAGAGACAAACCCAACAGGACATCATCACAGCACAGCACTGCACTGAGAGAGAGACACACACACGCACGCACGCACGCACGCACGCACGCACGCACGCACGCACGCACGCACGCACACACAACCACCACCAGAGTGTAATGGCATGCAGCTGTACCTCCTTGGAATGACGATTAGAATGAAAAAAAATGTGTATAAAAAAATGTGTGCCAGGCTGAGATCACAAACATAGAAAACAAATTCTACTTTGAAGCGCCATGAAGAGTCATGTGATCAGACAAGAATATTGTGTAACTAATTGCTTTGTAGCTAGGCACACAACTGTGGGAACAAACTGGCAGAGTGTGTGAATGTATTTGTAATCTCTTTAGAACCTTTTCTGGCATCCATAACTTATTATATCAAATACAGTTTAATGTGGACTGAGACATCAAGAGACAGCAAAATAAAGCTGTGCATCATTCGCATTAAATATGGAAGCCAGTGCGATGCCTACTGATGACCTCCCCAGTGGCCGCATGTATAGATTATACAGAATATGACCTACAATTGATGCCTGTGGAACCCCATATTTGTTCATGCTTGCTAGACTATCTGTGAGATAGGATTGTAATGCAGCTAAAAACAGTGCCAGAGAGGCCGATAGAAGTGTGGAGTCCATCTAAAATAATTGAGTGATCTACAGCATCAAAGGCTGCACTTACATCAAACCTCATTTCTGAGGTTCCTCTTTCCAGAACCTCATTTCTGAGGAACTGGTAAAGTTTAGAGATAAATTAGATTAAGTTTGGGGTTAGGCATTAGCTGGCTGTGGTTAAGGTTGGGGATATATCACTCTGTTAAGGCTGTCCAAATAAATGTAATCCTGTGCAGTGCCCCAAGCAGAATAGCTGTGCAAGCCTGTGTGTCTGTGTGTGTGTCAGCTGCTTTAGCACTTTCTGCCTCCAGCCAGTCGTTGTGCAGCCTCATCTTTGTGGCCACTGGGTTCAGTCGTCACACTGTCCAGCTCCACATCTAAGCATTGTAAACACAGATGCACTGTTGTGCAATGTCTTTTCTACAGTCAAACCAATCGATCCATCTGTTTTATCACTACATTGTTAAAGATGATGATTCAAACCCTCACTTAGTTGATCAACAGTAAAATAAACAATGACTTAAATAAAGTTATGCTATAAATTATTCGGAGACTGGTTTGGCCAAGTGAACCCGATTCAATTTTTATTTTCAAAGCATTTTACTGTTGTCTTGCACAGACGCCTACTTGAGTTTCCCACAGTCGTTGCCTGGAACTGACTCAGTACTTCCTCCCTTGCTAAAACAAGTATGTTAAGAGACACATGGAAATTGTGATTTTTATTAATAAAAATGCTAATTCTAGCTGTGTCACAATACAGCATTCTTAGGCTGCATCTGATAGCAACTGTAACCTGGGTGAATCCAGCAAAGTTTGTCAGCAATGTGATTTCACTCTGCCGAACGTTACCAGTTAATGCCTAACTTTAACCTAACTGCAGATATGAGCTTGAGCCTTTTTAGGACCAGATTTCAATCTCCATGAAGTTGCCAGAAAATGTCCAAAAGTGGTAACACATACAAGTATACACATACACACACACACACACACACTATTCTCTCTAGTCTTCCCTCTCTATTCGGGTATCACAGAGTGGTTCTCAATGCGAGGCATTTTCTTCCGCCAGACAGACAAAGCGCTCCCTGTTCGCAGCCGTTTAGCAGCCACTTCACACTCGGCACAAGGTGGAAGCCCCGCAAGCTTCTCTATTCTCCCATCGGCCCTTTTTCCACCTCAATGCTGCAAGGCTACCCCCGGTTTGTCAAAAGGCACTCGCAGCAGGGGATGTGACACGTCAACAAACACCTGACAGCACAAACTCCAGCATCTGTGACTTCACACAGATACAAAGATGCAAAACCCTGACATCCACTGAATATCAATAAGCAATTTAAATAAAGATTATTTATAGTAAAAAGCACAGCCAACAAGTTTAATATGATGTTCTCTTTTTGCATAATCACACATGTCAGAATCTGTAGACACTTGATTGAAAATGGTATCTTTATGAGAAACTGAACAACTTTTGAATTTTAAATGTTCACCTATGTCCTATAACTGAGGCAAACTATTGTTGTTGTTTTTCAATTCTCAGTGCCCAATATTTGTAGACAAAATGTAGTGACAAACACAATCTATAAATCTTAAATAAAATGTTGGGAAAATTCCGTAAATTTGATTGAAGAACCCAAAAAGAAATCTCCTGTGACTCATCTGTGGACGACCCAGTCTTTGGGAATCAGTGATCAAATACAATGCACTTGGCACCCGACTCAGTAGGATGAGTCAGTTCAAATGGGAGAAATGCCACCACTAAGCAGACACACCCTGACCAAAGTGAGCCACACGTAACTGTGGGCAGACCAATAGGAACGTCTCAGACGCCAGGCAACGTCTCACCACACGCTGACTGAAATAAAAATGGAAGGGAGACGAAATCCTGAGGCTTCTTGAGCTTCAGGCATGAACGGGTACCAGGCTTAGGAGCGAAACTGAAAATAACAGGATTACAGAGTGAAAAGACGTTTAAAATAAAGGATTATGTAAAGCAAGCAAATTCTGAAGTGTGTTTATTCGTACGAGGGAGAATTTATCATAATTGAACTGGCACCAGTAAATTTTCACTATAAAAACACCACGCATTCCCACAGGCTACAGGCTTTCCTCTCCATTTCCCATTCAGCAGAATGCAACACCGTCCTTGAGGGCCTGCGATAATCTCATATCCATGAGCAGTGAGAGCAACATGATAATGATCCACCTCTGAACAGGACAGTGGAGAGCAATAAAACACACCCACTGCCTGCAAAGCAGACAAGACTGCCTCTTTATTATTAAAACAGAGATACGCTTCATTACAGGAAACACTTTAGGACTTCATCCTCGGATTAGCCATAAAAAAAAAAAAAAACAACAAGACGATGATGAAGATGTTCTGAAATGAACAGCACCATTAGACTCTGTGTGTGTGTGTTTTCTACTGTTGATGTTTTCAAGCCAACGCTGCTAAATCATTCACATTTCCCACAGATAACTTGGAAAAGACACAGCAGATCCTAACCCAGAGTAGTGGACTATTCTTGTAGCTGGAAGATGTAGTTTGTGATTTACTTTTAAACTTAATTCATTTGCCTGCATTTCTTTAGGGTCCTACAATTTCCATGATACAGAAAATGCAGACAGAATCATGGAATTGAGAAATTAAATTTTTTTTTTTATTTGGTATTTGTCATTCCTGATTTTTTTTTTTCTGAGAGGCTGGGAACATTTTGCAAATGGAATTTGGAACAAATAAAACAGATTTCATAGGGCTCTATTTATTTAGGGAACACATTTTTGACCTTGTTCATTTTCAGTGTGGCTACAAAAACTACACAGGCACATGCTGCAGCATAGGAAGTATGGAATTTCCCAGGCACAAGACAAGAGACGGTGACGAACGCGTGCTAAAGTAAAGCACTGACTTCACTGGAAACAAACACGGAGTTTATACAGCGATCGAAAGCACCGTGCCATTCATAGATATTTGCGATGTGGTCCAGAGGGTTGTCATGGTGACTGAGACGGGCTGCGTGGTAATGGTGACTTTAGAATTGCCTTCATGTTATTTGTCAGGATATTGACTCACAACGTTGTGAGTCAATGCTTGACATGGTCCATCTTCCATTCCCTTGTGCCTTCCTTCTCCCTGATTTGCCAGCTCCCTCTCTCCCTCTCTCGCTCTCTAAAGTCCTCTTTCCCTCCATTAGTCTGAAAACCTGACCTTCAGTTCATCCTGAAAGAATTTCTGGCACTCTCAGCAAAGCTCAATCAGACGAAAACAGAGATAGCAGACGCTGGAAAGACCAAACCAAAGCAGCAAAACCCAGTTCCAGAATTAAATCGACATGAAATTACCAAATCCTACTTTCCGTCAATTATTCTACATGTTTCGATTCCATCATGAGTGTCTTCCAGGGTTTGTGAATGCATCCCAGCTTCCAATCTATGAGATGCCACATGGCTGGAGCTCTTTGTTTGATTTGTCTAAGCTCTTAATGCCATCATTGGATGAGGGACTGGATTTACCTGCACATGGCAGAAGCTTCGTGCTTGAGAGGAAAAACGGTTTGAAGGTGAAAATGTGTTATCTTTGGATTACAGCAACTTGCTGCACCTTTAGGTTATAGGTATAGGAGTGACTTTTCAATGTTAAAACATCAATTAGGATTAGAGAAGCTGATTCCGGTGGTACTTTTTCATACTGTACTATCGCTCCCAACAGGTACCAGAGATATTGTTGGGATGAATGATTTTAGGGAAAATATGTACATGCATTTTCTGCCAGCAATATAAGTCAATGCATTATAGATTTTAAACATGATGGAGCATTACCACGAGGTAAGAAATAAATCAATAAATATCTATTTGTGATTATTTGACAGAAGGGAATGGTAATTTTTACATCATTATTGTCATTTCCATTTGAAACACATATTTAAAATGATTACTGTGTGATATTTGAGCAGTTGTTTCTGTGAGAAACAAAGATGTTTTCTTCAGTATGTAGAATGCGATGAGACAATAATTGACCTAAAATGATATTTTTACACACAAAAATACCACCCTTTTTGCGACAAGCTTAAAAAAAGATAAGAACTTCCTTCCAACGTGTTCATGTATTACATTAAATAAAGCGCAGCCTTCAAATGAATAACGTCAGTTGTATTTGAACAGGGATTCTTTCAGGATTGATGATGGCCGCATGAAAACCCTACAAACATTTATGTCTGGCATCAAACTCATGAGGAAGAAAAAGAGGAAGGTGGTGGACACAGTTAACAATAACAGCATAGGCACTTTTCCAGACTTGTAATTGCGAGCTGACTGTGTTGGTGCCTTGCAAGAAGACAGAAGCACAATAGTAAGACAAACAGAACATGGGTCATTCTGCCAAACACACAGCCAGTCAAGACATTTGGACGAGACTGATAAGGCAATAAAAAAGGAACCATGGTTACTACAGAAGGGCGCGTACTGTGTTTGCAAATAACTGTGTCAGTGTGAAAGTGAGAAGAGAAGTGGGAAATGTGGGGCACCATTCTTCACAGCTGTATGGTCTGTGGTGTGTGAATATCTCTGTGTGTGTGTTTCTGACCTGAGAAATGTGGTTGATGGAGGACTCCATGCGCCGCAGCTGCGAAGCCTGGATGTCCAGCAGCTGCAGTACATTGTTGGCTAAGGCATTGATCTGGTAGGCTACACTGGCCAGGGACTGGGTGGTGTAGGCTTTGGTCTCCTCCAGAGCTTTCCTCTTGTCCGTGGCCTGTACAAAAAAAGGGATTAAAGAAGAGAAGAGGGGGAAAAGAAACAGATGAATAAAATGATGTAAGAGGAATCCAAGTGCTTTTAATATCATGTAACACAGTTGAGCTGCGTATCCAGGTCAGGTTTGTGCTGAAATCAGGTCAAAAGAGCAGCCACGACATCTTTCCTGTGATACATGCACAGCCTCCTGTGGCTACAATAACGGAGGTTCTAAGGACACAAGCAAACACTGCATGCATGTAAACGTTAAAATAGTTAATATTTAACACTTTGTTGGTGGCTGTGACCAAAACAACCAGAAAATATGCTTACACAAGGCTAAAAGTTGAAAATAATTATTCAGGTCTAAACTTGTTTTCTATGTAGCATTTACGAGTTACAAGTTCAAAACCACAAGCTAATGGTTTCATCAACTTTCACTGAAGAGCAAAAATGAATCTTTATCGTAATCTAATGGCTATAAATAGCAAACTGAAAACTGAAACTGAGCTAGACAACAAAACTATCTACTGTACATTTTTTATTTTCTGCTTCTCACATTCAGACATTGTTCTGAATAAACCTCTTGTGTCTGTTGGGAAGTAAATGGACAGCACGGAAAAAGCTACAGTCAGACACTGTTCCACTGTACTCAAAACTTCACAAAAACGGGCAAAACCACACCAACTGTGGTAATGACATGCTAAAAGCCACTTCACATGACATCAAACAGGCTGAGGCCATGAGCTGAGCTCCAAAATGAGCCATCATGTTTGATGTCTGTGGGCTCATCCCATCGCTGCTCACTCATAAAGCTGCAGTCCAAAGAGCACTGCCTGGAGGGGCTGTGATAACAGGCTGCCCTGGCAGGAGGTAGTAGGTGGTGTTAGTGGAGGAGGAGGCGATTACTGGTCACAGAGGTTATGGGGGGGGGTGAAAAACAAAGAAAAAGATCACTTGATCACCGCAAGATGGGATGAATGGATAACATGAGAAGAGGCATGATTCACCATGGCAGCACAAAACTAATCCAGTGGCAATCCATGCAGCTCAAAGCTCTGCTGGTTAACCTGGGTGCGGCAGATTTGCATATACATTGTGCAGTTACACCTTCTAGATTTCTCCACAAAGTTTAATCCAAAAGTCCATCAGATGAAACTGCAATCTTTTGTGTGTACATGCAGATAACTATTCTTCATATAAACTAGACACCCAATATGATGTTCAAATTGGGGCTGCAACTGACAATTATATTTAGTCGAAACCAGAAAATATTAAGAAGAAGCTGAATAGTCAGAAAACTAGTTTTAATAATGTAAAAACCTTCAAACCAATTAAACAATTTTCAAAATAGTTAACAATTAATCTAGTTATTGATTAATAATTGATTAATTGCTGCAGCCCGAGTTTAAATGCACCTTTTTAACATAATAACACATGATTCTGGAGAGGCTTGATTAAACATGTTACATTTACTGGAAAGCTGAAGTTCTTAATCTTAGTTCTCAACTGACAAAAACAAACAGGAAGATAAAACTGTAAATAATACCTTGAAGTTAACAGTTGAGATAATCTTTGTTTAATTTTGTTGGGGCTTACTCTAATTACAGTCCTGTGGTAATGATTATTTGGATGAGTCACATTTGTTGATAGGGAGCGATGTAATGACAACTAGCAATTAGGACTGTGTAATAAATCAATAACAGTATATAAAGTGATGCAACTTTCCTTGGTCGCGACATAACAAAGGTTCAATACTATTGTTTATGCCCTGCACAAACAATCTTTGCAGTACATGTAATCACTTTGACTGTTTTAACACAGACACGTTTAAAATATTTCTGTGTTTAAGAGTTTCTAGTTTTTCACAATTTACTGGTTTCTTCAGCTTAAATTCAAGAGTAAAATCACCTGACATTTATCATGATAATGACATGGCAATATGAGAAGTGGGCGATGGAAGAGCAGCTGCAGTATACTACGTAAAAACAACCAAATAAAACCAAACAAAACAAGTTTCATATCCACAACAGCACATTTCTTTTAAGCTGCAAGAGAATGCAGTTTTCGCTGGGACACGAGACCTCAAAACAGATGAGTGAACAGCATACGCTTCACAGTGCAGAACTGCTGGCTGACATATGCCGACAAGCTGCGAGTCAGAAACATTGTTTTCATTGACACAAAAAAATATGAAGGATTGTACTTCTATGGCTAAATCCATGTGCAACCATAGAGAACAGATTTTGTAGAAACTCCTTTCACATAAATATAGAGACTCAGTGTGATTTGCAATTCAAACTGCAATCATTACATTACCATTGAAGTGATTTTACGCATCAAGTCCATTTACATATTGTGAGCCTGTGGAATGGGTTGCATTTACTCATCAGGGATATCCCAGGATTAGACTTGGAACTTGAAACGCATAAGAAAAATATGTCAAGTTGAAAGTGTGGAGTTTAATGGTGTGGGTGTTAATTATTGAGCAGTGAGAACTCACTACAATAAATCATCTACATGTACTGGAAAAATGGAAGTTTGCATATTAAAGTCCATACAGTCTCTCCTCAGCCTGTACTGATCCAATTTTTTTGTATTATGAGGTTCACTACATTGTTTTTATGCTTTCTCAATACAATGCTGAAGCAACAGCATGAATCATATATACAGCATAGAAAGAAATACAGTGGATTTATATGCTTGCATTGTGTTTGCGAAAATATACAACATGAATATATTTGCACATGCTGTGATTTGCTCAGCGTCCTGCAGATGTGAAGCAAAGAGACAAACAGCAGCACAGATGCTCCACAGCTCAGACACAGTACAGTGTTAAGACAACAGTGTTTCTTACAAACATATTTATTCACAGTAGACTGCGCTTTCATGCAGAGCACAACATGTGATACTGTTTAGTCCATGTTCTTCAATGGCTGCTATTGATAAAGTTGTTTTCATTTTCTTAGACTTTATCAGACTCGCTGTCTGAATGCTCTCTTTATTCCCTTCGTGTAAGGAAATGTACTCTTTAAAATGTTGATTCAAAGCACACAAAACATGGTTTTATGCGGTATAAAATTAAGAAAAGAGGGGCAGCTCTGACAACTAGAGGCAAGGGTACAACAAACAAACATTTATCTTGCACCAAGTACAAGATGCAGCCACACAAGAGTATTATTTATGAATATAAAGGTGAAAAACCATGCTTTAACATACATTAATCAGACTATCAAGAGTCTTTGCTTCACCACCAGTTGTTGTTTTCCCAGTGAAAAAGTGACTTCAGCTAAAATGAGGTCAGATTAATCTGATACAAGGAATGGAAAGGGTTAAGGCTGATCTAGGATATTCCTTTTTTTCCCCTGGTTAACATGACGTCTGATCTTAAGCATCCCCCACATTATCCCTGATGTCTGACACATTTCTTGAAGAGGGGAAAAAGTTAAACTGATTAAGCAATAGTCCAACAGCAGATTCTGACTCATCTCTCTTTTTTTGTATTTCTGGGTTTAGTGATGCAAATTGTATAAGCTCACAGAGCTGCGATGCGAGGTCAGTGATGTTCGCTCGGAAGGACAGATGTGACACTTGATTCATTTCATCCCCAGCAAGGCATCTTAGAGCCTCTGCTTGTTCACACACCAAGGTCAGATGTCACAAATCCTCAGATTAACCAGATGTGTTGTTTGGTTACTCAAGAATCTGAACTCGTCATGATATCCCTCCCCAGTGAGAACATGTTGGGATATATTTGCTTGAGACATTTGCCAGGAAAGGGACAAAGAACGAGATTGCTCAATATAAAACACAGGCTGACAGTACTGTGCAGCCGTGGGAGATGCAGAGAATGAGGTGAGCTCCCTTCAGCGTTCCTGGGGCACTTAATCTCATATTTCTGGGCTGAGTAATGACAGAAAGAAGGAGGTATCAGAGTATCGAGGTGGAGGCAGACAGGCCGTCAGCACCTCATCAGGTTTAAGAAATGGAGTACAGAGGAATGCAAGGTCATAATGAACCTGTAGCTTGCAGCTAAGTGACCGGTTTATCAGTGTTTATGAGGAAAAATTGTGACGGACCTCAATAGCGTAGGGATAATGACTTCGGGAGTGGCTTTTTGTGGGAAGTTTTTCAAGCTCTGAGGCACTGAACTGGGTAACAACAACCACTTCGACTATCACCCATCCAGTCTGGCAAGATAACGGCCAACTGCCGCCACGGAAGTGCAAATGTGCTTTTTCTTTTTTTTAAAAACAAGGTGGTTCCCTTCTTTACAGTCAGGCATTACAGGCTTCTTTGAGACAGTAGGAAGGAAAAGTCCAGACTTCCTCCCTGAGGACAGAAACTGTTCAGAGGTTGGAGGAGGTGTAGCTGCCCCTCTACCCAGAAGCCTGAGCAAGATTAGCAAATAAACAACATTAGTATGCCTGCTAACTAAAAGAGGATGTGAAATATCTAAAAACCCATCACTGCGACATCTAAGTTTGGAGCAACAATTCCTCAGAAGGCGTGAAATAAAGAGTTCGACTTTTTTGTGGTACTAAGAACTGCCCATGCTTTAGTACAGCTGACTAGCACATTTGCTTTTATGTGCTCTCACTTGTTCAAAGGGGGGAGTGTGCTCAGGGGGAAAAAAACATTTCAGGAATGTTTGGAATTCTGCAGCATGTCATACGTCTCCAAACTTTCAAGTGTTGTTGAAGAACTCCTTCACAGACCACAAATGTCAGGGATGAGCTCAGGGAAACAAAAGAAAATAAACACCGACATGGAATTGCCGGGGGTTTATTTTTCTCTTCTGTAAACTGGAGAGGTTTGGGAAGGAAAAGTTCAAAACACCTCAGCAGGAGTGAAACCTGTGGCCAAAGCAGCACCAGACGGGAGCAGAATGAACGCTCTGTAAATCCAACGAGGAGGTCGTAAGGCTCACGAGATGCCACTTTGCTCTGTTGGATGTATCGACCACTTAGAAAGGGGTGAGATATGTGAGACAAGAGGCAGCTGAGAGGTAGAGCTCAGGGAATGGTTGTATTTATGTAGCTGTCAGACATCAAGGGACTGATTGAAAGTTCGGCCTTATCCACAAGGAAACGGAACTATCCCTTATAATCATTTTCTTATTAAAAAAAATTTGTTTCAACAAATTAATTCATACACACAAAACTGCCCAAACGACTCTAAATATGCCAGAGCTGTGGCACTGTAACACTGACACAGAAATACACCAAAAACAGTGGAGAGGACAAACTAAAGAGGCAATCTTTTCATAATTCTCACACCATCATAACATATAGTTTGTGCTCCGTTGAAGCATCATAGATCCATGTGCATACTATAGCACTATCCTGCTATCGAATGCTCACACTATCGTAAATTAAGTTACCATCCATGCAGACAGCTCAAACTTTTGAGCTGTGTGTAAATTAAGTTTGATGTAGTTTCAAGGAAGGATAATTTCCACGTTCTTGTCAGCGTGCCTGTCACTCTGGCGTTATCTCGCCTCAGAGTCTACCGCATGTGTGTGCAACACACAACTGCAATGAACTTAATTAATTCCGTGTGACACGCTTCTTTAGATTTAAATAGGTCAATGTGCCGACAAATTCATAATTTACTTATTGGCTCTTGTCCTTGACACTAACTTTACAATCTGGACAAAGGGTCATGCCGTACTTGCTGCATATTAGTCCATGATGACTCAGTGAAACGGAAATAGGACATAATAGATATAGGACATTATGCCAACAAGAGGGCTTGTCTGTTGATGTTGAAATTAAAATAAAGAGACAAATCTCATCCTCACAGAGATGTTAATGTGAGATGCGACTTTGTTCTCGGGTTGTAATAGGAGAAACCGAAAAGCCACTGGAGCCACCTGAGGAGCAACAAGGTAGTGAAAGTGACACCAGAGTGTGCCAGGAATAAAAACAACTTTCCTTGATCTTAAGAAAAAAAAACTAATCTGCATGAAATGTTAATTCATAATCACTCTCCCTCCAGTGCAACACATGGAGGCTGACTGAAACGCCATAAGGTCTACCTGACCTTGAAGAACTGCCAGCATGCAACAGAACTAACCTTCATTGTGTCACAGAGACACAACGGGGAAGCATATGGAGGAAAGTCATTAAACTTCCATCGCTGACTTAGTAATTTCTTCATCCCGGTAGAAAGTCACTGTTGTTTGGCTAATGCTACGTATGTCACTGATGAACACATCTATAATATACTGAAATGGAGATTTTTTTCTGCACTTGCTGACTCACTATAACACATGAAAGTGTTTGGACGGATTATTCAAATTTTGTCTGTGAAAAAGGAACAGACTGAACAAGCCCAAACTCCCACGTTCCAACCAGCTTGTAGCAGATCAGTCCAACAGTCTGGACCAAACCAACTCCAGTCAGCTTGGGGAGGGGTGACAGGTGGTCAAAAGGATGAATGGGCTTGGCTGGTGGGCCAAGAGAGTGACTAGGCCTCAGCATGCAACAAGAAAAAAACCAGGCCACTCTGAGAAAGACTAAGAGAAAAGGAGGACAGGAAACTGAGAGAAGAGTTCACATGGATTCTTCTGGGAAAAACAGAAAAGTACAGGGACAACATGATTAAAAAGACCTGGACAATGAAGAGACTCCTGTCCTGCTCAGATGAGATGCTACCAGCATGGATTGCTACAGCACTCATTTCGAAAGTGCTAATTCTGGCTGGACTTTCCATTTTTATTAGAAAAAGTAACAGAGTGCATCATGCTGGCTCAGCAAGCACAAGTCACATGGCCCAAGCTTGCAACACCAGCTCTATCCATGACGTCTTGTCTTGCCACATCTTAATTCCAGTTCCCTTTTTCCAAGTTAATGTATATCGTCTATATTTACACACAGAATAAGAGTTTTAGACACCGATATTGGCTTTAAAATGTATTATTGGATCTCCGTCTCTGGTGATTCCCACCTGTGTCCTGCGTTTGCAGACATCTGAAGTATTACTTTGCAAAATAAAAAATTAAATCCATTAATTTTGATGTATAAAAAAAAATACATATTTTGGGAACCAATAAGCAGAATAGAAATTCAAATTTTTCTTGGTTCCACCCAGGTCTTGGCTTATGGTATTCGATTACACTTTCAAATCTCAAATACCAACCCTCGGTATACTGCAAAATATTATATTAATGTTATATATATTAAGATACTATTGTGATTTAAAAAAAAAAAGAAAACTCTTATAATCAAAATAACAATTCTTAAGAAATATATTTTATTTTCTTCGTCAAGTCAAATAACTGAAAGCCTGAAAGTGATATGTTCTAAAACGGATTAAGATCGACAAATATCAATCACAACTAAAACAATCTGTATGCATGGACTATTTAGTGAACACAGACCTTTCTAGAGCATGCTTTAGTGTGTCCTGCCAACATGGCCAGGTGGTCCACTTTACATACAAGACATGTGTCCTTGTCACATAGGTTACAGCAAACAGGATGCCAATCTAATTCAATGAAAAATTAAATGAATCCGAGCCAACCATTTAGCCTTAAGTCGCTACAGTAAGCAAGAGAACATGAGCGTACAACAATGCAGATTAATATGATTAATCTCAGTGTGAGGTTCTTAATGTGAAAGGTTTTTTTTTTTTTTTTTTTTAAACTCTATTATTAAGCTACTTCCTGCCACATGGAAAGAAGGCATTTCCAGGGAGCCGATCTTCAGAGTCAGCAGGGCAAACAGGAAACATAACTCTGAGCCGTCAGTGTGTCACACATCACACGAACACACACACACAAGCACCCCCACAGTGTAGTTGGACAGACCAAAGTCACTGTTGGGTTGAGAAAGTGATGTGTCCTTGGTTGAACAGAACATTTACCATCTGCTCAGGCTGATGAGCTGCACACACACACAGTCCAGATAACACCAGAGCCTATGACAGGAACACACACACAAATGTGACAGAGGAGTGCTGAAAGGACGGGCCGATTCGAGCTGGGACATGTTGATATGTGCGAGGTTCAGTCAGGAGAGCAGTTTTATGTTAGTGTGTGTTTCTGTCAGAGGCACAGAGACATGAGTGTCTGCTGCAGACAGAGATAGACATAGAGGGGAAAAGAGAGAAAGAGAGGGAAGGCTTCTGAAAAGTGGACTCTCAGTCTGACAACCGCTTCACACAAAGCTCCAAATATGAGCCTCAAATCCTGCTCCTTCTTTTTTTTTTTACGTCAGCCCTTCAAACGAGGTGCTGCAATAAAACAGAACCACTTATAAAACATGACTCACCGGCGGGTTTAGTTTAAGTTTGAACAAAATTGAAAATCAAGTTCTGTACATCTGCTTGTCAACATCACTTAATGAAAACAACTTTTGTTCCCCTCCGATTCTTTCTCGACATTTTGTTCCCACAGTGATCGGATTTCAGATGACAGCCTGAAGTCTACAGCTTCGACCAACTTACTACACCTCATTTTTGAAACAATCTTCTCGTTTTTGATGACACACACCACTCTTACTCCTTAACATGTGGCTGAATAATATACAACAAAAGCATCTGTCCAATTAAAGCCATGTAATTTTCACTTCAGCGCCAACTGTATGCAATAAAATGGCATCAGTGTACGTCTTCGAAACTAAAGGGCTGTTTTGTTTTAAAAACTATAACACAAGTGCCATTACAATAGATTTTACGATACCCTATTCAACAAAACAAGCCAAAGTCATGGAAACTGAAACAGCCACACAAGAAAAAATGCTTATCCTTTCATTGGAGTAATTAAAAAAAGATTGGACTGAAAATTAAATTATGCAGCTGATGACAAAATGTGGCCAAAATATGGGGGGAAAAAAGTATTAAAAGATTAGTTTAGGTCTTGCCTATACATTTAGATCTACATATAATTGCAACATATTAACAAATGCTAACACAAAATGTTCTGCAAAACTTGTTTACAAGCAATTGTGCAAGAAAAACATCATTCAAGAGGAAGTAAATTATAAGAAAGTACACATCTGATTAGGCACTTACTGTAAACGCAACAATTTAAACACCCTGAAGTCACTTTAGTTAAAAAAAAATCTACTTTAAAGAGAAAAAAAGACAGGTTTCAGAGTTTGTTAATTTTTTTTTGTGGCACCATATTTTAAAAAACACGACTGGAGAACATTTTCTAAATGTCCAGTATCCCAAAAAAAAACCACCAAGAACTTTGTCTGAATATTTTTTTTTTTTTAAATGTAAAAGACCATGACTAACTGACAAAACTATTATCAACATTAAAATCTTGCCAGAAATTCTGTGGTAGCCAAAGCTATGGTTCATTTGTTTCTATCTTGCATTAGAGTTAAGGGGGGGAGCTTCATCCTCTTGACTGTGGTCTTAAAATAGGACAAAGATGGTTAAAGTTTGGTCCTGCAGTGTTTGTGAAACGTGGGCTGTAACTAACTGGCACAAAGCTGCAGAGCTGTGCCTCACAATGCCAAATCATCCGAGGACAAGGAAGAAAACAAAATTACAGGGAGTCCTTGTGGGAGTACAGCTGGAATGGACACACCCTCTGTAGCTGATATGGTGGGTTGACTTCCTGCCGAAAAAAATGAGAACTCTCTCGCACAACCCGCTGTTGCTTTGTCCCTCAAATTGTTCTCAGAAGGTCTTTGAGTTGAAGTTACTGTACAACAATTAAAAAAAGGACAAGCTTAAACATTTGAAAGAATACAGGAGAAGACTGATGTGCAGCTTCATACAAGCCAGCAGAGATTTAAAAGGCAAGCTTTGTTCCCATGAACAAGTTGAGGAGGGAGAAAAATCAATACTTCCAGCCTTTATTGACCATCTAACAATGGCTTTACATTCCTCCCAGTCTCACAGCCTGGTGGCCTATTTTTTTTCTGCAACTAACATTTATTTTCAACGTCTATAAATCTGTTGCTTATTTTCTCGATTGTTCAATTAGTTGTCTCTTGCAGAAAATGGTGTCAAATTTCAAATGATGACAATGTCAAATGTTTTATTTTGATCAGAAAATCAAAAGTATTCTGTTTACTGTCACAAAGGAGCAGAGCAACCACACATATTCACATTAAGTAGGGTGAAATGAGAAGTTGCTTTCAATTTAATTAGAAAAAACACACTTAAAGTGATCAAAATAGTTGTTGATTCCTTATTTAATTGATTAATAATCAGTTAATTGTTGCAGCCCTTACCTCCACTGATTTCACATATGTGAGGGGGAAATCATAATTATTATGTGACATGCATCAAATTGTGTTTAAACAATGTGTAAACAATATGTATTGAGCCTTTATTATATTGTTGTATATTGTTGTTTAATTATTGCCCAGCCCAAACTAAATATCTGAATAAAATGTAAATAACACTTAAAAGAAGACATAAATAAAATAATATTCTCTATATAGTTGAGTATATAGAATGGGTATATAGAATGAATATACTCCATAATCCAAAAGTACAGGACTAACATATTAAGATAAAAGGTAAAAAGGACATACACCAAACCTATACAGGGACGAGGTAGTAAAATATTAAAATGCAACATGAATAATCCATCAGCAACAGTGAATGTCTACATGTATGTGGCATTATAAAGTGTTTAATGGCTCTACAGAAGTGTGTAGCAACAATAAAAGTCATGCACTGACATTTTATTTGCAGAGCAAGTCCATAAGAACTTCACTGTCATATTCCTGCACAGGCCCACTGGGGAATTTAAGCTGTTCTGTGGTATTAAATTGTGAGTTTAACGACTGACTGAATATAATGGATTGCAACCTTACTGTAACATTCATAAAGACTTAGGCATAGGACGGTATGGAAAGTTCCTGTCACAATTATTATGATATTGCAATTCTCGAACCATATTATTGTGTTACGAACTATATATATGGTTTAATATACTTGAACATAAAAGGGCTAAGCCCCAAGCCTGATGGTGTGTTCCATTTGTAGTCAGAGATCAGAATTTCCGAGGTCATGGGGCATTCCTGCGTCTCGCATTTCCGAATCGGAAACTCGAAGCAACCTCACCAGCCCCAACACGGGATTCCAAAAGGCTACCACTATAGAAACACTGGTTCTTTTACTGTTTATAGCATTCAAGTCACATTTGTTTCTCAGTAAATCAGTTGTACACGTAGTACTTTTACAATTTTTTAAACTGTAAACATGTTGCTACACTGTTTGTGTGCACAAAATATTAATTCTGTATTATCGACTGGCATTGTTAACAATAGGTAGCCCAAAACATGTTTGCACGAACTAGTCAATCACAAGGGAAAGCGTTCAAAGCATTTGTTCAATAGGATCAGCTATATATAATAATATAATAATAATAATACTTTAGGTGAAATAAACCTAAAGTGGTATTTCCAAAAAGCATTACAAAAGTTGTAATGTAAGTCAGACAAACATGATGTTACTACAAATATGTGTTGCAAGCATTGCAAAGTGATAAACAATAACATTAAATATGACTCATTAAAAATCATGAGGTCGCTGAAGAGACAGGGTTCACTTTTAATAATTCACTTGTGATTGATGTTATCGCGATATAACGCGATAATATCGTTATTATTGACCCGTCTCTTTAAAGGCAGTTGCACTGTGACGTGACAGTTTATGCGAAGCGGTGTCTGGCTCAATTAAAGCTGCAACTTTCGACTTATTACGCCTTATTTAATCACTTTTAACGTTTGTAGTTCATTGACCTGCTGCTAAAACAAACATACACAGGCCTACTTCACTGTGTGTGTGTGTGTAAGCACTTTCGAACCTACACACTCGTCTACTAAAAGAATAAAGCAAACAAAGTAGACACACCCTCGGTGTTAGTGGAATAAATGTGTTCAAATCGGCGTTGAAAATGTCCTCAAACGCACCACGGTGGCTTAAATAAGCCCAGTGACCCAAACTGTTATTCCAGCTCCGGAGCTCCGGGCGAGTCCTGGGTCTTTATCCACATTTCCTGTCCCAACAAACCATTCAATCCCGAACTCGTTTCAGGGCGATAAAAAACACAGCGTGAAAGATAAGAAACGAGGCGGTGGCTCGTCCACTTTCTTACCTGGACATAATTGTTCTCGCAGTAGTCTGCTACTCTGGTCAGGTTTTGGTAACTCTCCACGAGCGCCCGTTTACCGGCCGGAATCTCTTCCTCTAACAGCATTTGTAGCTCTGCCATCTTACATCCCTCGGCAGAGGCTGCCTCTCCCTCTGCCTGCCCTCACACTGAAACAACCAGCAAACCCAGAGCTGCCTCTGAAGGGGAAAAAAAAGAAAGAGAGAAAAAAGGAAAAAGTCATTCGCCTCCCATTGTGGGATTCCTGCCCTCACTTTGACGTCACCACACACCAGAGATCGTATGTGGCTGCGAGGAGTAGTCACTCAACATTTAAGAAACGGAACCGCGTTTCAACCGCATTTTTTAATATATTTTTCAACAAGCTTTTATTTTATAATAATATTATTGTTAAGAGTTTTAAAAAGAATAATAATAATTTATTTAATTATCTCAATTTGATGACTGCATTTTTTGTATGGTTGTTGTTTTTACTATTTCATATTTATTTGTTGGTTATTACCATTGTTTAATTGTGTTAATCAATATTATATTATCCTGCATCATTTATTACGAATGGTAAATTTTTCTATCACATTTTATTTATTTCATATTTTATGTATTATGTTTTAATATAATAATGTACTGTGTGTTTTATTACTATTATCCGATGATTAGTTGATTATTTATTGGTGGTCTATATCTTAAATTTATGATTATTGAAAACTGTACCAGCATCATAACGAATTAATGCACACAATTACGGTGTTATATATTATTATACGTTATAATTTCGATCAAATATTCGATTATCTATCTAGTCATTCGAAATCAAACCAGAGTGAGAACTCTTGCTCTCGAGTCGAGTCTGCCTATCACGCTTCCAACTTGGATTCCGAGAAGAGCATGCTGGGATATGTAGTTCAAATAGATGGTACCATTCGCAAAGCTAAAGCTCGCAACATGTTTTAAACGACATTTGATACATTTCACATCTGACTTGTTTGCGTATTTTGATCCAATATATGTTTGATTTTTCGACAAAAAAAACCTCAGCAAGAAGTAAAACATTGTTCGAAGCGGGGAATTGTGGATGTTGTAGGAGATCTTAAAGTCGCGCAGAAAACTACACCTCCCAGACTACACACACACTTATTGGCTTTTATGTTGTTCATGGCGTCTGATGAAGAGCTCAAGACAAGTCGCCGTCTGACAAACAGATAGGCCGGGGAACTTTAACGGTGAGTGTCGATGTTTTCCAATCGTTTTCCGCCGCAGAGTTTTAAAATGCAGCGTGTATTGTAGTATAAATGTGATTCTATTTGACGCTATGTCGCACATTAGTTGTTGTGTCCTAGATTCCTAACCGTGCAACGTCCTCCTACTGGCTGTCAAATCACACTGTAGCTTACATTTACAACTTAAGCTAATCCTCTTATTGTTGGGAAAGTGTGAATCCATGAGCTGTCAAGTTATCGAGGGGCAACGTCAGCTTTTAGTTCATATTGATTTGTTGTCATTTTTGTTTGACATACTTGCAGTGCTGTGTTGACTTGTTGCCTGTCTGTAGGTTGTTGTTGTTTTGGTCGTGTGTTGCATGATGGAAGTGGACAGTGTCAGGATGGAGGTGGACGGTGAAAAACGGTTGGCCCAGCGCAGATTTGACGCAGCTGTGAAAGTGATCAAGAGTTTACCCCCTGATGGTAAGTAGATCTCCTGAATAACCAGTAATTACAGGCATTCATGTGGCATAAACAGGTGCATCATTTGAGTACACCGTAAGAGGATCAATTCACTTCATATTTCAGACCAATACATGGCAAAACAGCAAATATACACTATAAATGAGTAAATAAAGAACTCCTGCACACATCTAAATTTATCACATCAATGCCGTTAAACTTTCCATGACAGAAAAATGAAAACGATACTTTAAATATTCACGTTATACGGTATCTTAAAATGTATGCACATGTAAATAACTAAAGACTGTAAAGTAGCTGCTGTTTTCTAATATTTGGTTCCTGCACTTAGTCCTAGAATGTTGTGGTTTTCCCGCATTCCCCCTCTCGTCTTCAGTTTGCAGAAGCGAGTGTAAAGTTTCAGTCACATGATTTTGTACCGTAGACATTGATCTAATTAATTTGCATCCGGACAAGCTGATGGCACAGAAACCGAAAGTCTTAACCAGGTCTGAACTCTGTTATTATTAACATTAGAATGCTATTTTTCTGGAAAACAAATTGTTTTCATACCAGTTTGCTGAGGGTAATATTTATTCTGCGTAACGCCATAATAAGCAGAGGTTGGATCTTTACAGTAAGCACGTACGTAAAGACAGGTTATACCTTCTTAAGGCCCGTTTGACAGGTTCACCCCAGGAATGGGGGTTGAATCGCAATGGTGTCAGAACTAATGGAGTCAGATTCAGGGCAGCAGCTCGGTCTGCTTGCTGGGATCCTGTGAGATTTAAAAGGCTTAATCCACTTTACTGGAAGCATACAGAGTGGACACTTTCTTAGCAGCAGTCTTCAAGTCAGTGCATTATCATTAAAGTAGTTGCCCTTGAAAGCTTCACCGATATGAATGGTGATATGAAAGGCACTAATTCATATTTGTCCTCAAATTGCTGTCTTTTTCAGGTCCCTTTCAGCCATCTAATGACATGATGCTCAAGTTCTACAGTTATTACAAACAAGCAACAGTGGGACCATGCAATATACCCCGACCTGGCTTTTGGGATGCAGTCGGCAAAGCAAAATGGTATAAAAACATGGAATATTATTTCTGTCCTTTGTGGTTTTGTTATTTGTCTCTTTTTGGAGAGAACATTTTCTTTCAAGGACAAGATGACAAGCTGAAGTTGTCCGTACAGAGCAGTGGAAATTGAAACAGCTCTCAGACTTGCACATGTTGCATAACATTTCACTTTTTACCCAGTTCGACTTCACTGTGCAAAACAAGACAAAGCAAACTTGTCTCAGCTGGGTTTTCTGACCCCGTCTGAACTGCACGCTCAGTTTTTAGCTCGTCGATCTTTGGACTCGGCACTTCACTGAAATGCGACTTGGAATGTGACCTTTTAGAGATGTTGGCTGGACAGTTTATCTCATGCCACCGCTGTGTTGGTGTGATTTTTTTTTTTTTTTTAATCAGGAAATTGTAAAGACTCTTAGTTTGAGATTAACTTGTTGTATGTCTGTGTGAACCCTTTGACCCACAGATAGCACATGTCATGGTGCCTTTGAATAAACTGAGCTTATTGGGAAAACTGGAGCAAAACAAACACAAAGAGACCGTGACTTTAAACCAAGCAGTTATTCATTTCCCAGCAAAAAAAATATTTAATTATGGCAGCGCTGCAACAACTTGGAGCAAAGGAATCAGAAAATATTCACATTTAAGCACATTTAAACTTTGTTTTATGGTTTAAATAAAATCCGACTAATCGATTATCAAAATAGTTGATGAATAATTTAATAATTGATTATACGAGTATTAATTGCAGCTGTAATAATGATAATAATGTTTGTTTTTCAGGGATGCCTGGCATTCTCTTGGAGATATGTCTAAAGAAGAAGCAATGGCTGGCTATGTTGATGAAATGAAACTGGTATGTTTCACCCTTAATATGATCAAGTTAAATTGTGTAAAAGGAATATTTACAATGCATCAGACTTACAATTCGACTTTCTGTTGGATGTGTAGATCCTGGAGGGGATGCCCATGACGGACGAGGTGGAGGAACTCCTGCGCGTCCTCGGCCCGTTTTACGAGCTGGTGGAGGAGAAGAAGAAGATTTCACAGATATCAGACCTGAGCGCAGGTAATGTTCGCGCAGGTGGCGCAAACTCTTATGCTTCTGTCAGCAACAGCATGTGGCACTTTAATCATTTGCCTTTCATCTTTTGCTCAGCCCGTTTGACACAGTTTGCTAGGCAGCTGGAAGGCAAGTTCATGACAGTGAAAACATCTGGTGGTCTAGTTTTTAAGCACACGTGTGGTGTTAGTGCAGTGGTTCTCAAACTTTTTTTATGCCAAGTACCACCTGAGGAAAACATTGAGCCAACGTTAAAAGAGGCCGAGCAAATTTGGCTCCTGATTTTTCACAGGAGGCAGATTTATTCCCAATAACATAATCTCTTCTCTTCCTCACATATACTTCACACACTGGCATAGTGAAATTGGATTAAGATGGAGGAAGAGTAAGTTTTTAATTTATTCATTTTCTACACACTATGGTCAAAATTGTTCAGCTCCACTCCGATCACATACCCTGGTATATACAGTATACACATACGACAGTATTTCTGATATTTCCTGCAAGTACCGCAAGAGGAAGCTTGCGTACCACTGGTGGTATATGTACCACAGTTTGAGAACCATGGCTTTAGTGCTTCTAGTGTTAGCAGTTACCCATACTTATTGGTTAGTTCAGAACAATTACAGCTCATCTAATGTGTGAGACACTGAATGTTCAATGTTTTTGCTTTAAAGGTCCAGTGGGAAAAAATTTGTTTTGGGTAACTACGGTGGCCTTCACATACCAGAAAAGATGTTGTTGTCATCAAGTGTATCGAGTTGTTATGTGGGCAGAGCTGTGATTTTGTCTTAAATACATTAAACTAAGGCAACAAGAATAATTGTACATTTACACTTGTGGGAATTATATTTAATTTCTGCTGATAAACTCTCCAAAATGTTTCACACCGGACCTTAAAAGGCAGACCCTAATGTTAAATCCTAATGAGAGCGACTGAGTGTTTTATAATCCTGAAGGTAAGCCTTGTCTTTTAGTTTTAGAAACGCATACTAACTTTTTTTTCTTCGCAGGGTTCGGTACAATGTTGAATTCGGTGCACTCAAAGAGCGTCACAAAGAGCATCGTCAGAACCATGGAAATGAACGGCACTCTGGAGACTCGGCCTGCCAGACTCAAAGCAAATGAAGTGAAGGAGACGTCGGTGGAAGAAACAGAAGAGGAGGATGAAGAGGATGAAGAGGATGATGATGACGACGAAGAAGAGGAGGAAGTAGGAGTAAAGGAGAATGGAAAAGGTAACAAAAAACGACCTCAATTTTGAAGCATGCCAGACTATCAGGAGTGGATTCTTAATTTCATGTATTTACTTTGGCAGATTTGACTTCAGCAGCCTCACAGCCAAAGAAGAAGAGTTCAACCAGGAGACACAAAGAGCCCCTGTCAAACGGCAAACTGGCCAACGGAGTCGCCCATCTGACCAACGGGAGTCAGTCCAAAGTCGCACTGAACGGTGACCACTCCCTGGACGGCACAGTCAGCGAGCCTCTGCTCAACGGTCACCACGCAGGTGAGGAAAACGCCGCTCATGGACTCGCAGCGTGTGCCTCGAAATGTTTCGGAATTGTTTCCCAGAGCTCTTTGGTTTTTGTAGCGGCTCACCAGGTGATGATATAATCTGCTAAGCATGGGACCCTTTTAACGGAGGAAAATCATGCTTCAGCGAAAATTAAGCAGCAGGCAACAAATTTAAGTGCCACTTTGTTAACGACAGTGCAGTTTAGTTCACAGGACTTTTCATTTACAGAGGCTGATTCTTAAAAAGTCTTAAAGGGGTACAGAGATCATTTCTAAGAAAATATAGATTTAAACGCAGTTAATATATGTAAAAAATGTTGGTTTGAGTCTATTTTTTTTAGCTCATTAAAACAAGTTTCTCTGATTTTTCCAACTTCTTAAATGTGAATATTTTCTGGTAAGTAAACATTAAAACTGAGTCATTTTGGACCCAACAACTACTCAATTCATCAAGAAATTAGTCGACATTAATTAATCATGAAAGCAATCACGAGTCGCAGCCCTACTTTCAAATGAAAAATGGGTTTAGTGCAGATTTTAAATAGTAGAGAGGAGGAAGAGTCTGACCTGTTTGTTTCCTGTTGTTTTTGTGCTGATCTCAGATCTCAGCGCTGATGTTTCGGCTCCAAACCAAGTTGCCAGCGACTCGGACAGTGAAGTTTACTGCGACTCTGTGGACCAGCTTGGCCAAGACGAGGCAAGTAACATTTAAAGGAAAATGAAATCACCCGCACCTATGGATGGATTATATTTAGTGACTAAATCATCATGGAGTTGTTTTAATGTGCCGCTTCTCCAGAGTCCAGATCGTACCCGCTCTCTGGATGACCTGGATGAAGAGGAGAGCCACGTGCTGCAGCCCCTGGAGGCGACGCAGGGAATCCAGGATGAATTTTATGCTCCAGCAGAGGTCGTCAGGCGTGGAGGAGAAGATGGAGACAGCGGTGGGACAATGACACAGAGACGGGGCCTGGAGGGAGACATGTCAGACAGCTCTGTTGTCAGAGGAGGACAAGGTAAGGTTGCTCTCACAGAACGCTAGGATTCCAAAAAACCGCAGTTATATTGTATTTAAAAGTTTATTTTTGGGGATTTTGTTTCATATTTGACATAGATGTAATCCCCTCCTACATTTCTAAGATGATTTCAACGATTCATAAATGAAAGATTAAAGGTAGGCAGAGTAGGCAGAGGAATTTTCTCATTATCTTTTTACTTTCTCACAGCTTTCTTTTCTTTGAGCAGGGGATTTGTGTGTCTTTTGTCCAGCTGGATTTCAATTTCCCCTTTTCCAAGGAAATGTAATACTACATAACCACAAAGAGGCATAAAAATGCAGTTTTATTTGATTTATACATCATTACTACTTTTGATTGATAGTTTAAACAGGATTTTACCTGTGGGAATGTGTTTTTATTGGCAGTTAGTTCCAGGTCAAATGCCTCCACATTACAAGCTGGTATTTCTCAGCCTTGGTTTCTGATTGTCAAACGAAGGAATGCAAGAACTAGATGAATTTGATAATTTCTTCTCCGTCTGCTTTGTTTATTGCAGCTTTGTACCGTATATTAATCTTCTGGCCTTTAGCTTTAATATTTGCTATACATTTTTAAGCAAAACTTGGGTCAGTGCTCAGTATTTTTCTTACCTGGGTGAAGCAGAGGTGAAACAGCTTTTTTTTTTCCCCATCAGGCTCCAGGTCTCAAGACCGTGGCTCTGGAACCATGATGCCCATGCACGGCGGTGGAGACGGGGACCGGGGCCGCCGGGGAGGAGCAGGGACTCCAGGCGGAAGCCTGGACGAGCAGATAGTGGTGGCGCTGGCGAGACTGCAGGAGGACATGCAGAGCGTCCTGGAGAGGCTGCACACCCTGGAGGTTCTGTCTGCCAGTCAGGTCAGAGTCACTGACAAACTAAAGAGTCAAACACTTCAATATTTAGGATGATTTTCTGTGTTTCTTTTAAACAAGCTACGGGAGAGAACACGGAGGATTTCAGTACTGATATTCACACCGTATGAAGCTGTCGAGGCCCATTTATATCACGACTTTATAATACAACATGAAAGTGTCAGTTTGAATCAGGTGAAGGCCGTTGTCAGGAACAAATAACTTGAGTGTTTTCGACAGTAACTAGTAACAGTTTAATAATTAACACAGACCCTGCTCTGTTATGATTTCAGTGTGTGGATTAAGAAGATAAAGGGATTGAACTTTGGTTCAGTTCAGTTCAGCTTTCTTTACAGGGACCCATTGTGACAAACGAACATTTGTGCATAAAGTAGTGACTGTCTGCATATCATTTTGAACTTGGTAAATGAATGATTTCAAAGTGATGTTTGGGAAATTCATTACTATTACAAAAACATATGCACATAAATCTCAACTAAAACAAGTGTTTAGGAATCCTTGTTTAGTTACTGACACATGAATGTTTTATATACGTTTTCTTTCTCTTATTTTCCCTCTATAGGCAAGATCACTGGCTCTGTCTCCTACATATACACCACCCCCACTGAACAAGAGGAGTCAGGTAATCTGTATATTTTTTAAGTAATTATACATTTCTAGGCCAATGAAGACATACTTTAGATATTTAATGTAACAAATGACAAATATATGATTCTAATACAGATATTTTGGTTTCATTTATGCTGTCGTTTGTGTATGGCATGATGTTTTAAATCTTTTTAATCATTCATACTGTCTCACTATACTTTAGATACATATATATTTTAGAGGCTTTTTAATCACAATAACCGCTTCACTGCATGTTTACAGCAGCAAATGTAATTTTATTTCCTGAAGACAGTCAATATTATCGCCAATAAATCAATGCATCTGTAGTTTGTAAGGAAGTAAATTCTCTGGGTTTTAACTGATTATCGACAGGAACCATAACAATTTAAACATCTGTTGACTCTTTAGTTTTTATGTTATCACTAATGTATTTTATTTTTTTCCTTACCCAGAAGCCATCCTGGTGGCCTTTTGACATTTCTCCAACCAGTCTGGCCTTCGCTGTGATGTGGCCATTTGTGGTGCAATGGCTGATTCGTCTCTTCCTGCAGAGGAGAAGGAGGTATTTTTCTTTTACACAGACAAAATGTTAACATTGATATTTGATTTAACTTGATTTTATGTGATTTTAGATCACTTTTCACTCAAAGAAGGTATATGAAAAGAAGACATGGTCTTCAGATTCTATAAAAATGGCTTTTAGTCCCAGTTAAGCTCGTCTTTTATTGAGTATTTTGTGTTTTCTCTTGCTGTGTTTTACTCATTTAATATAAATAAACTCAACCTCCTTGTTGTTCCTCTCTGTTTCGTTTGTAACAGACGAATCAACTGAAGCCACTTCCGTCGCCACCGTCCCCTCCCTGCTTGTTGGACCCACAGTCCTGTAATTTTGCTTTTGCACTATGAAGAAAGCACCTAAACCTGAATTGAAGAGCGAGAGGAAGAAAGTCTCAGGACGCGAGTTGTAAACCGCGGGTAAAAAATGAAGAGTGAACCTGCGATTCACTTTTGTTTCCAAGTTGATGCCACTGTACTGGGACCGTTTTCTCTCCACGACGTGGTTCGAGCGGAGCGCGTTCAAATACCAACTACAGTAGTTTGTCGGCCGTTCTCATCGCGAAGGACGAGAAGGAGCCCGACACTTTGTTGTTGTAAAAGCTTGACGTGATTATAAATTTTAACAGTTCACTTTTCATTAGTCGCCCAGTTAATGCTGCTATAAAGATAACTGTTTAGAAGCGAGGATTGAATGTAATGATATCAATGTGTGAGAAAAAAAAAAATTAAGGATTAAATTAATATTTATTGCTTTTACTTGTTGTAAAGAAGGCACTACGGGATGTTTCTGAAGGGTTTTGTGTTTCGAGCAGAGGATTCAAACAGCCGGCACGATTAATTTCATGTGACCCTCCACTTAAAATTGAAGTGAGTTATTTCTATACGTTTTTTTTTTTATTAATAGTTTCACATTTATATTGTGAGAAATGTACCGCTCCATATCAAAAAACTTTTATTTTGAAATTCTGTGAAATATTATCATAAATATTATTATTTCTTGTGTCTTTTACGCAAAACTTGGACTTTTCTTTCAATTGGTCATTTGAGTTTGAGACCCCGATTCGAAGTGATTTGCGGAATGTTTGATTAAGGTTTAAACGAGGTCGTTTGTGTTGTTTTTTTGTCATCAGCCGTCCGACAGCAGTCTGTGTGTGTGTGTGTGGTTGCTTTACATCAGTAGTGTGATCTAAAGATCTGAGCCTCCACGTAATTGTCTCCAAATAGAAAAAAAAGTGCCTCAACATCATGGGTACAATCATAGGTGGCATTATGATTTCATACATTCTAACATTTGTAGCGTTATCATGTGTAGCCCTGGACCAAAAACCGACGGTAATTTGACGTCCTGTTGTTGAGATTCTCCATCCCACAGCTTAATTAATGAAGTAGTCGTCATGAACGCTGCCATGTTTCTTCCCGTTATATAATTTAAATGTGTGCTGTAAAACGTTTGTATGAATATTGTGGAAAGATTTTTTTCTTTTTGAGCTGATAATCATAACATGTTTGCAAAGCGGTGAGATCTATTAAAACATTGTATACAGTAGCTGTATAGTTCTGATGATTAAAAAGCAATATTTTAATTGCATTACTATGTATTATTAATGTAGACTACTATATGATATTGACACAGGTTTGCAGTCTTTGCAGAGCTGTTAATGTTTTAATAATAATAACGATGATGATGATGATGATGAACAAAATAATGAGTAATAGTTTAACTTTCTACTGAAATGTACTGAGGCTTTCTCACCCTCTCTGCCTGTGGATAGAGTGGTGTTTGCATGTGATAATCCAAGCCTAATAAAGTTTTCATAAAGCGTTGACGTTGTCCACATCACTTCACATAAAGTAAGATCAATTATTTTCAGAAGAGTAATTTTTGACAGCTCACATACATTATGAATGGTAATCAAATGGTTTGATTTGTCCACAAACCAAAGAAACAACGGTTTACTGCTGTGTTTCCCATACTTAATGTGTGTCTCGACCCCAGTGTTTGGGAACCACTGGTGTGCAGGTACTAGAATCCAGGAAATGTTCATCTGTTAATTGCAGTTATCCAATCTACTGCCCCATATGTGAGTGTAGAATAAATGAATAAATAATCATAGTCCTACCTGTGGAGGGCAGCACTCACTTCTTGCTTCTCAGGGTACAACCTGCAAGAGAAACATTAGAAGAAGAGTGATTTTTATGACAAATACTGACCACTGATAATCAAAAATAGTGCATGGGACAAAAATTAATCACAATTCAATATGTTGCCAAGATTAATAAAACACATTACATTGTTATCTTACATTTACTTTAAAGCAGTCAATCCCAAAGAAGAAGAGTCTGACATCAGAGCTCAGTCACATAGACTGAGTAAACAAGAGGGTAACTACTGATTTAAAATACAAAATCCCACTCATATAATCACTGATACAAGCCAAGGTCAAAAATATCACAGTTCTTTTAAACATGCACACATTCCACCTGATCTCCCTTAATGTACTTGAAAAAAACAAAGTCTATTATGTTACAAACAGATTTTATTTCTATTTTCCCCTTTTTCTGAGAGCGGAACAAAATAAAATTTCAATAAGCGTCGAGTGAGTTTCACTGAAATGATTAAAAAAAAGAAAGAAGGAATCAAATACCAGTAGTGTGGAAAATGGGGGGGGGGGAATGTGATATCACATCAAAATAACGAGTGACATAAAAGCAGCAAAAACAACCACAAACTACACACTGCAGTCTTAAAACAACACTAAATGACATGAACAAGATATACAAATAAAACACACTACACATTAATATATTAGGATGTTTTTTTCTTTCATACAGCAGAGGAACAAAAACAAACAACAACAAACAAAAAACATGTATCTGCAGGAGAATTAGACATTTCCATCAACTTTTATACATTATTAGTTTGTGTTTCATCAATACAACGGTATATTAATACAGAAATTAAAGTATTAAAAGGTGGCATTTGTTGGATTTTATAACAGAAGAACTGACTTTTAAGAGCCATAACAAAAGAGAATCTATATCTGCTATTGCTCCAAACACTGATTGCACATACTGTAGGTAAAACTTTGTTTTTAAAATTATAAACAGGCCTGAACGTGAAAAAATGATCCACAATCAACAGCACTGATTACTTCACACTTCACCAGCAGACAACACTCTCTCGTCTGTGGAGCTTCTTTTGTTTTTGTTATTTTTAAAGGCTGAAACCAGACACCGCAATGTGCTGAGCGTTGTTTCTCGCATCAAAGTACGAGGTGTCGGTCTCGTCCTCCGGCTGAGGTATGAAAGGCATCGTCTGGTTGGGCAGGTTGTCCCAGTCCTGGCCGTCGAACAGGGCGTGGCTTTTGAGTTCTGGGACAAATAATAAAAAAAAAAAGAGAGAGCGAGAGAAAAAGTTCAAAAGTCACATACTGTTCCTTTAATCATGATTCAATCTGTTGCCAAGATTAATAAACACATCACATTGTTATCTTCAAGGATAAAAAGGAGTTCATTAACTTTTAACAAAGATTGTGTCAGGATTCACACACACACACACACGGGTCTAGCAAATTACATTTACGGTCTTTTACTTGAGATTTATTTCATAATACATGGAAATGGCTGATTTGTCTGTTCAAAATAATATTAGGTGGAACTAAAATAGTCAGAAACCCCATATTATGTGCACATTTGCTTCTTTAAATCTTTAAAAAGTGGGTTTCCGTACAAAGAGTTTGGGAAGACACTGCTTACAAAAGAGCTGTGTGATATCTGTCGTATTTATTGTGCAAACACAGGCTTAGCTGTGGGCTTTCATCAAGTTTTCTCCACTGCTATGCTAAACTGTAACACACTGCGGTGGTGCTCGATAAATCCTCACCGGGCAGCACAGGTGGCTTACTTTAGTTCCGTGTTGTAGTTATGTTATCGCATCCTCAAAAATAGAAACATTTCAAAGCAAGACTGAGGTTAATGCATGTTTTGAATAAGTAATATTAATAGATTTTCAAGACCTTTCAAAATGGTATTTAAGACCTTTTATGAGATTTTAGGAGAATTTAAGACATTTTAAGGCCTTAAATTCAAATTATTGGATTTAAGACTTTTTAAGGCTTTTTAAGACCCCTCGGATACCCTGACACTGGACCTCTAACAAACAGTCAGACAGATTTCTATAGACATTTATAGATCTCATTTATAAATCAACTTAATTGACTAAAAACTGTGGTCCTGTCCTCCATCTGCGTTTCTAAAGATCAATACTATTCACAACGTAAAGGCTAAAGTGAAGTTTTGGATTCAGAAAAATGATAAATAACTATAAAGTAAAGCCACCCTCACCTTTAAGTCCAGCCCGCTTCGTCATGTCCATCGTCAGAAGTATTTCAATGGCATTCCTTGAATTTTCCGACAGCTCCTCCTCTCCCTCGGGCCACGGGATGTCTGACATTTAGTAAAAGATGCACCAAAAAATCACGGAATATCCTCATCCATTCTAAATCTTCACAGAAAGTGATCGTTTCATGGTTGTGCTTTGAAGGACGATCAAAAGAAAACTCAAACCCACCTCGGTTGAGAATATTCTGGAAGACGAGCTGCGGCGTCTCGTCGTTGAACGGCGGCACGCCAGTGAGGAACTCGAAGAGACACACGCCCAGTGCCCACCAGTCCACCATGAAGTCTGGATAGGATTGAAAAGTCTTATTTTAACTTCATTTAAAACAGCTGCTGGTTTCCAACACCAGTTTATCCTGTGATTATTAGAGCACTCACTAGAGTGGAGTTACTGCAGTGGCAGAAGCAGCAGGGATGACGTTAGTTTACAGGAGGAAGGGAGTCCATTTTATTTTCCCCACTTTCATTCACTCACACATGGAACATTCACAATCGGTGTGTTCCAGTTGCAGTCGAAAGTCAGAATTTCCAAGGAAGTGGGAGCAACCTCACCAACACTGACATGGGATTCCCACCGGTGGCTGCCATCGCTACTACTTTTACTGTTTAACAGCCATTTCACTCATTTTTTTCCACTTGGTCAACAAACAACTAATCGATCTGATCCGGAGTATCCTTTCCACTCATCTTTCACACACACAAACCTTTATATTTGTGCTTCTAAATAAGTAATTTTGCGTCTCAAAATGTTGCAGTGGTGGACAATAACAAGGTTTATATGTGGATTTGTTATCAAATTAAGAAAATGACTTGAGAGCGGTTCATGAATAGAAAAGCGTGTGACCAAACTGACAAGAAAAACTGCTCTCAGTATATTAACATCTGAATACATAACAGCATGTTTAATTAGAAGCCATTTTAAGTAAATGGGTAAAAATAACATAATCCTGGATCTTCCGGTTTACCCGCATCTGAAATTTCTTCCCATGGTCGTGCCCCACCCATACACAGAATTTCACGGAAATCAGAGTTGCTTTTAAGTGTGGGAAGAATAACAAACACCAATGAGAGGTAATCATGAGCTGATTTTTTAGATGGTTCAGCAAAGATGCATCCAGTTTCACACACTGATTATGTGCACGTGTTACCACACATTTATGAATTTTTAGAGAAGAAAACCCAGCCCAACTAAAAGCATTTAAAGGTCCAGCCTGTAAGAATTAGTGACATCTAATGGTGAGACTGCAAACTGCAAAAATACATGAAACTCCAGACGCTCTCTCCTCCCTTTGATAACATGTTTCAGGGAACTACTGTGGCCTTCACATACCAGAAAGCAAACATTCTTTCAGAACTCTCATCGCCTTTGTTCATGCTTTGGATTTATGTTTTTCTTCGATTTGTCCATTCGTGCTGCTGTAAAAACATTATAAATCCTGTACCTAATGTACACGTATTCTGAAGTTACAAAAGCATAATGTTTCATTTTAAAGCAATTGTACACTTATTCAAACATACTGATGGGTAGTACATTCAATTTCTGCCAATAAACCTTCCTAAATGTTACACACTGGACCTTTAAGTCTCACATTCCTCAGCTGTTAACGTTGGTGTTAGCTTTAAAATGGCGTCCACTTCCCTCAGATCAGGCCCACATTTTGCTCACCCAAAAAAATAAATAAAAATGAAACCAGGGCAGAAACAGAAAAAGTGGGGACAGGGGAAAAATCAGCTCATTCCCTGTGGCGTATTAGCAGGCTGCGTAAACATGCAAGCTCACTTGCAAAATAAACATCAATATCATTATAAACTTACCATGCTGAGCACTTCCTGAAACTAAAAGAAAATGCTCGTCACAAATCAAGCATCCACTGTCAATGACACTGGACTGTGTCGAGCTGCCTGTTAATACGCGTTTAATTTTTTGCGGTAAATGCCCTTTAACATACAATTGACTCTCTTACCGTGTGGTTTCCCCAGAAGAAGCTCTGGAGCCAAATAGTCTGGGGTTCCTAGAATAGGAGCCCCCTCAACAGGCAGCGCACCTCGCCTGACGCTCTTTGGGGTTCTGAAGGGCGTGTGGGACGTGGACATGGGCTGCGGTGTCTGACGTGAGGGGGAAGAAGCAAAATAGGACATGTGAGAAAAAAGATAAAAAATATCTATAACCACTATTATTGTTGTATCTACTGCTTATTTTACTCTGCTTTGATGATTCATCACTAAGTCCAAACTACAACTCCTAAAGCTTAAGTCGCAATATTTGGATAGACACAGTAGTCTTAAAGGTCCAGTGTGTCAAATTTAGGTGAAATAATTTTTCATTTGGCATAAAAATTCTACTACAATTTCAACTCTTGAGTGGGGAAAAAAGGATTCAAATCTGCAATGACTTTCTATGAATATTTTGGGACTTTTCATAAGGGAAGACTCATTTTTGTGTCTGATACGACACCAATATCAATTTTACATATTATTGACGTAAGAGGTATTTGTCTGCTGCAGAGTTTCCTGAAAGATGGAGCAGTTTAATTTACTGTGCACAAAACCTAACAAAAATTAACCTTAGGTACTAAAAAATTCATCTTGTTTTGTTCTGAAAATATTTAAAAAGTAAGTATTTGGATGTGTAAATGACATGTGAGAAGGAAAAGGATGAGAAGAATTTAACGTAAACCTCGTGAGCTTACCTGACACAGAGAGCTGCTGGAGCTGACTCTGCGCTGCACTGGTGTTGCGACACCAGACGCAGAGTGAAACATGGCTGACGTCTCCATGGCCTCCACAGACCAATTGCTGAGACGGGAAACCGCCGACATGTTTGAGCGGTTAATGGAGCTATTGTAGCTGCGGAAAGCAACTACATTTCTCGGCTTGAGGAAAGAGGGCGATTTCACTGCTCGCATGAAATCATTGAGCGGGCTGGGAAAGGAACAACGGGCTTCACCTCTGTGGCCAAGATGACCAAGTTTGGGTGTTTCTGTAGTGACAGCAGACGGAGTTTGTGGCAGGGATTCTATCATGGACGAGTCGTTAATTTCCTCACGACCCAAATTCCCGATTTTTGGACACTTGCTCAGTTTCAGTGAAGTGTGGCTTTCTATCGTGAGAGACGTTTCATGCATTGAACCATCCGAGTCCAGACTCAAGCTCCTGCAAATGTCACTGTTCCCAGCAATCGGTGACGTGAAACTTGAGTTTGACAAGTCTTTGGGTTCGTCATCAAACACGTCCTCCGATTGCTCTTCCAGTTCACTAAACAGGGACTTGGCCACAGCAATGGGACTGGAGCGCTTTGGGACGCGGTCATCAGAAGACCCAATCCCCTCAGTGGAGACCATGAAGTCGCCTATTTGAATGGTGGAAAATGTTCCCGTCAGGCCAGTGTGAAACCTTGCGGACTCCTCAGGAATCTCAAAGCATCTTCTGTAGTCTGCATTTCTCTTCTTGGCTTGGGTCTCTAGTGGCTCTGGACTCCTCGCTACATCGGAAAATGTTCTCTTCACAGATGAGGGAACCGAAGGTTGACGGTCATCTTTTTCCAAAATTGTGGAATCAGAAACGGACTCCAGACTTTTTTCAGCAGCTTGGTCTGGATATGACTTTTTGTGTAGAGTCCTGTTGATTTTAGCAGAAGGCATTAGAGTGCCAGGTTTTGTGGGCACGTCTTCTTGAAGTCTTTTTGTTTCAGAAAGCACTTTCCTCTTCTGCTCATTTTCTTTCTGAAGAATAAAGAAAAGTAGAAAGTTATTGTCACGAGGAATTACTTAAATCCTTCAATTTGTTTCCATGAAACGCCAATTATTTTGTGCTGCGATACACAGAAAACTGAATTTCCTGCTGCCATTACATGCTAGGCGAAATATTACAACGGCGTCATCTATTGTAAGAAAAATGTCTTAGTAACAATAACAATGGTATATGCATTAATAACAGACAGTTTTCTTTGTCAAGTGACTGGAGTGAAAAGAAGGGGAGAGTCAAATGGTCGAGTAGGATTTTTCAGCTTCTTGAATGTGAATATTTTCTGGGGTTTTTTCACCATATAATAAAGAAATCATTAAAACTGAATAATTTAAGGTTGGTGGACAAATCAAAACATTTGAGAAGATTGTAATTTCTTTGTTTGTGAAACACTGATCAACATTTTTCAACATTTGATGGACCATGCACGTTCTAGATTAATCGATAATGAAAATAATAATTAGTTGCAGCCCTAGTTAAAAGTCTGTGATCACTGACCTCCTCACACTCCCACAGTGGACTGATGCCACCTTCGGTGTCAGTGGTGCTGCCAGCACTCATCGTCTCAAACCTACTTCTGGTCTTGAGCAGTGAAGGCGTGAGGTTTTTAGTCAGTTTGTGAGGACTGAACACACTGTTGTTAAGTTCTACAGAGAAAACACAGCAGAGAAATTAATCAGTCTTTCCAAAATGAGTGATCAAGGAATAAAAACAAAATGGAGAGAAAGAACAAGGTACTGCTATGACTTACTGGATTTCCAAGGGTAGTGACCTGGAGAGTGCAGTTTATCTTTTTTCTTCATTACAGGTGAACCAAGAGAGTTATTCTTTGGTTTTATTCTGCCACAGGAAATGGGACTGGACATGGCCGATGCACTGCAGTGACGCTTGCCTTCCCCTGTAGGCGTATTCTGTGTTTGAATTAAAACATTTTTTTTTTAAAGTAAAAGAAAAATTAAATGATGATGAACCATGTGTGATGTATGAGGAAAAAAATAATTATACTTACAAAACCAAGTGAGCTGATTAAGGAGAGGACTTGACCCGGTGTCCGGAAGTAATCTTTTGTAGGTTTAGCCAAGGAGGGAGTGGTGAGGATATCCATAAGATTCAGCTCTGATAGAAAAGCACATGGATGAAATAAAAGACTTATTACTGCAACAACATATCATGATTTTATTAGAATATTTCGTTTTTTAAATCAAGACACCCCAAGATAAAAAAAAAAAACACAATTTATTTAAATGTAGAGCTGAAACAACGTCATACCTCTGTCAAGCTTGACTTTAGAAAGGCCAAAGTCTGTGAGCTTGATGTGGCCTTGATTTGATATAAGCATGTTGTCTGGCTTCAGGTCCCTGTAAAAGTAATGCACAGGTAAACAACATGATACGCAAGAGTGTTACACACATTTAATTGGACATCAACTGAGATAGATTTTTCTAGAGCCAATGCCGATCAAAAACAAACAATTTTCAGGCAATAAAAACTCCTTCGTGTTTTACACTGGACCTGTAACTACTTGGGTGGGTTCTCCTGTCCTTTAGGTCTGTAGATTTGTGATAACACTTGCTCATACACAATCAGAAGTATTTTTGCAAGGCGTCAATCTAATAATTATATATCTATTACCTCTGCCAAAAGATGTTTTTGTAGCCTTTAGTTTCACTTCCAACTCTCAAAATGTACCTTACGGATTTCCATGACGTAAGGGTGGAACTGGATCTGGACAAACCAGCAGATCTAGGATCCTTTTTTTTAACATCACCATATGGTCTGTGTCTGAAATCTACATTTAGCATGTGTACTTATTATAAATTAGATATGAAATGAATATCAAATTAATTACACACAAACAAATGTTGGTAAATTAACTTTTGAGTTAAGTTTTAGTGCAAATGCAGCATGTATACATTTCTATGAACAAAGATGTAAATCTACTCACATCTACTCAATAATTGTCTGAATAAATCAGTCTGCCTCTACATATAACAACTTCTATATTGAAAAAGAAATTAAATGTATGTAAGGTTGAAGTACCTGTGGATGATACCATGACGGTGCAGGTAATCTAAAGCCAGAGCAACCTCTGAAATGTATTTGATAGACATATCCTGGTCAAAATACCCATAGATGTGAAGCAGAGATTTGACGTCTCCACCAATGAGGTATTCCATTACCTGCAAAATAACAGGAAAACAAGGATTAAATAACACGCCTAGAAACAATAACTTACCAAAGTATATGGTGTTGATTGTGTCTTATGTTATCGGGTATTACCAGATAGATTTTAGTGGCTGTTTGAAGGGAGTAAAACAGGTGAACAATGAAGGGGCTTTTGCTTAGAGCGAGTGCGTCTCTCTCTGCCTTCATCTGTCCCGTCATGTTCTTATCAACCATGTTTGCTTTCTTCATCACCTGAAAAAGAAGACAAAGAGTGAGAATATTGTGGCTAAGCTGTTAAGCATAGTTAATGTTTTAGTACTGATTACAATGGAAGAAAGACTCACTTTAATGGCGTATAAACGCGCATTGGACTTCTTCCGTGCAAGGTAGACCTTGCCAAAGGCACCGCGGCTAATGGGCTTCAAAACGACGAAATCCTCGATGGAAGGCGCTTTAGGAATATCCACAGTTTTCTCATTCGAGCTGGAATTGTGCTTTTCATCTGCGTCCATCGTGAAATTTGTTTTAAATGAAGTTTTGGGTGGTGTCTGTAACAGTTAGCCAGCTCAAAGTAAACACTCTACATGCCAACAACACATCAACCTCGGGTTTGTTTTGAAATTTTGAATTGCGCTGTAAATTTAGCGGGGTCCTTTAACATCTAATGTACTGCCTGTACGCAAATTAGATGTCGTATAACTGAACTGAACTTGAAATGTTTGCTTTACTTTATGGTCTAACAGCTATGCACGTATGCTTCTAAATTATATATATCTATCCAGTTGATACTTTTATTGTTTTTAATATTTTATTTTTGATTAGGCAGTATAGACGACGCATGGGTCCTAAATAGTATAATTGTGTGTTATACATACGTTTTCGTGTTTACGTAAGATAAAGTTAAATGTGAATGAAATGTATTTCTTTATACATCACAGAATAAAAACGGGATATATATATTTTAATGCTGTTTTTGACCCGCGAGTGACGTCATGACACCAGAATGACACCATGCAACGTAGCCTCGCTGACGTCATTTTGTAGTCCATTTGACCTCCGCCGGGGAGTCCATTTGCTGTTGTTAGCTAAGCTGCCGAAAGTTGGATAAGGAAAACAAAAGGGCACCGCACCGTGAAGGATTCTCTCATTTCTGTTCCACATATAGAGGATCTGTCCTCCTACGTCCACCCTCCAAATATAGATTGTTTTATATTTTCAACCACCAACCGGCAAAATGTTTTCGCTGACTACGTCGTTTCAGCCACAGCAGGTATAGTTACCGGATAATAGCTTTTTGTGACTCGGCTACTACTGCCGATGTGTCATATTCTGGCATCCTGTCTATTAATTATGTTAGCATTGTTGATTCGTTTGAACAGTTAGAGCTTCTGTCAGTGTTGTTGCAGTCTTGTGTGCTCTTGGGGTCAATAACAACTACTCGGCTAATGTTCTCATAAACAAGTCTAGGCTAGCTTGCTTCATAACCAGTGTTACATCACTTTTTGTCTCGGGAAGATGTTTCAACGCCGGGAGCTCTTAATACTACATATTTCTGCTATGAGTTAACTAATGGATGTGTATGATTAAAGGGGAATAGAAGGGTATGTATGTAATCTTCACAGAGCTGAGTTTATATCACTGTTATTTCTCATGCTGGGGTCATGCTGCTCTGTTAGCTAGCTGGAGTGTAGCGTTGAGTCAGCCTGACAATCACTTGGCTAATCTGCAATACTGGTCTGAATTCCATCATTGAATGTAGTAGGAATAATATCAATAATAAGAATAAGAATAAAGACGTAATTTTGCGAGCATTTTTCAAAATTCACAATGCACGTTCTTCCCAACATTGACATCCAAATATCAGCACAATAAATAGAATTGTCAGCTTTAAACAAGGAATAGGTCAGATAATTGTATAAATAAAGAACTCAAATCAAATAATTTATATGTGTAGCATGCCATGTTACAAATACATTATCTCTGAGATGTTATTATAGTGCAGTGACAAAAATAAATCTTAACGGGTTCACTTAATGAACAATCAATTGGCATCAGTGAAGAGAAATAAATCTCCAAGGCAAACACTTAGACATCTGCAGCCACCTGCCTCATCTGGGAGGGCTTTCAGACAGAAGTACAATCTCAGACTAGAGAGGACTTTAAGGACATCATGTAACTGACTCTCTGACCTGACTCCCCAAAGTTCACACGGGAGTAAACGATAGGAGATAAAAGTTGAACAGAGAGCTTTAAAAGTGATCAATAAAATCTTAGTACATTCTAAAATGGACAGGGGTGTTTCTAAGTTTGGTTAAAAGCCTGAAGGTGGAGTTGTTATGTCTAACTATTGCAGAAACCCAAGGTAGTATGAAATAAAAGTATGTACAATGATGAATTACAAATACAAGCTTATGTGCCTTTTACTAATAGAATTAAAGTTTGTATGAAAGGCTGTTCCTCACCCTCCTCTGCTTTTTTATTGTGTTTGACAGATGATAGTGCCCCTCAGCCAGCTCATCAATGCCCTCCACTCTCTGAAGAACTCGGCCACAGCCTCAGTCCAGGCCTTGCACAAAGACTTAACTCTAGAGCACAGTTCATTCCTCAAAGAGGTGAGTTAGACTCCATACATGTGTTACAAGTAATTTCATGAGAATTTGTTGTAGAGTCACCGAAAACATAATTTTCCACTCAAATCTGTTTTCACACATTTGTGTCTCGAACAAGGATTTTCAAAGACATTAAATGCTTTGCGGGTTACTTTTTTTCCCCCTTGACAATTTCTTCTTCATAGCCCACTGTGAGTCTGAGGGATCTTGGCCTCTCAGAGATCAGGGCAAGTCAGCTGGATGAGCTGGCCAGCAGGTTACTACCTTTACCAGGACCAGAGGAATCTCCAGCTGTTCCTTCATTATGGAGAACAAGTCACATGTCTACCACCAGCTTTTTTCACAACAAGCATGGTGAGCTTAAACACTGTTTGGCTTTAAGTGTATCCCAATAAAATGATAAAAGGGGGGAAAAAAGCATTAATACCACATGCATTTGTTCAGTCGTTACATTGATCTTTTCACTTTTTGTCTCAAAGGATTTTCACACAGAAAATCACCAATATTCCACAGACAATACCACAGTCCTCTCAAAGAAGTTTGCTCACAGCTACAGTTCTTGCCTGGTAAGATTTCAACTTTGACTACTTGGACTGTTCTTAACTTATTTATGTGTGAATATAAGGGGCTTATTGTTTTCTCTCTCCATGTGTGTTTCTATGTAGTTTGGGTCCAAAGTCGGGGTTTCAAGACACTTAGAAAATCCAGACGAAAAGAGTCTAGTTTCGATGGTCCAGTGGAGTCTGAGGCCTACATGCCAAACTTCATGAAGGTCAGTTTGTTATTTCACAATTCAAACTGTCTGTGCAATGTAAATATTTGTGTGGTCCCACTATGTTTCTATTGCACGGATCTAATCAATCAACCTGCGTTTCCCTCACAGGGGCTGCTCATGTGGGAAAAGGGGCCAGAGGTGCAATCGCTCGACCAAGTGGTGAAACAAAGGAACCTTCCAGAAAACCAGCAGGAGGCTTTTAAGACCGGTTTCACTGATGGGTTCATGAGGTCCCAGGCCTTAACGCAGAGAACTCAAGGCATGTGTTTTACCCGCTTATCCACCAAAGCTAAACCTGATATTATCAAAGTATTTACTTATTTTCATTGTAACAGTTAAAATAGATTGACTTTTGATAAGAGCAGTAGGATTCGTACCAAACTTTGCTTTGTTTTGACAGACTCACTGAAGAGAACCAGAATAATCCTGTTGGTGCTGCTCCTGATTGGTATCTATGGCCTGTCGAGAACCCCTTTTCTCTCGGGTAAAGGCTCCTTTTCTGACGCTGGTTTGTTTCAGTTTTGATTCTTTCATAATGCTTGCAAAACAAGACACAACTCTACATGCACACTGTAAACAGACCAGAGCTTATTAGTGTTTCCACGTATGTATACAAAAACTGTAATCCTCTGTCGGCTCTGATTTTTGAAGCAATGTCTTGGCACCAGGTTAATTATACGTACTATCTCTTCTAAAGTGTGCATATAGGGTGTGAGTGATTGTTCTACTCGATACCTTAATCAAATGTTTATGCTTTCATGCCTTTGTGCTGGAACTATTCCAATAGTTTGGAGCAATAAATGTGGAAAAGGAACTTACATTTGGAACATCGTATTTACATGTGTGCCACAGTAAGCATATTGTAACCAGCAGTTGTATAGTCTGCATAGATGTTGTGAAGATTTGTCTGTTTGTACTGACTTGTGTTGGGTTTTTGGGGGGATTTGTCAGTGAGGTTCCGGACCACCTCTGGTCTCGACTCGGCAGTCGACCCCGTCCAGATGAAGAACGTGACATTTGAGCATGTCAAAGGTGTGGAGGAGGCAAAGAATGAACTACAAGAAGTTGTCGAGTTTCTCAGGAACCCACAGAAGTTTACTGTTCTGGGTGGAAAGCTGCCTAAAGGTAAATTAACTCAACCTCCTCCACTTTCTTTGACTTAATCATCCACACAAATCTGGCAAATAACCATTCCAATGTCCTCTATTCTCGCAGGAATCCTTCTTGTTGGTCCACCTGGTACTGGAAAGACCCTGCTAGCACGAGCCGTGGCTGGTGAAGCTGACGTGCCTTTCTACTATGCTACCGGATCAGAGTTTGATGAGATGTTTGTGGGTGTTGGTGCAGGCCGCATCAGGAATCTTTTCAGTAAGTTTGCTGGACCTGAGAAAGTGTGAGAAATCCAGTCGTGGACGGCGCCACAAATTCTGTCTTTGCTGTGTTTTGCAGAGGAGGCCAAAGCCAATGCTCCTTGTGTCATCTTCATTGATGAGTTGGACAGTGTTGGAGGGAAGAGGATCGAGTCTCCTATGCATCCGTACTCCAGACAAACCATTAACCAGCTGCTGGCTGAGATGGATGGGTCTGTTTTATTGTATTCATACTGTGAATTAAATATTTCTGCTAAACTTACCTTTTCCTGACCCTGTTTTTGATATTTTACAGGTTTAAACCGAATGAAGGAGTCATTGTTATTGGTGCTACAAACTTTGCTGAGGCTCTGGATAAGTATGTTTTCAGCTCAAATTATAATCTACTTTTTGTTTTGACATTTAGGTGTCGACACAGTGAAGTTTGACATGGCTTTGCGTTTTCAATTAATTCAACTTTTGGTCTATTTTTTAGCGCTCTGGTGCGACCGGGGAGGTTTGACATGCAGGTGACTGTACCTCATCCAGATGTAAAAGGACGCACTGAAATTCTCAACTGGTATCTGTCCAAGATTAAAGTGGACTCTGGTAAGTCTCATTGTTTCAGTCTCTACAATATCTTGTAGTTGTTTTTTTGCGAGCAAACAACTGTCCACTGATGTGAACTTTGGAAGAGACAAGTGAAACCTCAGCCTGAGAGTTTGTCTAAATGAAGCTATTGTCTTCTGACCACTGATCACCCTTTCGTAAAAAGGCATTTTCTGTTGTGTGTGTGTTCCTTTGTGTAGTTATAGATGCAGAAATTATTGCCCGGGGCACAGTGGGTTTCTCTGGTGCAGAGCTCGAGAACCTGGTCAACCAGGCTGCCCTGAAGGCAGCTGTGGACGGGAAAGAGATGGTCACGTTGAAGGATCTGGAGTTTGCTAAAGACAAGATCCTCATGGGTGAGTACACGGTGTTTAGATATGCTCTGCTGCAATAACCTCATGTCACATGAGACGCAATTACTTGGATTCTTTCACAGTGAAATTAGAGGGTAGGCCAGGATCTTCTATACCAGTGGTTAGTCTGCCCTGTGAGCTTTTTTTTTAACCCCTACGTCATCTGTTATGATGAATCAAATTATCCAGAAACCCTAAATAGCCTGTAAATTCATTATCAACACAGTCTGTAAACACTAAATATGTAAACAGTAGCAACATTTTAGCTGTGTGACTGAATATGACACACAGCTAACCCTTTGTTAGTGCATTGTTTTTGATATGGCTAGTTGTTTATGCATTAGCACAAATGTGATGTTCACTGCTTTCTTTAAAAGGGGTATTGAGCCTTTTCTAGTAAAACAAGTAAGATTCCTACAAATATTCGTGGCTATTAACATGTTTATGGCCACAAGATGAATGCGAGTCATATTGTTCCACTGAAACAGATGCAGGAATTTGCATTGCTGTTATAAAGATTAAGAAGTAGTTGGCGTGTTCAGCCACAAATGCAGATCAGAGACATCGATTAAAACTGCACTTCCACTGGTCAAGAAAATCAATTTAAACAAAGGTATAGAAAGATATACTTTAGTTTCAGAGACCGTAAAAAAATAACATGATTAAAGGCAGATTAAAAAAAAAATCTTCATCCATTAATTCTTTTACTTTCATATTATATTTATTATATCATATTATACTTATATATTATATTTTTTTTCATATTATTCCAGGCCCCGAGAGAAGAAGCGTTGAAATCGACAAGAAGAACAAGACCATCACTGCCTACCATGAGTCCGGCCACGCCATCGTCGCCTATTACACCAAAGATGCGATGCCCATCAATAAGGCAACAATCATGCCCAGAGGACCAACTCTTGGCCATGTGAGCATCCTGCATCTATTCATCATTGCCATCAACATCATTTTCCCCTGTGCAATTTTTGGATCCAGAGACAAACCTCCTCTGTTTTTCTGTGCTGCAGGTGTCCATGCTCCCAGAAAACGACCGCTGGAGTGAAACGCGAGCGCAGCTTCTCGCTCAGATGGACGTCAGTATGGGTGGTCGAGTGGCAGAGGAGCTCATCTTTGGAGATGACTTCGTCACCACTGGTGCGTAATTAATTCGGTCCTGGGAGATTTTTCCTCACCTTCTGGTTGAGATGTATGTCGATGTTTTAAAATTACATGCATGAATTGAAGTTTGAATCAGTTAAATCTCATAATATGGTCCATTAAACTATTCAAAATATTGTCCTACAGATATTGCTGTAAATTAGCACGAATTTACAATAGCTTTTTCAATATAAATTGTGATTTGGGTTATGATAGTTCGCTTTAAAAAAGGCTCCCCATATAGAAAGTTTTGGAAACACTGTTGTAAGGCATCTCTCCTGTAGAGGGCAGCATTGATCCACTTGGTGTATGGCCTGCTGGTGTGTGTATAGGAAGATGAACGCAGACTTCATCACTGGTACAAACGGTGTAGAAAACAACACCCAGTCTTAATCGTTTTTTTCGAATAGAGGATAAATTCATCATTATCAATTTTTACTATAAATTATATTAACATTTTACTGTAGTATAGAAGTGAAAGACTGTCATATGTGTATGATTAGGTTTAAAATGCTATTGTTTCAAACACAATATTCATTTCACTCTTCTTGTTCGTTTTAGGAGCCTCCAGTGACTTTGATGGTGCAACCAAAATAGCAAAAATGATGGTGACCAGGTTTGGCATGAGCAACAAGGTAAATGTTTAAATGTCTGTTCTGTGGTTTAATAATAACTCAAACTTGTGGTTAATTTCTGCTCTGAATATGCCTGCTTTCCGTACTACTTTGACATTTTAGAGACCCAAAAAGGACATGCTTAAAAAAGCTTTAGTTTGAAAACTCCAGTTTTAGTCTGACTTGGCCAAAACTGAGATCTTTGAGTACGATCTATGTTTGCGTCCTGATTGGAAGCAAATATTTTCTAAAACTAAGCAAACAGCTGCAAAGCAGAGAATCGGCTTCTTTCCACTGTTTTAAAGTTGGTTTGTGTGGATGCAGATTACTACAGTGCTGACACTTTTGTTTTCATCTGAATAAGTCATTTTAAAATGAAAGTAGTGAGACTTTGTTTTAACTGTGCTCCATCACAGTGCTTTAAAACATTATGAAAGCAGAGAATAGTTTGAGACTTAACCCCCCCTGGTTAACAGCATAGTGTTTTCAGTTAGTGTAAATATTAGCTGACCGCTCTACGTGTGAGTTCAGTTTCTAAATCACTTAGGGCCGTTTTATATACTTTAATTGTAAATAAACACTGCAGAAACTTATTTCCCCTCTGGTCTCCAACCAAACTACAGAGTAAAGCCTGTTCCACACTAAAAGTAGCAGGTATAATGAGATACATGAGCCACACCATTAATGGAAATTGAGCACACAAATCATGTAATATGTTCAGGGAGTGAATGCCAATCAAACGCATAGAAACCAATTCAAATAACCTATTAATAAATAGAGCTGACTAATGCCTGAGAGTGTTTATTTTTTGTTTAACGCGAGGTTGTAATTTCGTTGTAGCTTGGGGTCATGACCTATCGCGACATAACAAAGCAGAGCCCCGAGACGCAAGCTGCCATCGAACAGGAAGTCCGAGTTTTACTGAAGGTGAGGTGGACACAGCACTTGGAATCTTTCTATAAGCCACATATACATTCATGTCAATAATTGATAGCAACTGTTTCTAATGCACCGATCTTCCTCTTTACTCCAGGACTCGTACGAACGGGCTAAACATATACTGAAGACGTACAATAAGGAGCACAAGACGCTAGCTGATGCCCTGCTCAGATACGAAACTCTGGACGCCAAAGAGATCAAGTTGGTGCTGGAGGGCAAATCGCTGGACCACGAGATTCCTCCGCAGCCACTGTAGACTCTTGAATCATGTATATAGATATATAATATGAAGCTGTGCAATTTAGCACAGGCCTTTTTGAGGCCTTGTATTTCATTGTTTTTGTGTTCTCCTTAAAACCAATGTGAAGATGACTGGAATTACTGTCTCACCCATATTATTGCTTCATTTCGATGTGTTTAATTTCCCACATCGAAAACTTTCGGTTTCATTTGGAATTTTAATGCACCTTCATTTGGATCAATATAAATAAAATACTCGACAAATATTTATGGTTTCATTTAGGACTTTTTTGCCAGTAATATTTAAGACTTGTCCAGTACTTTATGAGTCTTACTCAACCAGTGTTCAAAGGTAGACACAGTTACTTGCAATGAAAATGTTTTGTTTAAACTTGTGATCACCGTAGGACCTTAAAGTACCTCAGTTTGGAATGAACTATCTGATTGTAGGAAGGTACACAAAATTTTGAACTCTATTCACAAATATTTCAGTTTATCACATCTTCTGTATGTTGTTATTTATTTAAGTGCCCAAAGGTGTGTCCCCTCATTTCCTGAGATTTATAGTCCAAGAACCATCACCATGTAGTAGTCTAAGCTCTTCTGTAACCGGTAAATAGGGGGATATACTGTATGTATGGCTTTTTGCTTCTGTTTGTTCCTTCAGACGGTGGATTTCTTGAAGCTAAAATAAAGGTTTATCTTACTCGTACCATACACGTGTTAAACTGTTTCATGTCCACATTGTAGCTGAGAATTTTTTACAAATCAAAATCTCAACACTAGAACCGTTTTCACACAACATAATATTTTACAGTGTGATGATTAAACCTGTAAGATAAATATGAGCACATTTTCATAGACTTTGCTGTTGTACTAATGTTTAAGAAAGTAGTTTTATTTGTCTTTAGAACTTAACACAATGTGTAGCCTTCAAACCACTCAAATCCTAATATTTGTACATTTGAGAGGTAACTGTCCATATTTTTCCCAGGCCTACTTTTGTCTTAAAAACCTTTTCTTTCTTTTTGTGATCTTAACACCAGATCAATGTGATCACAGTCACTTCAAAGATTTTTAGGAACACATATATAAGGTAAAATACAATTTCCCTCTGACTTCACCAGGCAGATTCTCAGATTACACACATTTTAGTCGATCCCCAAAGAAGAACAAAGGCTTATTTACCGCTGCCTCAAAGATCTTAATCTATATTTAAACCACTAAGAGAGGACACTATTGTGTCCTCTTGCCCCCTGATGCCTGACAAAGTACATATAAAGGGGACAGCAGCTCCAGCTCTGACTGAAGACAGCTTCGCAACTGAACAGACCATCATTATGGAGAGGCTGTTGAATTATCTTTGGTGTTAAAAATAAAGCAAGATAACACCACGAGCACAACACAGGAACTATGGAAGACCCAGAAGATGACATAGCAGTCGTTGGGATTGGATGCAATTTCCCTGGAGGTATACGACTCAAATTATTACACTGTTAAATTGACCTAATGTTTTCAGAGTTGTCCTCAGACATGGTCGTCACTGTGGTTATATTGTAGGCGAGGGTTTGGACAGTTTCTGGAGGGTTCTGTTGGAAGGAAAGAACTGTGTCGCAGATATTCCAGCAGAGCGGTTTGACACCAGTTTCTGGTACGATGCTGATGATGGCAAACCTGGAAAGACACAAACGACCAAAGCAGCGCTTATAGATGGGTGAGCATAAAAATGCCACATTAAGTGTTTATTTTTCCTCTTACGAGATGATTGATTTTCTTTCTTGTTATCCAGGTTTAATGAGTTCGATCACAAGTTTTTTGGCATCACCGAAGCAGAGAGCGATGTCATGGACCCTCAGCAGAAACTCCTCCTTCAGTGCACATACAGAGCTTTAGAGGATGCAGGACTGGCTATGGAGAGTATCAGTGGAAGCAGAACTGGAGTTTACATAGGTGACCTATTGTTCCAAGGTGCATTTGAAAGCACAATTTTGACACTACACTAATGTACTGCAATTATAACCTATATTGACTATGGTGTTGCAGGTCTTATGAACAGGGATTACGAGATGATCCGAAATAACGATCCCACTACAATAACCCACTACAATGGCACAGGGACGGCGATGAGTGTGGCTGCCAATCGAATTTCCTTCACCTTTAATCTCACCGGTCCTTCTTTGGCCATTGACAGTGCCTGTTCCTCTTCTTTGGTGGCCTTGCATTTAGCCTGCCAGGCTATAAAGCACGGTATGCGGTTCTCTTACATACATACCACCATTAGTTATCAAATCTTTTCCAATTCTGTGCTTCATTTCATCGTATCTTTCAACCAGGAGACTGTGAGATAGCTTTGTGTGGAGGCGTCAGTTGCATCATCGAGCCGAGAGTGTTTGTTGCTCTGAGCAAGGCAAAGATGATCTCACCTGAGGGGACCAGCAAACCTTTTTCCAGAAGAGCAGATGGCTACGGTAGAGGAGAAGGCTGTGGGATTGTTCTCCTGAAGCCACTGAAAAAGGTAAAAAACCACAGTCTCTTTATTGAATTTTTGAAACCGATTTCATGTCTTGTAATAATGCTAATATCTAACCTGTTATACAAAGGCTGTAAATGACCACGACAAAATATGGGGCATCATCAGCAAAACAGCCGTCAACCAAGATGGACGCTCGGTCACCCCGATCACCAAACCCTCCTTGACTCAACAAGAGGAGCTGCTGCGAAGAATCTACGGCGAGTCTGATCTCGCAAATGTCCAGTACATAGAAGCACATGGGACTGGAACTCCAGTTGGAGATCCAACGGAGGCGCGAAGCATCTCAAACGTCATCGCTAAAGCCAAACATCCTGCTTCCAAGATGCTGCAGATTGGCTCAGTAAAAGGTAATATTGGACATACAGAATCTGCTGCTGGAGTAGCCGGACTCATTAAGGTTCTCCTGATGATGAAACATGAGACGATTGTCCCCTCTGTTTTCTACTCTGAAGACAGTGCAAGTATAGATGTCAAAGCTCTTGGTCTAAATATTCCATGTAAAGCTGAAAGATGGGAGACAAATGAGTCATTACAGAGAGTTGCCGGCATCAACAGCTTTGGGTTTGGAGGCACAAATGCTCATGTGATTTTAAGAGACTATAGAACGACCGATGTTCTGACAGGGACCCTAAAAGTCAGTCCACAACTCTATGTAGCATCTGCAGCCACTGAGAAATCATTGATCCTATCCATCACCGACACACAACGAAAGCTCAGCAGCACTAAAACAGTGGACTTTCATGCGCTGACGTACACCTCAGCATGTGGAAGGAGTCATTCCAGACACAAATATAGGAAGGCCTTCCTAACAAATTCCCTCTCAGATTTACAGCGACAACTGACGTCTGCACTGAAATCAAAGGCCGAGTCGACAAAGTCAGACATCCAGGTCGTGTTTGTGTTTTGTGGGAATGGAGTTGCTTTCAGGGGTATGTGCCAGCAGTTAATGAGAGAGGTTTCTGTTTTCAGAGAGAAGATTAGAGAGGTTGAAACTCTCTTCCATAGTTATAAATGCTCCAGCATTAGTCAGTGGCTTGCAGGTGACTCTGATAATGATGATTTTCAGAAGCCAGATACTGTCCAGCCTATTCTTTTTGCAATCCAGGTTGGCATTGCCACTCTTTTGAATCACTGGGGTGTTAAACCTGACGCTGTGCTTGGACACTCTGTGGGTGAAGTTGCTGCTGCTCACTGTTCTGGACTTTTATCTCTTGAAGACGCCGTTAAAGTGCTTTACCACCGCAGTCGTCTTCAGAGCAACGTCACAGGTGGCAAAATGCTTGTGGTCAGTAATGTGGCTGTGGAAAAAGTAGAAGAAATCCTTGAAGTCTTCTCTGGTAAAGTTTGCGTGGCAGCTTTCAACAGCCCTCAGTCCTGCACAGTGTCTGGAGATTCACATGCTATTGACATCATTCATGAAAGGCTGAAGACTCAGTTTAAGGATAAAAACCCCTTCCTCCATGTCTTGGATGTTTCTGTAGGATACCATAGTCATATGATGGATCCTATATTAGAAGACATTGAGCAAAGCATACATCTTTTAGATGCCAGAAGCATGAAATGCAAACTCTTCTCAACAGTGACTGCTGACAGGTTTTCTGATGGTGACTTCAGCACTGGTAAATACTGGGCAAAGAACATTCGCGAACCAGTTTTGTTTGAACAGACGATGCACGCTGTCATGGAAGACAAGCAGCTTGGGAGAAATGTGGTCTTTGTGGAGATTGGACCTCGTAGGGCTCTACAAAGATACATACATGAAACACTAGGAAAGGACACTGTAGTTCTTTCCTCTGTCCAGCCTCACGAAGACTATGACGCAATCTTGAATAGCTTGGGAAGGGCATTTGAACTTGGCATAAATGTGGACTGGCATCAAGTCTACAAGGGTTACGAGACATTACCCACCACTCTTCCGGTGTATCAGTTCGATCACTCAAAGAAACAACTACATTTTGAGGATGTGAGGAAAGGTAATGAATTACCTGCATTTTCTCCCTGTGTGCTCCTTTCGCAAATAAAGCCAAACAACAAAGAGTACATGTGCAACTTCTCCCAGGAGAGTGTACCATATCTGTGGGAGCATAAACACAATGGTGTTTCCATAGCGCCGGGTGCGTTTTATGTTGAACTCGGTTATGCCTCATTGATGGCCAGCTTAAAACCAAAGAAGCCAGTCTCTCTTCTCCAGCTTAGTGTTCGATTCGAGAGTCTGTTAACGCTCACCTCAAGCTGTCATCAGCTCAAAGTAACCATCGGGCATGCAGAGACTGAGGCCTCTTTCAAGATACAGTCTGCCGCTGCAACACATGCCTCTGGCACATGCAGGAGTGCAGAGAGTCAGCCCCTGATAGAAGAACCCGCCATATTCCTCAGCATAATCTATCAAAGGTGCAGATCTGTTATTCAGAAAAAGGAGATTTATTCCACTCTATCTCAAGCTGGATTCGAATACGGCGCCGTCTTCAAACAGCTCGACGACGTGCATTTCGGGGACGAGTTCAAAGAAGCCGTGACAAGAATTCAAGTCCCTGAAGAACTTCTAAAACACCTTCATGACTACTTCATTCACCCTGTGTTATTGGACTACTTCCTCCAAATGACTGCAGTGGTGGCTACAAGACAGCTGATAGCCAAACAGGGATTCCCCTCAGCTATAGGCAGTGTCAACATTGCATCACCTTTACGGGAGAAAATGGTGATGTATTTACGAGCAACTCAAGAGACCCCCGAGTTCCTTGAAGTGTGTGGTTGCTTTTCGACCACAGAGGGCCAAGTGCTCGTCGAACTCAAGGGGGTGAAGATCTTGTTTTTGGGCAATCGCTCCAATGCATCTCAGTCACTCTTCTTTCACAATGAGAGGATTGCAATCCACGAAAAGACAGACTTTCACAGTTGCAAAATAAAAGCAATGGTTTTTGAAGACAAACTCTGCATTACTAAAAGACTTATGCCACACTTAGACCCAGAGTCTGTCATTGTGGAAAGAAGAGATAATTGGACTTCTGACCAACTTCAAGAGCTAGTGTGTCACACACTTGACACTAATGTGGATTTGGAAACTGTTCTTTTCATTTGGGGTGTAGAAAACCTCCATCACTTGACAGCTGACCAGACACTGGAGTCCTTGGTTACTTGCTGTGAGCAATATCGCCAGATTGTGTTAGGCTTGAAACAGAAAAGACCATCTTGCACTGTACACATCATAACCTATAGATCAACAGAAACGACCGTGGACCATGTCAATCCAGGATTTGTGCTGTCTGGTATGACAAGGGCTTGTGCGGCAGAGATGCCGAGTTTCTCTTTTCAGCTGATTGACCTCGCTTCTGTAACCAGTGAGGACATTCAAATGTTGGTCCACGTAATTAACACCTGCGAACAACAAGAAGTCCTGATCAGCAAAGGGCAGGCATCGGCAGCTAGAATATCACAGACTCCAATGGTATCGAAGGCTTTACGGGAAGAAAATATACAGTCAGTGTATCTGAGCAACTTTGTTCTGCAGACAATCGATTCATACAGGATGTCTCGCTTGTCTGCCGTCCCCGAAAACACAAATGTAAGCCCTGTCCCAGAGACATCAGTTGAGATTCAGCTAACCCATGCATGTGTGCACTCATCTGATTACTTCCCTGTCACCACTTCACATTTGGATTTCAGTAAGACAATGTATTGGAACCGGCACACGTCGCAGAATCACAAGCTTCTGGTTTTAGATTTCGGCGCCATTGTTACAGCTGTTGGGAAACACGTTCATGGCTTAAATGTGGGTGATCGCATCGTCTCATGTTATCCAGTTGTGGCGATGGATAAGATCCGAATTCCTGAAGCTGTGTGCTGCAGTACGAACCGGCTCTCATTTCTGAAAGATACTCCGTGTGTGTCTTACTTCATACTGGCATGGCAGATCCTGCAGAGGACGCTCACCAATGTAAAACAACAGCACAGGAAGCTGACCATTGTCTCCTCTAACTCAGCTTCTGCTCTGGTGAAGGTTTTGGCTTTAACAGCAAACCGGTCAGGCTGGAATGTTTCCTCAAAGTCACATTCCGGAGGCACACCTCTGTGTTTTGATCAGAGTCACGTATTTGTTTATCTGCCTCCATTTCATCACACATGGCAGGATTTAAAAGACAGCAGTTCCCTCGAGAAACACATGGTTTTTGTGTCTTCACACTCTTCACACTCGGCAAACATGTTCGCAACAAAGAGTGAACACGTGCATGTGCATGAAGTTGATGTAGCTCACGTTCTCCAGAGAGCCAATCTGCAAGAACAGAGCAGGAAAGTCTTTAACTGGCTTATGTCATTAGGCTTTGATTCAGCTTCTCTACCTTTGAAAAACAAGACATTTCAGTTATCAAGAACAGAAGAGCCACAGACTGATCCAGATTCAGAGTCCTATTTCACTACAATAACAGTGCAGCAGGTGGTTTTAGATGGTGGAGAATCTCGTAGTGCAGTGTCAGATATTCCCGTGCTCAGCAGGCCAGAGAGACTTTTTAAACAAAGCTGTGTTTACATTGTAACTGGAGGCCTTTCAGGTTTGGGGCTTGAAACTGTGAAATTCATTGCCCATAATGGTGGAGGCTGTATTGCAACACTGTCCAGAAGTCCTCTGACGGGTGAGATGCAATGTGAGATGGTTCTTCTCGAGAAAAGATACGGGGTCGTGATCATACATGTGCAGTGCGACGTCTCTGTGTCGATGCAGACAATGGGTGCAATCTCAAAGATTGAACAAAGGTTCTGCCCTTGTGCAATCAAAGGCGTGTTTCACAGTGCTGCAGTATTACATGATGCACTCATTGAAAACCTTGGTGAAGATCTCTTCCGGAAGGTGCTGCAGCCTAAAGTGAGCGGTGCTTTAAATCTCCACTATGCAACACTTCACAACAAACTTGACTACTTTGTGTGCTACTCATCCATCTCTTCTTTCATTGGCAATGCGTCACAGTGCAACTACGCAGCAGCCAATTCTTTTCTGGACATGTTCTGTCACTATCGGAGAAACCTTGGACTTTCTGCACAGTCCATCAACTGGGGTCCTTTAAACCTCGGTCTCCTCCTGAACAGAGACCACTTTCAAAAGTTCTTAGAAGCAAAAGGGATGACGATAATGAACGTTTGCGAAGTTCACGAAGCACTCGAAAAGTGTCTTTTGTTGAACAGGCCTCAACAAGTCGTCTGCAAGTTCAACTTCAAAAATCTCAACGCACATGTTCTTTCACAAAATGCATTTCTCAGAGAACGACTGTCTGCTCTGGTGGAAAAGGAGCTCCAAGACGATGTACGCGATCAACCCAAAGTTCAGCCTTTGCAGTCTGCGCGCGAATGTGTGAGGAAAATGGTCAGTGACGTCAGCAATATTAGCGTCCACGAGCTAGATAATGACTCTGCTCTGTGTGCACTGGGCATTGACTCCATGTTGGCCATGACTCTTCAGAACAAGATTTTCCAGGAAACTGGAGTCAATGTGCCTTTGGTTAGAATACTGGACCCAAACAGCACGACAGCCACTTTGGCTACTATAATTATAGATAATTTGATTTAATATACGCTGCCTAAAGACACCATGAGAGATGAATATAATTGTTTTGTGAATGTATAAAAATGTTTTTTACCTCCTGATTTCTTGGCTTATTCACATTGCTGTGCTACATTCTGCTTTCCCTTTTAATGTATATGTAACGGTGCTAAAATATCTATACAGTGCCCCATGTGGCAGCAAGTGCACTTTTAATACTTGTGTTATTATAATAGGTTTTTAGATTATTATGTTGTAATATCTGTTGATTTATAGCAGCAAGTTTTTGATACACCCATGATCCCGAGATGATGCATATATCGTGTTACATGCATATTCTTATATCTGTAAATAAATCAACCATTTTTTAAACTTGATAAATAAGCAATGAAGTTTGCTATGATGTCAGAGAGTTGCTTTGGTTTTTTTTTGGAATGTATCTTGGCTCTAGAGTCCAAAAATAAATCGAATGACTACTATTGCACCCTGGGCAGGTAGTGTACTCAGGCAAAAGAAAACCAAATGTCCATGTTGGGTTATTGATGTTATGATGGTTTATTTAGTCACAAACAAACCCTTTGTTTCTTCTGCTCTGTTTAAAAAAAAACAAAAACAAAAAAACTCCATATGCCTGCCACCCAGGTGCACACAAGTCCAGCTTCCTGCATTTATACTTGTGAGTGCCCACAGTGTTTAAACTAATAAATAACTTCATGCAAAAACATGACTATAATGTAAAGAAAATAATCTATAATAAACAATTATATTGTTCTATAAACACCTGCAACAAAGACATCACTGGAGGTCATTTGGCTTTGTCTACACTATGTAATAAATAAGATGTTAAAACAGCAGATTATCTGAAGCTTATCAGTTATCATAAGTGCTGCCAGTGACTGTATCACATGTATTTTTTTTTTCCATAATTATAAAGCCATAATCATTGAGCTATCCGTGATAGGACCTGACCATGACCTGTCAAAGATGAGTGAATATAAATCGGGCTGATTAAAGTTGCTGGCAGAAGTGTACAGACTAAACACCACCACAGACATAAACATAAGAGGTTCAAAGATTAAGATCATTTATTACAGTTTCGTGTTATAATACAAAAGGACTGTACATGATATAAATTATTAACACAATTGCATATATTACATTGTTCATTTTATGTTTAATTCCCAGTCAATCAAATTGCACAAAACGGTAATAAAAAACATTCAAAATGAAAATAAATTAAACAGAGAAGGCAAAAAGCAGTATGAACGTGTGTTAACACAATAATGTTATTGTGTTGCCATGGCCATTTTGTTTCAGTGTCATGATAGTCACGTTGTTTACATAAATCTACATATGCCGTTGGCATTTTTACAGTCTGGTTGAAAGATGCTCTGTGTCCTCAGTTGAGCTGTGAGTTGCTGCATCGTCACTCAGCCTTTCACCCTCAGCTCCTTCACTCAGTATATCTACCACTGTTGACAGCATGGCGTTGGGGTCCAGCAGCTTCACCAGAGGCACATTCACACCTCTTTCCTGGAAGATCCGATTCTGCAGAGTCATGGCCTGCATGGAGTCGATGCCTAAGGACGAGAGAGGCGTTTCGTCTTTTAGCTCACTCTCATCCGAGCCAACGGTTTCGCTGAGGAGAGAGATGACGTAGTCTTTCGACGAGACAGAGTCAGCTTGGTTTGTTTGAGATTCTTTCTCTCTCGATTTTTGGAAAGAGTCCTCAACTAACGCGGACAGACGCATGGTCAAGGCTGCATTTTGGGAGAGGATATTAAACCGGATGTTTCTGAAGTGAAACCTGCAAACAGCCTGTTGGGGCCTATTGAGGACGAGGCATTGCTCCAAGCTTTTATGAATTTCAGGGACTTCTAAAATCATCATCCCCTTTGCCTCCAGAAATCGCTGGAAATGCTCCTTGTTCAAGAGAAGACCGACATTCAGGGCTCCCCAGTTGATGGACTGTCCGGGCAGCCCAAGTTTGCGCCTGTAGTGACAGAACATGTCGAGGAAGGTGTTGGCTGCTGCATAGTTTGTTTGTGATGCATTTCCCAGAAAAGCAGAGATGGAGGAATAACACACAAAGTAGTCTAACGGACAGTGTTGTGTTGCATGGTGCAGATTGAGTGCACCTTTTACTTTTGGTGTGAGAACTTTCTCATAGAGAGATCTGTCGAGTGTCTCAATCAGCCCATCTTGCAAGACAACTGCACTGTGGAAGACGCCTTTGATTGGACAACCAGGGAACTTGTGGCCTATGGCACTGATAACCTTGGGCACCTGCACGGAGTCTGATACATCACATTTCATGCTAGTGACGCAGTTTCCACACTGATTCTCTACGTTGTGTATGTCTTGCTGCACTTGCACCGTGGGCTGGCTCCTGGAGAGTATGACAACATATTCACCGCCTCTTTGTGAGATGAACTTGACAGTTTCAAAGCCCAGGCCAGAGAGACCACCTGCCACAATGTACACCGATTTCTTTCGGAAAAGCTGCTTTTTTGTTGGCATTAATGGAATCTGAGTGTCACTGTTATCCTTTTCTAGAGCGACAACAGCCAGTTTCTTTGTGGTGAAGTATGATTCTGGTTTCTGCAAATCAGATTCCACATTCTGGAAGGTGAAGCTGGTCAGACCAAGCTTCCTGTTTAACTTCAGTGACTTGAGCCACTGATAAATATGTGGCCTTTGTGCACTCAGTGATCCCTTTTGTAAAATGACTGGCATCTGAATTGTCTGCACATGAACACTGTCCTTTATACCTTGGAACAAATCCTGAGCAAATGAACTTTGAGTCTGAGACTCACAGATGACAACAACATGCTTCACCTCTGGAAAATTCCCAAGTTTTTCAACCAGGGCTTCATCAAATGGAGGCAAGAAGACAAATGCATCCATTTGTTTGGCATTTACAAATGTGCCATTACGTTGTGCTCCGATAATGACATTCCAGCCAGACTTGTAGGCAGTAAGAGCCAAGACTTTCATTAAAGCAGAGTCAGGGACACAGGATATGATTCCGAGATTTTGTTTGGCTCTGGGCAAGGCTCGGTGTAGGATTTCCCATGCTAGCACAAAGTAGGAAACACAAGGTGTGTTTTGAAGGAATGGGAATTGTTTTGTGCTGTAGCACACATACTCTGGCACTGTGATCTTGCTGCCGGCCAGCACGGGATAACAGCAGGCAACGTGGTCTCCCACTCTCAGTTTAGCAACATCTTTTCCAACTGCTGTTACAGTACCACTGAAATCAAGAGCTAACAGCTTGTGGTTCTGTGATGAATGTTTGTTCCAGTAGAGGGCCTGGCCAAATTTAAGATGTGAAGCACTGACAGGGAAGTAATCAGATGAATGAACACATATTGTACTGGGTTGGATTTCAACTGATTGGTCAGTGATTGTCAGGTCCCCTTCATTCATGTGAATGGCACTTAATTGGCTCATTGTATGTGCATCAGCCGTCTGAAAGATGCAAGGCTCGGACTTTGTTGGGGAAAAAATGTCCTGAGAACTGTCAATGATCTGAGGAGGAGTACGGGCAATGGAGGGTTTTAAAACCTCACCATTTTTTACCACCAACTCTGGGTACTTGCTGCAAGGATATGATTGTAGTACCTTAGATAGCGCTGTGATGTCCTGAGCAGAAACAGTGCTTAGATCAACAAGCTGAAATGAAAGCTCTGGTAACTCTGCAGCCAATGATCTGGTCATGCCAGCGAGAGCAAAGCCTGGACTTATGTGATCCACTGTGATATCAGAAGAGCAGTAGGTAACTGCTCTGATAGCGTGTGGAAAGTGAATTCGCTTGAGCTCAAGGACGATTTGACGGAAAATCTCACAGCAGTTCACCAAACTCTGTAGCACATCATCAGCTGTTTGTGAAGAAAGTTTGTCGTTGCCCCACAAAAACAACACTTCATCAAACTTTTTCTTGATATCTGTGATCTTGAGTTGTTTCAAGAGAGAGGGGAAGCCATGGCTCAAAATGTCTTTTGCATGTGTGAATGGAATGTACTTCGATTTTGAGTCTAAATGCTGTTGCAGACCTGTAGCAATCCCTATTTGGTCACAAAAGACCAAGGCTGTAGGAGGAGCAGATGTCACACTTTCAGGGAGTACACTGAAGGAATTATGGTAGAAGTACTCCTCAACCACATGCGAGTGACTTCCAAGATACTTGATAATCACATGCTTAACCTCAACTAACACTCTGCCTTCTCTGTCTGCCAAACAGCCACACACCTCAAAGTGATTGGTACCCACGTCGATTGCTCTCAAGTAGACAATCATCTCCTCTTGCAAGGGTTCAAACACTGTCAAACTTCCTATTTGGGCAGGAAAACCTGGCCGACCAGCAAAAATGTGCTCGACTGTAACTGGAAGAAGCTGCATCAGATAATCCAACACAACAGGATGAATGCAGTAGTCATGCAGCTGAGGCTGCAGCTCCTCTGAAACGGAAACAACCGCATAAGCCTCCCTGAGGTCTTCTCCATAGTGCACATTTGCCTTGTTCTTGAAGACATCGCCATACTGAAATCCCCCTTGTGACAGATACCCATAGAACTCCTGATAGCTCACGACAGATTTGCACCTTTTGAAGATGGAGCTCAGTGAAATGCACTGTTCCTCAACCAACCTCTCTCTCTTCGAAACAACTTTGCCTGATGCATACAATGCAGATGAAGAGAATACTGTGAAACTTGCCTCTTTCTCTTGGTGTTCCAGTTGCACTTTCACTTCAGGAGAATTCAGGGATAAAACATAAGGATTTTGGAACCTGACATTAAGCTGCAGAGAGTTGAGCGCTACTTTTGGTTTGGAACTGGCCATGAATGCGGCTAAACCCAACTCTGCATAGAAGGCACCAGGGATGATGGGTATGTCATTGTGTGTGTGCTGTTTCAGGTAGAAAGTCGAGTCTGATGTCAGATCACAGCGAAAAATGTTGCTCTCACTTCCTGTCTGAGAGAGCACAGGATGATCACTTGCTTTGTTGTTTTGTGCTGCTCCGATGATAACATCTCTGTCTGAGGTATCAAATTTGTATTGTGGGAAAGGCAGTGGCAAGGTCTCGTAGCCTTTGTAGAAGGTGTTCCAATCTACATGAACTCCCAGTTCAAACAGCTTAGAAACAACAGACACAATTGTTTCATGATCTTTCTCTGGTTGCACCGAGGCCAGAACAGCTGTGTTATTATTATTATCCAGACATTCAATGATGTTCCTCTGCAGTGCCCTTCGTGGTCCTATCTCTACAAAGATTGTGTTCTTCTTTCCTTTTGTTGCTGACCTGACTGCTTGCTCAAATGCTACTGGCTCACGAATGTTTCTAGCCCAGTATTCACCAGTGCAAAAATCTCCCTGCTGGAACTCCTCGCCTGTCACCGTTGAGATCAACTCTGTCTCAAGATCATTCATCTGCAGGACACCAATTGTGTCCTTGATTTCAGGCAGAATTGGATCCATCATGTGGCTGTGGTAAGCAGCAGGGACATCCAACACACGGAGGAAAAGATTCTGACCACTGGCTGAAGTGCTTAGCTCCTTATGGATGTTAATGATTGCATCTGCATCACCTGATAGGGTGCAGGACTGTGGACTATTGAAAGCAGCAAGGCAAACTCTACCAGAGTAACGAGGGAGGAGAGCAGTAACCTCTGATACAGCCATGTTGCTTATCACAAGCATTTTACCCCCAGTGACTTTCCTCTGGAGGGTGCTGCGGAAATAGATGACTTTTACTGCATCTTCAAGGGACAAGAGGCCAGAACAGTGAGCAGCTGCTACCTCACCCACAGAGTGTCCAAGTATTGCATCTGGCTTGACACCCCAATGCCTGAGGAGGGTGCAAACGCCAACCTGGATAGCAAAGAGCAATGGCTGGACAACCTCTGGGCTGTTGAAGTCACTGCTCTCAAACTCGCTCTCGAGTGTCTCCAGGATGTTCAGGGTACTCAGCCTTTTAAAATGTTGTGCAATTTCCGTGATCTTTTGTCTGAATATAGGCTCGTGTTTTAGCACCTGCGTGCACATGCCAAGGTAAGTGACACCATTTCCACAAAAGACAAACACTAACCTTGGATCTGAGGAGGATGCACTGATATTTTTACCAACAGCAGAAATTAGCTTCTCTTTAAGATCAACTACAGATGATACTACAATGGCCTTTCTGTATTTATGTTTCAGGTGGCTTCTTCTGCAAGCTGCCGTGTACAGAAGCGAGTTTAGATCAACTTGACTATCTGCCTCCAGCTGTCTAACGGTGTCTTCCATCATGAGAGAGAGTGATTTGGTTGAATTTGCAGACATGACAAAGTACTTTGGTTGTGTCTTGACATTCTGGTGCCTAATGGGTGACTGCTTATACTGTTTGACGATAGCATGTGCATTTGTACCCCCAAAGCCAAAGTTGTTCACCCCTGCAATTCTTGCACCAGAGGCTTCCCACTTTTCCACCTCTTGAGGAAACTTGAGGTTCAGAGCTTTGGCATCTACACTTGCCGTTTCTTCAGAGTAGAACACAGAGGGAACAATGGTCTCATGTTTCATCATTAGAAGAACCTTAATGAGTCCAGCCACTCCGGCTGCAGATTCTGTGTGTCCAATGTTGCTCTTCACAGAACCAATCCGCAGTGTCTTTGAACCAGGAGGTTTGGCTTTGGCGATGGCATTTGCGATGCTTCCTGCCTCCGTTGGGTCCCCGACCGGGGTTCCAGTCCCATGTGCTTCTATGTAGTGGACATCTGCGATATCAGACTCAGAGTAGATTCTTCGCAGCAGCTCCTCTTGTTGGGTCATGGAGGGTTTGGTGATTGGAGTCACTGAGTGTCCATCTTGATTGACCGCCGTTTTGCTGATGATGCCCCAGATATGGTCATGGTCTTGTATTGCCTATGAAACAACATCAAGTAGAGTTATTCGTTATTTTATTCTCCTTCATATCCGATGTAATATAATTATGACTTGGTGAAGGATATTTTTATATTTTCCAGCGTATTCTGACCTTTTTCAGTGGCTTCAGGAGAACAATTCCACAGCCTTCTCCTCTACCATAGCCATCTGCTTTGTTGGAGAAAGCTTTGCTGGTCCCGTCAGGTGAAATCATCTTGGCTTTGCTGAGAGCAACGAACACTCTTGGCTCTATGATACAGGTGACGCCTCCACAAACAGCCATGTCACAATCTCCTGATAAGATAACACAGGATTTTAACCCGGTAATAAAAGTCACCGAGCTCTGTGTGTGCTTTAATTGAGGAGATGTGCATTTTTAAACAAAGTTTTTCAATAAATATAGTATCATAAAAAAGTTAGTGACCTTGTTTAATGGCTTGACAGGCGAGATGGAGAGCCACCAGGGAGGATGAACAGGCACTGTCTATGGTCAGCGATGGCCCAGTAAAGTTGAAGGTGTACGAAACTCTGTTTGCTGCGATACTCATGGCAAGTCCTGTTCCAGTCCAGTGGTTGATCACACTTGGGTGGACGTGTGCAGCATTTGTTTCGTAATCGCGGTTCATTAGGCCTGCATACATATGACAAGAATATAAATTAGGGTTTTTCCAACATTCTACATATTTATGCACAAAATCAGCCAATTTTACTGTGTATTTTACAAAACAGTAAAGACACATGCATGTTTTTTAAGAGTCTTACCAAAGAAGACACCTGTCCTGGTGCCACTGGCCTTCTCCATAGGAAGTCCAGCGTTCTCCAAAGCTCTGTAAACACACTGGAGGAGCTGCTTTTGTTGGGGATCCATTTGTTCCACTTCACTGTCACTGATGCCAAACAACTTGTGATCAAATTCATTAAACCTGGAAACAATTGATCGAAAGCACTCAATCAGTATAAATGGCTGAGAAAAAATCTTTTTGACTAGAATTATTAGAATCAGTTTTACAAATACTTACTAATAATTCATAATTACTGGGGGAAGTGTACTAAGAGTATATAGAATAATAAAAATGTCAATAGACATTTAGCATAGAAAAGGTAAGTGGACTAATGTGCAGATTAAATGCAAAGTAAATGAATCACAGTTATACTCTATGTTGCACAGTAATACTTACAGCCTTGGTCTATTGTGTTATCTGACACAGTGAGGGTGGAATTCTACACTCTGAGTTAAAATACGAAGCTATTGTTTCATATCATTTTACAATGACTTGAACTCAGTGACAGGAGTTGGAATCTAGCAATATATATAATCTCTAAATGCAAACCATAAATCAGTTATTACAGCATGTTTATAGCAGGCTGGCTGCAGTTGTACTATGTTAATTTGCTTTGTTGCAACCAACTAAAGTATGTAAAAAATAAATATACAGATTTCTACATGTTTGTAAAGGTAAAAACTAGTTTGTTAGATGTAGGTTACCATTCTTCATTTTTGATTATTGAAAGTATAATCACATAAACCATGAGCTGAAAGGGTCATTTTGACCATATGATGGGTTTAAAGACCATATTGAATAGAAGATGATGCTACTTTCTGATTTTATATAGTACTGTATGTCACACGGCCTGATTTAATTTACTGGTGTAGTGGTTTACACTCTTGCCTTTGCAGCAAGAAGACCCTGGTGTGCGACCCGGTGGGAACAAGGGCCTTTCTGCATGGAGTTAGCATGTTCTCCCTGTGTGTGTGGGTTTTCTCTGGGTTCTCCAGTTTCCTCACACACTCAACAATATGGGGATTAGGCAAATTGGACGCTCTAAATTAGGTCATAGGTCTGTGTGTGTGAATGGTTGTTCGTCTCTATATGTGGCCCAGTGATGGACTGGCGAACTGTCAGCTGAGATTGGTACAGCATCCCCCTGGAACCCTCATGTGGAGGATAAAGCGGTAGAAGGTGGATGGATATAAATTATATATACATTTAAATTTGATTATATGATGAGATTAGGATACCGTACCCATCAATGAGAGCAGCCTTGGCGGTGCGGGATTTACCCGCCTTGTTGTCATCCGGATCATACCAACTGGCCAAGTCAAACCTCTCTTTGGGAATCGTCTCAGAACAGTTTCTTCCCGCTTTAAGAACCTTCCAGAAATTATCCGGCCCTTCTCCTGTTTGGAAACATCACTTTTTATTAGATTATTCTTTCCCAAACTTTAGTTTTTTTAGGTTGGCAAACTCTAGTGACCCAAATCACAATTTAAATTGTGACAAAGCGCAAATTTCAGTCCATAATTTAGCCATAACCGAATTGATAAATTAATAATTTCCAAGAGAGGTTTCGTTTTTCAATTTCAACTTAATTTTATGCACGTTATTTAAAACATGTACAAATAAATATTAACAAAAAAGGTTGGGAAAATTCTGCAAATATGTTTGGGGACCCAAAAAATATCTCCCGCGACCCATCTGTGGGTCACGACCCAGACTTTGTCTTGGCAGCAAAATAACAAACCAGCCCCTGACTAAGACGTCAACTCAACAAAACCATAAATGAATAGAACAATAAATGAATAGAACAAAAGCGAGCAAAAAATCTGAATACGTTTTCGTGAAATATGATGAAATATTATATATCTTACCCCCAGGAAAATTGCACCCAATCCCCACCACTGCGATGCTGTCTTCAGCTTCCTCCATCCTCACTGTACATCACTGTGAGAGAGAGAAAAATCAAAAATCTTTACTGCACCATCGTGGTCACTGTCACTCTTCCTCCCAGGCTTCACCACATCCAGCAGTGAATGTGGTTAATGGTCTGTTTCATTTGTTCAATTAGTGCCGTTTTAAGTCACGCACCATATCATCCTCACACATCCATACCGCTCGCCTTTTCTCCCACTGATGCTATCAGTGCCGGACCCGCGGCCGACTCTTATACTCAGCCTCTTGACCTTATCAAACATTAATGGTGGATTGTATACGTGGCCATGGAGATGAAGGACCTCAGTGCACACACATTTATGGTGCCTTTGCGAATGATTAGACCGAGTTTGATGACAATATGTTATCCAACAATTCTAGGTCTTGTTTCATTGCAGCTTATCACAGTTATAACACAGCAATCAAACACTCAAGGAGTTTAACTTTAAAATCTTCCTACTGGGAAATAGCTACACACCCGATTTCCTCTTAAAGAAACCTGAGCATTCACTCACAGCTTCCCATCAAGACACAACATGTAAAAAACACCCTGTATAATCAACTGTATACTACAGTTGTTGCGTAACAACGTGGCCCTAATTTTTTACTATGTTAATTGTGTGTTTTGATTAGATAATCTGAGGTCAAGGTAGAAGCGAAAGAGCAGCCGAATCAAACACTTTCAGTCCAAATCTTGACGTCTACAGTATAAGCAGCTCATCTATACATCGTATCTGCTACTATTTATGACATTAACATTGATCAGACATGAGTTTTTTTTTATTTATAGTGATAGTATTATAATATTTTAAGACACAGCCACTCTTATTACATTTTGGAAGAAAGCTCTCACTTGTAGAGGCCAATTTCCAGTAAGATGTGGGGTATTAAACTATGGAATGGCTTTTTTGTGAGGTATGGATGTGTATGTATGTATGAAACTAATCCTATATTCCGTATAATATTGTGAATTTACAAAAAAATGTGTTTTGGTGGAGGAAATAAGCCCATTGATTCCCCTTGAACTTGTGTATATTTTAAATTGTACAAAATAAATCAACTAAAATCAGCTAAAACATACAGTAATATCCATAATATACATATGTAAATCATTATTCATCTAGTACATTTTAAATACTGACAAAATAGCAGTATTACATAGGTTCAATGTATATCAACGTGTTATATTTGACAAAACACACACTTGCAGTCACTATTTTCCCCTTGGTGTGTGAGATGTTTCTCTGTTTAACTAATGTTTGTGGTTTTAAAAAACACAATTAACTGCTTTCGCCGACTTTAACGCAGCAGCGAAACTATTATCGATATCAACTCTAGACATCACCCAGACACACACATATTCATGCACATGCACGTACACAAACGCATTCATTTACATAGATTAGGCAATAGGAAAGACACACACAAAGGAAATGTGGAAACACTTGCTCACCAACCCACAAATGAGAAAACGGTTGAATGAGTAAAACATAAACTATATTGTCAAGTTAAATCAAACTAAACAGACTCACAATGTTAATATTTCTTGGCAAACATAAATACTTTTTACTTTTTATTTTCTGCAGAACTTAAGTTACCTATTGTAAAACCCCAGAAGTGTGTGGCAGTGTAACCTTTGATTTATAACCTTTATCAATCCACTGCAGTTGCACAGAAATCAAGTTTATAACTCCGTGTCACCAAGGACAGGTGTAATAAAAAAAAATAATCACTTTACTGACACGATAAGAGAGAAACTTTGATAAAATAATAATTACAGTGGTTGTTTACTTTTTCCGTATGCCGTTGGCCAAAAAAACCCACAGCGTATAATAACACATACAAGGAAATACAGGCACAAAATGATGGAGTGTAACAAGAGTTTATTGACAAAAAATATAGCACAGGTACAAAAATACAGCAACCTGACTTGTAACAAAACTTTTGAATGATCATCATTGAATATTGATATGACAGTGTTTGAGAATACGGACGGTCGACTCTGTGATACAGGAATGACGTAAATATGTGCGATTTTGTTTCCATAATCATAAAGATTGCAGCGTTAGCTAAGCTAGCAAACTAATGCAAACAGGGACTGTTAGAAAGCACATGTAGTTTTATCAGTGGAATAAGAATGCTTCAGTGTAACCCATTTTAGCCTCATTCTGATGTGATGGAGAGCAAACGACAGGTCAGCTCCCACAACTTCTCCGCCATGTTGTCGTCTTTTCCTGCCGCCGAGCAGCTGGCAGGAGCACAGTCGCTGTTGGTGGAGACAAAATGGAGGAAACTCTTAAAGCAGCAATTCCCAAAACTTATTTCCTTATTACTTTTAGTTTTGTCGCCATCTCATCTCCTCAGGCTGCAGCTAAAACCTTTCAACATTCAAAATACAACCTCAAACATGAACTGCTTATAATGTATGATATATATCTCATATATAAATGATGTTTATTTCAATGTTTTGCATTTGAATGTGTATGTCTTTGTGCTTTCTGCTTGTTTTATGGCGTTGTAGCGTCTTTCTGCATCGAAGGGTAGAAAGTGAGATGACTCGGCTCCACAACGTGAACCACTTTTGCACAATTGGCACAGACAACTATTGGCAACTAAATTAGTTGCCAACTACCGGGTACGCCTGTAATAATCTACAATTAAATCTTCGCCTACATTTTCAGCCAATTTCAACAGCTCCAACATCAAAACATTCAACTCAATCATGCTAATATTCTATTTGTTCAGCTATTTATTGATACCTTTTGAAACTCTTAACTATGATCTACTTTTATCTGTCATTGTTTTCCATTGACAATGAATATGTCCTAATCTACCATTAATCTGAAGCAGAAACCAGTTTACACCCCAAAAATATTCTTGTGTTTACACGTATATGATGTAGTACCATACCTGTAGTATCCGCCGCTCTCTTTCTCCAGTGACGGCTCCACCGCACAGTAAATGGTGGTCTGAGCTCCCTGAACAGAGTCTTTAGTGAAGGGACTGACCATCTTCATGGCAAACTGCTGAGGGCCGCTCAGATGACGCCACAGATCTGTCTGGACGACGCCGGGGTGGAGAGAGTACGCCGTCACTCCTGTGCCTGGAAGAAAAAGTCAAGTAGAGAAATGGATGGAGTCTTGCAGGTTCAGTCTTGCAAATAGGAAGTCAAAAGTTGCCAGTATGAATGAAAGTCTATGGGAAAGTTAGCATTTTTCTGAGGAATTTATATACTAAATTGCTTATTTCATGTCTTTTCTTTGATAGAACATGTCAAATTCTCTTCCCCTTCAGAGGAAAATAGACAATAAAGTGTGTTAAAGCTACATTTCTCACCTTCCAGTCGCTTCGCCAGCGAGCGTGTGAAGAGGACGTTGGCTAACTTGCTCTGAGCATAGGCCGTCCCCTTGCTGTAACTCTTCTCGCTGTTGATGTCGTCCAGATTCATGCCTCCCCAAGAGTGAGCAGTGGACGACACGGTGACAATCCTGGCCGGGGCCGATCTTTTAATCAGGTCGAGCAACAAATGTGTCAACAGGAAGTGACCTGGAGAAAAGAAGTAAAGGGGTTACGATGTTTTGAAACAGAGGTTTTAACAGGTTAAAATTCAACCGTTAGAGGACACTTGATTGACAAGTGACATTTGAGACCTTCGTCTGCAACAGGAAGTCAAAAGTCTTACAGTGACAATATGCTGTTGTAAAATATTGTTAACAGCTTTATACAAAACAACATTTATAGGAGTACCGTTCATAAAATAAAAAAAACGTGGACTGTAACTATGTGATCAAAACGATTAAACAAAAAATGTTTTTCCTCACACGGATGATCTGCTTGTTCGTGCTAAACCTGATTAGATTGTACAAAGAGCTCATTGTTTTCATATAGCACCTGCTCTTTTAAAGGTCCAGTGTGTAAAATTTAGGTGAATTTATTTCAAATTGGCAGAAGTTAACATGATTTTACAGGAGCCTGCAGTGGACAAAACTGCACATCTTTTGAGTTTTGATGATAACTGTAGGCTACTTAAATTTAACACACTGCAACATTTGATTATAGACCAGCCCCTTAATTTTTCCTGCAGCTCATTTTCTATGTATAACAATAAAATGTGGGGAAACAAAAGCTCACTTTAGTTATGTGACTCGCAGACAGAATACTGTATTTACCCATGTGATTGACACCGATCTGCATCTCAAATCCATCTGCTGTTTTCCCATAAGGACACATCATCACGCCAGCGTTGTTGATCAGGAGGTTGAGTTTTGGCTCATCTTTAGAAAAAAGTCAAGTATATATATTTTTTCTTTGAATCCATTCATCTTCACAATGTTTTTTTTTTGTTCGTTCTCTTCATACCTTTGTTGATGCCTTCAGCGAACTCTCTGATCGACTTTGTATCTGCCAAGTCCAGTTTCTTGCAACTTATATTTTCGTTCCCCGATTTTTCGATGATCTCTTTCACGGCCGCTTCTGCTTTCTCCATGTCCCTGCACGCGATGATGATCTTCGAGCCTACGCAGAAAAAAAAAAACAGTAGTAGAAGGCATCAGTGGTTAGCACTCTTGCATTTGCATCAAGAAGACCCAGGTCTGTGACCTGGTCGGTACAGGGGCCTCCCACAGTCCAAAAATGTGCAGATTTGGGTATTAGGCAAAGTGGACCCTCTAAATTGACTGTTAGTGTGAGAGTGGATGGTTGTTTGTCTGTGTCCCTGTGTCGCCTTATGTCAGCTGGTATTGGCACCCTTCCCACAACCCTCATAAAGTGGTAGAGGATAGATAGATGGACAGATATGATGCATCGGAGTACGAAAAAGCCATATAAACTAGTGGTGATCTGTGTTTATGCACAGATTATCAACAGATAATACTGTAAACTGTAATGTGAGGGTTAAAGGGCGGAGAGCACCCTCTCGCGACAAAATGTGTCCATTACTAATTTATTTATATAGCATATCGGGATGCAGGATATTGGACTTTTTGCTGATAACTGATACCAAGTGAAATTAACATCTCACTTTCCATACTCATGTCACACCAGTTGTAGATATAAATTGTCTTCTTTAAACAAATAATAGTTGTACAGGGTGCCAGAAAAATAAGGAGGGAGCATTCTTTTTAGCCAACTGTTGTAGTTATTAGTCATATCAGCAGTGTTTGCCAATATCTGCTGATACTTATGATAATCCCTAATACTGTATGTATATAATTAACACTAAACTGGGGAATATCATTACTTTTAAATCAATAATATAATGATATTTACTGTAAAGCATACTAACCCACCTTGTGGCAGAACCTAAATGTAATATTGAACTGTATTCTTTACTATTATGTCTGTTTGGTAATACAGCAGCAATAGTCACCATGACAAGGCAAAAACTCATGTGACTTTGTATCAGATTTCCACACATAAGGTGTTTCTGAATCACAATTCTCTGTTGTTTTCACCTCTTTTCGCCAGGTCGATGGCTGTTTCTTTGCCGATGCCAGTGTTGGCCCCGGTGATGAGCGCAGTTTTCCCATCGAGCCTTGCGTCAGAAGACCAAGGTGTCCGGAAGAAACTTCTAGGATGTTGTGAAATCACCTTTTTAACGTCTTAACCAAAATGACAAACAAACAACAAAAACACACGTATGACGAGGCCGACTTACAGGTAAACTAAAACAAATATTTGAGTTTACAAACAAACACACCAGAAGCAAAAACACACTATTCCAACAATAAAAAAACGAATCATTAATCAAACTGTTAAGCTATCTTTCCTCGAATAATATGTACACTTGTTTGAACAGCTCATACACAATTTAAATATAAGCGTCATGGAATATAGTCCTTACCTTATCGTTTGCATCTCACTACTAGATTTAAAGTCGTAACTTTAGGGAAAAAAATTAGAAAAACTGTAAAAAATAAACCTTTAATATTCTTTTCGCTCCCTGACTGAAGTGGACTGAAACAGAGACGAGGAAGTGTCTTTACATCAAATCCACTCATGTTTGATTAGCAGTTGTTTCAGCTAATCAACTGCTACGTCATCCTTCATGTACGATGCTGATTGGTTGAAGACTAGGACTCGCTCCTCCCTCTGTGGAGTTGTGTTCGATTGTGGATAAGGGCTGCTCCGGACGGGCGGGAACACTGTCCCCCGTTTTCTATTTGAAAGGGCGAATCTTAAATAAAACAAAAATAAAATTGGCCCATGTGATTGTATTATGATGCAATATTGTTTCTTCTATTAATGATGTTTTCCATTATACTGAAGTAAATAAACAAATAAATACATGAATAAGCTCGTCATGCAAATCTTCCTGCGCTGTCATTAACACCTTTTGTCCAACAGATGGCAGCAAATCATCATATATTTCGGACTTTTACTCCAGTAATATCATAAAAACAAAGAAAAGTGACGTAAACGTCCACCAAATGCATTTTCTGGTAAGATACCTGTACTTTTACTCAATTATCCCTTTGAGGACTTTATACAAGAATGTCTTGAAGTTAGTTATGTATGAAAAGCAACAAAAACGAGACAGAAACTCGTCATGCAGATCTTCCTGCTCTCTGTCATTAGCACCTTTTGTTCAGCAGATGGCAACAAATCACCGTCTGTTTCTCCTAGACAGAGCTGGAAAAGCCTGTTTCACTGTGACCTGTGTTTGCAGTGTTTTGTCTGTAGACAGCTTAACAAGCTGGTATTTGGGTAAACCGTGTCCTTGGCTGCAGTGAAACCTCTTACTACAAGGAACAAGAAAAAAATAAATACATCATGAAAACACCTATTCACTAAGGAGATTGAATGAATCATTAATTCGTACATCACAGATATTATTACAGCAGAGCGTGGGAGTTTACACTGTGTGGACACAAGGTCACTAAATCAGGAAATGACAATGCTCATCAGCTGATTTTTTTTTGTGTAAGCAAACGTTTCCTTCCACTTTTATGTTTTTTTTTTCTTCTGCTGGATCAGCCAGTGTGTGTGTGTCTGTGTATGTGTGTGTGTGTGTGTGAATCTGCATGTAGATTCACACACAAATACACACAGACTGATGTGTGCATTTGAATTTGCTCCACTCTGATTAGAACAAGTTAAAAATCAAGTTTGTGTGCACTTCTCCTGATTGCACACACAACCCTCCCTCTTGAGTTCTCCATGTTTACTTTAGCAGAAAGTGGCTGTTCATTAATTTTTCATATGCTCTACAACAGTGATTTCCTTTATTTTATATATATATATATATATATATATATATATATATATATATATATATATATATATATATATATATATATATCTTTACCACAAAGTGAATCTCTACAAAAATCAGACATAACAGTTGACCGATAAGATTTTAGTGGCGCCGCATTAGCAGCATCCCAGAGAACCAGAGACAATGAAGAAGGCAAGAGGATGCATTCAGTAAACTATCAGAACAATCCATTAGCTAAAATGGGACTATTAACTTTGGCAGATGTTGCGGAAGAGGATGCAGGTTTTTGTTTTGATTTCGAGCCGGGAGAGGAAAAAAAGGGGCCAAAATAAAACAAATTCACAAACAGGAGATGAAAGCAAAGCTCTTATTTTGAAAGTAACTTTGAAATGATGGAACAGTGAAATGAAATTGTTTGCTTTTGTGACACATTACATTACACCAAACACCATGTACTGCACTTTTCATTTATGGAATTAAAGTTTATCGTGAGATATAATATTTCACATCATGATAAAACAGTGAAATACAACTTTATTAACATAACAGTGAGTGAACAATAACGTAACATAAGATTTCAAATCAACTATTTGCGGAAAATAAGTTGAAAAAATACTCTTAAGACATTATTTAACTTAAAATAATAAAAGTGTATGAATAATAATAATACAAATACATCCTCCAACCTCCTTTTTCTGCCTCTAACACTAAACTATAAGCAGAAATGCTCTCAATAGCAGCCGTTTGTGCATCCTTATGATTTATCTATAGGTATAAACAATAGAAGAGATGATGAAAAACTACCTTGTATGTCATATCTGACATTTTTATCTATGTATGTCTATTTTAACGCACATTTATGCAATGAAATGTGATCGATTGTTTATGTTAAGTGTCTGAGTGTTTGCTTTTAGCACTATACAAATGATTTGATGGTGTAAATGTGTTTTCCCCCCTGAAGTTTAACTGCAATATGGAAAATATCTTCTTATGCCTCTGACACTAAACTATAAGTCGTAACTATGGCAGAAATTTTGATTGTGCAAAAACTACTATGTATGCCATAGTATCCTTGCATGTCTATACGCATGTGTTCAATGGTCGAACACATGGGGTAAATACAGGACTTTAAAGTGGAGACTGCAGTATTTACAAAATACAGGTTGCCATAATTTGAATGGCGGTTCTATAAAGGTCGTCTCAGGAGAAAGAGTTCAAAAGAGGACATTTTCTGAAAACACTGACTCAGCAAAGCTCGGACGCAGAGTTCAACAACAAACAGCCTAAAAGTAGTCATTTGGAGAATAACCATGTTTAAAAATAAGGAAACCTCATTTCCCTGCCCTCTGCAGCTTCTCGTCCCGCTGCACTGTTTACATTATAACATTATCATTTCTAAGGTCACATCCCTCGATGCCACACACACACTCGGCGGCCATCGGTCTGTCCTGTGCAGTGACCTTTCATCTAAAACCCTACAATAACCTGAGGCTGTGGGACGATAAACATCTCCCAGTGTCCTCTGTGTCCGTCTCCTGCCCTCACCTTCACGCTGCAGACTGAACCTCATCAGCCACGTTCTGTCTAGTCTGCCTCTTGTTTCCCCGTCTGCTCCGCTCTATATTTGGTTTCTCACCCTTTTAGTCTCGCTCACCTCTTACATAACACTTAATCGCTGCCATTCATTCGCTGTGGAACTCTAAATCTCTGTTCTCCGATCCAATCTCTGACGTGCGACGGGGCAACGTTTCCCCACAGATACAAATCTACGCCTCCCGTGATTACAGTTCGTCTTTTCCTGTTAAACGGTGGTGTTTGTTGTGCACCAGCGATGACAGAGACCTTCATCTGACCACTGTGCTGTGGTATCATTTAGCCGTGCCACGCCAGCTTTCACCATAATGGAGCTCAGGCTCTTTTTCTCCCCCCTCATTCTTTGAAATGTGTCTGGAGAAACAGAACAGAACTTTGTCTGACACCGGGGTTAAAGGTTGTCTTAAGGTTCACATTGTACAGACTTAGTCTCATAAAGAGTCAAATTGACTCCCTAAATGAGGACTTTTTAATAGAGTGTCTGAGTTTTTCCTTTCAGACCACATTTACTCCTGGTCCTGGGGATTTCAGGTGGGACACACCTGAATGTGTTGGAGCAGGGAAACATTTAAAACATGAAGGAAAGTGGCTCCCCACCACCAGGAGTAAGAAACCCTGGTATTTAACATTTCTTTAGGGGAAAAATGTTCTCGTTTAAGGGGGGAGGGGGGGGGGTCATGAGCCCAGGGTGCTTTTTCCTTGTTTGTATGTGAGATGGGTTGCAGGTGTGCATTGGTCTTAAGAAACCTCTAAAAACATTTGTTTTACTTCAATAAGGAGTCTTATTATTCTTGTTGCAGTCAGGTTTTTCCCCTGGGTCTGGTCGTAAAAACGGGTTTCGTCTGGGTTTGGTCCAGATATGAACGTCCATGAGGTGAATTAAGTGTACGTTTAGTGGCTTTTTATTTGAATGCGTTAGTGTTGTAGTTATATTTTGACTGCACCAAGAATAATGGAACTGCGACGTCTGCTGACCACCTGGCTCTGAGAGGTTTGAGGAAGTCACCTGGGACAATCGGGCCTCTTGTACTGGTACTTCCTGTGCAGGACCAATCAGCTCCCAGGATCCACTCGCACATGTGATTCACTCAGACATGCACACCTGCAACCCATCTCACAATCCCACGCAGACACATCCACACAAGGAAACGTCAAACCAAGAACACTTTACACAGATGTAAATAAACTTAAATAGTAAGATAAAATAAGATTTCAAGGCCTTTAACTTGTATATGATTGAAACAGAAGCAGTGCAGAGAATAAGAAAATAATACCACAAAACCGTAATAATCAAAAGTAATAGTAATTCTATTTTCTCACACATGATCCACTTTTCATTTCATTTGCCCTTCACGTCCACCTTTTCATCTTCACTCTTTTCATCTCGGCTGCATCATCACACATGTGAGAGGCTAATGTCAGATAAACGGAACGTGGCAGCGTTTGCTTAAAACCGGGCCCCTTTGAAGGCGAGCGGACGGTTATTACAGGGATCTGCTCTGAGCCGCAGGGAACAGGCGAGCAGCTGCTATTTATAGAAGTGTCTCAAGGCGTCAGTGTTGAGGAGTTCTGAGAGCTGCAGCAGAGACAAGTGTATAGTCCTGCAGAGGAGAGAGGGCACATGTGTTTGGCTACTTTATGACATTAATAGCAACACTGGACACAGAGTCGTATTTCAGTGTGAAAGTCTGGGAGTATTTTTTTTTTTAATAGCACATCACTAGAATAACTATTTTTGATTTAGTTGTAGTTGCAGCCACTGGTCTTATGTTAGTTATCAATGCGTTTTTATTATTATTGTTTATGAAACCTCGTTGCACTTAAAGGCAAATCATTTCTGCAAACTGTGTAAGTGAATGTGACGTGTACATGCACATGACTGCAGCTCATAGTTCTCTGTACATATTGTCAAAAATGACAAGTTTTGCTTATTGAAGAGGTGACCATTTGACAAAATAAGTCAAAAAATTATATTTTTTGAAGCAGATCAACATTTGGAGTGGATTTGATAGTGGGGATGGATACGGGAAATATTTTTTTTACGAGGTACAGTGTGTTCATTTTAGCAGCATCTAGTGGTGAAGATGAATGTTGCAGCTAAATATCCGTCACCTCACCCCTCCATTCCAAGGGTGTAAGAGAACCTATTTAGCTTTCATTTAGCTTTGTTTAGTTTGTACTAGTGCGGTCAAACATTAACGCGTCAACGGCGTTTAACGGCGTCAACGTTAACGCACGTTAACGCGCTTCCGTGACGACTGACCGGAAAAAGACGCCATGTGTGTGACGTCATGTTTACGTGACTCCGGATTGTTAAATTTAGTCTCTAAAGTAACGCTAAACTTTAAAAACAGAGGCACACATACTCAGTTACACAGGTACGCTGGTTATTTGTAGCGCTGCTCTTTTTCGTTTAATAAACGGACCGCTCCAGTTCGACTGTAGGCGCGCTAACGGCGCTAAAAGGAGCTAATGCAGCTAACGGAGCTAACTGGTAAACGGTGCCTGGAGTCTTTTTGCACGTTTAACGCGCGTTAATCTTTTACACAGCACTAATTTGTACCGTCAAAACACATGGCCCCTGATATAAATATAAATGATTAATTCTGGGATTTTGAAACACATACAAAATCCTCCAAAATGGAGGTTCTTTCTGTGGAACAACAAATACGTTTAAAATTATTTATTTTATCTCATTTCATCTTCCAAACAACACATGGGCCTTTATTACGTACTGTATCTTTTTCATATACAGTCATACCTCTAATATGTTTATGCACTTTAATGTGTTTATTCTTCTCTAAACCGTTTATTGTAATGGCTCATGAGCCTTTGAATTGTCCCCTGGAGACAAATAAGGTCTTTTAAATTGAATTAATTAGTGACTAATCTGTTTTTTGCATTGTGTCTCTTTTCAAGTCTCAGAAGAGAGAGAGAGAGGGATCTGGGTCTTGATAAAACTGCTTGACACCATTAAAGGTTAAATAAAATAAAACAATTAAATTAATACTTACAAAATAAAGCACATGATTACATTTTTGTGAGCTAGAGATTTCTAAACTGGCTTAATTTATGCAGATTTTTTAGTCTAATCTCTAATCAGTGTTTGAATCTCTCCCTTTTTTTTAGCTAAGTGGAAGTAAAACATCCTTGAATAATTGTCGCCGACGGCTTTAATTGTTTTATGATCTTTCTACTGTGCGAGAAACATTTTTTCCTCGTAATCTTACACAACTATGTATTGTAACCGAGCCTTGACTATCTTTACATGTCCTCGCCTCATGACACATTTACTCTCCAGATACAGTCACCTTTGCCAAATACTGAGCTTGGGAGCAGCGTTCTCATGTCATTCTGCCATCGGGTCTTAATATATTATTTTACACCACGTACAACCAGAGGGTGAACATAAACTTTATTACTCTCAGCTTTTTATTGGCAGACAAAATATTTCCTTTCTGTTAAAGTGTAACCCTTGTTACTTCCTGCAGACAGATCAAGGGCAGCAAGTGTGAACTTTATCCAGCGTGGAGCGCTAAGGGTGTCATTAATCCCTCACACTTAAGCAACTGGTGCGTCTGTCTGACACAGCAGCCACAGTAACATTATCAGGTCATATTATCTGATCCAAGAGAGGCACAGATAATCTAAACCCTGGATTACTGTCAAATTAAGGCCTCAGGTCGATGTGACCTGACAATCTTAGAAGTAAAGATGTGAGTAAAATAGCAGTCTGGAGCAAAACCAATCAAAATGGCAACTAGAGGATGATAAATATGACAATTAATAAATACTTTTTGTGTATTTTTACGTCACCTCGTGTCAATAATGTACATTATTTTCTAATGATGTACAAAAAGTATGCCCAGAAAAGCCCAGAAAGGATCCATGCTGATGCTTTCAGGTATCAAAGTGATGTGCGTGTTATTTATTGGATGCGTTTGGGAAAGGGTTTTCCTGACGAAACTGGAATATTTGTTTTAATACTGCTCAAATGTTTAGTTTTTAGGCTCCCTGGCCATTCAATATGGGAATAAGTATGAAAAGCATAATGTGACTGAAACGGATTCAAAAAGGTTTGAGAAGCTTTTAATTGGCCACTTTCATATCTCAAAATTTACAATGCTTCATACAGCAGGCTCCTAAAAGTCTGGCTGATAGCGTCTGGTGTTTGTTGTGTCACCTGCTCTCACGATTTGACATTTATATCAGGCAAATTCATCAGCGCGAGGTGGAAGAGCAAACTTTTGTTTGTTTTCACGGAACGTATAGTTTTCTATGAGTGAGCGGTAAATCAGGGCCGAGACGGAGTTCCTCTGAAAACAGAAACGTTCCGCTTTAACAATGTTTTAACAACAAATCCGCTGTTGGTGGTAGTTAATGAGGCAAAGAACCCCCAGTATTGCTGCACATTCAGAATACAACTGTCAAAAAAAACCCCACACAGCAACATATGGGCTGCTGCTGCTGCTGCTGCTGCTGCTGCTGCTGCTGCTGCTGCTGCTGCTGCTGCTGCTGCTGCTGCTGCTGCTGCTGCTGCTGCTGCTGCTGCTGCTGCTGCTGCTGCTGCTGCTGCTGCTGCTGCTGCTGCTGCTGCTGCTGCTGCTGCTGCTGCTGGGTTTGAGCAGAACTCCTCGCAGCCTCACACAGACTAATCTTTAACCAAAAATGACACACGGACAAGACAACACAACTCGACCGTGGACAGTGAATCTCTAACCTGCCTTTGTAACCTCCCACCCAGACTGATTACCATCAGCTGTGGGAGAGGAACACCGGTGCAGCCAATGTCTCCTGATTACAAAGATACTGACACTGAAGGAACATTTACCTGATCGACCGGTGTGGCCAAATCAAACAAAGGAGGACATTAGAACTAAATATTAATCACAAATTTGCTGTAATAACTTTCATTTTTGAATTTCCACTATGGGAAATAAACTGAGGTACTTATCTCCTACTTCAGTAAAGAGCCGTCTCACAAATATGATGCTGGTAATTTGATCGTCCCTAACATGTGGCTACAGTGTGTTTCAGTTTATCAATGTTTATTTGCCCAGTCATTTAAAATTCATGATGTTTGCCAATATGTGAGTGAAATCACATGCTCTTGTCCGATTTATCGGCGTACTTGCTACATTTTGAACATTTTGGAATAAAATATTTATATAACGACTCGGAATGTAACTGTGTAGAGATGCTAAAGCACATCCTGTCCATGACTTTGGAAAAAAATGACTTTGTCAGTCCCGCGTGTATTGTACACAACATGTTGACCTTGTTTGAACACTCCATGACACCTTGACTGAAATATATGGGCAGGACTTTTCGGCGATTCCTGTTTTCTGTTGTATCTGAACGCTAATCCCCTAATCCCTGAGAGCGATTGTGAAATTTACCACGGGGGAAAACATCACGTGCTACACCTCTATACACATATACAGTAATAAATCGGACGATTTTGTTAAAGGAGCTATTTATTTTCAGCCTTAAGGTATCTGTTTTCTGTATCTGTCCCAGACATCTCCATATCTCCATCTCTACATACCACCAGGTGTCTTTTGCGTTGGTATGGACAATACTTCCTCTAGAGGGCAGTGACGAGTATCTAGTTGCCTCAACAAGGTTATTTTATTGTGCTTGATCCAAAAACAGACAGAAATGGAAGTCCACTGAATGTAAGTCGTTTTCTGGCTGCAGGAATAAACCAGTAAGCTCTGGCAGAATGTTTAAAATTGGGCTTTGCAACTGTAGGTTGCTTCTTTGTCGTTTTCCTGACCGATTGGACTGTTGACTCTATACTGCCCCCCATGATTTCCAGTGGTATTTCTCCATTTCGTCCGTCATTGCAAGCTCTCCTGCTCGGCTTACCACACCCGTCAAAATGCATGCAAAGCACGAATGAAAGCTTCTGTCCGTGTCCGTCCTCTGCAGCTTGCTCATGCATCCAGCGCAATCCTGCAGCCACGCTTTACTGTGAAAGGTCAAACGTTAAGCTGAAATGATTTCATAAACAGCTGTCACCAACTTCGTTAGCCACCGGAATGAGCTTCCCGTTTCTTCCCTGCAATTTACACCATGATCATTTACGCAATAGTACCCCCATAGGAATAAGGTGGGTATGGACTTCACAAGGACACAAGACGGAGAGTACATTGTGTGCTGAAAGCAGAGCTGTTGATGGATGAGTGCAATGGAAAAACTCATCAAACGGGCTCAGAGTAATGGCGCAGCTCCCTCTTCAAGACGGCGACCTCTGGACCCCCACTCTCAAGCAGTTGGAGTCCAAAAAACACACAAAGTGAGTGTAGATGATTAATTGGGAGCAACTTCATTCAGGGGCCCCTCACTTTAGACAATTGGACATGGGTTATTTCCCTGAAACAATGAAGATAAGGAACAACTATACATCCTACTTAAGGGTTATTATGCCCTCATAGAGTTAGAAGCAGTGGACGAAACACAATCATGTATAGGGATTCCACATCTGGTCGGTGTGTTTAGACTTTGCACGATAATTGCGTAAATGACGGTTGTGGTATGCACGCATGCATGTGTGTTTGTGTGTTTACTTGAGGCAATTCAAACCACTTGTGAGGGGTCAGTGAAGTTTCACCGTCATCCACCAGAACACAGAACACCGCTTTTGTTTAATCGGTTTTCCCTCTCAGGGATTATGTTATATAAGATCTCATGTAATCCCAATTTATGCTACAATGTAAACAAAAAACAAAACCTGAGCAGGGCTACACTAACACAGTTTGCAGTAGGTTTCTATAGCAACTAAAATTATGTTGTTCAGACAAAAACAAAGGACCCAAATGCAGGAGAACAAACTACATACCAAAAATAAATAATGAAAGACAGGAAGAGGTGGTATAAAGTAGAAAAACAAAACAAGGAAACAGAACAGGATGAACCAAAGACACTGATGAGATGATTGAACACAGGTGAGTCACATCAGGGCGGGGCAGACGTGGAGGGAAAGGTGCACACACTAAGAGGAACTCCAGAATTAAACAGGAAACTAGCAACCAACAACTAAAAACTCAGAAAGTTTGACACAAACATACAAAAACTGAAAGAAAATATGTTTAAAAACTCCCATCATTGTGTGTGCAAAATGACTAAGAAAGAGTTAATGCAGCGGTCCCCAAACCGAGGGCCGTGGACCTGTACCGGTCCGTGGGTCATTTGGTACCGGGCCGCACAGAAAGAAGAAATCACTTACATTTTAATTCAATTTGAATTCAATTTAAGGTATATATCAACATTAATGTAACGTTTACAGCTGTTTTGTGTATCTTATTTTGAAGGCACGTTTAATCGTTACCATAGCGACCAGACAGCTTTAGGGGGCCGGTCTGTGAAAATATTTCCTGACATTAAACCGGTCCGTGGTGCAAAAAAAGGTTGGGGACCGCTAATGTATCAAGTGCTACTCTTTCATTACTTATCTATTAATGCAAAAGAAACGTCATTTGCATTAACCGTCCAGCACGGGCTTCAAACTTGGCAGGTGACTCACTCAGGGAACCGGTGTGTGCAGTGAAGACTTTGAGGCTGTTTGGTTAAGGAATGCAAGAAACATCAATAAAATAAAATAAACAAGCACAAATTTAACGGCTACTGCACTGGTCTATTTGATAATTGACTTTGAAGGAGTGCCTCCAATTTGGTTGATTTTAGATTATTCTAAGAGCAGTTTTTTTTTTCATTTGCTCCACTACGTGTTCCACTAAACACTGCACCACACACTGACTGTGTCAGAGAAGAATGTAACAACTGCTGCAGCATGTGTGAGGACATAAATCAACACACAGTCCTGGTTATAGTCAGTGAATCTCTGGAATAAACTTAGAAGAATAAGAGCAGCCACTCTGAATAGACTGGAATACATAGCGCTTGTCAGTGTTTCCATGCAGAGCACAGTTGTGTTTCTGTCAGGAGGGAGAAGGGGGTAATTCGCTATACAATAGGAGAGCGAGGAGCTCTTTGCTATTCATCGCATGCAACACATTCTCCCAAAACGAGCCAAGGAGACGGAGGAACAGAAAAGTGGACTCTCTGAGGAAGAGAAAGTATAGCAGGGGTCACATGCATGTGAATGAGGGAGGAACAAACTGGATTTCAGCTGTGAGTCTCAACACTTCTTTCTGTTCCTACAAGAAGAAAAAAAAAAAAAGGGTCCATTGACTATTGAAATTCCAACCATGTCCCGGAGAGTGTGATCCTGAGGATTTTAGGATTCAGCAGATACTGAAGCTGCTGAATGAAAACACGCAGGTTTGTTGACCGTCACCAGAGACAAGCCAGGACTTTAATCTATACTTTGTTCGACTGTATGGAAATGTGATGTGCTGTGATTTGTCAAAAGCTCCATTACAGCATACTGTAAAAAAAGAAAGAAGACATTAAATAAATGTGTATTTTTTTTATTTATCAAGGCCTCTTTTCATGTTTTTTTGGATTGCTAAAACAAGTACAAATACACAAAGTTCGTATTTTACAGTCGGATTTGCCTCCTGCATAGACTGTTCTCCCAAATGCCTTTCAGCTGCAATAGCTGGTGTTTGACCAGAGAGGCAGTAGATACACATATTTTTTATCACAACATGCATATTTAAATATTTTACACTTCACTTTTACAATTTGTATCAATAGAACATTTACTGCATACCCATATACGTTGGTTTAGGAGTTTAGTTATGCTTCAATCTAAAGCTGGGGTAGGCAAGATTTTTGGAAAACGTTTGTATTTAGCCCCTCCCACCAGGGGATGTGAGGCAATCTCTCAAAGGCTCCGCCCATAATGACACAAGCTGGATTTTCCATATCTCATTAGACTCTTTTATATTAAGGTTGCTTGTGTAATAGAACGACCAAGAGGAGGCGCCCTAGTTTCTGTTCCCAAAGCCTGGGAACAGAAACTAGTTGCGGATCTTCCCAGGTCAAACAAATTATGTCATGTAGAAAAAGTTATGATGGGACTTTGATGAACAACATTTAAAAAAGAAAAAAACAAAAATAAAGCATGTTGTCTACCGCAGCTGTACATGAACAATAACTAAATCCTGTGCTATTTTAGTGAATGATCTTTTCAGGTTCACATCCCATCGCTCATGAATGATTGTCAGGTGATGATAAAGAGCTAAAAAGAAAGAGTGATGACAGGATTAGGTCAGCTAAGAACCTGCGCAGACGAGTCTCTGATCTCGTATTCATCATATTTTGGAATCACACGCATCATCTGTGTTTTCATCCGCTCTTACACAACACCCTGGTTTCTGCGCCTCATAGTTACAGGAGGGTACGACAAGGTTATTTGAGGGGAGATTTGGCACAAACAACATGTACTGTATGTGGAATCCGTGCCACGCATTGTTCCCGATGCCAAGCAACCCATCTGCCCCTGGTTTCAAGCTTTGAGGGGCCAAGAACCAAACAAGAGTGTGTCTGTGAGTGTGTCAGGGTCTCTCAACTGAAAAAGAACTGTGTTGTATTTATTTTATTATTATTTTATTTGCATATTATAAACAGTGGGTAACCCTCAATCGGTCAGTTGAAAATAACATTTTGGGAATTCATTATAAGGGTGTTAAGGTAGTGGACGATGTAAGAAATCAATTAAATTACATATAGAACATGCTATTTAATTGGCTGTTATTTCACTAATAATGTAAAGAAATTCAAACATTTAACCTTTTAAAGCCCTTTCTGGGGAGAGTGACCTAATTTTGTCTCGACAAACTATGGCTCGATAATGTTTCACCACGTCTTATCTTCACAGCGCTTGGCACTGAACCTGCTAATCACCACTGCAAGTTAATAATTTTGGGTGTAGTAGTCGCGGTAATGTTTTACTGTCAAACACGTGATGTGGGTAAAAGGGAGAACCTGTTGTTTGTGGGCAAACAGTGACTCTGTCCATCCATTCATGAAGAGGGAGAACATTGCAAACGTCACTCTGAGTGTAGTAACTTTACTCCAGCAGCGGAAAAAACAGGGTTTTTCAGTGACCAAAAACATGTTAAATCTTCTCTGAATAGACAATTTAAACAAGGGAAACACATAAGAAACAATTTAAATCATTAAAATTAAGGTTTCTGAATCCTGCTCCTGCTCCAACACACCTGATTCAGATGTTCTCATTAGGTAACACTGCAGAAGCCTGACAATGAGCCACTGATGTGACTCAGGTGTGCTGCAGCCAGGAAGGCTATAAAACCTGCAGAGCAGTGAGTCGCCAGGACCAGAATTGAGGAAGTGTGTGGTGTGAGTACAGTACAGCAGTGTTTCCCAACCCTGGTCCTCAGGGAACACGGCCCTGCCATTTTATATGTTGCCGTGCTCTGCTTTGTGAAAAAAAATATCCCAATTTTTTTTTTTTAAGAAAATTGACAAAAGTTTTGGAAAAAAACTTTTTTTTAATAATAAAAAAATTTGAATATATATTTTTTTAAATGACAAAAGTTGAAACATATTTTTTTTTTTAAACAAAAGTTCATTATCAGGTTTCTGCAGCGCTTGATGACGACGAGCTGACGATTTATTTGAATCCAATGTTTTTGGAGCAGGGCAACATCTAAAACATGGCAGGGCAGTTTTTCCCTGAGGACCAGGGTTGGGGAAATACTGCATTACAGCATGTCCAATTCCAATTTTGTCTTAAAGTGTCACATTAAGAGTGTCCAATTTGCCTCTGCGTGTTTATTGGATGGCGTATAGTCACTACCTCAGGCCTCAGGGGTTGTTTTTCAGTGTTAGCTTTGCTTGTCATTGTTTTTAAAAGCCACGTGTGTCCGTATCTGGTGCATTTTATGCTATTAAAAAGACAAATGCAGGAAACTGGAGAAGTGAATGATTCTCTGCCGAGGAGGTGAAAGCACACGAGCAGATAAAAAATAATAAATAGCGGCAAGAACCTTCACTGATTGACAGCTACACGGTTCTTGACCTCTGGACCCTCAGTCTATCGATCCTCTTTTTCTCATCAACAACTCCAGTAGACTGCACAGGATAAGGAACTGCAGCAACATTTATCTTCATTTAACTGACGAGAAAGGGGAAGAGGAGAAGCTGAAGCTGTGTGTATTAAACACAGTGTATGCACATTGTGAACCTGCCTATATATATAATTGTGAAATATGAAGCATGAAATACTGCCCCCATTGGCTTTAGACCAGGTTTTTGTTGGTCAATGGCACAGTGGCTTGCACCTGACCACACCTCAGTTAAAGACCAACACACCTGCGAGTGCACTGATGCACGCACGCAAGTGAATCTTTAACGTAAGACTTTGTGATGGGACTGTTGTTGAGTCTGTCTTTTGTAGCCCTTTTAACACTCGTATAAGATTGGCGTGTATAAATTACACACATATCATCAGTCACACCATTGCCATTGAGACTCTCGGTGCAACACAATATGATTTGTTCCTGATTAACTTGTAGAAAATGTCAAAACCTAACATTACCGTTCAGGTATTGATATAAATGATTCATCTTATGCAGTTTGAGTGACTGTGGCCTGAAGGTAGCAACTCAAAAAGCATTAAAGTGGGTGCTTGATAGAACCTAGTTAAGAGATATATATAGATCTGCAGAATCTGCAGGGATTCAAACTGAAAGCCTTCTAGCTATGAGGAACCAGCGCTAACCCTGCCCACATCCGATCTAGCACTAGTTTCAAGCTTGGTCATCCAGGTCAAAGATCATTTCCCCCTGCACAGTCAGCTTCTATACTGTCTGAGGCGACGAGTGAAATGTGGTAAACCTGTTTAACCAGGTCTCCTTCAGCTGTTACGCGGTCCGTGAACTCGCTCGAGTCACTGTGACTCTGGCTGTGTTTGCAGCCAGGCTTCGGATTAAAGCGGCTGTGTGTTATACTGAGATAATGAGATCTTCTTTCTGAGGGCGGATCTCAGGGAAAGACCTGGACATGTAACTGAGAGGGAGAGACACACCGGCTCAGTGTGTTAAAACAATGATTTTCATTCTTTCTTCAGGAAATATGCAGCGGACACGGAGGGCGGCTTTAAAGCATCAGGTTAAAATCCTCAGAATCACAACTAAGCCTCAGGTGCAAACCGCTGAATTAGCACAATTAAAGCTGCTTTACTTATTTATTTTTCATAAATGCAGACCTTTGTTTATTCATAATCACCTCTAAAGAAAGGTGGTGGATCACGGCTCCTGTAATCCCCACATACCGAAAACACAGTTTTGTTATGACTTTAAATATTGGTCATTAACCTGTTACTTCCCTTATTTATCGGGAAGTAACATACAATTATGGCCCAGGCATTGCAAGGCTCTACTGACCCTCTCAGTCTACACTGACTCATACACTTTTTTACACAACGTTTAATCGGTAAAATTATGTCATTTTCACATGGACATGAGGTAACTGTGACCTTGACCTTTGACCTTCAGCATCTAGACTGATCATTCAAGGGGAAATCACAATAACAATATTAGTGATGATATTTCACAGATAAGGAACAGTATATAGCTCATAATAAAGAAGTATTTATGATGCAAAACAAATGGATTCATGAAAAGAAACCCATACAGATATATGAGTTGCTATTATGTGGCGGCCAAATTAAATCCATCTGAGGGCCACAACATGAGACCTCTGAGTTAATGTTTCCCATGATGATGTCCCGTTGAACATCCATAGAAAATTTGAAGAAACTCTCTTTCGCTGCTCTTGAGAAATCACTGTAAAACAAAACACAAGCATATTTTTTGAGGTCCACCATAACCTCAATGTTTGATCTGTTTATCTTTGAGTCCAAGTGAACATCTGTACCAAATCTGAAGAAAATCCCCTCTGACAATCTTGAGAAATCACTCGAGGACACAGTGACCACAACTTTTGACGTGTGGTCACGGAAATCCAAACAGTGTTTTTCTTTAAAAACTCTCGACAAATGTCAAATAAGTCTGTCGGCTCTACGCGACTCTCTCCGTGTTTCTCGGTATATAGTTGTGATGAGAGGTCGTGTCGCCTGGCAACATTCCTGCACTGCACACAGGAAGTGATTTGTTTTATGTCAAGACAAACGGAGGCAACAGAAACATTGCGCTGAAAAACAGGTTTGAGTTTGACAGCCGTGGACTGTCTCCACTCGCTCCTGTTCTGCAGCTGTATACACACAAACGCTACCTCAGTCAGGTCTGATAGTTTTGCATGAAAGAGATTCTACACAGATGAAGGAAGGCAGCAAACGAATAACGTCAGTCAGACCAAACAGTACGACAGCAAGAGTCCCCCCAGGTTACGTACTGCAGCTTTAAATCTTAATCTTCTCTATTTTTAACACACTTTAATCCTCGACGTGGTTTTCAGATTTAGACACTGTTTAGACTTTCTTTTGTTTGATCCGTCTGCCGTCTACTATTACAGTACACACGTCTTCTACATCCCATAAACAGCGGTGACCGCTGCATGCTCGGTGCGGTGTACAAACAAAAGGCCGTTCCCTCATCTCGCCCTGTATTAGTGTTGATATGTGGGTCTCAGGCAGATTAGTATCTCGTTGCATAAGAGGAGCTGACGACCGTCCCCTCTGCACCTCACAGGGGAGGAAGTGCGATGACAATCAGGCCGCCCCCCCCCCCCCTCGCTCCTCTCTCTGTTTTCACTTCAAACGCTGTGGCCACTCGTGTTTGCTTTGCCAACACCGCAGACACAGTCAGTATCTGGTTTGTCAGCTGGTAACGGGGCCACTGTGGTGACATCAGACGTGTAGCTGTGCAAAAATGAGTCCATGAATGAAATGTAAATCTGAAGAACGTAACATCAAGCACAGTTATTTTTATTCAAATGAGGTGCTGTGTTTATGAGAAGCACACACTGTGAACATTTAAATGGATTTAGGTCAAGGGTCTCCCTGTCTACAGGAGCAGTATGAAAACAACACCCAGTGTAATCAGCTTTTCCAGTTCCTCCTGTGTATAATTAACTGCAATCATCGTTATCTGCAGCTCATTAAAGGGAGGAAACAAACGTTTCTGGTATTACATAACTTTTCATGCTCCCGCTTCTTGTCTATGTACAGTGCCTTGAGATAGTGTATGTTATGATTTGGCGCTATACAAATAAAAATTGAATTGAATTGAATTGGTATGATGGAGTATTACGACCAAACAGCAAAGAAAAAAAATCTAATTTGAGCTGCTGATCGTCTTTGCTTGATTAATGGTTTTAGTCTCCTATATTACAACTTTATTTTGGTAATTCACAACTTTATTCTCGTAATGTTACGACTTTATTCTCATAATGTTAAGACTTTATTCTCGTAATGTTACGACTTTATTCTCATAATGTTACAACTTTATTCTGGTAATATTACGACTTTATTCTTGTAATTTACAACTTTTTTAACATTATGACTTTATCCTCATAATTTTACAAGTTTATTCTAATATTATGACTTTATTCTTGTAATATTAAGACTTTTTTTTTAACATTACGGCTTCATTTTAGTAGTTTACGACTTTATTCTCGTAATATTACGACTTTTTTTAATATTACAGTGTTTATTTCTCGGACAATTAAAGGTGCCATATGTAAGAATGTGGTCAAAAACGGTTACTACATTCAAATTCAAAATGCAGAGGTCTTTTAGGTTTCGTTTTCTAACGTAACTGGCAACCCGTGGTTGCTCGGCAGCTAAGACTCTACTGACTGCAATGATCGGTAGACGGCGGTAGGTGGCGCCACATGCCAAAACATGATTTCAAAACATAAACATGATTTGCGGTCTGCAAAATATTTTCAGTTTGACCCTAATACTCATCGTATTTTACTTGCACTGCAAATACAAATTCTATTCACAGTTTTTAGAGCGACTGTCATTTCGTATTCCTTCACGGGGGCCGTGCGTCTGCAGGCGAGGGACTGACTGTGGTGGTGGACGACACTTGAGATGTTTTTGCTTCTGTGCTCTAAATGATGGAGACTAAATGATGAAATGTTTATTATTTTTAGCAGTTGCTTACATTTGACAGACAATACATTTTGATCTTGTAGGGGGAAAATGGTAATAGTAACAATAGAATAATAGAATAGTGTGACCATAAAATGGTCAATATTAGTCAATATTAGGGTCCTTCTGCAAGGGCTGGAACCATTTGCTTCTGAAAAACCCTTTCCCGAAGAAAGGCTTTTGAAGGGTTCTTGGTAACACTAATGGTTCCAGTAAGAACCATTTTGATCCAGAGAACCCTTTAAAACCCCTTTCCTGAATAAAGGGCTTTAAAAGGGTTCTTGGTGGAACCCTCCAAAAGGGTTCCAGGCCTTTATAAAAAGGTTCTACTTGGAGCCAAAAAGGGTTCTCCTATGAGGACAAGCCGAAGAACCTTATATGGTTCTACTTAGCACTTTTATTTCTAATAGTGTGGCGTATTTTTATTCACTCCTTTATTTTACTTAACATTTTATAGATTAGAAATTTTAAAAGAGTGTCCGAGAAAAAAACAGGCAACCATATATAGGCTTTAGACAGGACAGGGTTACAACTCTTCAAACGTACAAAATAAAATAAAAATATACACAAAATATACAGAATATGACATAATCTGCAAATTTTCCAACAAAATCAGATTTTGAAATGACAATATTGTATACTGCGTACGTACTACGTGAGTTAAAAAGTGAAACTTTTCCAGTGGGTTGAAAATAAAAGGGGATTCAGCTTGTAACAGTTGTGAAAAACGAGATGAATTCTGATGAATGGCTGAAATGTTGATGAATGATTATTTAAATGTCAAATTTAATTTAAAAAGGACACTGAGGAGTTCACCCCCTTTCACCTCCTAAAACCGTTGATCTTCACAGTTCCTGTAGACCTGGGCGGTATTTTCTCCGTCCCCTAAATGAACTTACAGTACAGAACAGTTATCAGATTGACTGTATGTTATCAGAGAACCAATATACAGTTTGGCGCCAGAAGTCTGGAGGAGACAAAACACAACCACACCCTGCCAACCATGAAAAAAAAAGGAAAAAATAAAAACAAATGAATATTGATCATGGCATTTGAAAGTATTTGAATTTAAAATCACACCAGAGCTCAGGCTGTCACAGTTCTTGCAGGTGGACACAAGGATAACATTAGTAAACCATTAACTTTTACATAACTGCACAGAAACAGTGACTCGTCAAGACTTACACATGCGTATTTCCTTCCTAAAAATGAATAAAAGTGCAGAAATATATCAACATAAATAAATAATTATGCACCTTTAAGGACCATAATTTACACACATAATGCTAGAGGAAATGAATACTTTAAACTAAATGTGCTGTATAAAATCTGGTATTTTATAATCCACATTGCATCTCTTTATAATCTGTTTATTGCACAAATCCCAAGATTACAGCATTGTTTACCCTAGTGTATATACTATAATTTCTGATCTGTTTATACTGTGACTATGTTGTTATTTCGTGCCTAAACTAAGATAATACAATGGTTTTAATTTCATTTAATTGTGATTCATCTCAGGCATCATTCAAACGCTGCAGTCACTCAGTCGATCACATTCATTCACGTCTCTGCTTCCCAGACAATAAAAAAGCCTGTTTGTTCAAACACATTCTCAGAGCAGGACGACCTGTGTGCGAGCGTTCAGAGTGTTCAGGCGTGTTCCTTCATTTTCTCAACACGTGGGAAACAAGGTGAGCATTTTTACGACGCCATATTTAATAACATGAGAACCACTGTAGCTGCTGGAGAACAAATACACAACTTCTTCAATTTTTCATGATGCTACGTTACAGGGAGGGAGAGAGAGAGAGAGAGAGAGAGAGAGAGAGAGAGAGAGAGAGATCTGAGTCACTGATGCTGCAGAAAAAAGAGAAGTGGTGATTACGAGGGAAATTTCTGTGGTTTGCTATTGACACATTTAAGGCGTAAGTAAACATGTACTTAACAATAAGAAGATTCTTCTTCTTATTATTTTTATTTTGCCGATCTGATCTTGAATTTGACACCCTTAACGTGCGTGAAAACGGACGAAAATTGCCACAGAACTGGCGAAATTTTTTATAAAATAATGGACTCAGTAGCGCCCCCACAGGTCAGGCTCCTATGGAGCGGGCCGAAATTTAGTTGCGCCGAATTTTGCGAAAATCGTTGGGAACATTGTCCGGCCCGAGACGAACACAAAAAATCCTCTTGACACCATGACCTCAACTCAACAGGAAGTCGGCCATCTTGGATTTGGCGTATATCTTGAAGTTTCGTAACTGAGCTTGCTAGGCCGAGGCCGTTTATTCTAGGAACACGAGCAATGCGCCAAATTGTACTAGTTAAGGTTGTATTTGTCAAATTTGTAAAACAGGGGGTTGGATAGTTCAGTTGGTTTCAGAGCTGACGTCCCACGGGACAAAAGGCCCATTGAGGCTGGGTTTGATTCCACCCGTTGGCCGTGTCTGCCCTCCTTTCACACTTCACTGTCCCATCTAATTAAGGCCACCTTTAGCATTTAAAACGGTGACTAAAATGGCAATTGAAGTCAATGCCGGTTCCATGGTGGTCAGATTCTGAGAGAACATGGAAATAACATGCTATATGCGATTATACCTGTCTTTACACTGTGTTCATGCCTTTTTTTTCAATGTTTTTGGTTAATTTTCGTATATGTTAGCACCAGGCGGAGAGTGAAAAATTTAAAGTGTGTCTGCAGAAGTGGACAAACAACAGTCCCTGAATCATGGTCATTTTATGTCTTAATAAGAAATAACTTGAATCACAGTGTCTCAATATCACAATAAGATGTGATCTTAAGATTGTGTATTTATTTTCAGGGCTTTTTTCAGGGCTTTTCAGTTGCTAATTCAACCTTTTCAGTTGTATTTAAAGAGCAAATTTCCCCTAGATTGGACCGATCTGGTTTTCCTCAGGTTTGTCAAATACTAAACAGGAAATGTGATAAATGTTGCAACAATTTGACCATGAACATTTACCACAAATGCAAAACACTGATTCTGACATCAGGTGTTTTCTTAGCCACGAACCCACAGTATTGGATACAAGTTACAAGTCGTGTTATTTGCATAGAGCACACAACCATCTCCCATTCTGTGCATGTGAGACCAGTCTGAAGCTACATGAACCGAGTTTCCTTAAAGACGAATGTGAAATTTCATTGCTTTCGTCATTGTTTCTTATCTATAAAGGTACAGTGTGTACAATTTAGCAACATTCACTGTGTGTTGGAGAAACTAATGTAGCTTTGAGTGAGAACTGAATTTTTTAAACTGTAATTATTTGAATTTCTGCCCAATTAAAATACATCCCCCACCATTTTACACACTGAACCTTTAACCAACATGTTAACGTACACTTTTCCAAATCTGTCGTCTGCTGTTGTGCAGCTCTCGTTTTAAAATGAAGGTTTTTGACATAATTATATTCCTTTTGTACATCCAGTGAGAGTTCAGATTCACCGTGTGGTTTGAATTAAGCATTATTTAACATCATAATTAAACATTATTTTCATCCACATGTCTATAATTACTCAACCAGACAAGCCACGAATCCTCATCCTCCGCTATCTCAAAACAAACACGTTGACGTGATCTTCTTTGATGACGATATTTAAAAGGGAACAAAGAAACGCTGGCGTGTCTAAAAATGTTTCCCCTATAATTCCCTAGTTACTCCATTGTATTTATGTCTTAATGATTGTTTTGACTGTCTATACTTTTTTCATTTCGACTAGAGTAAGTAGGTTTTCTACTATACTCTCACTCACTAACTTTAAAAAAAACTATTTTCTTGTATTTATGTGTATTTAAAATGTCATAGACGGAACTGACTGTGGTAAGTTCGTGACACAGGTCATTGCTCATGGGTAAAATTTGGGTATGAATTTGCATTGAGGCTTCAGACATAAGCAGCTTATGTTACATGGGATATTTTTGTTGTACATCATTGCATAGCATATTATATAGCATAGTATAGGAGACTTTGGAAAATCTCTTGCATCTCCAGCCTGTTTGAAAACGAATGAGGGCCACTTTATCACCTCATCACCGCCTGTTGTTTCCTTTCTGAGTTTCAGAGGTTCTTGTGCTGGAGATATTTCCGGCAATCAAAGGCTTGATCTTTTCACATTGACGTTTAAGGCATTTCCTTCCCTGTGTAGATGGCGCCAGACAAGCGCTTCTCTGAAACGTCTTTAGAAGCATTTGACAGTTTTTGCGTTGTTTAGTCGAACTGCTGCCGCGGCCATATCTGTTGTAAGCGATGCAGACAACAGATATGGCTCATTTGTAACGTGTTTAACCAAGAGGACTTGCTGCATTCTTTTTGTGGGTCTGGTTTGTGATGACTTTGACTGATTACTCTCTGTGTGGTTAAAACTTGGATCTGCTTTTATTACTGAACTTTACTGAACTGTTTATAATGATACAATTTCCCAATGAACTTTAATTCTTAATAGTTTGTTATCTGAAATTGTGCCAAACAGTTCCCCCCAGGGATTAATAAAGGATTTTCTGATTTTAAACCATTTTATTTTGCATTATTGATCAATAATTTTACAATAACCTTTGAGCGCAATGTAAATGGAGTGATCTGAGAGCGAACTTGACATTTGCAAGACTCAAGAATAAAGATTTTAGTCAACATAAATGACTCTTTTCTCAAAGTAGTTTTGTCAATGTTGCAATTGCACTTGCCCTTAAATCTCTTGCTGCCAAATAATTTACGTTCCTCGTCCGAAAGTCTTTGCTATTCAAATGAAATGTAAACAAAACATACGCTCTTTTACATAATGTAAAGCAAACACAAACGCATCTACAGTACTGATGGCGGTCAGGGTCCAACCTTGTGACCCTCCCTTATAAAATGATAGCAACATTGCTGAAGTAAAAAAAAACGTGTTATTTTTATACAAACGGCTGAGCAGCAAATGTTCCTTCTCTTCTCTATCTTCACAAGTACAAGCTAACAGCTGGTAACGTGAGAGACATGACCTCTGCTGCTCTACAGGAAACTCTACTCCGGTAGGTAACGCTAGCCATCGCAGCACTGAGAGGGCACGGGAGCATGGAGAGGAATGGTCAGGTGCAAGTGGACGAGACGACAAAAAGCTTTTTATGCTGAGAGAATGTGGGAAAAAAAAAGAAATGAGAATTAACTTCATCTCTCATGAAGTTTGTCTACCTTTTTTTTTGTGTGGGGAAAAAGAAAGGACAAAAAAAACGTGATTATAAGAGAACTGGGACTGGTTTTAATGAATAGATGCTTTCTTATCAGTGTGACCAGCAGAGCAGCAGAAGGAGGAGAAGGAGGTGGAGATCACTTGAAGGTGACCTAGATAAGGTTGTTCCTGTGCTGTACAGCATGTGGCTCCACGCCCTTCATGCTCACTGTTATCAACAGCAAATAGCAACATGTTATTTACGAGATATGACTGTGCGTAAAAAAACAGCCTCCCAAAGACGGAGCATTTCGTGTTCTGTCGAATGGCTTTTACATGGACGCACTGTAGCTGCTCAAACTCACGCACAAATTATGATTTTCACGTCCATGAAGCGACTTCACCACAGGTGTTTCTGTTTCGGAGTTTGATTCTGCAAACATGGACAATTTAGATCACATCCGTTATTTAACCAAACCAATGAACACACGGACAAACGGACCTAAAAAGGTACAAATGCTTTGTCGCTCCAGTTGTACCCCATCAGGGTACAAGCACTGTACCTTTCAAATGTGTACCTCTAAAGAAACATTTCTGCATCCCTAGTGACAAAAATGTACATGTACACACTGAGTAAGGTACAATGCTTGTACCCTGATAGGGTACAACTGGAGCAACAGCAAAAGGTACAGTCTCGTACTTTGTTTTCTTAGTGTGTATTTACCACAAGTGCCTGAAACCACTTTCAGAATTTGACCTGTAGAGTAAGTGATTTCCTTCACTTGACCCACTGACTAATATTTAGCACTTAAAATAAAGCATGAGTTTGTTCTTCAAGGAAAGTTGGTTGGTTTGAGCCAATAAACTAAAACTAAATCTGATGGATGAATGGACAAGTGGAGCCACTGCTGCAGCTCTAAGAACACCAAAAGACAAATTTACGACTTCATAACACTCAGATTTAGACTCGTCCTTGTCCACTCAAACATAAAACGCCACACATGGTTTGTTCGTGCCTCATTTGTCCCAATGACCCAGTGAAATATCGGTTAATCCGTGGATTAACCCCTGCGGATTATCCCATGAGCTCATTAAAGTTAGAGCAGCAGTCGGTAGACGTTGTGCGCACATATTTCCTCGTCAAACAGTAGGCGAGAGTAAAATGAACGAAGACGTTTGTCGCAGTGAATTTGAGATCTGCCTGATGTGTCAGTGAAAAAATAAATAAAAAATCGCACTTTGAGAAGTGGATGTTAATATGAAGCAGTAATGGAGACTGTGAAGCAGGAAATGACAGAGGAAATATGCTGCTGAAATGTTTACGTAGAGCCATTCTTCGTCACAGTTTTGGGGGAGGTGGGGGAGGGGGGCTTCCTGGATTCTATCTTTAAAACTGATGACTTTCACACATGGATTCCTTACCTTAACTCAAGGGCGGTGGTTTTTCCGAAAAGGAAGAGCAGCAAATGGCAGGACATAATGATCTGTATCTGCATAATCCACACAATGTTCATAATGATCACACACAACAAATACAGTTTCTTCTTTTTGTACATACAAACAGCGAATCTGGTATTTTATAAAAACAAACACATAACCTATATATAACCATAACCTATACAACCATTACCTAAACTATGTTTTAATGTGCAGTGAAAAGATATGTTGCAAAGTGAGACTTTTTGTAACTGAGCAAAACTCGACATATTGTTTGTGCAAAATTTGACTTTGCAAGACTTTTTCAGAATTCACACCACGCTTTAATACCAGAGAATTTGGCTCGTGAGAGCCTGTTTTCATGTGAAGGATGCTGCACACAAATCGCCTCTGTTCACAAAGACCAGTCAGAGGCAGAATAACATAAAAAAAAGTTACATATTGTAGCTTTAAACAACACTCTGAGTATTCATAATATCCATGAACTTTAACATCTTCAGTTCCTCACACAAATATTGGCCTCTTCGTCTATTTTGTATTATTATCTATTATTTCTAGATATCAGCTAAGGGCAGGGCAGGAACTATGGTGCACGAAGAGAGCCCTCAGCCTGCTATAGATGCAGAACCATTCACGATCGATGTCTGCCTTCCTCTGTGGAAATGGAGGTCAGACATCATTGTAATTTATCACCCAGATGTGCTACGTCACGGACCACATACTGCAGTGGTGTGTGTGCCTTACGCTGGCCATTCTCTCAGACGGCCCTCAGCTCATCTTCTCTCAGATTAGGAATGACAGTGTAGTTCCTGTTCCCTGACATGCTGGATTATGCTACAAGATGCACCACTGGTCAGAAGCCTGGGGGTGAAATGTGTGACATGTGAACTGTGTCAAATCTCTGCTACGCGCTGACCTCTCAAAGACTTCACCCTGATTTGTTTGCCTTCACCTTTTACACGTTCAATAAAATCAATTGAAACAACAAAGCGCCATCATTGTCTCATGTATGTTCAGGCCAGCGTGACTAATGACAATCTGTTACGACTTTGACGGTTCCGTCCTTGACTAAAATGACCAGGCCGTGTGTTGCAGCAGCAGCAGCGTCAATTTATCATGAAGACGTGTGTTTAAAAGAAAGGAAAAAAAAAAAAAAGACCAAACCTGCAAATAAGCGTGTCCACATCTGGGTTACATGATGGCACACAGCGGGATTCTTCCTCTCGCACAGCTGTCACAACACGGATGATGAGATGAAAAGATGCGACACAAAGGGAATGTGGGTGAAATAACAAGACTGTGAATGTAGGAAGTCGCACTGAAAATGGCAACAAAGGGATGAAGGTGAGCGACGATGGTTGTGGGTAAATAATTCAGCAACAAGCCTGATGAAAAAAGACACCTTTATGTATACTCAACAAAAGTATAAACGCACAAACTTGAAATGGTGAACAAAAATAGAATGTCATGACATTTGCTCAGATTCTTGATGCATTTGTTTATGGGATGATTTGTTTTGCTCAAACCCAGTAGTCCAGTGTCACTTGGCCACTCCTATTGACTACAATCTCAGATTGAGTATTTCATCTCACGAGAGTCATGGAGCATGGCAGAGTGGTGGTCAATATGTGTGACCAGTACACAGAACACTCCTTATGGTCTGGTCAATAAAAGGGCACACCAAAATGTGGACTTTTGTCACTTGTCAATTGCACTCAGCATGCCATTGGCATTGACCGTGCACACGCCTGCCGGGCCACGTGTTACCACGCCCGCTCAGGACCGGTACATGCGGCTCCAGCACCTCCGTGATCTGCCAGCGAGACTGTTGGTCTGCACAACAGGCGGATTTCAGCGCGTGAGCTTGGATCATCGACCCCCATTGTGTTCTTCCTGCCATTAACTCCAGGACTTTTGTTTTGAAATTGATGCTAATGCTCGCAAATTAAAGCCACTTCATTGATAAAGTGGGTATAGTACTGTTATTTTTGGATAGTTACTCAGTTTTGTCACGTAACAATAACTACAAGTTTTCCTTTGTGCGTTTATATTTTTGTTGAGTGTACATGTTGAGGTCAGTTATGCCTCTTTCACACTAAAATGTGTGGGTGAAGCTCCTAAAAATAGTGATCAACACTAATCTTAAAAGTATTTGTTGTGCACTGTGTCATTTGTGCATGAATTATGACGTCATAAACGTGGCAGACTTGGTCTTTTTTGAAACCAATGTTTGGTACCATGTGTTTACTTTATGAAATTCACAATTATATCTAAAGCCTAACTTACTGAGCATATTACTTAATAGTTAATTCACCAGTAACACAACAAAAGGTGTGAGCCTGTGTGCTAAAATGTTTTATTTTGGGGGTAAACTGTTGTTATTCCTCATTGGAAAACTATTTTTAATTGGCTTGAAATCAGCAGTTTTGCCTGAACGAAAACACAGCAGTGTCTCCGATGCCCGTTTTTTTGGACTTTCCGGTCTGTCCCTCAAGGTCAAAAGTCACAGTCATTTCTGTAAATCCAGACTTCACTCTTGCTCTAACACACAGTTTGAAAAAGGATTGTGTAGCAGCTCCCAAGACCTAATGTATTAACGCTACAGGATGTCAGGATGTTGACTTAATAATGTAATTACTTTAGCACATGCAGTGGAAAAAAACAACATACATAACAACAAATACACTCTCATGAAGTTTTCCCAGACTTTAGCCTCCTGTCTTTTAACAACTATAGATATTAAACTTATGCAAACATTCCATGCTGTCATTATCAGTGTACCGGAACATTTGAATGGATTATGAATGGACGTTTCTTTCGGTATAGATGTCCTCAGTTCATCGTAATGAGGACAACACAGAAAGACGTGTGTGTCTCGTTCTCACGTGATCCACACAACCTTTTTCATTCCTAAGGTACATAGAATGTTTAAAAGGCAAATTGCACGCGAGAAAATGCTTTTCACGGGTTCAACTGGTTCAACCACCATCCATCCATCCATCCATGCTGATTATCTTTTGAGGGTTATACAGACAGCTGGAGCCATCCTCATTTATTATGACTGTTAATCTCTAGTTTATTGATTCCATCAATAATCTAACTTAAACAGATTATAAAATAGCAGATGCTGGTGATCACATTTGCCCCTAAACCGTCTTTCCCATTTAGTTCTGAATCCATAATTCATGATTGATTCTGACTGAGTTTTGTCAGACGGACATTTGAGCAGTCGATAGCTCTCATGTTTATTGATATTTTGGTGCATTAGATGTGAGAGGCCACAGTGGGGACAGGGCAAACACACACTCTGTCCACAGAACTTTGTTTTCATTTCACGCCTCAGCTGAACAAAAAGAAGGAGGGAAGTTTTGTCGATTAATATTTGTGTCGTCTTCCTGTTGTAAAGAGAGGTGAGAAGTCAAGTGTTGCACGCATTTCCGAGGGTGAAATGCCACTGCTGATTAAAATCTTCACCACACTAAGGTGTTAGTTACTAACTGGTTGTCTGCAGTGTTTTCATCATCATGTGTTCATTATTCACTCCCGGGTCAAAGGACTCCACGGCGGTCATGTGCTTTCATTGGCTACAGCAGCCGATCACATGACACTCAGCGGTGATCTTATTCGGAGCAAACAAACACTGTAAACATTGTAAACAGTTATATGTATATTTACAGATCAATTGGAAACTTCTACATATAATCTACATGCTGATGTGTCCCAGGGCGGCACACTTAACCCTAAATTACACCTGGCAGCTGTGCCGGCAGGGCGCGAAATGGGTGTGATAGATGTGCGAGAGGAAAAAGTGCTACATACAGACGCACCGTGTGAACGAGTGAACGGCAAAAGATGTGGTGTCAAGAGCTCCGAGTCGCCTTTAAGCCGAGAAAAGCGCTGTATAAAAAAAACCTGTTAACTTTTATTTACTTAAAATAACAGCAGGGACGAGAAGGAGCAAACTTCACAGGAGGTTGAATTATTATGCATCACCACGTGTATATTGTATATTTTTTCATAGGAAATGCTAAAGTATAGGGTTATATTTTGTATTTATTTTCTTTTTTTCTGAGAAATGAATGCCTAGATCTGTTCACACCGAAAAACAAACCGTGTATTTGGACTCGAAATTATGAATAATTATGCGTCATTTCATAGTGATGGAGGTGCACGACTCCATCTCCACTCTCTGATCCAAGTGAGGGAGCAGTACTGCAACCTTATAAACACCACACACACACGTGCGCACACGTGTTTACTTTAAATGTTGTTATGCAAATGAATGATTTGTGGTGAAGGTAAGCAAACTTTACACAGTTTCTCTTTCATCGCATGACCTAAATGCAGCACGTGTGCACTCTCACCTCCACAGTTAAGTAGAGATTGCTCCTGCATACATGCAAAGATGGATAGGAAGTTTGATAAAACACTATTTCTGGCATCACTAACTATATATATCTCATATATCCTTATATATTCATTATTATTCTTTCTTCAAAAAATGGTGCAGATGATTTCTTTTTTTTGTTTGTTTTACCACTATTTACAATATTATATAACACAGCAATTTGCAGAATAGATTTCGACTAACATATCACTTTGTCATACACTCTTAGAAATAAAAGTGCTAAGTAGGACCATATAAGGTTCTTCGGCTTGTCCTCATAGGAGAACCCTTTTTGGCTCCAGGTAGAACCTTTTTAAAACCCTTTATTCAGAAAAGGGGTTTTAAAGGGTCCTAAGAGTGTGCTGACAAAGGAAATAGAAATGGAAGAAAAAATCAAGAGAAACACAGCTTAGTTTAAAATATATTTATTTCCTAAAATGTCCACTTCCAAAATACAATAACGACAACATATACTCATTGGACGGCCCAAACTGGAATTGGCATAAGGCTTTTTTTTTTTTTTTTTCTTGTACAAATACATCATCTTACTTATTAGTTTTTACTGTTTCTGGGACAAACTTTGGGCTCACAAAGCAGAATTCATTAATTATTCTCCTGACACCAGGCTGACACTAAATATGATCTTTATCAGTTGGCAGGTTCACTTCTTCCTTGGCATTCATTTGTGCATTCGCCGCTATGGCACTAACTATATATGCATTTCACAACAACACACTAAGGGCTAAAGGAGATTTTCATAAAATAAAAAGAAATAGAATTGTTGTTCCTCTCCGTTGCTATAATATCAGAGCATCAAAAATGTAATGAGCTTTTGGCTGCTGGACAGAATTCATGAATTACTTAAGACCTGTTTTGCATACTCTCAGGCTAAAAGAGGAAAACAACAACAACCATAATGCCTAAAAATCAAAGCCCGGCATAGGGATGACACCCGTGATGGATTTAGAGATTAAAGTGTGTTTAAAAAAACGCAGAAACATGACGTCACCACTGTGATCAGGAGCGTGTGGCACTGCAGCAGCACTTTGTCCCCGTGTCCTCGGTCACTCTGCGATGAAAAAAGCAGGTCAGTGACTACAGACGGGACATCTGCAGGACACCAGAGGGGATTTTCTGCCTCAGTCGCCTGTGATGGAGGCGTCAGCCATGTTTTATTGAGCTGCCATGAAGCAGAAGCGTGCAGTCGGTCAGAGATTACAGGCGGACTGCAGCGCGCGGACGATTATCCTCCTCTTCTGCTGCGACGATCTTGTGCTTCGTGGACTCGAGAGCACAGTTTTGACTTCCACGTTTCAATCGTTTTTGTTGTCATCTACACACTGGCGTGACGTCTCAAAGCTGAATCCCGGGCAAAAATGCGGCCTCCACCACCGCGAGGTGCTCGTCATGAATTCATGAAAATCACAGGCATCTTTGCTGGCCCAGCAATAGAAAGTGTGGTGCGACGGGGGAATTCATTTCTTTTCAAACTGGATGGAAAGAGATGTGTGCTTTTGTTGCTCACTCATAGAGAGGTGACGCTGGGTGTCTGACTAAAAAGGCAGGGGGGGAGGGAGGGAGGGAGAGGGTGAGAAAGGGCAGCAGAGGGGGGGAGGGGGCATTACTGGAATGAGGCACGGACAGGGCGACCCTTGAGCGGCTGGGGGGGTCGGTAGTTGTCCATCATGCAGCACTCGGCCTCACCGTCGGCAGAGAAGAGCAGGCTGCGGAATTTGGCCATCTGTGAAGAGCAGGAGAGAGAGAGAGAGAGCGGTGGGGTTAGTGGTTGCTGCTGGTGACCTCCTGTGACTGTCAGTCACTACTGTGATGATGATGAGTCACTGAATTAACAGCTGAACCTACTGTATATGCATGCCTGTTATATTACTGGCACATGCATTTCAATGCAGAAACATATTTTGATTGGATGCCGTGTTTACGCAGCATGATTTGACTGGCTCGTGTTCCTACTGATTGCTTGGAAAGTTTTGCTTTCTTTTCTCAGACCCACAATACAGCTGGTGTGAATTAGTCTAGTGCTAAGTTAAAGTCTGCAGCCATTAGGATATAATGCAATTCGTCAAAATAATTCAGTCGGTGGGTGCGTCACAGTTAGCTGATCGTGAACCCTTGATATGTTCTGCTGTTCATGAATGACATGACCAGGCTCATGTGGCACCAACACCCTTCATGTTTACCCTCAAACACAGACAGCATGCAGCCGTATAGAAATAACCGGGCAGCGACACGAAGTCTCCAACCGCAGCAACACACCTGACAAGAGAGGCTGTTGTCTTAAGATTAATGAGTGGCAAGAAGTCAAATAAGTCATGTTTATGTGCAATTTCCAGAGGTAAACAACCTTAAAATCGCAGTGATAACATAATGTGCCGTTATACTGTGTTTACTCAAAGATCTCACACAGTTGATGTGTGGTCTATTCACCTACTGAAAGTGACGCATGTGTGGGACGACCGCTTCCTGTGAACTTCCCACATAGTGACTCAAAAGTACTGTGGTAAGTTTTTTTTTTTTTTTTTTTGCTTTTTTTTCTCTCAGTAACCCTCTTCTTAACCTATCTTTGAAAACAAGCTGCTGTATTGCCTTTCCAACCCATTACTGAGGTCTCTTCTACTCAGACGTTCATTTAGAGATTTGCAGACAAGAGTTATTCTAGACTGTGGGCACAAGGCCAATCACTGCACTCTCTTTGCAGACCTACCTGCTCGGGGCTGACGCTCACTGGCTCTTTGCACACGATCCAGGTAACGCTCTCCAGCAGAGGGGGTGTGGTCAGAGAACCATCGTAGGTCCAGTAGTCGAGGGAACCAGGGAGCATTGTAGCGGGGTCGAAGTTGGCAAAAGAGGTCTGCTTTCCCTGAGAATAATATAGACAAGTCAGTCATGTGTCATAAGAATCAAATCAAATCAAATATGGATTTTTCTTTTTTTTTTTACAGAAACTTACTTTGGACTTGATGGAGCCGAAGGCGTCAAGAATCTTCTGAAGACTGGCATTTTCTGCACCAACCTGCAAAACAGTGAAGTGCAATAATCAGGATCAAACATTGTAGTAAGTGAACTATGTAGTAAGTGAACCATCTATAATGTACATTGTTGGTCAGGTTTGTGTAAGAAAATATGACTTAATCATTTTGACAGACCTGCAGGAAAACTCCAACGACAGCGAGTCCGTCTGGTTTGCTAGCGGCTTCTCCAAAGCTCGGGTACGCGGTGTTCCAGTGCACCAGATGGAGCTGTAGGAATAAAAGACAAGCAAATCAATAAATAAATAATGCTGTCGCGTTGACCCAGATTCATAAAGAATGAATCAACTTTGTTATTTATTCACAACACTGGGAGAGGTTTCACCATAACATAACACAACATAACACATCATCAAGATCACATTTTCAAAATCTCACATTTGATTTGAGGCAACAATCATAGCAGAATAACACTTCACAATACAATTCATTTTGTTTCTGATTATTTTGATGCTTCACTAAAACTCTGTCATTTAAGATTCTTCCCTCCTATATGCAATCGGCCCCTTTTCCTCACCTGCAGCTCATTAGTTCCCCCGTATTTATACCAGCTCACTATCGCGTGACCTTTGGATTCTCGTCTGTTTACTGGATGTGTTTGCCTTGTTTTGTTGGACTGAATCCCTAGTATTTTTGACCCCTGTCTGTCCCTGTTTTGTTTTGATCAAGTAAACTGAACTCTCCATTGAACTGACTTATGTCTCCGTCTGTGTTTCTGGGTTCTTCTCTGCCAGAACAACTGCACAAGAAAGTACTTCTACTACTACTAATAATAATAATAATACTACTACTTACATGCTCAGACCCTAATAACTTTTCTTTGTTTTTATCAGATTGCAAGATGGTAAACATGCAAGAAAAGGAAATGTTCTCTCCTCCAGGTTAACTTTACTCCGAGAATCATTTAAAGCCTCTCTCTCTACCCAGTGTCTTCATTTTCAGAGCAGTTTCGCTCTTGGATTTGACAATCTAATCTCCAATCTGCACTCCTCCCCACTTTGCTACACCAGCCTTCAGTCTTGTTAGGAAAAGCAGCTATGTCATCATCATCATCGTCATCATCATCGTCAACACAGAGCATTTCAGAGCATCCTCACCTCAGCAGCGTACTTGGTCCCGGCCACTGTGTGCTCAGAGCCTCTGTCGTCAGACCCCCCCCAGTGGAAATGAAACTGCTTGAGCCTGTAGGTTCCTGAGATTGGCCCTTCTGTCAGAGCTGTGGACAGGAAAAAAAACAACACATTTCCTCCCATCAGCTGAGTGAGGCCAGTGCTGCACTCAGCAAGTCACACTTTGGCTGATAACGCCGAGAAATATCTTCCCTCAGCAGAAAATACTAAAATCCAGGGAATGATATATTAAAAAGACACACACTTACACACACTCCACATACACACTTGTGTCCGACTTCCCATTTCATGGAAGCAGACAGTTCCTGTTGTGTAATTCCTGCTCAGACTTACACTCACAGTCTGAAATGATGTCCAGGTATTGTTAATGTCACACTGACTCCCACTGACACACAGTGTCACAGTGAGTCTATTTATGCAGCGGGAGATAATGCTATTTCTGGTGCTCGCACACACACACACACACACAGATATGTGTTTCTCAGCACATTATATCCACCTCCAACAAAGAAAAGGTACAGATTTCATCATAAGGCAAAACTAAAGTGACCAGGGTGTCTGGGAAAACCTGCGTATAGCCGGATTATAAATAATGTATAATTTTTCCGTGGTAGACCCATGATGCATGACTTGTCGTGTGATGATGATGACACACAGTCTTTGCTCAAAGGGAAACAGGGTGGAACAGATGAGCATTGGCTGTATTTAGGTCTGATTCTTTGGAAAACCGCTCATTTAAATGTTGACGTGTGGTCACTAGGGAGTTAAGAATATATCAAAGCACTACAATGTCATGAAAGCTCATAATGTGATACTGTGTTGAAGCACTGCATCGATATGGAAATATTGACAATATTTAAGCCTCAACAACTAGTTGGCAGCAGGCTTTTTACTATAACAGTTTTGGAGGAAAGGAATCCAAATTTTTATCAATTTATCTTCAATATATCGCAATGTTTCTAATGGCAGTTGCAACTTCTAACGGAAAATAAATCAGCTCTTTAACTTACTCTCAGTAGTTAGTAATTAGAATTTGCGAAAAATAAGGTTGATATATAACCATATATGCGTCTTTATCCTATTGAATCACCTTATAGGACAATAAATACAAAATCCAAAACATATAATAATAATAATACAATAAATAAAAAGAAAAGATAAGTGTGTGTAAACATATTTGTGATAAGTGTGTCATGAGAAGATTAAAGGTCTTTTGTTTCGGTGAGTAAACACTTTCCCCGCACATTAATAGTTAACCCAGTTTTATCTGCAGAGTAACCTTCACTTCCCCCCCCTTTTTCTTTTTGGAGCTTTTGACCTCAGTGACAGCAGAAAAGAGCAGGCGTGGGAAAGGTTTACCAAGGGTTTCATTACCAATTCAATTAGTATGTGCAGGCCTGGTGCTTGAATGCACCACCTGCAGCGTATTCATCTCTTTTAATGAAACCCCCCCCACACCTAAAGGCTCCAGATTGAACAATGAAACTGGGGCGCGTGACTCATGCATTCATAATATTAACATAATATTAAAATGGTCGAGGAGACTGCAGCTGCAAGTGCTGCAGAGAGAAGACTGCAGCATCCTTGAAAACCACACAATCTTGTAGCTTCATTTCATCACCAAACATGAGCAGTAAATTATGAAAAATACATGGAAATAATGTTTTTAAAACGCCAGATTATCACTGACTCAATGGAGGTGACTGAGCATCATATTGAGATTGATATTTCACTGACTTGAGCTGTCGTTGTCGTCGACGAAGGTCACTTGGAAGGAGTGTCCGTTGTTGAGGATGTCCAGGCAGGTGGACGGGTCGTACTTGAGGTTGAGCGGCTTCAGCCCCGCGTCGTACGACGCTTCACCGGGGATGATGTCAATGGGAGACTGACGGGGTCCGTCAGCGATGGGGAAGTTAGCAACCCATTTGTCGGGTCCTAAAAAAAGAAAAGAAAAAAAAAGACACAAATATTCATATATTGGAACATGCGTAATCAAATATGGATTCTTCTTTTTTGTATTCATTTGTGGTGCGTAAAAATGCGCACAAACAGCAGTGGCGCGTGAATGCACCACGATTTCATTCATTCATTCGTGGACTGGTTTTCACAACATCGCTCCGTGACTGTATTATTACTAGATTATAACAGCGCTACATAGGAGTCCGTTAACGCCTCACCGTTGTCCGCTGCGTATCCCCAAGACATGATGAGAGCGTGAATGTGCGAGAATGTAGAGCGGTAAAGTCCCTCAGCGGCAGATAGCAGACAGTGTCCTCAACTTGACAGCTGCAAGGCTTTTATACACGGTCACTCAGTGTGTGTGTGTGTGTGTGTGTGTGTGTGTGTGTGTGTGTGTGTGTGGCTGGTGTTGATGTCTGCGTAAAGACCGCGGGAGGAGTTAAAATGCGCAGTAGCGCCTCAACACCGTGGATCAATGAGCGTCTTTCTCCGTCTGCAGCAGTGAAATCCTCTTTGACAAGAGTGATAAACTGCTTGTTGTCTCTTTTTTTAACGCACTGGGTGACTGTTTTCTCTCTTCACTTCCCTGATAACGGGTCGATCTCGCACCAGAATGAAAGAGAAAATAACGGAATTACGCAACAGTGTCGCGCTCTGAATGTCAGCCACGAGCGTTAGGGCAATTAGTCACAACGAGAGTGGGGATATGTCGTGTGAAGTCGATGGAGAGGAGAGGTTCAGTTGAATTATTGTGTCCGGCTCAGATCAAGGTGTTTTAATACAACAACACAAGCGATGATACAGACTCTTAAAAACACAGAGTGGCTATGATCCAACAAAAACACCTTTCATGTTGCTCAACGTTTTGTTTGCTCACAAAACACACGTATAACATTACGTCATATTTATTGCGTGATGATGACATTTAAAGGTCCAGTGTGAGATTTAGGTGAGGTTGATGAAAATATTCTGTGGAAGATGGTTTTTTTTCCAATGGGAAACGTTGATCAAATGTTACAAATATTCTTTATTATTAAAATGCCCTGAATGTTGCAGCATGGTCATGTTAAACAAACTCATATGTACCCGATACATTTGGACCTCAAGCTTTTATCAGGTTGTTAAAAAGATATTTTGGAACCAAAGACCATCTTGTAATTTTTCCACCTATTAGGCCACGTTTCCACAAAATGGAAAAAAAATATATATTTTTTTGCGTTACCTAAATAATTCCATCCCATTTTTATTTACCCTTCCCTTGGGGTACCAGAGTTAAAGGTGCATTATGTAATACCTCTAAAGCAACTGGCCATAAAATCCTCCTAATATGTCACAGACTCAGGAATAATGTTCATATAACACTGAACTCGCCAGTGTAGTAAAACATATTTGCATTACAAAAATCTTTTGCAGACTGCAAATCATGTTTATGTTTTGAAATCATGTTTTGGCATGTGGCGCCACCTACCGCCGTCTACCAATCATTGCAGTCAGTAGAGTCTTGGCTGCCGAGCAACCACGGGTTGCCAGTTACGTCTGAGCTACAACGGCGGAGAAAACAAAACCTAAAAGACCTCTGTATTTTTGTGTAGTAACCACTTTTGGCCACATTCTTACATATGGCGCCTTTAAGTTGTTCGGTAGCTATGAACAAATACTCGGTGAAAGCCTCTTTTTGAGACACAAAAATAAATCCTGTCATGAACACATACTGGTGTTTTTTAATAAATAAATAAATCCAGTCATTTCAAAAGCTGCAGCCTTTCTCATTTTCACATGCTCTTCTGAGAAATTGCGCCTGCTTTTCTCAAATATGAAAACACACATTCATTTATCACAGAAATAATTGAATGTGTCTTTGTTTTTTCAGTATTTTACAATCACACCTAAATATCTGTTGCTTATGGTAATGGTCCAGCTAAGAGCGAACAACTGTGGTGCGACACTGCCACCTGCTGTTAGATGGTGCATTTGCAGAAATGTGTCTCAGTGGTTCATTTATTTGATGAAAATGTCTTGGAGCAAAAAGACTTAATGGAAGTTAATTAAATGTTAATCCAAAGCAGTAAAACTGAATAAAGACTAGGATAGGCTTTGTGTGTGTGTGTGTGTGTACCTTTTATTACTGCCAATATCTGACCTATTTTGAAGAAGTATCAAAGTCAACTATATTAGATGGTTCTAAATGTTTGTGCTTCGACTTTGAAATACTTTTTTGTTTCGTTCCATATCTACATTTGGGTTTTGGGTATAAAAAAATATTAACACAAAAAAATAGTAAATAAACGTCAGATCATTAATGCTCACAAACCCTGTCTGCAGGATAAAGGGACACTCCTATAATTTCCTTGGATGTTAAGTTTCCTTTTCAGAATGTTTTGGTAATAATAATTTAATTTATTCCTTTTGATTCATTTTAGAGCAGTGGGTGGTGCACGGTGCACTGGAGCGACAGTGGCTGTTGCCATGGCATCGGGGGCGTTGCCATGACATCATGAGGAGCCACCGGGAGGAACTGACGATTGGAGCAGCATGGTTCTTCTCACCTGAGGAAATATGATTGAGCTCTTGAAGTTACACCGTTGTGATGTAAAATAGGTCGAGCAAAGGCAGATTTTTATTCCCAGTAAAATAATTTGCTCTCTCATCCTCCTCCTCTTCCTCACATATACACCTCACACACTTGTATAGTCACATTAGATTAAGATGAAGCAAGAGATAAGGTGACTCTAATTATTATTATGTAGTTATTTGTTTAATTTTCTGCAAACTCTAGTCAACATCCCTCAGCATTTCGATTTTCCTCCAGTGGACCACTGGTGGTACACGCACCACAGTTCGAGAACCATGGTTTTAACCCTTTAAGGCACAACTCAACCATTTGGTCGACCACACTTTAAGTCACTATATCTCATTGAAAAATGCATCAATGCTGAACTCACTAACACTTAATGTGACTTGTTCTGTATGTTGTACTTTATGAATTATGAAAACCAGGTTTATTATGAACAGACGTCTCAACCATTTGGTAGAGGCCTGTATCTGAAATACTGTAGGGTCTAAGGGTTATCATAAGTAAATAAAAAATAAATAAAATTAAAAAAATGCAAAGAAATAATTTTTCCTTTGCTTGGTTGTTGGTGTGTACCTTAGGGCGTTAAAGAAGTTTGGACTGAGATTTCAGAGTTAAAAAAAAAATGTGATTGAGACCTTTGAACTGTGGAGGGCAGCATTGCACCTACTGGAACTTCCATCCATCCACAAGAGGGTTGCGGTGGGTGCTGTGCCTATCTCAGCTGACATAGGGCGATAGACACATAGAGACAAACAACCGTCCGCACATATGGTCAATTTAGAGTGTCCAAATAATACATTTACCTAATCCCCACATCTGCATGGGGAGAACTTGCAAACTCCATGCAGAAAGACCCTCGTCCTGACCGGGTTGCGAACCCAGGAGTGCTAACCACTTCACCCACCATGTGGCCATGTGTGCTGGAACTTACTGGAAGAAAAAGATTCATATTTAACATGTTCTTTAATGTATCACAACTCTATTCAAACACGTTTAATTCTTCTGAATTGACCACCATGACCAAAAGTACTGCAATCGCTCTTCATTAAAAGTAAAAGTCTTCCTTACGCCTGCAAACTCTTCTACTCCACTGATAAAAACCCAAGGAAAAAGACTCAATAAAGATGGTGCAAGCAAAGCAGAGGTCATTCGTGCAACCAACACCAGAGGGTGAAATCTCAATCATCTGTGTTTGTTAAACTTTGCCATCTTCTCAAAGTGCATCCATGATTCATGATCTGTGCTCTAGACAGACCTGTGCTGTTTTCCCACTCCAGTTTTGGTCTCTCTCTCACACACAGACACACACGTGTACACACACACACACACACACACACACACACACACACACACACACACACACACACACACACACACACACACACACACACTTTGTAGCTGCACCTTCTCGCTGTGAGCTGACAGCAGTGGAAGACAAGCTGGTCTCCTGTGAACATGCAGCCTCAGTTTTAGAGTTATATAGATATTGTTTTTTGTCTGATATCCTTGAAGAGTGTCCGCCTTTTTCCTTTTTTTTATTGTTTGCCCTCTAGGCCTCACACTCAGAGGGTTTGTTCTGCAAACTTCTAGACTTCTAGTGTTGTGCAGGGAAACACAAAAAAAGAGATCGACCACAAAAGTGAAGAAGAAAAACACCTGAAATGGTTTGTTTTGCCTCAGTTTTGTTGCATTTAGAGTCTATATTTAAATGTTTTGATCCACAGTTTTAAAGAAAGAGCTTTAAACATAAGGTTTATGGGAATATAATTTGCTCTCACTATTTCAATTAGATTAGATTAGATTGTTCATTGTAAACTGGGGGAAATTCATCAGTTTTTACTCTTTAAGTGTGACCGTGCACTAATAAGCTACAGTGTGTGCAGCTAAATATCTTAATCCTAATCCATCTCCTGATATTAATGTAAAATGCTCATTCTGGACTAATGAATTCATACAATCAGGTGTTTATACACTTTCTAAAAGTGATGTATAATTCTATCAAATGAAAATACAATTTTAACCAACTGATTGTTTGGTTTTAAACAGTTTTGCTCGGTCTCTGACCTAATTTTGTAACCTTGCTAAGTAAGGTGCTATTAAAGGTGCTAGTAAAGAGTAACCTGTTTTTTATTGTTATCATCTTTTTCTTTTTCTCCTTCTGACTCTTTGGTAAGTTTACGTTAGCAGGAACTAAGGACGCATTTTCACATTTTGTGTTCCCACTAGCCCACACAGCAAGTTTCCCCTGCCAGGCTCCGCCCCTCACCTTCCATTGATCTTTTAATGCAGGTTACCGTGGCAACCATGATAGTGGCTAAAAGTCTGTTCGCAGGAAATAGCACGCAGTACGCTCTCACCCCGTCTTTATTCTTTTTCATCTTCTTTTTAAGGCTCAGTCGGTCCACAACGATAACCTGCGAAGCCAGTCATTGCGCTGCCTACTGGCAACAGGAAGTTCTCCTTCACTGACGAACGTTGTTTCATTGACATGAAGTTTTCAGGGTGTGGTTTGCAGCCTATTGCTATTTTTATTTAGAGAGAAAAAATGGAGAGGTAACAACTAAGGTTGAGCTGGTTTGATCACATCTAGAGTCGTAGCAGCAGAGAAGTTTCATGGATGTTGTGAAGGAGGACATGAGGACAGTTGGTGTAACAGAAGAGGACACGTGAGGGGACAAGATGGAGACAGGTGATCAGCTGTCGTGACCCCTAAAGGGAGAAGCAGGAAGTAAAAGAAGAGGAAGAAGAAGGGAAGAGAGGCTGGAATACCCTGGAAATAAGGGTAAAAAAAACAGAATGAAAGGAAATTACAACTCTCCTTTGAACATATCTGACATGTCGAAAAAATAAATAAAACAGGGAGAAAAAAAGTGTCTTTCAAGTGGAAAACAAGCACCAGAAACACAAGAACAAAGCAAAAGCTGTCACAACACCGTTCACACCCGTGAGATTTGCCTGTTTGTTCCTGCTCCAGTGTCATTGGTGGCGTCACAGATCAATGCAGTGAGAAATTAGAACGGTAGAGAATGTGAATCAAATCTTCACACAGAGTCCAGAGGGAACACGCAAAGTGTTTCAAGCTCTGTTTGTTAAACAAACAAAGCAAGAGGTTGGGAACTCTTTAATATCACCCAACATTTGAATTCTAATAAATATAATTCATGTAGATTATAATAATATTATTATTACTGACCAAGAAAGAGCAATGCAGACTGAACACTTTGCTCATTTTCACTCTCTTTGAAGTTTATGGAGCTGCCACGGTTTTACTTTCATGAATAAATTTAAGTTTCATTTTTTTTTTAGAAAACAGAACACTGTGTTGTACATGAATATTAATGTATAACGTCTGATGCAAAAACCACAGAGCCTCTCCAGGATGTTTGTTCCTATACTTTTCAGTTTTTATCTCTCAATTTTTGTTATTTTTTTGTTAATTTTTGTGCCTTAAATACATCTAACATGAGCGTAAGTTGCATTTAATGTACTTTTTGTGCAAAGAACGAATTACTGGAATAATGTTTCTGATTTTTTTTTAACTCTTAAGACAGCAAATAATAATTATTTCTTGATTAACCGATGACTAACTCTTTATATTAGAATGCATAAATCCTCATAATAATCCTTTAAAGCATCAAACTAACTTGAAATTAAAAGCTTACATTTGAGGAGATGACTTCTGATGAGACCTTGACTTCATCTGCTGCAGTGTAATGTTGTCAATCCTCAAATATTTCAGTCTTCAGTCTTTTTTTCTATGCAGGTGTATATTTCACATTCTTTTATGTTGTATTGTACTCCTGTTATACTTGCAGTATATCCTGAATTCAAACTTTGTGGCTGCATCATGACGTCCATAAGCTCCGTCTCAGCACCACACGCTGTCATTTCTAATAGATGTGCAACCTGCAGATAAACTATAGATTTTTTTTTTTTTACTTTTTGCTGCCGCCTGTGAGCAGCAGGCTGTTATCAGTATGCTGCTGCTGCTGCATGTCGCTGTGGCAACTTGACAGCAAAGGTCACTGGTGTACCGGCGCTCGGCTAATTGCTTGTCTCCGGGGATGAACTCTGACTGAGTTAGAGGCTCAGTAAATCTGGACTATCGGGTGAGAGCATGGGCGAGGCCCATAAACAACCCAGCGTTTGACTGTGTTGACGCAAATTTGCTCAATTTTTTTTCTTCTTCTAATTTTCAAGGTGAAGGCGACACAAAAATCCCCCTGACTGATGGTCTTTAAATCATTTGAACGCACATAACTTAAGCGGAGATGTTTAGAAAAGAGTAAACCTCAGATAATGGCGTTTTAAAAATACACTTCGACAACTTATATTATCACTTTTATCACAAGTTAGTGGGACAAATCTGTCATTGAACAGCTGTAGGTTTATTCACTCACCAGACACAGAGCTGTATTATACACTGTCATTTAGAGACTCTTGTCTTTTAGGATATGTTTTAAGGGATCACAGTTGATTTAAAGGTGCATTATGTAATAAATCTAAATCAACTGGACATAAAATCCTTCTAATACGTCACAGAGACTCAGGAATAATGTTCATATAACAAACTGAAATCACCAACAACAAAAGTACAGCCAAAATATTTGAATTAAAAAAAAATATTTTTCAGACTGCAAATCATGTTTACTTTTTGAAATCATGATTTGGCATGTGGCGCCACCTACCGCCGTCTACCAATCATTGTAGTCAGTAGAGTCTCAGCTGCTGAGCAACCACGGGTTGCCAGTTACGTCAGAAAACGAAAACCTAAAAGACCTCTGTATTTTGAATTTGAATGTAGTAGATGAAGAAGAGTTGTGTAAGTACAGTGTCTCCAAAGCTTTCTATATAGTGCTGTAAGGACCCACTACAAGAGCATGTTTGTGCACAATTACAGCCATTTCTGTAAAAACAAATCTCATTTTGAATAAGTTAATGTGTCTTTTACAAGAGATGTTTGATAAAACTTAATTTTATGCATGTTAGGTAAACATATATATGGAGGATGAGACCTGACATATTAATAAATAAATACAGAAATACAGAAATAAATACTTGTATTTATTTATTTATGTATTTATTCCTGTATTTATTTATTGACATGTCAGGTCTCGTCCTCCATAATATACACACACATTTGAAGTAAAAGTTTGGGAAAATTTATAAAATTAAGTTGGGGACCCTAAAAACATTTCCACCATATGTGGATCCTGAACCAGTCTTTGAGAACCACTCTCTTAGTAGATACTGGAACCTTGTACAATCCGATGTAGTTATTTATCCGGATGATTCTTTGTACTGCAGCCACTTTTCGGTATTAATGAACAACTACTTGAAATGACAAATGTGAAAAATGGCAGCAAAACCCATTCCCCGGTCCAAAAATGTACCACAAACAAAAACAGAATCACAGGAAAACTCAGCAAATAATAACAAAAAAGCTCCCAAATCAAATCAATCCAGCTGATGCTTCTCGTTGGAGGGGGGAAAAAAAAGAACAACAAACATTTATTTATGGAAAACTTTTATTATTTATTTCTTTGACTGGAAGCGGCAAAAGCGAGGAGCAGATGTTGTGTTCAAATGTCAGCCTTTGAGCAGGTGCTTCCCTGCTGGGATCCAGATGACAGAGCCACAGCTCAGCTCAGAGAGAGAGCTGGCATCACTTCACACCCCGAGGAGACACATCACGCATACGTTGAATTTTGAATGAAATTGTCGCGAGCTGCATGAGAGTATAGGGAGAATGGATGTGCAGGTGTCAGGTGGAGGGCGTTCTCTGTGCGTCTGTCATCCCAAATAAGACACCTCCACGGTTCGTGCTTGACATACAAGCTTTGTAAATGCTTCCTCTGATCAAACTTCATGAAACAACATCAAAACCAGCAGTTATATGAGAACTTGGCTCTCTCAGTGTCTCACCGAGCAAACATTCAGACAAGATGCAGAAACAGAAAGAGAAAGAGACTAATAATTAAAAGTGAGTCATTTGGACATTTGGGACCTGCGTTGGAAATGTCCACTAGATGGTGCTCTGGAGGGGCTTATTAATGTGTGTGTTTCTGGAACAACTGACCTTGTCAGGACCAGTCGTCCTCATGTGGACCACAGCCTGGTCTGGTTAGGCTCTGGTTTAAGTGTGAATTGAGGTTTTAATTGAGGTTAAGGTTAGACATTAACTGGTTATATTTCAGGGTTTAGGATTGGTTTGCAGGCTGCCAGAAATGAATGCTGAGTCCTGAAATAAATAGCTTTTCTGTCATAAACACTGACCAAGTTGTCCTCATGGAGACCAAATCCTGGTCCTAATGAGGGAGAACATGATTTCTGAAAAAAAAGGAGCTTTTGATTAAGATGCAAATTGTGGTTGGGTTCAATTTAGTTCCAATTAACGCTGTTTTTTAGTGTGTATCTGCGTCCTTACCTTGTTTAAGAAGCCCTGAAGGTTCTAAACAAACAGTTGAGCCACTGCATAGAACACTGTGTTTTATTTTTTATTGTAATCTCGTGGCTGAGAAACAGCGTCAGAAATTAGGATTTATATCGGCTCGTTTACAGCAACTAGGAGGTTTTTGACCATAAAAACAAGTTAATGTATGCCGGTTAAGTGGTTAAGGGTTAAGGGTTTGGCTTTTAGTTGTGATGGTTAAGGTGTCCTCGCTGAAATAGCTGTACAAACGAAAAAAGAAGCTGAAGGCCTTTTAGCCGGACGCAATTCCAGCTGCACAGCTGGGTTTTTCTCTCTGATAGGACGAGCGGCTAAAGGAAACAGCACCTGTACTTTTTCCTGTGACAGAAATAAGAAACACTGTGTCCAGGCAAGATAACGGACAGACGGTGTGTGTGTGTGTGTGTGTGTGTGTTCTGTCCCACTTGTGTTTTCACGTTGTGCTTTCTACTGCCTTGCCCCGATCGCAGCAGCATTCGTCCGCACGAGCCCACATCTCTGCGATTCCAAAGCCTCGGCTGTGACGTACTCTCCTCACGCCGCGCACCTATGACCCTGAGAGAAGGCCTTGTGAATTCATTTAAAAGAGGTACCGTAATAGTTTTTTAAAGGTCACATTCATTCAGATTAAATGATTAGTCTTAATAAAACCCGAACATATTATCTTGACATGGCAATGAAACATTTCTAATGCTTCTCACTGAAATTGCCATCGTTTTTATGTATATTTACTCGTAAAAAATTCTCTCCACTGTCTTCAGAAATTAAGCCCCGCGATTAGCTGTTACTTTTTATTGTCCCTAAAGGCCAACATTTAAATTAAAGTTTCCTTTTTAGACCAGAGTTCAGGTAAGTAATGACTCACAGGAGCCTGAAATTCTCCATCTCACACTCTCCTGCCTCCAGACTTATCGTATGTGTATCTGTATATTTTGCTTCACTGAATATCAGGGATTTTTTTTTTTTTTTTGCTGTTGCTGCTTCCTCAGTCACTGTAATAGTTTTTCATTTGATTGAGAATCTGTTCCTCATAAATGTGGGTACGATTTAACCCCAAGCCTGTGGAACTTTGCACCAAAGCCATCACTCTCAGCAGAGGGAGGTTCGCTTCAATTTCATGCATCCCCCCAAAAAAACGAATTCTTTAGATTAATATCAGGGAGGAGGGATCATTTTACGACTGATGTAATGTTTTTTTTTTTCCTTTAAAGGTCCAGTGTGTACAATCGATGAGGGTGATCTATCAACACATACAGAAGACAGCTTTTTAAATTATTTCCTTTATTTATTACCGGAAAATTAAAAACTGTTGTTGTTGTTGTTTCTAATGAACCTTTTACATTACACCATAGTGGCTCCTCCTCTTGCAGTATATATATATATATATATATATATATGTATATATATATATAAACATGTTTACCCTGAGATAAATCATATACACTGAGATAAACATAAGCACACCTCACCTTGGAAGTCCCTTTATCACAGATTGTAATAAACCTTCCTTTTCAAATCTGCCTTTTTATGTTATGTCATTTTTATTTTTATTTAGTACAGCATCTTTGTGAATCTTTAAAAGCACCAAATAAATAAAAATGCTGTAGCTAAAAAATAGATTGTTTTGTTTTCACCGTCACTCCCCACGAACCCTCTCTGCTATAACTTCCGGGTTCAAATGAGTCAAGTTGATAGATTTTCATCTGCAATAATGGTTAAAAAAAACAACATCTCCCATGATCCCACGCTGTTTCTGCAATGTCAAATCCGGTGTTTTGTTAATGTTTTGATTGAGAAACCTGTAAAGGTGGAAATTCAACACTGAGTAACTTGATTTGACTCAATCTGCTTTGAAAGAGCAACATTTTTGGAGTCATTCAAATGCAGCAGAAACAACAGGTTTGATGTGATATTATAACAATTTTTTTTCTTCTTTCGGTTTCTTGCTTTAGGGGTTGCCACAGCCGATCATCTGCCTCCATCTTGTCCTCTCCCTTGCTCTTCTGGTCCTCGTGTCCTCCTTCACAACATCCATGAACCTCCTCTGTGGTCTTCCTCCATCCTCAACATCCTCAACACAGGTGCATTTATTTAAAGATACGAAGTGTATCATTCTTTTTTACGACTCGATTCAAACAGAAAATCAAATGATTAGGTTTCAGATACTATGACAATAAAAGAGCAGCGTGTTGACTCTCGCTATTTGAAATTAGGGTTCGCTAAAGTTTGGGTTTGTCCACCATGAGCTTGTAGCATCCATTTTCAGCTACGCGGGTTCAGAATCCATCGACACCCCTCGCTGCAAACCCGAATCTGTATCACTCGCAACCAATTGCCAAAACAAACAAACAAACAAACAAACATCACGGCTCTGCAGCTCTATTTTCCATCTGCAACAAACCACCAGAGCGACAAGTGACAGCAAGCTGTTTGGTTCGCATTGGGAACGAAATAGGTTTCACACTTCGGGGAACACGCCACACACAGTTGCTTTTTTTAATAGGATCCAGGGCCGGTGAGGGCCCACCTGCAGGTTCTGTATGTGGACCAGTATGAGGCTGAGGGACCCGAGAGAAGCCGCAGACAGGAGTGAGGCTCAGAGGAGATCTGCATGTGCTTGACAACAAAGAGAGGAAGACGGGGAGAAAAGGAGGTTTCTGGCACATCTGTCAGACGCTTGAGCGAAGAACATCTGTTCGTCCTCTATCCTTCACGACACCACGTCACCGACTGAAACTCGAGGTTTCTAAAAAGAAAACAGCTCTCCTCTGCCTCGCCGTCTTTGTTTTCACGCGCGTACGAGCGCGGAGACAAATATACACAGAGAAAATGTTCAGAGCAGCTTAACATATAATGTAAACAGTGAGTGGAATATGTCTTCTTCTTCTTCTCCAGTTTCTTTCCTGGGTGTAAAGACAATCACAAGAATATAAATAAAGCTCGCACATTACACAGTACAGCATTCAATGTAAAAGTAATATAAAATAAAAAAGTTTGCAAACCATAACTTATACGTTTTCAGTGAGCCTCAACATATCTAACTCTAATTAGCTCCAGAGCTGGTTCATTTCTTTTTATGTATGTGTGTATTTATACTTATAATTAAAATTAACTGTGCAAAAAATGAGGTCTTTCACGATTTCATCTTGGATTTGCCCTGATGTGATGCAGTCTTTTATCTTGATGTTTTATTCCTGTTAGTACGTCTTATTGTTTTATGTGATGTTATTCTTTTTTCCCATTCATATTTGCTTTATTCACTTTATGTTTGCTTCTATTTTTATTTAAATTGATTTATATATATATACACTATAGCATATATACTATTGTCGTAAAAAGGTACAGCGAGAGGAGCGTTGCAATTTGCAGCTTCACTTCAGCACACGCCCAATGGAGACACTAACAGTCGCTCTCATTTATTTTTTTGGGACATCCCCTTTTCCTCCCACTGCACACATTTCACTGATGCTGTTGCTAGGTAACCACTATATTTCAAATTTCTTCTTTTTTTTTTTGTCCTTGCCTTTCTTTACTGGTGTAAAAATGGACCTGGAGGCTCAGCAGGAAATAAGTGGTGTCACATAGATGACTTCCCTGCATGAATCACACTTCACACTTTTTACGTTTTAATCATAAAAACGGTCCTGACAATCAATTATAAGCACAGAGTCCCGATGTGATGAAGCAGATGAACTGAGTTTGAGTTTCCTGAGCTTTTTAAATTCCATTTAATCATTTAAATTTCCACACAAAAATAAGCACATGTATCGTTTATTTTTAATGATCAACTGCTGTTTAAGAGTCTGAGTTACATACAGTATATTTACTTAGAACCTACAAGTGCTGCACAAACCTTCCGATGATGTAAAGAATGTCAAGAAAAAGAAAGAAAAACAAACTCCAGGCAAGAAATAAAGCTTTGATTTCCCCCCCCCCTTTTTTTTTTTACTCCAAACAGATGCTGTGGACGTTCCCTGGAGCTCTGTGAGTCCCAGCTGTTGCATTGTGGAGAACCTACAGTCTACAGTCACCTATAGGCGATGTACAAATGTAAATAAGTACGTTATGATGCTGAATAAGAGTTTGCATGCTCAGCAAAAAAAAAACTGCCTGAATACGTAAGAATGAAATCTCACCGCTGATTTGTTATAATAACACTCTATTGTCTATTTCAGACCTGCAGTTTGCTTCTTTTTTTTTTTGGACATTTAGCAGAAAGAATCAACTTTAAGATTGTTATGAGGATGAATGTGATTCACACCAAGCCGGGAACATCTTCAGTGTCAGCAGAGGAGGATGGTGGCCTGGATGTGAAGTGCTTGTTGATGAGAGGAAGTCTCAGACGCGGAATAGAGGAGGCTCCGCTGTCCCGGCTCGGGTTGAGCAGGTCAGAAGACCGTCAGGGATCCAGGAGGGCAGCAGCAGCAGCAGCAGCAGCAGTGTTGAGGTCACCACAAGGGATGGAAAGAAAGAGAGAAAGAGGACAATGTTGTGCTCTGGCTGTGCAGTGGCCCCGGAGGCGAGGTGGTGGAGCTCCTTTCAGCACAGAGGCAAAGCAGCAGCAGCAGCAGCAGCAGCAGCAGGAGGATTGTAAATGTCAAGTTTAGTTATAGTTATTACCGCATTTTTTTTTTTCTTTGGTAACAAGGAAACCAGATATTCAAAAGACTTACGTGAAATTATTGATTTAAAGGTCCAGTGTGTAACATTTACGAGGATTTACCAGCAGGAATTTCTACGGCTCAAATAACAAACCCGGCCACAGTGTGTGTTTTTTTGTTTTTATGTCCATGCAACATGCTGATGTGAAAAGAAAAGTACTATAGAATCACTGTGCTGCATTTCTTAAGGAGCCCATGTATATCAAAACCTTCCTAATGTGATGCACTGAGACCTGCGCTCACTTCACCACTGATTCCCGGGGAGGCTGCTTGTCTTATCTGTTCATAAAGTTACTGATAAATGTGATGACCACATGAATTAAAGTTGAAGATATGTTGAGTGAAATAATCTGTAGTTATACGACTCCTTTTAACACGTTGTTGGTGTTGTTCCTAATAATATGATCATGTTAGAGTCTGCAGGTTTTCTGACATGACTTTATTTTAACATTTTATGATTATTATATTAACCATAATAGTAATGATAATAATAACACATTAGCGTTATTTGTACACCACCTATCCAAAAACATTTACAAATTTGAACTGCAAATCACAAAACACAAAATACAACGAGGAAAAGTGGACTCCTCCTTGTTTAGTGCAGTCCGTGTCCTCCCCTCTCTATAAATCTCATTGGAATGATCCACTTCCTGTTTGCCAGTGGGACCTTGCATGCATGCTGAGCCAGCAGGAGCAGGAGAAGACACCGAGGAGGAGCAGCGGGGTCAAACATGTGGTAACTGCTGCTTAAAAATGATCCACACATTTCTTAGATGTTCTGTTGACGCTCTGTTCACAACTGTTGTTAAAGTCCGACCTGAGTGATCTGATAACAGGTGTTCAGATTACACCTGCTGCTGCTCCTAATGCTAATGCTAATGCTAATGTGACGTCACTGCTCCACAGTAAACAAACACCTTTCATTTAATTTCTCTTCACAAACAACAATTGGTGTTATTTTCTGTTTGTTACGCAAATACAAAGAATCCAGGAGATGCAAATATTATTATTTTCTTTGTTTGGTCCAGAAAATGTTTGAAAAATGTTGATCAGTGTTTCTCAAACCTGTTGAAGCATAAAGGAATTGAACTTTCAACATCAGTGAGCAATCTTTTGGGACCACGTGGTGGTTTTAGACGACATTGCTGTATTATGACTTTTTGGTCAAATTTACATAGTATAGTATGACGTTTTTGTCAAATTTAGGACCAAACATTTTTTTTCCATTTAAATTTTGGACGACATAGTATAGTATGACTTTTTGGTCAAATTTTGGACGACATGCTATAGTATGACTTTTTGGTCAAATTTTGGACCAAACATTTTTTTTCTTTTTTTTTAAAGTCAAATTTTGGACGACATAGTATATAGTATGATGTTTTTGACCATTTTTGGATGACATACTATGCTATTATGTTTTTGATAAATTTTGACCATTTTTGGACGACATAATATACTATGATGTTTTTGATGAATTTTGACAAATTTTGGACGATATACTCTACTATGACGTTTTTGACCATTTTTGGACGACATACTATACTATGATGTTTTTGACCATTTTTTGGGCGACATACTATACTATGACATTTTTGATGAATTTTCACTATTTTTGGACGACAAACCATACTATCACGTTTTTGATGAATTTTTACTATTTTGGGACCATATACTATGCTATGACATTTTTGATGAATTTTGACTATTTTTGGATGACATGCTACATACTATGATGTTTTTGACCATTTTTGGACGACATATGATGTTTTTGATGAATTTTGACTATTTTTGGACGACATGCTATACTATGATGTTTTTGACCATTTTGGGACTACAAACTATACTATGATGTTTTTGATGAATTTTGACCAATTTTGGACGACATACTATACTATGATGTTTTTGACTAATTCTGACCATTTTTGGGCGACATACTATACTATGACATTTTTGAAGAATTTTGACTATTTTTGAACGACATACTATACTATGATGTTTTTGACCAATTTTGACAATTTTTGGACGACACGCTATACTATGACTTTTTGGTCAAATTTTGGAAGACATGCTATATTATGACTTTTTTGTCAAATTTTGGACGACATGCTTAAAACTATAATGTTTTTGTCAAATTTTGGAACAAAAATATTTTTGCAAAAAAAAAAGTCAAATTCTGGATGACAAAGTATAGTATGAGGTTTTTGGCAACATTTTGAACGACATGCTATAGTATGACTTTTTGGTCAAATTTTGGACGACATGCTATAGCGTCGTCTAAAAATATTTTTTCCAAAAAAAAGTCAAAATTTGGACGACATAGTATACTAATATGTTTTTGACCAAAATATTTTTTTCAAAAAAAAGTCAAATATAGGACGACATATTATAGTATGACGTTTTTGTCAAGTTTTGTACGACATAGTATAGTATGACATTTTTGTCAAATATTGGACGAGATAGTATAGTATGACGATTTGGTCAAATTTTGGACAACATGATTTTACAGCTTCATAAATGTCAACATGTTCTGCTTTCCTTGCTCCATAAAAACAAAGAAATCATCCAAACTCAATCATTTTTGGTTTGTGGACAAAACAAGACATTTGACCACAACATCATTTCCAGTTTTAAAAAAAAACCCTGATCTACATTATGAGAACAATGGCTAGTTGCAGACCTAGAACAAACACAAATGATGTACATGTGTATTTGTTTATGGAGCAGTAAAGTGGTATTCATCTGTGATTTTGTTACCTCAGACGGACGTTAACAGCACTTGTCAACAGAGCCTCTGTTTAATGTGTCTGCATTGATTTTCATTGTTAACATGTGACTTTAGTGAAAACAACATTCACTTGTTTATTCATGATTCGGCCAGTCCAACTCAACTGCAGCTGTTTGGAGCTCTTAAGTGTTGGGATGTTAACACAGAAACTTCACAAACACTCATTTTGGACAATAGACCTTTTTAAAACATAAAATACTTATAGTGTTTGAATAAATGTTTATTGTCCAAAATGAGTGTTTGTGAAGTCTCTATGTTAACATCCCAACACTGAAGAGCTCCAAACAGCTGCAGTTGAGTTGGACTGGCTTCAGCATGATAAAGCAGCAAACAAGTGAATGTGGTTTTGACTAAAGTCACCTGTTAACCATGGAAAAAGGATGTGCGCACATTAATCACACAGATGTCTAATTAATGTGCAGATGATTTTTAAGCAGCAGTTACTGGACACCTGGACCCCAACTGTCTGGTGGACTTTCCAGAGTGTGAACCCCTGTCATTTTTTTCAGGTTTTTTTAATGAATTTTTGTGCAAAAATTGTGAAATAAAATGTCATAACCCCCTCCTGTTATGTCTCTGGGGGTCCGGGGGGACACAAGCCCAGCCCCGTTCTCCTACCTACACACCACATGCACATGCACCGCCACCTGTGAGTAATCTCTTGGGACCACGTGTTGGAATCGAACCAGCCATCACCAGACTGACACAACCTTGCGGTTGCGAACAATTCCACTACGCCACACATCCCTGTGAGATTGGGGAGCTTTTGGTGCTTTTCAGTGTTCACTTTGCATGTGGACTCTTAAAATGTTGAAGTATAAGGGAATTGAACTCTCAATCTCAGGACTTGAGCTTTCTCATGCCTGCTCTTTAACCAACTGAGCTAACTCCACACTCTTTTTTCAGTTTTCGAACACCTATTTACTCTTTTTGGTTGAATATTATACTTAAAACATTAGTCTGTGTAAGATTCGAACCCTTGCCCACAGGAGTCTCAGGAACTCGAGTCACTCTCTCTGTCACATGAGCTATTTGTCTTTCGGTGCTTTTTCCTAAAATTTGGAAGCCTTTCAATGATAGAACCCACGACATCACAGTTTTTGAAATACTTAAGGATGTCAGTCCGACGCTGACCGCCAAACGGTTAGTGTAATGGTTTGGACTCTTGCCTTTGGAGCAGGAGACCTGGGTTCAAGTCCTGCTTGGATCAAGTACCTTTATTTGAGCAGTTTTGCAGGTCCTCTAAGTGTTTGTCGGAGGAAGGCTACCCGCTCCTACACCCCACACACACTGCATGCCCCAACCCCCCAACCACAGTTCATCAGTGTGTGTCTGAAGTCTGGTTGTATAACCATCAACACTGTGTCAGTACACAGTGTGTGTGTGTGTGTGTGTGTGTGTTAATCACATGGGAATTAAAACTGCATGCATAAAGGTACTTGGTCCAACCGGGACTCGAACTTGGGGTCTCCTGCACCAAAGGCAAGAGTCCAAACCATTACACTAACTGTTTGGCCTCATTTTGCTAAAATTGGAAGACTTTCAATGATAGAACCCATGACATCACAGTTTTGAGATACTTAATGATGTCAGTCCAAAACTGACGCCAAACAGTTAGTGTAATGGTTTGGACTCTTGCCTTTGGAGCAGGAGACCTCAAGTTCGAGTCCCGGTTGGACCAAGCACCTTTATGCATGCAGTTTTAATTCCCATGTGATTAACACACACACACACACACTGTGTACTGACACAGTGTTGATGGTTATACAACCAGACTTCAGACACACACTGATAAACTGTGGTTGGGGGGTTGGGGCATGCAGTGTGTTTGGGGTGTAGGAGCGGGTAGCCTTCCTCCGACAAACACTTGGAGGACCTGCAAAACTGCTCAAATAAAGGTACTTGATACAAGCAGGACTTGAACCCAGGTCTCCTGCTCTTAAGGCAAGAGTCCAAACCATTACACTAACTGTTTGGCTGTCACTATCAGACTGACATCCTTAAGTATTTCAAAACTGTGATGTCATGGGTTCTATCATTGAAAGGCTTCCACATTTTAGGAAAACGCACCAAAAGACAAATAGCTCATGTGAAACAGAGAATGACTCAAATCCAGATGCCAGACAGTTAGTGTAATGGTTTGGACTCTTGCCTTTGGAGTGGGAGATCCCAAGTTCGTGTCCCAGTTGGACCAAGTACCTTTATGCATGCAGTTTTTCTCCCCATGTGATTAACACACACACACACACACACACACACTGTGTACTGACACGGTGTTGATGGTTATACAACCAGACTTCAGACACACTGATGAACTGTGGTTGGGGGGTTGGGGCATGCAGTGTGTGTGGGGTGTAGGAGCGGGTAGCCTTCCTCCGACAAACACTTAGAGGACCTGCAAAACTGCTCAAATAAAGGTACTTGATTCAAGCAGGACTTGAACCCAGGTCTCCTGCTCCAAAGGCAAGAGTCCAAACCATTACACTAACTGTTTGGCGTCAGTTTTGGACTGACATCATTAAGTATTTCAAAACTGTGATGTCTTGGGTTCTATCATTGAAAGTCTTCCAAATTTCAGCAAAATGAAGCCAAATAGTTAGTGTAATGGTTTGGACTCTTGCCTTTGGTGCAGGAGACCCCAAGTTCGAATCCGGGTTGGACCAAGTACCTTTATGCATGCAGTTTTAATTCCCATGTGATTAACACACACACACACACACACACACTGTGTACTGACACAGTGTTGATGGTTATACAACCAGACTTCAGACACACACTGATGAACTGTGGTTGGGGGGTTGGGGCATGCAGTGTGTGTGGGGTGTAGGAGCGGGTAGCCTTCCTCCGACAAACACTTAGAGGACCTGCAAAACTGCTCAAATAAAGGTACTTGATCCAAGCAGGACTTGAACCCAGGTCTCCTGCTCCAAAGGCAAGAGTCCAAACCATTACACTAACCGTTTGGCGGTCAGCGTCGGACTGACATCCTTAAGTATTTCAAAAACTGTGATGTCGTGGGTTCTATCATTGAGAGGCTTCCAAATTTTAGGAAAAAGCACCGAAAGACAAATAGCTCATGTGACAGAGAGAGTGACTCGAGTTCCTGAGACTCCTGTGGGCAAGGGTTCGAATCTTACACAGACTAATGTTTTAAGTATAATATTCAACCAAAAAGAGTAAATAGGTGTTCGAAAACTGAAAAAAGAGTGTGGAGTTAGCTCAGTTGGTTAAAGAGCAGGCATGAGAAAGCTCAAGTCCTGAGATTGAGAGTTCAATTCCCTTATACTTCAACATTTTAAGAGTCCACATGCAAAGTGAACACTGAAAATCACCAAAAGCTCCCCAATCTCACAGGGATGTGTGGCGTAGTGGAATTGTTCGCAACCGCAAGGTTGTGTCAGTCTGGTGATGGCTGGTTCGATTCCAACACGTGGTCCCAAGAGATTACTCACAGGTGGCGGTGCATGTGCATGTGGTGTGTAGGTAGGAGAACGGGGCTGGGCTTGTGTCCCCCCGGACCCCCAGAGACATAACAGGAGGGGGTTATGACATTTTATTTCACAATTTTTGCACAAAAATTCATTAAAAAAACCTGAAAAAAATGACAGGGGTTCACACTCTGGAAAGTCCACCAGACAGTTGGGGTCCAGGTGTCCAGTAACTGCTGCTTAAAAATCATCTGCACATTAATTAGACATCTGTGTGATTAATGTGCGCACATCCTTTTTCCATGGTTAACAGGTGACTTTAGTCAAAACCACATTCACTTGTTTGCTGCTTTATCATGCTGAAGCCAGTCCAACTCAACTGCAGCTGTTTGGAGCTCTTCAGTGTTTGGATGTTAACACAGAGACTTCACAAACACTCATTTTGGACAATAAACATTTATTCAAACACTATAAGTATTTTATGTTTTAAAAAGGTCTATTGTCCAAAATGAGTGTTTGTGAAGTTTCTGTGTTAACATCCCAACACTGAAGAGCTCCAGACAGCTGCAGTTGAGTTGGACTGGCCGAATCATGAAAAAACCAGCAACAAGTGAATGTGGTTTTCACTTAAGTCACATGTTAACAATGAAAATCAATGCAGACACATTAAACAAAGGCTCTGTTGACAAGTGCTGTTAACGTCCGTCATAATGTCCATTATTGTCTGGATTCATGGTTTGGTCCATAAAATGTCAGAAAATGTTGATCAGGTTTTTTTAAACCTGGAAAATGATGATGTTCTAAAATGTCTTGTTTTGTCCATAAACCAAAAATGATTGAGTTTGAATGATTTCTTTGTTTTTATGGAGCAAAGAAAGCAGAAAATGTTGACATTCAAGAAGCTGTAAAATCAGAAGGCTCAGTTTAATTATTAAAAACTTGACTTCTATGCTAGCGCCCCCTACTGCTATTTTTTTATGCTTATTTATTTTGCAGAATAAATTTATTTCTACTCCAGTATTTCCACTACAGAAGAGACTTAATGAGCTCTGCAGTTGGGCAAAAGGAAAGACATATATCGGTACTGTTTATCGGCATATTGGATATGGGCAAAAAGTCCAATATCGGGCATCCCTAAAAATGCATTTTCTGTGATGGGATTATCATGGGATAGTGCATGACCACTTGCAAGTACAGGCGTAAATGAGCCCCAAGGACAGATTGTTATCTGATCTGCCAAACCACTACAGGAGGTGGTCAGAGACACATTGTGACAACATTGAAGAGAAGTGTAAATGCAACGAGTCTCCGATGCGTCTCGTGTCTAACGTGAAAGCGGCAACAAAATTGCAGCTATACAATAGTGCAACTTTACGTACAGCTAACGTTGTTGTGGTTGCTATGGTTGCACACCAGGATGTGAAGCTGTTTCAGTGTATTATTAGTCGTGGTGGTGGTGGGAAACAAATACGGTGAAATATCAGTATAATATACAGTTTGTGTGGCAATATTATATGGCTTTTGAGACACCAAGTATTATTTTTTTTTGTACATTTTTTTAACTGATGTTACAAATAAACGTCAAACTTTTTTGTGGATTGGCATTAAAAAATAACTGAATAAATTAACATTTCAGTCCACTAGATGGAGCCACTACTCACTTTCACTAACCGCTGTCAATATAACGCAATACGATTTTGCATCATCGTGCCTCTGATGATTTTAATATTAAAGAACCCATATTATACCCTATTATCCCAAGTTAAACTAGTTCCTGATGCCCTAATGAACATGTCTGTGTCATGCTTTAGTCAAAATATCATAAGGGTGAAGCACAATAGCAGTTCAATAACCCTGCCAAAACAGCCCTTTTCAGAATGCTCGGTTTTGTGCCTGGTCATTTACATGTGAATGAGACCCAGGTAAACACACACCCACTGCTTCCAGGGGAGTATCGATCTAACTTACTATCCACAGCCATACGGTCGCCACTTATCACCTATTGTCATGCACCGTCGTCCCAACCCCCGCTCCATATACCCCATAGTAATGTCCGTTTACCCGCTGTTACTGCATTTCACCGTAAAACATAGAGTGACCACGATTTTGGCTTCTCGCGATCATAAAAACATTAGAATCGAAGAAAAACGATTTATGCGCCGCGCATTTTATGGCGGGGTGCCAACATTCACGGTGAAATCCTCGCTATGTCGTAATTCCGCGGGAGGTTTAAACATCTCGTGTTTTATCGCCTATACTTACACTAAGTGGAACCACTAAAACATGACTGAGTCTTGTTTTTTCACATTTTGGGGACTGGTATGGCCCCCTGAGTCCCAAATATAAGTACTAAAATTATTAAAAAGTTGATTTTGCACAATATGGGCCCTTTAATTAATTATATATATATATATATATATATATATAAGTAGGGATGCAACGAGTACTGCATTATTAAACCATTGATAAATGAATTGTCAAATACTTTAATAATCTATGAATATTTTTTTGTTAATTGTTTTTCTGTTATTACAAATGTTTAATATTTTCTGGTTTCTTTGTTCCTTATAACAAAGAAATAATTAAAACTGAATAATTTTTGGTTTGTGGATTTAAAAAAAAGACATTTGAGAATCATCATTTCCAGGTTTGAGAAACACTGATCAACATTTTTAGAAATGTTAACATTTTCTGGACCAAACTAAGAAAATAATAACATTAACATTTCCTGGATTCTTTGTCTTTGCGTAACAAACAGAAAACAACATAAATTGTTGTTTGTGAAGAGAAATTAAATGAAAGGTGTGTGTTTACTGTGGAGCAGTGACGTCACATTAGCATTAGCAGCAGCAGCAGGTGTAATCTGAACACCTGTGATCAGATCACTCAGGTCGGATGTTAACAACAGATGTGAACAGAGCGTCAACAGAACATCTAAGAAATGTGTGGATCATTTTTAAGCAGCAGTTACCACATGTTTGTCCCTGCTGCTCCTCCTCGGTGTCTTCTCCTGCTCCTGCTGGCTCAGCATGCATGCAAGGTCCCACTGGCAAACAGGAAGTGGATCATTCCAATGAGATTTATAGAGAGGGGAGGGCACGGACCGCACTAAACCAGGAGGAGTCCACTTTTCCTTGTTGTATTTTGTGTTTTGTGATTTGCAGTTGTGTTTAATATGCGTTTGTGTTTGGTTTATTTTTTATTGGTGTTTTCTTCCTATTTGTAGTGGTGATTTGCACTTCATACTATACTATGTTGTTAAAATGTGACCATTTTTTGAAAGAAAAAAATTGGTCCAAAATTTGACAAAAACGACATACTATAATATGTCGTCCAAAATCGGACAATTTTTTTGAAAAAAAATGTTTTGGTCCAAAACTTGACAAAAACGACATACTATAATATGTCGTCCAAAATCGGACAATTTTTTTGAAAAAAAATGTTTTAGTCCAAAACTTGACCAAAACGTCATACTATACTATGTAGTAAGTCATACTATACTATGTCGTCCAAAATGTGACCTTTTTTTGAAAAAAAAAATTTGGTCCAAAATTTGACAAAAACGACATACTATACTATGTCGTCCAAAATTTTACAATTTTTGTGAAAAACCATTTTTTGGTCCAAAACTTGACAAAAACGTCATACTATACTATGTCGTCCAAAATGTGACCATTTAAAAAAAAAAAAAATTTGGTCCAAAATTTGACAAAAACGACATACGTCGTCCAAAATCTGACCATTTTTTTGAAAAAAAATGTTTTGGTCCAAAACTTGACAAAAACGTCATACTATACTATGTCGTCCAAAATGTGACCTTTTTTAAAAAAAAAAAATTTGGTCCAAAATTTGACAAAAACGACATACTATACTATGTCGTCCAAAATTTTACAATTGTTTTGAAAAACCATTTTTTGGTCCAAAACTTGACAAAACGTCATACTATACTATGTCGTCCAAAATGTGACCATTTAAAAAAAAAAAAAATTTGGTCCAAAATTTGACAAAAACGACATACTATACTATGTCGTCCAAAATTTGTCAATTTTTTTGAAAAACCATTTTTTGGTCCAAAACTTGACAAAAACGTCATACTATACTATGTAGTACGTCATACTATACTATGTAGTACGTACACATATAAAGCTGAGTCGGAACTACACCGAGGCTAGAGAAGCACATGAAGGACAAAATGGGAAAAGAATAAAAGTCAAAAATAAACAAGCAACTAAGCATATTTATGCAGACAATAATAATAAGGCGGCAGCATGTGTTAACACTTTAGTTGAAATGTCAGGAGGAGCAGGACTTCTAATTCTGCATCGTCTCTGCAGTGCAGATGATTCATTATATTCCCGTGTCAAATGTTCACTGGACGTGCGACAGAGTAAGAGGATGAACATACACTGAAAAACACACCACACACTCTGGCTCTGGCTCTGTGCTTCCCAGCGATCCATCTGCGTTTCTTATTGAGTCACAGCAGTTATTTTTACTGTGCATGACTCATCAACACACACACGCACACACACAATCTTGGGACAGTATTCTTAGCGAGGACACTCGGACATAATCCAAATTCTAACCCTAATCCTAAAACCTAGTCTTAACCCATGGAAAAAGCCCTTTAATTATTATTATTTTGGTCGTCATGTAGATATGTACAGTTGACACACACACACACTGTGTATCCACAGTGTTGTTCTCAGAAGGCAATCTAACTAATGAAGTGTGTGAAAAGACATCTGTGTTCCATTTTCAATTTGCCATTGACATTAATGACCTCGCAGACACATTTATATGCGGAAGGATTTACAGCACGTCTTTTCACAAGACAAACCATTTTGACATCTGCAATCACAAGGCTGGATTTAATGTGTGTGTATGTATGATAATAAAATAGCGTGCCATTTGTTCGTGAAACCATATTTGATTAAGCTTCACCCATATTGCAACATATACAGTGTCTACACCGGTGTGTGTGTGTGTGTGTGTGTGTGTGTGTGTGTGTGTGTGTGTGTGTGTGTGTGTGTGTGTGTGTGTGTTGAAAGTGAGTGCAAATCAATGTCTCAGAAGATTTAAGCCCAAAAAGCAGAAAACAGGAGCAGGCAAGGTGCAGCTCAGTCAATCAGTTTTACTTACAGAGGTCAGCTTACCAGGTAGTCTGTCCAAATGCAAAGGCAAAAAAAAAAAAAATCCAAAAAGGGGCAAGCAGATGTCAACATGAAATAACACACTGGTGTTCAAAGACTCAGGTAGGGGCACAATACCTAAGAATGCTGGAATGTTAGAATATAGGCCCAAGGCAATCTGGCAGAGAACTGTGGAAAAGAGGTGGTTTGTATTATTATTGTCTAATTGTGGAAATGAGCCACAGGTGGGCAGGAGATAATGAAGCCAGATTAAGCGATTACCATACAGCGTCTGAAAATGACAAGAGTTTATAATACATTTTCATCTTTGAGGTGTCTACTACACAGAGGTGGAAAGCAATGAATTGCATCAAATCGCATCGCTGTAATTGTGTACGTTTTTTTGTTTACCTTTTACAGTAATTTTATGTTTTTTTTGGATGTACTGTACTTTGCTATGTTTAAATAATAATTAAGCAGTTTGTAAAGGTTTGCCTTTAATTACAGTTAATGTGTAATTTGTGTCCTTTTTTTGAACGACAAAAGTAACTAAGACACTTTTACAAAGACTTTTCAAAGTACATTTTTAGACCAGTACTTTTACTTGTAAGTAAAATTTTGGCATAATAGTGGTACTTTTACTTGGGTACAATGTTTCCGTACTCTTTCCACCTTCTGCTACTACAAATGGATGCATTCTTTTTTAAATGTTGGTACGATTAACATGCTCAAACATTTATAAAAACGCCAAGATGGATGCCAAATTAAAACTTCCTTGTTTGTCTGTGAAATGTTTCCACCAAGTTTCATGAATTTTTAGTTTTGGCTTTTCCCCCACCTTTGGGGGCGCTAATAAACCAGTCAAGAAGCAGAAAGAGGAGGAGAAAGTGTGACAGTAAATAGCTTAGATATACTAAAGGCACACATTGTAAGCAAATACTGCCACTATTACTACTACGGCTAAGAAAAGGGTTAAATCTGTCTTAGTGGAGGTCATAAAACCAACACAATGAGCTGAAAGATGCTAAAATGCAGACCCAGTGGTCACGTCAAAGCCGGAAATCCTTAGATTTAAGACAATCATTAAATCAGACGAGCCTCTCTCACCACGTACAGTCAGCCGTCTCCTGGATTGTTGGACTCTCCGGAGCTCGCTCCACCACCTCCTCCTCATAAAGTCCTCCACATTACCCCAAGCAGCTGTTTGAGAAAATCAAATTATGCACGGAGATAAAATTCAAATTCAGCAGCCGCTCTCAGTGGAACTTATGATTTATTGATAGTGCGGAGCAGACATTAACGCTGTCATCGAGATTAAACCTCATCAGGCTAAAGTTAAGATCAGCTCCCACGCCACGATGTCTTTATTATATTTCTTGCCGCTTTGCTGGGAGGTTAATCCTGTTTTGGGGCCACACTGATTGACAGTCATTGCAGGGTTTGTACATTAGTGCTTCCCTTGTTACGTCTAACCTTTTGAAAGGTTGCACCATTTCATTTGACATTTCAGAAACAGCCCTTTCGCTGCGAAGGGCAAACCATCACTGAACAACAATGAACTTCTTTTGTCCGACGTGTTGCAAAAAAAACCGAGAACAACAGAAACCTTTTGTGTGTGTGTGTGTCGGTAGCACCTTTCTTTTTATGACATTTAAGGAAAGTCCATTGTGTAAAAAAAATTAGCAACAGGGAGACTGTTGATTTTTTCTTTCTTCTTTTTTAAAAATCATCCCTTTCCCAAGTGCATCATGGAAGTACGGTGGCCTCTGTGGACCTGAACGAATGTCTTTCTTATTCACATATATTCATATACACATTTTGCCAATAAACCTTCCAAAATGTTACTTACTGTACTTTTAAAGAAGCAACAGACTTGAAAAAAAATGTACCAAAAGCTGTCGTAGCCAATAGATGGACAGTCTGTTTTCTTACCATCAAGCCTTAAGTGTTTTCTTTCAGTGGATCTGATGTATCTAAAAGCAAAATAATAAATTCATATTTTAAGTGGAAATAAAACAAAACGCTGAATGTTCCATATCAATAATTCAAGGGAAACATAATTCACAGACAATCCCACATCATTAAAGGTGCATTATGTAATAAATCTAAAGCAACTGACCGTAAAATCCTCCTAATAATGTGTCAAAGAGACTCAGGAATAATGTTCATATAACAAACTGAACTCACCAACAACAACAGTACAGCCAAAGTATTTGCATTAAAAAAAAAAAACCTTTTGCAGACTGCAAATCATGTTTACGTTTTGAAATCATGTTTTGGCATGTGGCACCACCGCCGTCTACCAATCACTGCAGTCAGTAGAGTCTTAGCTGCCGAGCAACCACGGGTTGCCAGTTACGTCAGAAAACGAAAACCTAAAAAGACCTCTGTATTCTGAATTTGAATGTAGTAACTGTTTTTGTCTACATTCTTACATATGGCACCTTTAACCTTGAACAAAGTAGCACAAAGACACTGTCCTATTAAAAGCTTTCAAAAACACTCACTTTCACTTTTATCTCACAAAGACAAACTTAACAGAGCAAAGACAGTACCAGCAGAAACCACAGGGGGGCAGTGTAGCCACTACTGAGCCCAAACTCTTAAAAAAAAAAAAAAAAGTTTAATGACTTCATGAATTAAATGACAAATAGAGTTAGACAAGAGACTTTCCCGACACAGCTACAACATCATGTATTTACACTCAGGGGCCAATTTATTAGGTACACAAGACACCTGCTTCAAGGCTCAATGCAATGATGTTGTGACTTTCAGAGATGGTCGTCTTTTGTAATGATTATTTAAAACGTGACAGTCACGTGAAAGTCACTTGAAGCACCTTTTTTTCTTGCTGTCATGTGATTGGCTGATTGAATATATATGCGTTAACAAGCAGCTGTTTATGAGGTCTATGATTAAAATCCACCTCTGGCTGTATGACTTACTCCTGTGTCTTATCTCACTAATGGAGTCGTGTCAAATTGACAATCTCATGACATTTCAACAGTGCGGTGGAATTAAAGTTCGTTATCCTCGATCATATCGTATAAATCTGTGTGAGCTCATTCCGTTTCATGCTTCTGTATCTGAGTAATTAATAAAATACTAATCATGTACGAAGTTGAAATTAGATTCCATCTCATTACCATCAGTCAGGACCTTTTGCAGTTCTTATGCGAAGACTGTAGCACTTTAGATTAGGATGGATGTGGTTTTTTTGGGGGGGGGGAACTAAAGCAGTGACTGAGCTGAAAACTTTCTGTCAGAGAAATCAGTTCTACTGTTGTTCCCTCACTGGGTCACAGTCGGGGTTTTCCTTTCTTCTGCTTCTTCATACAAAAGGAAAGTCCTTGCACCGCCTTGGCCGCTGCTCCATCATTCCACTATGCCGGTATTGATTGCATCAAGTTCTCTCCAAATGGATGAATAGAATAACCTTCCTCCTCTGTGTCCATTTCCTTTTCTGCTCATGGCAGAGACACAGAGAGGCCGCGCCAACGCTGAGCCGGACAAACGAGGCAAGAAAGATTAGTCCGTGTGTTTCCCGCTCCGCTGATCATGGACCGCTGGGCTCACAGCAACCTCAGACAATTCCTCTCATCCCCACTCCCATCAACCTTCGGTTTAGCCCGGCTGGACACAGCTTTCACAGAATCAATCAGCATTGAGATATGGGCAGCTGGCACAGCGGTGACCGATTTTGGCATGCAAGGCTCTCCCTTAATAGACAAAAAAGACAGGGGGATCAATAGTCAATTTGGCCTTGGAATGAGGCTGAAATGGATGAAGGAAAATTCATTTTATTTTTCTCTTCTTAGCAGAAAAAGTTGGGAAAAGTGTGATGAACACGCAACGCCTGTACACCTGTGAATCATCCATCTGTACATGACACACAGTGCAGATAACACTGTAAGATAAGACTGTGATCTACATGGATATTTTCATGGTATATAGAAATATACAGATTTGTATTTTAAGTCCAATTTCTTCTCATAGACGGTGTATAAAAAATGATAGTAGTCTTCTGGTTTCCTCCCTGAAGCAAACCTGGAAGTAGCCATTATATGAAATAGCCACAAGTCTATGGGAAAATTAGTTTTCCCAGAGGAGTGAATGGTCTCCATCGCTAGGTCCAGGTCTTCAAATCTTCAAAATGAGATTTCACGTTTTCACTGGTGACGACATGACTGGTTGGCTCTTGTTTTCCGCAAGGTTTGTGTTTCCATTGTCAAATGTAAAAGGAATCAAAATCTGTCCCATCCCACTTTTAGCGTCCAGTCTCCAAGGGGCGGGTGGAGCTAAACACAGAAAATGGTCAACTTCTGGTCATCAGTGAGCATGGAAAACACTGTAAATGTGAGAGGAGTCATGGCAGTTTGTGTTTCCTTTTTAAAAGAATAATGCCAGTGCTCAACAGTGATAGTTTTGTTGCGTTCTTTGCTGGGCCATGTAGCTGACTCCACTATCACAATTCAGTGGTGGCACCCCACAGTGGAAACGCGCTGAACTGCCTGAATAACTAGCCTGTAAACAAACACACAACGTGACTGGTACCAACAAGTAATAAAATAATAAGTGGACGGCCACAAACTCATTTTTTGGAGCATGGACAGCCTCCTGGTTCTACTAAACATGAAGTTATTTTTTTCACTGAAGATAGAATCTTCCAGCAGACACATTCAAAGGTGAGGTGAGAATAAGCCCTCACCCAGAAGAAGTGAGACTCAGTAGTTATTGTGCATCCTCATTATAGAAACACATCTTGACATGGTGAAAACATTCATGCATTACACTTTGCTGCAAATATAGAAAATGACAGAAATTGTTGTCTTGCATGCACAAAGAGATCAAGAGAGCAAGACACACGGGTGTGGATGTCGTATATTTAGTTTCAGAAAGTTTCCAGGCTTTTTACCACAAATTGTTATTCATTTTCATTTTTTTTTTACCAGAATTATGTGAAAAACATGGAGTATTTCTGCGAGTATTATGATATAAATATGATATAAATGTGTCATCCTAGGCTTATTTTTTTCATATTCACTACAATATTAATGCCATCATTTGACTCTTTGTGGGTGATCTGAGCCCCAGGTTTTGGACCAGTCGATTTTACCTAGTGAAATTGTATATATCAAGCTGATAAACATGCTCTGCCATGCCTCGGTAAAAAGCAAAATTCCGCTCATGCACTTTTCATCATTAAAAAGCCTATTTTCATGCAGAGCGTGTGCTTTAATTTCACTAATAACACTGTACTTACATTTCACTTGAGCAGAATTTTGAATGCAGCAGTCAATCTTGTAATAAGGTAATTTTTTTTCCTACTCAAATTACCACTTTCCTCCGTAAAAATCCATAGTGTTTGAGTGCCGGCTGCACACATCTCCATCTCCCCCCCTTTTAGAAACACAATTTTAGCCTTCTCACATCATTTGAATGCCTTGTCACAATGTAAATGATAATTATGACAGCTGGGACCGAAATGACAATAATTTTTGGTTGTGAATGAACAGACAGCGGCCTCTCAAGAGCATAATTGGAGCAACGGAAACCTGAGGGATTGTTCTCTACACATTTACTGCCCGTAATTATAACGTGACTACACTATCATTTTCCCATTGAGGCACATAATAACATATTTCCATTAGGAGTCTGTATCCACGAAAAGTTATTCTACTTCTCACACAGCGTATATAGTCGCTATGAGCCGGGGGGGGAAACTACGGACAAGCGTTGATATTTGATTTGTTGTTTGATTATAAAACGTTGATCAGTTAATTCGTGATTATTATTATGTATTGAATTTGTTGTGCGTACTCTATGTCACCAACAATCCATTGACTTAAAAATGTCCAATTTCTTTTTACAATGATAGAGCTTAAAATGTATATTTTTATCAGTCCAAAAAATGCATAGGACTTTATTTTGCCACATTCTTGTTGTAACCAGAGGCGATTCTAGAGTTTGTAGGGGCCCTTAGCAAAGGGGGCCCTTCCAACCAGTGTTTATCACCATTATGTTATAAATAATCTGACACCAATGAAAAATGTATGAGTTCAAAATATATCTATTTATATCTTAAATATGAATATATATATATATATATGTTCATTTAATATATATATTTAATATATATATATATATTAAATGAATGAAATAATATAATAATATAATATTTTAATAATAAAAAATCTTGTAATTAAAAAGAATGTGAACATATAAATGTAAAGAACAATAAAATACTGTAAATAGCTTTTAAAAAACTATATAAACTTAAACGTAAAAAAAATACATTACACTGTAAAGAACCCACATTATAAAACAATATAAATATATAGAACAATAAAATACTGTAAATAACTGAAAAAAACACAGAAACTGAGTATAAAAAGATATGCATTACACTGTAAATAATCCTCTTCATTTTCCAACTTGCAGACATTAGGAAGATTGGACACTCACAATGGGCCGTAGGTGTGGGGATGAGAGTGAATGGTTGTGTGTGACCCTGTGAAGGATAAAGAGGAAGAAGACACTCCCAATCACTTTTTTTTCTCGGTGAGTTTGACCGATTTTGTGTGAAATCAAAATGTTTCAAAATCAGCTTGAAGTTAAAGCACATGCTCCTCTCTCTCTCCTGAAATGCCCATCCCTCCTGAAAACATGGCCTGAGGGTGCTGGAAATGTTCATGTTGTTATCCTCAGGCTGTCCTCCAACCGCCTCGGCCTCACCACAGGCAAAGTACAAAGGAAGGGATTCAGGTGTGGAGTGACACCTTGAGGCGTGCGGCAAAAAACCCTGCAGCTTCAAAAGAGCCGAGTTGAAAACGATCCTCTCCCTGTGTCTGTCTGTCTGTCTGTGTCTCTGTCTCACCCTCTCTCTCCTTCATGTCACAGATTCAGAAACTCAGATAAATGTGTCTTGTATATCTCGTAAGGTCACGGCGCCCGGAGTGTGACTGAGAACTTTTTCTCTGGATTAGAGTGATTTATTGATTCAGAACAATTACCGCAGAACTGCAGGGATAACAGCCCCACACGGTTGCAAAGGTAATGAGGATTACTTAGACCCCACCACCACCACCACAGTGTAGGTGATATATTTCACCTCTTTTTTTAGTTTTCGTGCTGGCTCCTTGATGCTTTATTACACAACTTAATCCGCAGGCTGTTGCTTTAGCTTGACATTTGTGTTTCATGAAAAAAACAATTCTTGGTCAGCAGTCACATGCATTTCATTTGATTATATCACTTTCTTTACTACGAAACAATGAAGTATGCCATCTGGAGGTTAACACGTGTCACTGCAAGGTACAAAGAAAGCGTTGGTTGTGGATGTGGGGGTGAGACATTTTTGACCGGAACATCAAAAATGTGCGAAAATAATCAATAAACTCCACGTTCAACGGATATGGTTATCAGTTATTTTATTTTTTCCAGATACTAAGTATTGTGGATTATTACAGCAGCAACTGTAGAAATCGTCAGCTCCCTCTTGTGGCTAAGAGGTGCGCTGCAGATTTAAAACGTGGGCTAAAGACGACAGACAAAAAAATGTTGTAAATGCGTCCCCTCTAAAGTCTGTTTTATTATTTTTAACATGATTCTTAAAGAAGCACATAGTAGCAACTTAAAGAGGCAAAAAGATTGTTGAAAATGAAAAAAATATATAATACAAGAAAAGTACACCAACAGAGAGGCAATTGTTACCTAAAAGACATGGAAGACGACTGCATGTAAACAATGCACATGATCATTTTATATACAGAGAAAATGAAATGATTTACGGAGGGAAAAAAATGCAATATACAATATGGTATCAGTGAGTGACAGTTTGAAATAAACCAATTTGATGTAAATTGTCAATAAAATGTTGTCTCAATGAGGTCATCTAATCGTCCTCTCTGACGTCTACTTTATATTCTATATAGGTGTGATCAGGTCTCATTTTTCCGAAAGTGGCCACGAAAGTGCTGCTCTTCACTCTTCTGAACTTCCCCGCTTTTTTAAATTTTCAGTTGCATTTTATCTCTGCTGCAACTGCAAATCCAGACCTCACATACAATACGTCGCGGTTGTCCATTTCTGACTTAAAATCCAACAGGATTAACCTTTATGACTCCAGCCGCTCTCCCCATCACGCCTACGCCCAAACGCAGTACGTCACTGTGATGTGAATCTGGCCTCAAATTACCCACTGATGGATGGTTTCATGACGGCTTTTTACAACACACGCCGAGGGAGTGATTGTTCTCCACTGTATCCAAATCAATGTAATATTGTCACACTGGGACAGAAGAGTGTCGGAAATAAACCGGCACTGTGGCATTCAAATCCTCTTTCCGTGTGCGTGCTGTCAAACGTCTGAAAGAGAAGATCAGCTCCAACATTTCACAACACGACAACGCCACGAGTGTCTCCACTGAGAGCAGCTCGAGCATAACGTGGTATTGGACGTGATGACACTTCAGCGGGTCATCCTTCACTGCTGCTGCTGCTGCTGCTGAGACTTCTGCTGATTTCATTATGGAGATGAAAACCCGGGATAACTCCGATTACTGGCAACATGCGCAACTTCGTTTCAACGCTTTTCAAATCAAACCTGCAAAACAAGCTCGCCATGCAGCCTCGAGCTAATATAATATAAATGTTAATTGAGATTTGTGCAGTGAGCAGTGGAAATTAATGTTTGCAATAAAGCAAAAGGCTCTCACAACTTTCTGGAATACAGCGGGGGCTTTTACACTTTATATTTAACTGTAAATGAGAATATACACTAATTCCTTATGCGCTGTCTACTCAAGGCATAACATGCCATGCTGTTTTTCTACATTTCCTGCATTTCCTGGTGTTTTGAATGCATTTTTTATTGCGTCTCCTGCTGTAAAACTGCAAAATAGCCCATTATGGAACTAATAAAGGATAATCTTATATTACATATTATGTTCGGTGAAATATTTAAGACGAAAAATCTGGCTTGAAATCGTGTGTTTATTTTCTCTGCCACTGCATCCGTGTGCAGCGTTAGTATAATTTAAAGATGCAAATCTGTACACAAGCAAATCACTGAGCTGGATTCTCACATCATTTACTCCCCTAATGGAGGATGACAAGTTAAATTTTCTGAATTGAATCTGTCGGCTCCCACACGTGCATTGACTGAGTAATAAATTGTTTAAATTCTGAAATTCTGCCTGCACTTTCTAAATCAATGTAGTCACCAGCAGCAGCCACAGCAAAAATGCATTAAACTTGACATCTCCACTGGAAGTAAATCTAAAGTTACTCTCATCCTAAGGGTGGATGTCATTGCTGATTATTCATGTTTTTTCTATCTTCCAAAAGAGATGTTCATCTCTGTAGAAACTCTGGAGTAAAACCGCGGCGTATTAAATCAGAGGTGAAACGTCTCCTTGTACACACAGACAACATCTGTGTTCACTCACGCCGAGGAGCGGCAGGGTGGATGTGACACAGCAGGTTAATTGTGTGTGTGTGTGTGTGTGTGTGTGTGCGTGCGGCGTCGACGCTGGCTCTCATTAACCTTACTGCATTACCTTTTACTGTGGGATAAATGGAGGGGAGCTTTAAATGGACCATCTGTCTCTGCCCACCTACCTTTACTGAGCCTCCCAACAGAGAGCAAGTGACACAGGGAAACCTTTCAAGGACATTAGTGTTGTAATCTAACGAGGAGGTAATAAGACACAAAGGCCCTGCTGCTGAGCTCAGGCAGGTTACAACACTGAAATTATTAGGGCCAATTCCAATTCCTATCTTAACCCTCAAGTTCAACCCTTAATCTTAATTGGCCCTCAAAACCAAGTGTTGAGGGTTATTTTGTCACTTAGAAATGGGACACCCCTTAAATGCAGATACGTCCCCACAAAGTTTTCTATAAACAAGGCACTGTATTGGTTGTGTACATGAAAACACCTGAGCGGTGCTTTGAGATTTTCTTTTTTAAAAAACCCTGGTTTCATGTGGATAAAAGAGCTGAAATCAGACAAAACTTTTGCAGATTTTCCTGAACTTGCTTTTGATCCTCTGTTCCGGCTAATTTATTTCATAACTCAAGAACATTTCAGGTGATGTTCATGCACCTTGTTCTTTTTTCACAGAGACATTTCAGTCGGCATCATTGTTCACCTGCAGCTCAAACTGTTCCTCCCAGCTGTGACATTTCACAGCCTCACCATGAAGTTTTAAAAAGGGTCAAAATCAGCCTTTATATTATATTGTGAGCGCTGCACTTAGAGAGCTGCACTTGGCTGTCTGCGTTTTCACATAAGCCTTGACTGCACTTAAGCCACTGAAAACTTGACTTTAAAACTTCAGTATTAAATATCATGACTATACTATTGAGTAAATGTTAAAATAGGCGTGTGTTAAAAAGCTTTAAATGGAAACTGTGGCCCCTACAGAAAACACTGCAGGTGGCGGTTGCCAGATCTTTAGAAATACTGAAATGTGACACTGCACGTGTACAAGGTGTCACATTGTGTTCATGCACATACGCTTCAGTATTGTTGTGGACATTGAAAGTCAAAGTGTCTGCTTTAAAGCCCTCTTTTTTATCTTCTCCTCAGCCATCTCGACCATGCAGCTACTTGCTCTCTGCACAATGGAGCAAGAGAACAAAACACCACAAAAGAACATTTTTTTTTTTTGTAAAAATCACTTCTATCAAACATTTCATGGACAGTGTGTCTCATGGCTGCTCTTCCTGTTTGTCGCAGACCAGAGAGGAAGTGGCATCACCATAAATAGGCTTTGACAGGAAGTGATGTCATAATAATAAAAAAAACCAGTTATCATTTTAATTTAACATGTTTCCCCAATCTGTGACAACATATCATGGTACCTATATCACCTGTAAATAAGATTAATTAGGTAAATAAAGCATATTGAGTGTTATTGTTAATGAAATGGTTACATGCCTTTTTCAAACTGAGGTCACTTGTAAAATGATCCAAAATGATATTGAAAAGTGTTTTAAATCTTATTTCGTAAATTCTCACCCTTTACTTTTGGTTAATCATATTCCCAACTAATGCATCTTGTTCCTCTTTTCCTTTCCCCATTTTTTTTTTTTTTTTTAAATAAATAAATATATTGTTGCCTTTCTGCATCAGATAATGGAATCTTCTCTTTACCAACCGATGAAGTCTTCCTGAAGCAACCGTGGCACAAGTTGTTTTTGAGATAGTGGGGATGTTGCTAATCATGCAGCAAATTTCACAGTGATGAGGTACAGTGATGTGACAAAAACAAACAAACAAAGGACAGTGAAACAGTTATGACTTATGGAAATAATCGAGCTTGACATGATTTATGTATTCCTCGTTGTCACAAACTTTGAGACAAACTCATGTTAAAGGTGCCAAACACGGTTACTACATTCAAATTCAAAATACCGAGGTCTGTTATGTTCGGTTTTCTGACGTAACTGGCAACCTGGGGTTGCTCGGCAGCCGAGACTCTATTGACTCGACGGCGGTAGGTGGCGCCACAAGCCAAAACATGATTTCAAAACATAAACATGATTTGCAGTCTGCAAAATATTTTTTTTAATGCAAATATTTTGTCTGTACTGTTGTTGTTGGTGAGTTCAGTTTGTTATATGAACATTATTCCTGAGTCTCTGTGACATATTAGGAGGATTTTATGGCCAGTTGCTTTAGATTTATTACATAATGCACCTTTAATCAACAGTGGGTGGACAGAACAAACTCCCAGCCGAGTGGAGTGTGCGCGGCGATGTTTGCAGGCCATCAGCGTTGACATTTGTGAAAAACAAGATGACAAGCTGCTCTTGTTACTGCTGATTGACACTAATTTGACACGTATTCAAACATGGTGTTGCACAACTTGTTAAAGTGCCATTCCGATGACAGCCGTGGCACATAATCAACTATATAAATCATGATTATGAGAAGTGTGCATTGAAAGAAGCTGCACGCTAATGAACGGGTTTTTAAGTGGCGCGTCTCGATGTTTTCTGCCAAATATTTACAAACCATCCGTAGCTATGTAATTATCACGTCTGCAATTTGTGCGCAAAGATGTTGTCTGTTTGTCCTTCACGTCGTGATGTTTATTTTCAAAACAAAGTGTCGATCACGGAAACGTTTGACTTGTTAAATGTGTGACACAAACATATTTATTGACTGATAAGAACACAAGTAAGTACGACAATGGGTTTTTTTTCTAGCTTTTACAACAGTTGTAATATACCGTTTTGTTTTCATACATGAACAGAAAATACAAAGGTACGGTAAACATGCCTCTTGATAAAAATATCTTTACAAAAAAATGTACATTTCTATACAACAGTTGTCAGTTACACACCTCTACGGGCTCCGCGGTTTTGTTCAAAACCCCCCTCAGTCATCCTAACAAACTGTCAATATAGTGTTTCAGCAACATTTTAAAAGCAATAAAACGGTCTCTTTTAAAATCGTATTTGTGACTGACAGAAACGCGATAAAGACTATTTACACTGTGAACTGAAAAATGAGCCAGAGATGCTTTTAACGTGACCCCCGGATAAATAACAACAGTTAAAAGCAATGAGGGTTTTTTTTTTTTTTTTTTGGCAAAATATTGGACACGTCACCATACTGTTCAACAGGCTACCAGCAAAAAAGATAAACATGTAGCAGAGCCATTTCCCTTAAACATGTTTTTTTTGGATACAAAAATAGTGCTAAATATTACACGTTATCATCATTCACCAGACATTTATTTTGTATGAGCTGCAGGAGAGTCAGTATTTTTTTTTTTGTATTTTCTTGCCAGCACAGAGAATTTGTGACCATGTTTTGATGAAATTGTGCAATTGTGTTTCCTTCTTCTTCTTATTTTTTTTTTTAACTCAAACTTGAGACCAAAGCTTTCAAAGCTTTTGTGAAAATAAAACAACCAGATTAGCTTTTGTGTAAGATGATAAAAGCACTGAAATGTTGTAGATCACTGGGTTATTGATGCAATTTTCCTGGGAACCATTTTTCGAATACTGGGTGTCAAATAATATTGTTTTTTTTAAAAAAGCTGAAAGTTCTGCTAAATGTTTCAACCTTGATTGAATGATTGAAAATCTGTCTGCTTGACTGGAGTTTTATTTCTCCAATTTGAGTGAAACATCCTATAAGAACCATCATAGATTATAAAAATGTAATATTAGTCAATTTAGATGTTTGCTTTCATGCTTCCACCTAAAAACCCTCAGGTGGGGTGTGAGGTGTGCACAGCTAGTATAAACCAGGGGAAGATTCTCACTTGGTAGCATCAATACAGCTGATGATGTCACTGGCCTAAACATCCAATGCGTTTCCATTCAATTTAAAAAAAAAAAAAAAAAAAAAAAATGGATAGTGTTTATTAAGATAAAACCTTTTTAAAAAGGTGTCATTCTTGGGTTTTGTGTTATTTCCTGTACTGTGTGAGCCTGAGACCCAAGAACTCCAGGTGCTGTTGTAAATTAACCCATGATTTTGAAAAATCTTGGTGCATTTCCAACGAAATTACCCAGGGGAAAAAAACGTTTCCTTGATCGCCTTCAAACAAGACCTTTAAAAGAAGACGAAGAAAGAAAAACCTAGCCATTTCGAAAAACATGGAGTAAAAGAAGAGGACGTACGACCTTTAGGACGTAGGATCTTTTGATCGTATTTGCTGAGGACGGGGCTCAGTGGGCCTCCGAGTCGGTTCCTGGAAGTGTTGGTGGAAAAGGGACTAATAGCAAATAAAGTACTTCTTCTTCTTCTTCTTCAATTTATAAAGAGAAAAAAATCAGAGCAAAAATTTCCATCAAATCTTGACCAAGTGCAATGAAAAGCAAACACATTGTGATGTACAGCACATGATGTGACCTAATTTGTACAGCGATGTTTCAGCTCCACTGAAGAAACTAAAAATAGTGGCAGATGAAAACATTAGATTTGTGCAGATAATGGTTCTTCTTCCTCTGAAATCCTTCTGGCCTTTAAAAGTGTTCGGAAAGCTTTTACTTGGATTCATTCTTTCTTTTTTTTTTTTTACAATACGACATCATCAGCCTTCAAAAACACCTGGTTTATATTAGCCGAGGCTCTCGACAGTAAGTACAGTGGGAAGAAAAAGAAAAAGAAAAAAGAACCAAACATGATAATGAATGAATAATTAACAGCAGAACATGCTGACATCCAATCACCTGTGACGTAATTCAATTTGTGGGCAATTTAATTATCATCGGGTTAATTATCGTTGCTCTGCTGCAGGTTGAGCCACTTATGAAATGTTGGTGTGTGAGCAGCTCCACGTGAACATGAACATGAACATAATGAGAAGTGGCAGAAATCACAAACTTACCACAGTTAGAAAACTGCACCAAATGACTGGTCCAGTGACAGTTTGTACAGTCACAATGATACTGACTTTAATGGGGATTTTATGTTCTGTTTCATCTAAAAAATGACAAGACTAACGCTATTTCATGAGGACCCAGTGTCTTTAATCATCTTATTGTGTGTATTTATCAGTAATAACCATAAGTCATCGCCATTCGCTGCACTCCCCCGTTGCCAAATATCTCCTCGTGGAGCGCAACAGAGACGAGACAACAATTCCCATGATCCAACGCTGCTTCCCAACATCAAATTCAAGACTTTTGTTATTGTTTTAATTGAGATACTGTGTGTGACGAGTGTCAGAGGTGACAGCAGCGAAAGTGGTCTACAAGTGGAAAGAAGGTCTACAAGATGGTAGTAAGACCTGCTATGATGTATGGCTTATTGGAGACAGGTGGCAGAGCTGAAGATGCTGAGATTTTTCATTGGTAGTGACCGGAATTAGAATTAGAGGGATAGTTCAGGTTGAACAGGTTTGGAGGGACAGTGAATATATTGGACAAAGGATGTTGAAGATGGAGCTGCCCGGCAGAAGGAAAAGAGGACGACCACAGAGAAGGTTGGAGGACTTATGAGGACAGTTGGAGAGGACAAAATGGAGGCAGACGATCCGCTGTGGCGACCCCCAAAAGGGAGAAGCCAAAAGAAGAAGATTCTAGAGATAAACTTTAAAAAAAGTTTTCTTTTTCTCCTGCATCAACATGAGCTACAGAAGATAAAAAAATCACTGCAGACTTCAGAGAGAGAGAGATGGAGGAAGAGGAGAAGAAAGGGGTGTTGGCTCATTTGGAGCAGCAGTCTATGTTGGGATGCACAGCGAGAGCGTGGAGGAGGGCACTGAGACTCTAGGGTAAGGCTTCCTGGCAGGAGGCCGGTGCCAGCGTTGGCTTTCGACCACAGGAAGCCCTTTCTGCCTCTGAAACTTGGCAGGAGCTGGAATATGTGATGGTACAGTCCTGCGGGGCGTTTTGTGTGATAAATGGATAAAGCAAGAAAAAAAAGTCATGCTCTCAGCTACCGGCAGTATGTACAGCATGAATGAACTCCAAAACGAGGCAGCAACGACGTTTCATAATTTTCTCTGGTTGTTCTGACCGTCATTTATTCATGTGATTCTTGAGCGATAACAGAAATTCACTGAAAAAAAATTAAATAAAATTACAGCGCAAACACATTTCATAAAAGCGACAATAAAATGATCAACATCGTCAATGTTCAAAGTTTAAGTCCATTTACGTCCTTCTTTTTTTTTGTTTTGTGGTTTTTCAGGACCAGGATTATCACATGATACCGTCAGCCTCTTGCAATGAAATAGACGTAGCACAGAATATCCAGGTGGGTCAACTCAGGCCAAATGCATTAAAATGGATTTTGAATACATTTTCTCGGGGAGAGCAAAATCACAGTCAGGTCTGTGCTGCACAGTTGGGGAACCTAAATGTGATTCAGCATCTCCTGAACACACAATTTATAATCCAGAAATGGGTGTCTTGATCCCTCAGAGATCCTCTGTTCCGTCTCCTGAAGGTGAATTCTTACAGAGGTTTCCACTCTCTCATCCTGCAGTGATTAAAAAAAAGAGAAATCTGACGATAAACAACCAAACACACAATTATAAAACTGCGTTTCCTTCCTCTAACATGGCGGCTGTTGTATAATCAGATGGGGATTAAGCTGAGTTTTAAAGCCTTTTCCGTTTTAAATGGCCCCAGGCATCAAATATCAAGGGAAATGCAGAAGTGTGTTGCTATAACCAGAACTGCCTCTCTAATCCTTCTGGACATGACTTTTTGAGGTTCTTCTCAATGGGGATTTTTTTTTTTTTTATCCCTGCTACACTCACAAGCAAAAGACTTTAAAAAAAAAACAGATTCCCAACAACATCAGGAAGAACCTGTCATGTTTTAAAAAGGATATGATGGAAAAAAGTTTGTGAAAAAGCAAATGAGGGAATAAAAAAAAAAAAATATACGAGTAACAGTTTATTTTAAGTTTCAGGTTTATCTGTTTGCTTTGAACATTTCCTAGCATTTCCTAGTTTCAAAATGATTTGAAACCAAATTATGACATGACAAATGGACACATTTAATCATTACTGAATCATAATGCTTCTTCTAGAACAGTTAACCCATAACCCAGATAAATCTGTTATAACCGCAATTGCAGTAATGATGACCTTTAAAGATTTGCCGTCATGGATTTATGGGTTAAATGCTTCTGATTGACTTATTCATAATTTTTACGCCTACAACCATGGAAATTTGCAGCTCAAGGGCTGTAATTAGCTTAGCTTAGAAAGCAGTAGGATATCTAGCTCTACTGTAGCTTGTGTAATTCTGACAGTTTAACATGTATTATGTACTACTATTCACCATTTTGTTAGAGGGTCCAATGAAAGTAGCAATATTTGTGCATTTATAGATGCAAAAATTTCATTTGCTTGCAAAACACGAGGTGAAAACACCAATCTTTGTTTTTCCAGAATCAGAATTGCCTTTCTTGCTACTGCATGTTTATGCAACATGATTAATCCTCACACCGTGGTCCACATATAATAAAAACATGCAGGTCACAACATGAGAGTAATAATAGATCGAGAACAGATTGTAAAACCAAAGCATCAGTGAACTCGATTCTCTAATGTTTCAAGCTTGACTACATGATGAAATCATTTTTTCCTTAAATAGTTGCAAAAAAAACCCCCAAACAACCATAACAAAAGCACTACATGATACCAAGGCTTGAAAATATGCAGTTGGATCTGTGAGATAATGAAATCTGTAACAGAGCTTAACTCAGCGTAACAACATAAATCCTGTGCGACATGAAAAGCCCGGGCAGTGCCGAGCTAAAGGATGATGTGGCCGCGTCATTACCCGCACACCGAGAGACGAGCGGCGGGAAACTTTTTTTTTTTACCTTAGGTCTCGCTCTTCATACCTCCTTCCACACAATTCAATGAGATGAATGCTGTTTACGGGCAGTTCTGGCCCATTGGAATATCGTTATTGCTCCCACTGTCGAATTTGGCATTAGCTGCCCTTCAGTGGAGCTGGTTCCTCAAATGTCATGACGCTCGTGATTAAAGAAGTTAATGAAGACACGCTGCGTCGCTGTACTACAGAACCTACAACACAGACGGACACGTGGAATAGAAATAGAGCTCTTACCTGATCTCAGTTGTCAATATCTGATACATGGTTCTCTATCTGAAAAGCAGAGCAGAGAGAAGGAGGTGAAAACTCATCGCGTTTTTTAAAGTGGACATGGATTTAATCTCCCGCCAAAGGTCAGTATGTTCGGCAGAGGCGTTTGATTTTTGCGGGGTACATTATCCTGCTCCGTGATCAGTGTGACCTTCAGAGAAACAAATAAATCTCTTTCAGCAGTTTCTCCGAACAATAATCTCCTCCATTACCGAGAACACAAGGCTCTCATCAAGGAGACAGAGCCCATGCTGATGCGATTAAGGGCTAATAAATAAAGCATAACGGGACAAAAGCATGGCCCCGTAGCCTTGTCTGGGATAAATTCTCGGATTGGCACCACTTGAACCTTGAAAAAAAACTATAATGTGAAATAAAAAAGAAAAGATATTTGGTTTAATTGATGCTGAAGCTCTAATGATGATTGTTATTATGGTTATTTAGCAGAAATGTAAACACCACGGTATAAAAGGTATTTGTGTCAATGCAACAGAGCATAAAAAAAATAAAAAATAAATGGCAGATTCCTATTTTCTGGCCAGAGAACCTTCATCACTAACAACACATGAGCGGAAATCAGGCGTTCATCTGGAGGATCTGTCAAAAATCATTTGATTTCTAAGGGTTTAAAATTGTAGCGGATTGCAAAGGTTTTAATTAAATAGTTTCATAATAAATAAGTCATACATTTTTGGTAACAATTTTCATATTTTCATTCTCAAACTTGCAATAGAATATAAAGTGGTTACATTTCAGGGTTTCAATGAACAGAAATAAAATACAAATATTTAAAACGATGCTGACGATCATTTGAAAATGTGAACTGTTGTGTATTCATTTACTTCCAATTCCATGGTGGATGCCATGTTGTAAGTGAGGGTTTCAATGGGTTGCAATATGCATCTTCACCCCTAGATGGCACTAAATACGACTCATTGGTCCTTTATTATTTTGACTGTGTGGTGAGGTAATGTTCAAAAACTGAAACGCTCCGTTTGAAAAAGAAATAAAAATACACCAAAGGTAGAATTTTGTAGTTCTTCTTTTGGCATCGACCCAAATCCAGAGGCTCCATATTGTCAACACAGACGATGCAGACCTGCTCCGGCCATTCACCCTGTTGTAAATTCATGTAATATCAAAATGATCTTGGAGAAAAGTGACAATCCTTATCTCCCTTGTCCTACATTCAACATTTCATGATAAGCTCCATCACATAGCAGTGTCTTAAGCCCTTGGCTTTGATTGTGGTCTAAAAGTGTGTGCAAGAGTTCGAGCCTGAGCTTATTAAGAGCCATAATTTGCAGTTTGAGCCGGGGTCGACGGGGAGAAACTGTCAGTCCGGGCGCCATTCACTCATGTGAAGCCACACTCGGTGAGATCTGTGGCCATGAATAATTCTGAAAAATTAACTTTCTGAAAGCAAAGACCGTGTGCCCACTTGAGAGCTCCCCAAAGTGCCTCTCTCTCTCTCTTCATCGCACGCTGTCAGCCCTGTCAGCCGTTTTTCTCTTACCAGATGGTGGTTGCCCTCGTCGTCGTAGTCGTCCTCGCCTCCATCGGTCATCTCTCCCGCCTCCACGTCCAGCGCCCCGTCCCCGAGTTCCTCCCCAGAGTGTTCTGCCGTCTCTGACGCGGACTCCTCATGCAGGGAGTCGCAGTTGTCCTCATACTTTCTCTGAGACTCTGGGCGAGACACGGGGGCAATGTTGTTAACACACGTTTTCAAGGACTTTTCAAAGGACTTTCCAGAACCAATTCCCTTAAATTCGACGACCAAATGTGCTGACACCGCTTAAGTTGGGAGGGCAAACTTGAATGTCCACGTTTATTGATTTGCAGCACACTCTGCATCTGGACAAGTGATTGCCCTTAGGGTTGGGGGCAAGTCAGTCAATATAATGTTCTATGGTGAGACTGAGATCTTGGAATTTTCATTTCCCAGGCATCACGTCACTTGCGCTCTCTTGCTTAATGTTGCCCGCTCATTGTTCTGCACGGAAACTCACGTCGACGGCGGAGCGAGACAGCGGAACAAGGGAGACATTTAGCTAAATATCAACTGAACTTGAACCCATGTCTATTTAGGGTCATTTTCAAAAACTTCCACGAGCCTTGACATTTTTACACGGATGTAAAAGAAAGTATAATATAATGCGCATGAAGTAATTTGTGCAGTTGTTTGACTCTCTGAATACAGTAGAAAGAGAAGAAGCTTGAGTTCCTCTGAAAATTGCTTCGTGCTCTCGATATTTCCTTTTCTACTCGTCTCCTCATTGTGCACCATCAATTTAATGTCCCTCGTCTCTCCCGTCTGTGACTTTCATTTCCGTTTATTAGCCTTTTTTTCCCCCCTTTCACGTACATCCTGTTCTTCTAACAATAATTTTGTTTCGTCTGTTCTCCTAAACGCCGCTACAGGCTCAGCAGTTCATTCTGTTCCGCGGTGTTCAATAAAAAGGGGAGGAAAGGGCAAGAGGACATTTACATCAATCCAAACACATTAATTTTACTGCTCTACAATCCGGAGATCTTTGAAAGTCTCTAATAATAAATCTGTCTTGGCTCTAGTCCTGTTTTTTTTCCCAGTTATTTCAAAAGCGGAGGAATGTTACGTTTACAAAGACAAACCAGGAAGTCGTAATCTGCTCAGTCAGGACTTATATTCCGATGACCTGTGTCCATGTAAACAAAGCTATTATATGATCACACAAATTGTTTTCCTTGGATAATGTAGAACCGTTTTTTTGGTCCCTGCTGGTCCTCTAAACTAAACTGGACATAATAATAAAGGAGCAGAAGATGTCTCACTACTCTGAAGCTAAAGTCTTGATAAATGTTTCTGGAAGTCCACCCAGTGTTAAATTGAGAGAAATGAAGGAGCACTTTGGAGAAACTACTGAGGTGTGTTCAGTCAGAAAGCAAAGTGATTTTTTGCCCAGTGCACTTCAGATAAATTTGACCAGTGGACCAAGAAGGCCGATGGACCAGCTGTACAATACATTTGCTATTAGCTAACAGACACAGCAACTGTGCCTGTTGACGTTTTTTGTCTTCAGCTCACCAGGATCTGCAGTCTAATGTTTATGTATTTATCTTCATTTTGTCCCCTTTTTTATTTTAATTTGTGAAGCAGATCCATAAAACAATGAATGATTCTGTCCCGCTTTTTAATGTTGAGGGTATTAAAGTACAATTAAAGATGGCCGTGTATCTTTGAAGCCTGTAGAAGAAGCAGTTAAAATACAGAGTGAACTGAAAAACGTACACGTACAACGTCACATCACACATATTCCGGGATAATTCAAGGATTGTATAGGACAGACTATGGGCTTTAGCATATACCCTTTAGATTGTGTTGGAGCATGTTGTGTGAAATGGAACAAATTGGTTTGCTGTGTTATTTATAATTTACAACCAAAAGTGATTCACATCAGCTCTGATAACTAAATTCATCGCTTTTGCATTCCATTCCATTTTCTCTTCCACTCTTATATTCACTCTGTGTTTCATTCAACACTGCCAGAGGTTTTTCATGTTGGCTAATATCTAGTTCAGGGAGTACATTTCACTAATTATGGCTTATTATTTTTGTTTTTCCAAAAGTCTAGTTGGATTTTAAGCCGATAAAGTACTTTGATGGATTTCATCTTCTCTGTTTTGTCAATGGTGTTTTTTTACTGTTCCATTTAAGAATTCCTCCTCACTTTTAAGAAATAGAACAATTGTGTGAAGGGGAAAAAAGAACACTTGAGACAAAGTCTTTGTGACCTTGACAACAATCTGATACTGTCCTGTAGCACCGGGCATCTCTAAAATCCCTTATACACACTGAGTCAGCGTGGCGGTGACGCCTGTTTGCTGATATGACAGAGAGCTCTGCTGCTCTTATCTCACTCAGTGTCACAAAGACATATGGCCAGCGCATGCTCTTAATTTCCCCTCCCTCTGTGGTCGCTGTGCTTTCCCCCCCTTTCTTCCCCCTCCCTCATGCCGCGTTCCTGCTCCTCACCAGATTCGACTCGCTGCTGCTTCTCAATCTTCTCCAGACGTCCGAGTAAAGAGTCGATCTTCATCTTAATCTGAGTCAGCTCCCGCTTAATAGTCTGAAGCTGGTCCGTCTTCACTGCTGAGACACAGAAACAAAAGCAGACACAGAATGACTTCATTTATAGCTACTTTTGGATGGTATTATAGTATTTTATCATTTCTGTTGCTACAGCTCATCCACACAGATACTTATCAGTACTTTTATTGACCCTTTTCTATAATGTAATGCTGAGGACGTGTGAACACTGTGAGGATGATTGTACTTCTTAACTCACCAAAAGAGGACAGGCTCCTCTATTTCAATCAATGGACTCCATTGTAGAGAAGGGCCGTAAATCTCCTAATAATAAACCTGGCAACATTGACATTCTCCTGAGCCACGTTCCCTCACTTACAGCGACCGCTTTGGCTGTTTCTTGACTGATGTTCATCATTATCATTTAGCACATTAGTGTTGGAGCCGAGAGCCTCCACATCGAAGGCTGAAGTTGTGAGCAGACGTCTTAATATTTTTTCACAATTGTCAGTTCAAAGTGTGATATAGTTAGAGGTATGGATCGACAATGCTCAGGAATTGTACACACAGTTACTGCGAATAGGACTATAGCGTTTACATCAGTCACAGCCAGTCCACAAGCAAAAGGAAAACAATCCGCATTTTTTACAGCACTTTTACTTATATAAAAGCTGTGCGTGTTGAATATAAAGATGGGTTTTAATGATTATTGTTTCGTTAAAAACTAAAGGCCCCTCTGGAAAGAAATGTTCCCCACCCCTGGTTGCGTTTGTCATTTGCAAAACTCGTTCTACCGACTGTCTAATGTAGTTTATTACAGACTGCACGCTGTCGTCTGCTAATGTGCCCAGGTTTTAATTCTGGATATCAAATCATCTCTCTGTGAGTCGCATTTTTCCTCCAGGAAAAAGAAGATTTCAGTCTGTCCGACTGCAAAGTTGCCCAGCTGAAACTGGGGACCCGCTGCTTTCAATTTGAGGATTAGTACAAGGCTTACGCCCACCACTCTGTGCAACACTGCCAATATCTTACAGCTGGTGTGAGATGTTTACACAGAGTCATATTACAGCATGAACATTCACTCTTCCAAGTAAATTATTATCATTACTCAACTAATAGCAGGTACTAATTTAGTTATTTTTCTTTGGGCTTCTCCCTTAAGCCTCCCTCTGCCTCCATCTTATCGTCTCTCTTGTGTCCCTTTCTGTTACACCAACTGTCCTCATGTCCTCCTTCACAACATCCATGAATCTTCTCAATATGGGCTTCCTCTTTTCCTCTGTTTTCAACATCATTTTTGACCAACATAATCGATATCCCCTCCTCCGCACCATGAAACTCTCAGCATCTTCAGCTCTGCTCTCCTGTCTTTTAGACAGTGCCACTGTCTCCAAGCCATACGTCACAGCTGGCCTCGCTACTGTCTTTTCGACCTTCGCCTTCACTTTTGCTGCTGTCCATCTGTCAGCCCTGACACTCGTCTCCGCTCACTCCAACCCTGCCTGCATTCTCTGCTACACCTCTCTTGTGTGTGTGACAAACATCACATCGTCACAGAATATTTATTATAGCCTTTTCATGATTATTTTAGGTGTACATTATACATTAAGTATTTAAAATGTAATCACATGGGGGACATTGAGTGAAAAGTGTAGAGTAGAAACACACAGTCATCCATCCATCGATTATCTACCGCTTTATCCTCAAACCAGAGGGTCGCGGGGGGTGCTGTGCCTATCTCAGCTGACATTGGGCGATAGGCGGGGTACAGCCTGGACAGTTCGCCAGTCCATCGCAGGGCCACATATAGAGACAAACAACCATTCACTCACAAACCTACGGTCAATTTAGAGTGACCAATTCACCTAATCCCCATATCGCATGTTTTTGGACTCTGGGAGGAAGCCGGAGAACCCGGAGAAAACCCACGCACACACGGGGAGGGTGAACATGCAAACTCCTTGCAGAAAGGCCCTTGGAACCCGGGTCTTCTTGCTGCAAAGGCAAGAGTGCTCACCACTACACCAGCCGTGGGCCCTACACACAGTCAATTTAAATATAAATATAACTAACCAGCTGCATGTATTGTCTGTGTACAACATTAAATTAACGAGAACCTCTCTCATTCTCTCTCAAAAACCCACACAGAAAGAGCCTCTGTTTACTCCCATATTAATAATTGCTTTCCTCTTGCCACTTTGCTTTGGTCTCGGTGCGATCTTCACTCTACAATAATCGTGAGGTTTGGGTAAATTAAGTGTAACCACATCATGTCAAAGTCGGAGTCTGAAGCTCGATGTTGTATGCAAATAACTTCTGCTGAAAATAAAATAAAAATGTTTTTCATCTGAAGGACGTTAATGCGATCTGGCTTAGCAGCATGCACTGAGGAGATTAAAAGACTTTGGACCGTAAAGTAATAAGATAATCTCATTCCTTAACACTTGGCAGCTGAAAAATGTCTGTTTTTTTGGGTAGGGAGGGGAGAGCCAGACACCAAAAGTTGAGGAGAGAACATAAAATTCTCTTTGACACCTATCGCGCTCTGTCAGGGATGGAGAGAGGATGCGTGAGTGCTCGGTAAATAAACCCACGACTTCCTGTAAAGCCTCAGCCAGGAAAATCAAGAAGCAGAGACATGCACGGAATCAAAACACTAGTTGTTTTTGTATCATGTCTGCATGCGGCACTTCAACTTAGTTTCTTTGTGGATATTGACACCCACGCCACATCATAATGCAGAGGCTCCTCCTCATATCTGAATGACTACTATGCATGAGCTACATTGATGCATAATACATACACATCTACAATTGGAGCAGATGTCAGTGCATGATAAAAAGGCATGACATATTAGCCTGCTCTAAACTAGAGTGCCCATGGGGACATTTTAATCTTTCACTGAAATTCATTCTGACAAACAAAACTCGTGCTGCCTCTACTGTAGGTATGAGTCATTGTAGAGTCTACTCGTTTCTATATATGCATTCTTTTTAAAAAAAGAAGCAGGGTGATTAATGTGCACATGGAACAGACAGAAAAAGGTGGTTTATAATGTTACATTGGCGTCATTACACATGAAGTTTGTGTATATGGAAATCTGAAGAACTAGTCATCCGCCATCAACCCCAAAGGTAAAGAGATACACATATGTGGGACACGCGGAACTGCCGCTATCTCCATTCTCAGCTTCACCTGCTTCTGTGTGTCGACAACGTCCATGAATGCACACTCGTACACACTCACTTCCTTATTCCAAAATTATCTGAGCTCACAGTGGGCAGCTTACTAGTTGTCCTTTGATGATAAGAAAGTGCGGAACAGTTTCTAATTTATCGCCGCCTCCAGGCCTTTTTGTGCTATCAGTCACATAAGCTGCAGATAGAGAAAAACACACAAATCCTAATCCCATGGTTTCATCAACACAGCATCTAGGGATGGGGTTAAAGCAAAAGAGGAAACAAGAAGAAAATGCTATTGTCTATTCAATGGGCATCAGGGAAGATTTAGGGAAAGAGAAGTGGATCTAATTTTGGGAGCTCATGCAGACATTTTTGGTTTAAAGAAAGTGAGGCTCTGCATAACTGGTCTGTGAAGATTAAACCGGACAAAGATTTTTGGAGCTGGCGATGCTGATGTCAGATGATGACAAGCTGGAGATATTTACTCTGTGGGGGATTTGGGGACAAAACTTAATACACAAAGAAAAGAAAACCCACAATTTCTTTACTTTTATTGTGTCTTTTATTGCTTTTTCATGCACTCCTGCATCGCCGCAAAACAAATTCAAAAACACACCCGCATATCTTATTTTTTTATTTCATCATCTTTTATGCTCCATGCAGTCTCTCCCATCTAATATTAATTAGATGGTTTATTGTGTACTTTTAGGAAATGTTATCTTCTACATCCAAGCGCAGACAAATGGGCAGTCTTCAGGTTGCAAAGCTTACTTCCATTGGGAAGACTCAATCATGACAGTTTTTGCGGCAAGAAATTCATATGTGCCGTGCTTTATCATTGATTGTCCTCTAAATAGGATCATGATTTACAAAACTGACATCATTTTCTACTGAAGAACTGAAACTAGTGATTGAGAGCATCTATTTTGAATAAGAAAATGATTACTGACCTAATAAATCAAGTGAGAAGTTTTACCATAGACTTCCATTAAAACGATGGTCTTTAGCAACCAGAGGCATCACTATTTAATGTTTTTATTCAATATCTATTTGGCCTCAGGAAGAAACCAGAAGACTACATCCATATATGCATATATTACATACAGTCTAGGCTTATTGCTACTACTTTCTGATCTTCCCTGTATAAGTTTTAAATGGCATCAGTTTGAATCAGAACTAGAAAAAACTAAAAGTTCCCAGTTTGGAACCGATATTGCCCCCTGTGGACATCTGATAAAACCTAGTCTTTTTACCCTGGACCTTGTATTTTTGGTCTTTTTATTCCCATAAACATTTAGTAGTAAAGGAGTAAAGACATGTGAGGCTGTCTGCGGTTGTGGTGTTTCTACATTGTGGGAACATCGATGTGTCTTCACACCCATATAATGGGGACACATCATCTTTACAGGGACATAGTCCAGCACTTCAATGTGAGCCGTATGTAGATGACAAACTATGTCCTTTAAGTACTAGCAATGTTATATTCAGAGGACTGTTCACGCTAAAGTAACTAAATACAAACAGTGTACGTTTAAAAATGAATTTGTGTTCTTTCCCAAATTAGCCTTGTGTCGCACAGCCTTTCCATAAACACATCCAGATCTATCCATCTTCATTATCCAGTCATGTGACTCTTTATTCTCCCTTCAGTTGTTACTCATACACGGCCCAAGTAACTCAGAATGCCCAAAGTGACTGGCCCTGTTGTTTGGACAAGCTAACCTTACTTTGCTGCCCAATCTATCTCGGCCAAAGCTTATTCAAACAGTGATTTTTCATGGTCCTGGCAGAGGGAAATGACTCTCTGAAATATGCAGTAACAGTGTTTAGACAGGAGAGAGAGAATCATGTCCAGAAAGAGGATGGGAGATGGGCCTTTTTTTCACCACTTTTTCTCTGTTATACTAAATGTAACTGTGTCATTGACAGACCTTACCAAGCTGCTCATGCTGATAACACTGGTCTAGACGAGCAACACTGGAAAAAACACTGTAGCCAATTACATAGGCTGCGGATGGAGACTAATGTTCAGAAAAACACAGCTGACCACAGCTCCACGGAGATGCCCCCAATCTCACATTAATTACACTTTAGCATGTTTTAATGCCTCTCCAGTGAATCAGAAGACCAAATGAGATCCAGATGGATCATGTGTGATGGGAGTAATGCTGTTTACTCCATGGCTGCTGCACAGAAAGCTTAGATTACATTTGTGTTTGTGATTTAGCGTTTTCCCTCTACGCTGTGATGCAGCTTTTTCTCTGAGCTGCTGGAGTGAGTTAGACGGCTTTTTTTTTTTTAAGCAAGCACGGCTGAGTCATGTCACCGCCTTTTCTCTTTGAGCCGTGGGTTTTGAGATTTTCATTCCATCTCCGGTTTTTAGTTTGAAAAACACATAATCTTCGGGAGTTAGTGATGGGCAACTGGACTTGTGTGAGTCATCTACACCCAACTTCAAAATGATTTTGACCTCGATGACTACTGATCTACTTCACAGACAAAGTGTAATTAGGTTGTGCACTTAGAAATGAAAAAAAAAGGATCAATGAGCAATGTCTGAATTATTTGTCAACAGGAAGTTATTCTTCTTTCACAGCCCTATTAACCCTATAACGCCAAACGTATGTGATTAATTTGTTTTTGAGCCCCCCACATGAGCAGTGTGACAATTTTTCCTTGACAAACCCGATGTATACAATTATGGGAAACCCGACAGAGATGCAAGCACTGCGTAGGCCGCTTTGCCTACCATCATTCAAAATAAAAAGGTTGTGAACTGCAAAATTAGTAAAAATAACTGAAATGTTACGTCTTCCAGGCTTCCACCCTGACCGTTCCATTGCTGCATTGTTTTTGTTTGATTTGTTGGATTGGTTTGTGTATTTTTTGTTCAAGAAAAAAAAGAATCTTTGAGCATTTGCGACCCGCTGTATCAAATATGATACAAATTAAAACCCCTATATGGAAATTGATATTTGAAAAAAAAAATGTGTTTGTTTGTTCAGAAGGACCAAAGGCTCCAGTTTCAAAGTATTTGAATTTTCTGTCAATTATTTAATGGTTTGGCCTTTACAGGGTTAATGATGAGTGGAAATGATCTGGAGGTGGAATTGGATGAAAATACCCAGGTCAAATATCCACCTTTACAAGCAACACAATTAAAGAAGTTAATTAATTTTTACTCCCCCTAGATTGAGAAGAACATTTATATGTGCAGCTGGTCACAAATTCACCAAATCATTCCTTTACTAAATCAGTATTGCAGATTAAAATGCTATACCTAGCATTTTATTAATGTAATACATCTTTGGTAAATTTGAATCAGCTGCTAATTTCAAGGTGTATTTTTATGATTCCAAATGTATCAGGATGATTAGCACAATTAGGTTTACAATAATGGTTCTATGAGCCTATGATGACTTTTGTTGTGTTTGTTTTTATATCTGTCCGTTTCTGATGTGTATATGTTATGCACTCAGTATGTATGATGTGTATTCATGAATACAAACAAAATTGTCCATTGCAATAAACAAGAGAAGCGGTTGTACATACATTTGGTCCCAGAGGATGTGGGAGGTCTGGAGGATGAAGAGGAGGAAGAGGAACCTGTTTTCATGGGGAAGGTCTTCCCACGGCGGGAGGAGGGAGTGAGCACCCTGGAGCGTTTGAGGGGGATCACAGCTCTGGGTGGGGGAGCCACTCTGCCATGGTAGTCAAAAAGCCTCAAGAAAAGGGGGGAAAAAAGCTATTACGCTACAAGTCACTGTTTTCAATAAAAAGTATTGTAGCGTGTGAAACAAAACTGAAAGGTTTTTCCTTTTTATTTCACTATCACTTCTTTTTACAGCCCGTTATGTTTTTCCAGTATTTTTCATTTGATTTGTTTTATTTTGCACAATAAAATACAGCCCCACCAAAAAAAAGACAAATATATAAAACATACAGTGCAGGGAGAGGCAGAAAGACTGACATTGATTACACATCATTCACAAAAAGTAATATAATGTGGTTTTATAGACAACAATTACACAGAACAATAATACATAACATAAAATAAATAAAAGAGGGAGGAATCCAGCACTTACGAGATAGGTAATTTGACCTCTCTGATGTTCTTTCTATGTGTCAGATATTAAGAAAGATCAGGATGTGTCGATTAATGAGTTGAAAAAGAATAGAGCACTGAATTTGCTTTAAAACTCATAAACTGCAAAGACTATTCACCATACTTGAAAACATTGATGTCATAAAGAAGAATCTTGGATTCTTTTCTCTGTGCATGTACAAAAGCCAGATAATAATTGGCCAAACAACTCTTTGCCACTTTTTTTTAATACAATTATCAAGGGTATTACACGCATGCAAGTAATCCCCTCACAGGTCCTTTGAAAGAAAAGAGGATAAAAAGTAGAAGGTGCTAAATGTCAAATGAAGGTGTCAGCGCTGACTGCAACAGCAGACATGTGTCATGGCTCTCAACAAGTCTGACATTTAGAAAATGGCTCTGTGGATAATCACTCTTATCACTGGCAGATAAACGAGAAACAACGACACGGTGCGTGTGTTCAGCCAGCCATTTTGACAATTTGACTCGTCGAAGGTGCCTCTGAGGGAAGGTTAATGAATCATCTCTGACAAGGCCAACGTTTAACGAAGAGTTTTAAATCTTAAGAGAGCGCTCCCACTCACACTCTAGCAAATCCCTTGAACTCAATATTGTTGTTGGTATTTTCCAATCAGAATGTAGAAACCATAACCAGACATTTGATGATAAAATAACTGTCAGAGTGATGACACCACATGTTGACACCAGTCATTTAAGTCCACAGACTGAATTAAAAAGCTCAGATAAAAAGAGAGACTTTAAATTGAGGGACTTTGTTTAATTACTTGTGCTTATAGGGATTTGAAGATGAATTACACAACTGAAAACTCTTTAACCCTTTAACACTGAAGCCTCAAAATGTCTGTCTGGACTTTTAAAAAAAAATTATTTTAACCCTAAAAAGGCCAGAACATGTCCTGTGAGTAAGTGCTTTTGCCCATTTTTCCAGAATAACTTTCAATATCTGGTACACGGACACCAGATTTTGCATATTACATTTGCAATTTTAACAGTATAAAACATATTCTAAATAACCTTTATTTCAGTCTTTGTCTCCATGTCCAAAAACAGGCCAAAAAACGTCAACTATATACAGGTGTTTTCCCGACTCGCTCCTCTCTGGTGACAAAGATGCTGATTCTCTGCTCTTCTGCATCAGCGCAAGATAAATTACTGTGATAACCACATGTTGGTTTTGACTTGCAACTTCTCAGCTTTCAGAAACTGATTTTTTTCTGATAGCACAAACTGTTGCGTAATCACAGTAATGTAAAGTGCGCTTGCGCAAACGTGTTGTCTGCGATATGCTCGCCGTTAAAGGGTTAATGACCTCTCATTTACAGATCTGTAATGGCCCACAAGGAACACATGGCCCATGTCTTTGGGGACATCTGTCTGATGTGAGATGGTTTAGTAATTATACGATCCAACCAGTACTTGCTGTACTGTATTGTGAACAACCATTCAGTACTACTAATTTCCACTGTGTACATAATATAAAAAAAACATGGCAAGGGAGCAGTTTACCTTGTGTTTACATTTTACTGAGATAATGGCAGAAAAAACCTCAAGTGCAAGTTGCAAGGGTTCAATGAATTCCTAAGGACATGCACAACAATTCAAAACGTGGATGCAGGATTTACAGAACGACCATGATGTGTACACAATTGCATAGCTAAAAGCAAGTATATTCATGAGGTCAGATTGGCACATTTTCAGGTGTAGCAACTGTAACTATGGGGTGAGGGGCTAAGCTTAGGGTCAACAGTTTTCTTGTGACATGCCACAATTCTTGATGTGATGTGAATGACACATACCTGCTGTAGAAGTCGTCCCTGTAGTACTCGTAATCAAATTCATATCCACTATGAGAAAGAGAGGCAGAGACAAAGACAGGTTGCATAAAGAGGAGGCATTCTCGACCTGTCAGAAGTAAGCAGATCAAGCCAAAGCTGTTTTGACTCGATTGGACACCCTCTACAGCTCAGTGCAGGTTAGGCAGTGAGCCTAAGCCACGCTGGGATGCAAAGACCACAGCTCAACAAAGAAAAAGGAAAAAGTTTCAGAAGGAAAATATTCAGTCTGAGAGTGAAAGAGAAAAATCTTCTTCACAAATTTCTCAGATCCTGCAGAGCAAAAAAAGAATTCAGAGGAAAGGACATGCTCAGGTTGATGAAGTCAAAAACAAAGAAAAGGAGCTGTTTTGAGCTGCGTGCCATTCACAGAGGAATTTTAATTAGCACTAGTCTAATACATTAGCATTCCAATTAAGAGACGTGTTCTGTTACAAGTCCATAATTACTATATTACATTGTGGTTGTTTTCAGCTCCAACTATAGAATGCAAATTAGGGATTACAATAAACACAATGCACATACCAACACATTAGTAGCATAGAACACACATTTCAGAAACGACTGAATTGGTATGGATATTAATTTACTGACGGTCGAAGCTATCAGAGTAAACAGAGAAGAGGAGGAACGCGTCACATTAGACTGCAGTAAACAAACACCGCTTTGATCTGGCTGTGACCAGATGTGTACGGGCAGAAAATCAGGTTAATGCTTAATGATGCTTGCAACAAGCACATCTCCTTTGAGCTTCACCGGCCCGTGCCGAACAGTCTCCAGTCAAGGCTGAGAGAGATGTGGTGAGCAGCACTGGAGAAAACTCAATTAAATCGAAACAAACAAGGATCTAAATCTGACTCTACGTTCACAGCAGCAGGATTTGGAGGAGAGTTAATATTTATAGCAGCAGCTGCTTCATAGAGGGCGAGTCTTACCTGTAAACGGCTGACAGCGGCCGCTTGTTCCCCGGTTTAGGCCTGTATGGCTTTGGCTCACCCGCCATGTTTATGTCTGTGAAAACAAACACAAACAGAATATTGAATATTGATCTAAACATACACTTATAGTTCATTTTACAACCTTTGATGAATAAAAAGTCAACTTTTTAATTACAGTATAAATTGTTAATATATGGGCTTTAAATCAATATATGATATTATACAAGGATGAGTGATTATTCCTGTGTTTTAGATGATACTTATTGTAGCCTTTATTAATTTCTGAAGTATCAATTTGAATGATGGACAATATAATTTATATAATTCATGACATGTGAAAAGAGTTCTTGAAACATAAGCACTATGGGGAACAGAAACTAATGATTTGAATTTAAATATCACCAAACACAGTTGTTCACAGTTGTTGAGTGAAAACCATCAGAATTTGGTTATAAATATGTAGTTTATGCGTTTATACCACACGCATTTGATGCAATTACATATTTTGCAATACGAGTTTATGGGGGTTAAAAAAATCTGTAATTTTTCACAATATTCATAATTATACCATATGAAAATGTTTTACTACTACTTATAGAGGGTTAAATTCAGTCACCACTATTTGTTTATTCATAAAAAATGGGATGTATTAGATACTTTCATTCAATGTATGGTTGACTACACCCCAGTGTAACCTACAATAATTCAGAAGAGTGTTCAATGAGAGCCAAACTTTCATAAAATCCCCGCTCGGAGCGACGGCTCATGATTCTAGTGATGTTACTGCACACAGCTCAAAGCAGCACCCAAACACAAGGCAGCATAAAAGCAGTGCTTCATATTAAGGAGAGTAAAACATCTCCTGAAGCGCTATTTCCACAGTGGAACTGAACCTTTTAATGCGACATTTAAATATGCAACACACAAAGCTGCAGCACTGGAGGACACATTCTCTAATGTCGGGGTGCATCGCAAGAGCCAGTTATCAGGCAGCACGAAGGCTGCAAAATGGAAGCAGGAGAGGATCCTTGAATGCACAAGAGCAGTGAAAAAGAATAAGTACAGAGAGAAGCCGGGAGCTGAGGAAGATTTAATTTATAAACATCTGTTCAATCTATGTGTGAAAAAAAATAAAAGAAGCTACCATCGGATGTAGAGATCTGCGATCAAACCAGTTGCAGTTGATGCAGAATCTTACATATATTGCTATCTGTGAATTGCCAAGGGTGTTGCAAGGTCCTTGAATATTTTTTCTGCACAGTCTGAGAGCATGTTGGGAGAGGAGCCAGTGGGTCAAAATGAGCTCCCAGACATCGAGGAAACACTCCAGAAACTCTGTGGATGCACACGAGTATGTCTACCGGACCTGTTGGTCAGAGTTTGGACAAAAATCCCCACAATGACATGGTTATTTCAAGTTCTTTTAGTGAAATAGCGTAATTGCTTGATTTAAAATTATAGTTTAGGTATTCAATAAACAGATGACACTTGATTGCCTGTTTAGAACTGGGGTTCACTATTGACAACAAGATATTGAACGCAACATACAGTATGGAAGCCATTGATAGTGGATGTTAATCCTCATAAGACCATCGTGATAATCAGGCATCGCTGGCAGACTTGGTTGGATTCACTTTGACTATCTTAGTCTCACTGTGTTAGTTTGGGTTAAAAAAATACAGGACACACGTCAGGTTCGGTCAATATTATATAATGATATATATATGGGGCAGAAACAGTCACACAATAATGCACACATGAAGTTATTAAAACAGTTAAGTGCCAGAGAATAATACTAAGGGTTAGATAGTATTTAAACTCGCATCTACTATTGTCAAGGTTTGTCAGACCAAAGGCAAGAAAAACACCATCACCTTCTACTTAAAAACTGATTTCCTTGGATTTCGCTCAACCTTTTGCAAACCCGCCTGTGCTTAAAATAAGTGAAGCGCTCAGAGAAAGACCAATTAATAACGAGCAGAATGACAGCAAAGAACAATTTATCAATCAACAAGATGTCCTTGTGAGAATAAACCCCAAACCTCAGTGAATAATAGCTTCTCGCATAAATTAAAATGCACTTTCTGACAAAAGTGTTTTTTTTTTTTTTATGTAGCCACATAGTCTATCATTTTGTTCCTCCCAGCGAGACACATATGCTTAACTAATTTCGGCATCTGTCATGCCACCACCTCCCGCAACACCAAACATGTGGAAGCAGCCCCATCCCCTGGAGTAGATTCGCACTGGGGTGAAAATAAGCTCCTGGCCAACTGTTGCCTCATCTCCCATAGGCTGCTCTAGTGAGAATTAGGATTAAACCTTTGGTCTGTTTGTGTGTGTACGAACTGCTCACACATGCTAAAATAAAGACTTGTTTTAGCCAGAGCTGCAGGATGTACCAGTGTATGTGGCTGTCTGCATTCTTGACAGAACATGTTAGTATATAAAATAGGGGCGTGAATCTCTCCCTTAGATGTCAATTAAAGAATAGTTTAAATTCTCTTCTCTGACAAACTCACTACAGGTTCACAGTTAAAAATAACAATCATCTCAGAGATTACTTAAAATATAAGTCTATCTGACACATCCATGCCCATAAATTTGTAAATGTCTTCAGCGTTTCAACCAAACAATTTCATCGTAAGAAGTTCGGAATTAGGAACGTATGAACAGACCTAACTGTTATGAGCATAGAATTTCCCTCAGGTCTGTGAAGAAGCAACACAGTAACAGCTTCATTTAACCGATTTAAAACATTAAAAGTTCAGACACTGATCTGTTCATACAAATTTATGTATGAATGTAAATGTATTTGTGTCTTTTACTTTGTCACTGATTGCCAATTCATATCGATCAAATTTTTATTTACACCCCTAATGATAATGCTGATGGATGATTTTGTTTTAGTTAAAGATCGCAGGGTCGTACCTTTAATTATACTGGAGCATTTAACTGAAGTGTATGTCAAGATCAGCCTGGTTCAAGGGTTGAAGTAGATTGAAACAATAAATTACCCAATTAATCAACTCTTCTGTTTAGAATTAACCTGTAAATAATTGAAACTTCATCTACTAGAGGTGCTTCGATTGGTTTTAAGGCTCCTCTTCTGGCTGTTAATAGGCTAACAGCAAGCTATGTTGTTAACTCCGTTATTATTTGCCTCCCAGAGCATTGATCGTCTGCTGCTGGTTTACTAGAGGCAACAGCTGAAGCACAATCAGGGCTGCAGCTTTTACACCCTGGTAACATTTTACTATCCTGCATTGTGTTAGTGTTAAAAAAAAAACTACAACAACAACAAAATAAATGCTAATAACTATTAAGGTTCATCTGTTATGCACCTTTAAGCAGAAAACTTTGTATCATTGCAGCACTGAAAACCGCATACAGGGTCCACGGCCAAAACTCTCCGGTGTTTGTCAGTTATTCTTCCCTTTCTCAGTGATTCATTCTGGTTTTTTTTATGTTTTATTTTCCCTTCTTTCTGCAGCTGGGTCAGACAGGAATGAGGAGTGGAGCTGTCCGTGGTGCTGAACATGTTTCATAGGATTTTTAAGGTCTGAAGTGCGGCTCGGTGTGTGCAGCGAAGATAACTTTTTTTTTTTACAAAGGTCGCGACCCTGGTGCTGCAAGAATGTGCACTTGATGCGACTTTGAATTTTGAAGCCGCTGGAAATTATTTATGGGCAATTTTTTTGAGCTCATACTGTGTTTTCTCACAGAGATGGGGGAGAGACTGAGTGACTGTGGATGGAGAGGGAGACACACACCCAGGTATGAATAAATATTTCAGGTAGAATTGTTATTGGCTGAGGAATTGGGAGAAAATAAATTGTTCAGCAGGCATGGAGCACAGGTAATCAATGCAGACAAACCTGTGCCCCACTGTCAGGTAAAAACAAGGATCAGAGACTCCCTGAAGGAGCCTGCCCATGTGTTTTATTGGTCTCATTTGTTCCATTACATTTCTGTCTCCCTCAGACTATTCTTCCCCACATTTCCTGTTCTCCTTATCCCTCAACATAATTTTCGCTCTCTCCATCGACCTCACTTTGCCTCCCTCCATCACCTTCCCTTTTCTTGCACATGGCACGATATCTACTCCCACATCGCCATCCGTCACTCGCTCTTCAGCATCACATATTTCTTTCACTACATATGTTGTCTGTGTGAGCAGAGGAAGGTCATTACGAGATGTTTTGGTGCCGAGTATCACCTTTGCCGCCAGTGAATACCCTGCAAGTCTTGCTTCTCCCCTTCTTTTCATTAGTAAGGGATGAATAGCAGCAGCTCAATGGAAGTTGTGGCTTTGGGTAAAATCAAAGGATGAAAACTGAGCCATATGGTGACACATTGCAGGGGAATCACTGGAAGGCAGGAAAATACTCCAGTGGAAAGCAAAACGGACCCAAAAACATAAGGAGACCCTCATTTTCTTTCGAGGAATATGTATGAGCAAGAGGCCACAAGAAATCAGCCTCTAATCCATCTCGCCTCCTCACCCATTTGCACTGCTGTTAAGATATTCAAAGTCAAAGAACTTTATTTGTCCTCAGGGGAAGTCTCTGCATGAATGCCTTCAATGATTGTTTACACGGAACTAAACCAAGCCTGGGATTTAAGATAATGTGCCGTGTCCAGGATTTAGGAGTCCATGTCAGTGATTTTTCTTTTTTCTTTTTTTAAACACAAATCAATCTCAGGAATAGGGCAGAAAGATTATGAATAATGTAACTGATTATTTTGACTGAAATTGCGATTGCGATATAATTTGCGATATGAGTGGGAATGGTATTTTTTGAATAATTATTTTCATTACCATTTATCAATTTAACATATTTTACATGATCACTGTGATATTTGTGCAGATTTTGATTAAATGTTGATTAAATGTTGATTAATTGTTCAGCCCTACACAGGAGCCACATCTGCTTCTGGCTTAAAGGTCCAGTGTGGGACATTTAGAAGTGTTTATAGGCAGAAATTAAACATACTACACAAAATATGTTTGTGTAAGTATATAACTGCTTTAATTTCAAAATAATGTGGTTTTTGGAGCCTTAGAATAGTCCTTTTACATGTACTTTAATCACTGTTATCATTGATAAAACATTATTATAATACACATGGTTATCACACATTTTCTTGAAATGTAATGACACTAGCCAACTTTTTTTTTTTTTTTTTCATTTCTGACTTTTCTTTTCCCTTTGGAAACGTGGCTAAGAGGCTTTCAGCCAATTATGTTTGTTCGCATGTTTCATGCTCGTTATTCCATAGACCTTTTTCTCCACTTTTATGCAAATGTTCTAAAGAACTCTGAGGGGGGAGACAGGGCACAGCACTTCCACCTTGATCGTGATGTGTAAAAGGTGTTTCTGTCTCTCTGTTTCTTCCTCAAAGACATGGTCAACCTTGATCTCTTCTCTCTCTCTCTCTGAATTGAAACCTATCTAATACCCCAAGGCTACAGAGGAGAGCAAGCAGGTATGGATAGCAGGGGTCACCACAAGGTCAGGAAGAGTGTGAGAAGGATAGATTGTGTCTGGGTGAGTCAAAGAGGCTCATTGCATTAGTGTGGATAGAGGGTGTTGGAGGATAGACAGAAGGGCAGCTTCCTTAAAAATCAATTTCTCTGTTTCTCTGAATTCAGTCTCACAGCTTTCGCAAGCTGCCGTTTTGCTTTCTTGTCAAATGTATTGATAAAGATTATCATTCAAACATTCGTCAAGCCACATCCATAAATGCAGTCTGTTGCAAACTGCGGTACTTGGCGGCAAAAAACAGGCTCAGCATCTCAAGCAGGAATCAAAACCCGCAAATGTTTCTTGCACTCATTTTGAGTTACACCAGCTGAAACAGAAAAACACACCAAAAGCTGTAATTTGCATGTCAAACTAACTTGCTCCTGCGACAGTCTCCTCACCGGCTGAGGAGACTGCAACCAAAGCACAGCTGGTTTTGTGGGTTGAGTGGTGACCCGTTTGGACGCCTGCTGTCTGGCAGCGAACAAGCTGTAATTAACAGTTGTCATGAGTCAGCTGTCAGCCCTAATATGTCTGGACTCTCTGGTGCTACATCTGCGAGAGAAGACCGCAGTGATGAATCAATGCTGTACTTGATGAATAGCAACTTTTGAGATATTATCAATAATTATTCTCACATATTTTCCATTTATGCAATAACAGTAATTTGACTAAGAACTCAATGCCTTTGGTGGGTTTTATCAGCATAAAAAGTGACATCCTATAATGCTAGTGGTTGTTCTGCTCTCGGGTCACATGACATCATGCGCATGTGATAAACAAAATGAGTCAGAGAAAAAGAAAACAAAAAATTAAGCTCAGTTTCAGTTGCTACACTTTTTTTATCTTTTTACTTTGGTCCCTCATTTATAATTTACAATGATAGAACTATTTTAATGTGCATGTACATTGAAAAACACAAGATGAATGCACATTAACTGTGCAGGATATTCAAAATGTGCTCGAAAATATTATCTGAGAACCACGAGTGCCTGTACAAGATTCCACATGCAAGGGTACAGTATTTCACTGGAGCACTCTCTTGATCTTTCATGGCAAATCTAAGCAATCCAAGTAGAGAAATGGACGGTAGTGTGCTTTTAGTAGCACTGTCATTACTGGAAAACAATTATTCCCCCAAAATAATTCTCATTAGTGCACATTAAAGTGATGACCCTGACATAAATTGTTAACCTTTAACATCGAACGTATCGCTGACACAAGTGTACTTTGGAGTACTATAACATGTGGTTATTACAGTAATTTCACTCGTGCCATTTCAGGAAGCCGGAGAATCTGTGTCTGTGTGACAGAGAGGAGACAGTGGGAAGAAAACCTGGACATAGTTTCCATTTTTTGGCCTGTTTTTGCACATTGAGGGACAAAGAAAAAAGGACAAAAGCACTTAGTTACAGCACATTATCTGGTCCTTTTGTGGTTAAAATAAGCCCAAAAAAAAGTCCAGGCGGACATTGAGGGTTAGATTTTAAAGGTATAATATTATTACATCGCCCAAAAGGCCCATTACATATTAATTATATCACTGAGAGAAATTTAACTTAAAGCCAGTGATGTCAAAGGGATCAAATCAGTGATATTCAACTCATAGGCTAGCCCTGCCAAACTCAAACATCTTGTCACTATCAAAGTACAAAAAAATCCTTTTTCTCCTCATTACATTATAAGTCGTGGCGTCTCCTTTTGAGTCATTTTGCAGATGAGCAGCACAGCGACCAGGTGATTGACTGCAGTGAAATCCCTTTCAGACGCATCAGCGAGGACCTTCAAAGAATGAGAAATGTGTTCCCATTCCTTTATCGGAAACTCCACACAGACCAGAGCTGATGGCTCTGCAACACATTAGCAACTTTTTTTCTCCCCCCTTCAAACGTATTTTTTTTCCCCTCCTCTCCTTTCAAACGCCAACTGTCTATTTGATGAGATAAATATTCAAAGGCAACGACAGGAAAGAGAAAGAATGAGCGAGCGCGACGCAAAGGGAGCTGCCGATCATCTCCGTTCGGAACAAGAAACTCTGGCGCCAAATTCCCTGATGTCCTAATTAATTGAACAAAGTAACTAATCAAGCAAATTGTTCCTCGGCAGGAGAGACGTGGGCAGAAGAGGGAAGAAAAGAGCAAGGAAGCTGAATCATGCAGGTGATGGATGTGCAGAAGGGACAGGTAGGAGGATTGGGGAAAATTTGTCTCCACTCTTGCCTCAGCTTGGCAGCCTCTGATGCAAACTCCTCAATGAATTGTGAATCTGGACAAGTCTGTGAGGCAGACAGAAGGTCTGAGGTGAAGGGAATGTCGCATTTAATACCGAAAATCGTTCATCATGACCTGCAGGCAAAGCCCTGGCAGGTGTGAGGAGTCATAAAATGCCAGATACGGGTTTCACGTTTGACCGTAAAAAGCTATATTGAACAAACAGACGGGTGACTTAATTGACAGCTTTCATCAAAATCTGTCAATATATGGGATCACAGCAAAGGTTTTCATTTTCTCAAAGAGCTTCCAGCTCCCCGCTGAATCACTCTGATCAGAAGACGATGCAGTCTTTAAAACTTTAAAACTAAAAAAATAAGAGTTTACCTTGACGCGTCAGCAGAAAAACAACTCAATTATGAACACCTCTCAACAAAGACAGAGTTCCCCGGGAGACTAATGCGGTCTAATTACACAGAAAACAAGTGTCGAGGAGACTGAGCGAGGAAATCTGCATTACAAAAGGTATCAAAGGTACAAATGCAGAATCTTTGGAGACCAAACTTCAAACAGGAGAACCATGACTCAAAATTCAAGGTAAAGTGAGTCTCTACATTATTTATTTATTGTTTTAGAAAAATGTTACCCTCCACTAAAGCTTGTCGATTACTGTGCATCAAATATTTTACATTTCATGAATCCAATTTTGAATATAAAATTGATTCCCCCTTCCTTTTAAATTATAGAAATCTTTCGAATTTGCCCACTTGTCCAGATCTTAGATCTCTTTTGACATACATTTGGATTCCTTAGAATTAATATATAATATATATGTATATTTAGTTTCTCTTACATGCACAATATAAAAGTATCTTTCATGAGAAATAAATCACTGGTTGAACGTCCTAAAACATGGAGATTTGATGCTGTAATTTATTATTTAACAAACCAAATTTATTTCAGTTTAAGGCTGTTAGTAGGATAAAGTCGATGATCTGACGATTGTGAACTAGACATTTATTAATGAATCTTCCAGGACCATTCACCCCTTTGAAAGACTCATTTCAAAGTATACAGCCAAGAAGCGCTTCAGACCTTTTAAAGTAATTACCGTGTGGTCCAGCAGATGCGAGTGGAGCCTGGTAATATGACCACTTATTCCATCCAGAAAAATAAGACTAATCAAAGTAGTTCAGGACGAGTTTTGGTAAACAACAGTAGTCGACACAGCGCAACACCAGTCAATGACCTACACTCTTAGAAATAAAAGTGCTTAGGCGTGTCCTCATAGGAAAAGAAAGGTTCTACCTGGAACCCTTTTGGAGGGTTCCACCAAGAATCCTTTTAAAATCCATTATTCAGGAAAGGGGTTTTAAAGGGTTTTCTGGATCAAAATGGTTCATACTGAAATCCTTAGTTTTACCAAGAACCCGAGCAAACCCCTTTCTTCGGGAATGATCCAGTCTTGGTACAAGGTGTTGGCATATACAGTGTCTTGTCTTCCTCTGCTATTATCTCGTACATGCCGCGGTATTTCGTTGACCGCTTCTTCACAAATAGTACGAGTTAAAATAAATATTGTCAAGAGGGGGTATTTCTGAATATCCTCAAAGGAATGGCACATATATAAAGTTGAACAAAGCTTACATGTTAAATTAGACAAAATCCACAATCTTCACATCCCTCTTCGATCCCTCCACTCTTAATGCAGCAGAGCAGATTTTTTAAGTGACTACAAAAGACCACTACAACGCTGGAGCATCGCTCTCTGCTAACACTCAAGTGTGACTCTCAGTCTGCTGCCCTGCCTCCGTGGCTCTCTGCAGCTCCGTGGACCAAACTCCAAAGGGGATCAGCTCATAATCCCCGACCCCTTCAGGCACTGGCAGAACAGATAAAAAAAAAAAAGAAGCCCGGCATCGGTTTGAGATCACATCCCTCTGTGTGACCTGTAAAACCCAGTGAGCCATCTCCCGTGAGTCAACAATGATACACTTCAAAAAGCAGACGATTTGGCCGGCCGGATGGATGAACATGGCGAGCAGTGAGGAAGCTTAGCGGTGGACGAGTCTGGCATGAAAACAAACACAAGCATTTACACCAAGTGTCTCCTCAGAGACTCAGTCCAGTCATGGCAGCTGCTTATAATCAGGGTTCGAATTTCCTCACTGCTGAAATTAGACTCCTTTAAAAAGGTCCAGTGTGTACAATTTAGAAGGGTTTATTGGCAAAATATATACACACTGTCCATGAGTATGTATGTATATAACTTGCTTTACAAACAAAGTTAATAAGAGTTGGTATATGTAGCCTTAGAATAAACCTGTTTAAAAAAGAAAAAAAAAAGAGCATTTGTTTACAGAGGCCATCTTGTGCTGCCATACAGCCCAAATGCACAAATCTTCCAGAAGCTTGCACTGCAAACAAAGAAGAATGATATGGTATGTGACGGCCATGATAGTCTCCTGATGACGTTAGGAAAGGGAGGAGGGAGCAGAAGAGTCTGCCATTTGTTACAATTTGCCTGTCTGTCACCAATTCCTACACTACATTTAAAGATATAATGTATAACATTTTTCCAATACATTATGAGACAACCGTTATATATTTTTAAGTAGTATCGCAATAAAATTCTGTATTTCTATTGAAGGTAGCAATTTCTTTTTAGCTGTCTTTGAATGATGTCTCTGTCCTTTCGTAGTGACGAGGAAGAAAATATTATTTACTACTCTTTAGCCAGAGTGTTGTGTGTCTTCATTTTGTTTCTATTCATTGCTTGCATTCATCAACAACGGTTCACGATTACAAATTGCCATTTGGGAACAAAACAAGACAATTCCCATGATCCCATGCTGCTTCCCGACATCAAAACTAGGCCTTTTGTTATTGTTTTAAATGAGAGACCCCGAGTGGCATAAATTACACGCTAAGAGTTGAAACCATAAAAATAAAGTGAATCACTGATTGAGAGAAATGTGACACGACTGTGTGCAGACCCATGTCGCTCGTCTCTGCGTGCGAGAGGGAGGCGCCACGATAGGACGACTAAAATACAAGTTCTATAATTATTTCACCGTCTTTGCCATGACAACTGACTGATGTTATTTTTTCTCCATTTTTTTCCAGAATGCTCAACCGCTGCAAGTCTTATCAGGCAACTGTGCACATTACAGTATTAATATGCCACCATTCGCCAAAGCCTGTTCCTGCAAATATTCTGCTTCATTGCGAGAGCAATAAAATCAGCTATTCTGAAAAAAATAAAAATCCTCTCGCTGAGAAAAGCTTATCGCACACAAGAATGTGGATAATAAGGTGTCACCTACTGAGTGACTGTATTAGTGTTTTGTCAGGGCTCATACATGTGTGTGTGTGTGTGTGTGTGTCACTGAATGCCCGTCTTTGTCTCTGCACTGGCTGGGGCTTCTCATGGCCGGAGTCCAAACAGCCTTTGCTCCAGTAAATGCGAGTTGAGCTGCTGCTGCTGCTGGAGACGAGGACTCCAGGGAGGGAGGGGGGGTAGAGGGAGCGACATCTTGTGACAAGTCTGTCACATTATTTCATCATCGATAGAGGAATCTCATTAGGTCCTTTCTGACAGATGGAGCCACATTTTCAGAACGGAGTACAGTGGGAAGTCCGGGTGGGAAAAAAAGTTTGGAGGAGGCAGAGAAGGTGAAACATTTAACTGTAGCAGTTGGTGGCAACTCAAGCATCTCGAAATTGCACGTTTTTTTTATCTGTCTAATACCGATATCATCGGCCTGAGAGTCTATGAGGGATGACCAGTTTGTGTTTCTACTGATACGCTGTCAATCCGATGTAGTCACGCCTGTCAAACTTAGCGGCTAATAAGAAATTTGTGCTGATGCATTTATGATAAGGCCGGGCTATATCGCTTATAAATAATATCTCGATATATTTTGGCTATACCTTGATGAGATATAGGGATATAATGCTGCACACAGCACACAGTTTCTCTGGGTTTTTGAGATTGTCCTTCAAAATAAACGTCTACTCTTTATGATCTGTGTGTAACATGCTTAAAGGGACACTGCGTAGTATTTATGGGTTTATATGACACCAAAATCCACTTTTTTATACATATTATGTGCTCCTGCATTGTCTAGTCGCTGTATAATAGTTTTTGTTTCAAAAAGTCACGTAAAAAAATAACATGGTCACGGGCCGCTGTTGCATTGCCACTGTTAGCAGCAAGACGCCATGTTTCTACTGGAGCCTGTATAGACAAATCAAGTCCCGCCTCCACTGACGGAGCAGATACGATATACAAAAGACACACTTATACATCTGAATAAATACTAGAACCTCATCTGCTGACACGGAGAAAGACAACGAAGACGACATTTGACCGGCTGAGGATACCGCAGTGCTCAAGGAAGGAAGGGGGTGAGCAGAGGAGCAGCTTGTTGTTGTAAATTTCAATCTCTCCTCTAGATGTCACTATAAACTACTTACTTCACCTTTAAAGCAGTTATTATTTTTTTATTTCAAATTGGATTTCAATTTTGACCAGTATTGGATTGACACCAATACCGTATCTAACTATCTATCAGCTCGCCTTAGTATCCAGAGACACATATACACGTATCTGACAAAGCCATTTCAAAAACAGACTGCTCAAGCTGTGTAACATATATTCTATATCTCTAAAAAAAGGAAGAAAGTGCCTCCTCACAAAAAAGGGACAACACACAGAAGTCTCCTCCCTGGCATTTCTGTGTGATCACATAGCAGTGCCAAGACACTGATAAGTACACAGGTACTTTTTCCTCAGAGCAAGTGTTGTGTCAAGACAAGTCAATGAGCACCTTTGTGTGTTAGATACTGCTCTTCTCTTTATCGCTTTGAATACGGAACAGCTCAGTTCCTTTGTGTCACAAATCGAGTCACTGTGAAAAACTATCTCACTGGCAAAAGGAATAAAGACTAAAGGGCGTTAATATGAACACTGATTTTTTTTTCGACATGATTACACCATGCTATCAGGTGAGTGCTATTGTGTGCAATCGCAATATGATGAATCAGTATTTTGCACTGTCCTGATATATTGTATTGTGACTTTAATATGGTGATGTAGGTGATTCCCACCCTACTATCAGTTTAGATCAATTACTCACCGACTGTTTTGCCTTTCTCTACAGAGATGTCAGAGATGAATACTGCAGAATGGCAGATGTCTTCTGGTCACACGATGACAACAGTACTAAGAATTAACATATTTAGGGTTTAAGGATTGTCTAAGGTTTTGGTTTTAGTTTGATTTCCTAACCAGGTATCTTGACCAAAGCCAAAACTTTGACGAGCGCATCTGTAATCTCAAGCATCTGGAATGGTCTATATTCTGTAATTGCTCATGGTTTATTTATAAGAACAAGTGGAGTGGTAGATTTCTGCAGCTTAACCACGGTTTGCTCTGCACAGGATTTGTATTCCTTCTCATGGACACGCAAACTGAGATCCGGGGGTAAATTGGAGCTGAGCTGAAATGAAGAGCAGAAAAAAAACTAAACCACACACCAAGTCATTCACACAATCACACACAACTGCAGCCTTGATATGTGGTTTAAGATACATCGAGGACATCTGGCAGCTTGCCTCTTGTGTGCCCCCCCCTTCACCATCAACTTCACATACAAACATCTGCAGCACAGAAAACAAGGCTAAAAATTAAGCTGCACGGAGTAGATTCTTTGTATGATCAATTTTCGTTACCAGTCTTCGAAAGTGTAATCACACGATTAGACACGCTGAATGGAGAAACATACGTCACAACACAGAGAAACCAGATCCTGGTGGTGCAGAGGGCTGGAACCCCATTTAATCTCCCAAAGATTCCTGAGCTGCAAGATCTTAAATATTTATGGTCTTCATTTTAAACTCAAATACTCTATCTCACGCTCATGGCTGTCAAGAAATGAAAGAAAAGGAAAGCATTTTCACCTCCTAATCACATTAATTACAAGACAAAGAACACAAAAAAACATGCTCAGTGTTGCAGGGTTCACCTTGACACAGAACAATGTGAGAAACACAACGACACATTTCACACACTTGACAGGGATTTACTGCCACAAATGTGACCTTTTCTTACTAATTTCAATTCATTCACACCGTTAATAGAAGCTTTTCTCGTTTCTATCGCAGCAGTGTCGCTTGGAGCACATTTCACAAAATGAGCCGCTTTTGCCAAGAAATAAATAATTTCACCACTCTCAGGCTCTTACTTATTCCAAAAGTTACACCTACACAAAGCTCTTCACAGTTCACGTGTCACTCACACATTCACGGTGCGAACATTGCTGAACCTGCACTATGTGTTGCTGAAGAAAAAGAAAACTCGCCCCCAACACTTACTGCTGCTAAAAAGACACACAAGACCCACTGTCAGAGAGAAATTTAATCTATCAATATCAATAACAGCAATCGAAGTGAGCATCTCTTGAAGCCACCGGTGTTTGACAATGTAGTTTCACACCAAAAAAAGAGGCTCTAAATCTTCACACAAATCCAGATGAATGTGTGTGTCTCATCATAGCTCCGCCCCCAAAACACTGGAAGTCATCGTCTGTAATGGAGCTGAGAATTCTGGCCATTTTCCCATGGATAATTTTCGACACTCTCAGGCTAACCTATTCCAAAAGGTTACACCTACACAAAGCTCTTCACGCTTTGTGACCACTGCTGAACCTGCACTATATGTTACATAAAAAAATAACAACCTACAACAATGCACTAACTGATGGTAGAAAGACATGTGTTAATAACAACATTTGTTCATGTGAGCATTTCCAGAAGCCGCCAGTCTCCCCACCCTTAGGAAGAGGAAGTGTGGGCTTTTGTTGCAAACTGCAGTGTCACCACCAGAGGTCACTAATGCTTACACACTGGACTTTTAAATTCCAGTATTATGAGGGCTAAAGACCCCATCCTTCTCTCTGTGTCAAACTTTATTTATTAATGTCTATCAGGACAAAGGCAGCCACTAACCATCATTTTCATAATTGATTTTTTTCTTGATTAATCAATTCGTATTTTTTGGTCTGAAAATATTATAGAAAATATTCGCTGAAGCACTTGTTTTAATTATCCAAATATTTGTAATCGTGAAAAATCTATTACACGCCGCTTTAAGGAACTGGACCTGAAAGTGCATCTGATGACCTGTCTCTTAAGCTGCAACACCGATAACTACTTTTCTCCTCCCAGAAAGTTTAAAACAAGACACCTCAGCAGCAACTGCAGCCACTTACAGTCTCTTCCTGTCTCTAAGGACTAATAGCTGGCAGACACAGTGCAGCACAATAGTTTTAACAAGCTCAACATCTTCACTAATTTGAACCCATGCAGTGATATAATGTTAGGTTTTTGTTACCCCCCACCCCACACATACACACACACACTGTCTCCCTCCTCACTCTTTGGCTGAGACCTGAATTTCTTCCCTGTTTCGTGACAGTGACTCCTCTGTGCCGAGTGTCCAGCTGTGCCCAGCCTGCATATCCACACCGTTATAAAACAGCTTGCAGATGTACAGTTGGTGGAGACAGGAAGGGGAACACGAATACGTGCACCTGCGGATTATTGTGCCAACAAGATAGCCTAATTAGTCAGCCCCTTGATTTTATATACCTACACGGGCGAGGAGACGTCTTGCATTTCTAATGTCTTCATGTTTTTTTAATCTGAGCAGAAAATGCTCTTTTGCATATTCATGGGGTCTAATATCCATATGCTTTAAATATTCTAACAGTCTGAGACACTGAATGCCATCAGTATTACACTGTTTTCAGGCTGTAATTGCAGATTATACTAAACTGTTACAATCTGGTGGTTAATTTCTTAATTATAATAATGACAGTATATTTATTGTATGGCTAATAACGTGTAGTAATTCATTTTATGTTTGACCCATAATCCTTGAATCACATATATGCAAATCAGATGGACATTGATAAGATTGAAAGGTAAAAAAAACCCAAAAACAATATTGCAATAAAATAAAGTAATTGCTCAAACAGTTGCATAGCAAATCGTCTCATTATTATCATTAAATCATTCACTTTGACTATATCCTGTCCAACTACACATGACTGGAGTAATTAACGGATTATATGTAAATATGTGATGAACAAAAACTGGTAAGAAACTGTATTTTTCTTTTTAGGAGGATATAATCTATATCAAAATATAACTAAACACCCACAAAATGAGTGTTGTCAGGAGCAGAAAGAACATTTTGCATGAAGAAACCGAGCAGGTGCAGCAGGGATGTGGCTTTTCTTTGAGGAGCTGCTTGATACAAAAGATTTTTATCACATCAGTGCGCAGCAGGTGATCCGACTTCCTATTGGTCACCATTAGTTCTCCACTGATAAATTAATACAAATAATTGTATTTTACAACACTTAACTGTCCGAGAGTGGAACAAAACAAAAACATTTTATGTCGCTTCAACAAAAACTGCACCCATCACAGGTCATGTTTTGCAAGTTGAATCCACTGCATCGCATCATCATTTAAAACAAATAATAAGTAAATAAACATCCTCAATGTTTCCTGGAGCAGAAATGACGCAAACTTACATCGATGGTTGCGACGCTTCCCTTTGTACATGGTCATAATGTAGCGGTCCAGCTTTGCGCGCGGTCAGATTCTCGTCCCGGTGCGTAACGCAGACAGAAACAGAGAGTGACAGGACTGGAGAGCTGCGAGACTTTCTGACTGCAAACGAAAATTAGCTCCGCACACACATACACGCACACACACACAATGAGAGAGAGAGAGAGAGAGAGCGAGAGAGAGGATCATACCAAGCTCACAGACGAGAGGGGGGTCGTGTTGGTGCCGGTGAATGAGCGCAGTGCCAATCAGACTTTACAAATACAGGGAACAAGAGGCAGAGGGACAAATGTGGTCTGATTAAAGCCACAGTGGAATATTCTGTCCTCTTAATTCTGATCACATCTTCCCTCAATTTACATGAGGAGAATGGTTCTGCTTGGATATCCCACAAATTTAACCCCCTACCCCCCAAAAATGTTGATGGTATCTTCGGAAATGAGCAACATATATCAATTAAAACTTTTGGATTGTAGTTCAAGATAACAAAACAAAAAAGGACACATTTGAATTAATTTATTCTCCATCCCAAACTATAATTTCTGCAGTGCAGTGCAAACAACACAACTCAACAAAATACTGGGATGAATTGTAATGTAGAATGATGACATTCAACAACTGCCCTGTATCCTAAGCCCATTGATACATGGTCGAGTAATAACCTTAATAGTATTTTATTGACCCACAAGTAAAGTTTATAGAAAATATATGAAATCAATGTACATTAAAAAGATCCAATCTCATAAGATGTGTGCATATGAGCACATTTAAATGGTAAATGGTGTGTATTTATAGAGCACTTTTCTCTTCTTGATGACCACTGACGACCACTTAACTCTAAAGTTTTGCCATTCACTCACACTTCCATACATCACATCTATATGCAGCACAGTATCTTTCATACTCATCATTAAGTGTCTTGCCCACATAAGATTAATAATTGAAAATCCTTTTTTTTTTTAATATTCAATAATCAGTCAAACCCTGCTTGCTCATTTCTAGTCAGGCTGTACATAAAAAGGTCACCACTCAAGATGAGCGTGTCAAAACAAGGCCAGTTTACAGCGACGGTTTTATTGGCTGTAACACACTCACAGGCACAGCAGTGTTTTACTTTAATTAGAAGTGAACATCAAGTGCAGCCGACACACCTGAGGAGAATTCCTGATCAGCAGAGTACGGGGACCGTTTGTCATGTTTGGCCTGTAAGTGAGAAAACAGCGTTTGGACGGATGCCAGGGACGTCTGCATCAAAATGGTGGAGGACTGAATGAGTCGTCACTTTCTCCTCCGAGCGTTTGCAATTTGTATTCCTCAAATATACTTTCCAGGAGTTAATTCACAGTTCACACTTTCACTTTTTTTTTTTAATTTTCTGTCAATATAACCTTTGAGAGAGGACAAAATCAAGGACTCTGTATGTTTGAGTGTGTGACCTTCACAAAAACACCATGCCTGCTTAGTTCGCACGGTAAAGAGGTCCCTCTCTCCACCACAGGAGGTGACCGCTCTCCACAGCAATACTCTGCCTGATTACTATCTCATACCATTGGCAGATAAACAACATCCTACTCCAGCCACAACCTCTGCACACTTCAATAAAGGTGCATCTCATCTTACTTGCAAAGGGAACCGTGTTGCTAAGGAGACCAGGAAAAATGAAGTGACATGGATGGTGATTCTGTGCACTTCATTCCACTAGATTACATTAATATTGTGTGTTGATTTTTTTTTTTTTTTCCTTTCGTCGTGGGCAGATTAAATGTGTGGTGGACAGCAAACTGCAAGGAAGTAGCAGGATTTGAATCAATATCTCTGAAAGAGCATCTCCAGAATAGCAAATGATCTTTGTTTCTACTTTGAAACTTGGAGAAAGACAAGCCTCGCTGAGGATTTAGTGAAAACTGGCAGTTCAAATAAATCAATGTCGCAGATCGTATGCTGGACGGCAGGTCAAACTAAGTTTAAAATAAAAACAATTAAAAATATGTAGCATTTTGTCACTGGAATCAAAGTGTTTCTCCAAAAAGTCATTTTTTATGGATGAATAGCACAAAAACAGGAAGTCAGAACAGCCTTTAGCAAATCTGTATGAAACAGCATTGCGAGGACATCTGCTGTTCATGATGGATTAGTACAACAAAGAGGCTCAAGTCTTTGGAAGTGCACGAGCAAAAATGCACAACATCAATTCTAATTAGCATTGCTCATCGTATAATTAATTTTCTAACCTATTACGCCCCAAATGAGGAATATAAGACAAAAGACCAGCTGTATTTAATTCCCTCACTTAGTACAAAGCTCTTTTTTTGTAATTCTCATTAATTAGTTTCTCCTTTTCTTTGTTAGACAAACAGAGATTTTCTTTCTACTTAAATGCCCTTTTGTGAAACAGCCCCGTGTTTAATGGAAATGACGGTGCTTCTTTCTGCAAAATAATCATTATGTTTCCCATTAGATTTTAGAAATTGCAGGGAAACATTTGCTTAAGTTTTAAACTGAATATTTCATAACTGCATCCATCGAGTCGAGTCACTGGCTGTCTCATGAGAATTCTGTAAAAAGAACACAAACGTGCACGGGCAGATGTTTTTGGACGCATTGGGTTGAACGAAAATTTTCATGATACTGTGCCCATGAGGCTTGGTTTGCTTTATCGATTTGGTTTTTCAGTCAAACTTTGAGGCATTCGTTTTCCCTACTTTTTTTCCCCAGCTGTAAGAGAAAATGACTTTCTGGGCACTGCTTGTTCAGCATTTAAGTACGACAGAGTATTCGGGCCAAACTGAAGAGGAACACTTTAGAGAATAAAGTCGTAATGTCATGGGAATAAAGTCAGAATATTGAGATTATTTTTGTTACCATTATCAAAAGCAGCGTTTCCCAACCCTGGTGCTCAGGGAACACTGCCCTGCATGTTTTGCCCTAGCCTGCTCCAACACACCTGATTCAGATGAACAGCTCATTATCAGGCTTATGAAGAGCTTGATGACGAGCTGATCATTTGATCTAAAATATTATTACGAAATACATTTCCTCCTCCACTCCACAAAAGACATTCATTCCTCCAAGTCTGTGTGATTCTTTCTTCCAGACAGACTCGGTTTCTTACACAATCTTTTCAAACACAATACAAAAAAGATGAAGTATTTCTTTATTTGTGAAGCCCAGATGAAAACACAACTTCATAAAACGCACCAAAACTCTTCAGTTTGGCCCTAATACTCTGTCGTACCAAAGAGCAAGCAGACATCTACCCAAACAATTCATGGAACATCTGTTCGATAATTTCATAATGGGTCACTTGACAGGTGACTTACAAAGGGGCACCAGTGTGTGCAGTGTCGGCTTTGACATTGTTTGTATGAGAAACACAAGAGCTATTTGTACAAAATACAGCAAAATATTGCAAACAGAGCTGCCTCTGCCCCCCTATCTCACAAAAATATACACAAAAACAGGCACGTATCGAATGGGCGCTGCACGCGCACTGTATGATTGATCAGCTCCAGAGTCAGATATTCTCCTCAGGAGTTAATGGAGACCAAAAATATGCACCCACATTCATCATGTGACAAGTGTTATGTTTCCCCAAGAAAACAAAACCTCAAGGTCAGTGGATGCTGTTTGGGAAACTAACAACAGAGCGAAAAAAAAGAAAAAAAAGAAGGGCTTTTGAGTGGGAATTAAACTAACAACAGCCACCCACTAATTCTCCCAGAATTACAGATAAACAACAACAAAAAGGGAACACAAAACTGAGAGTCACCGAACAGAGCCGACAAAAAAATAAAGGAGCAAAAGGAGAAACACATTTCTATAGCAGACATAGTCATTTTGAAGGTGTCGACTCTCTGGAGACACACAAACTAAACTGGCTCAAGCTTCTATATAAACTCACAGCAGCATGATTGTCCTCAGCTGTGGCAAAACAACACAGGTGCAGCCAATGGCTCCTGATTTACAAAGAAACCTGTCACCAAAAATCCTGGATCTCTGTCCCTGACATAAAAAACAACAACAACCATGACAATAAATTATTTCTGTGACGTTTACTGTGTTTTCTAGTCCACAACATCATACACATGTAAATTATGGGTTAGGTCAGTAAACACGGACATTTTCTCTCATATCTCATATAATCCTGCTCCCAGTCTCTCGCTGTCTGTATTTTCTGTTATTGTACAGGCTTAGTCTGCTCTTGCCTGTGCCTCAATCCTGGCCCACGATTGAGAAACACTGGCCTAATTTATTGTTATATTGTTTTGTTCTTTTGCTCTTGGTTCATGTTCCCTCTTTCTCCTTCTATTTTATTTCTATTTAACATATATTGTTTGATTGTTGATGTGCTGTCTCTCCTTCCTCCTTGTTACTTGTTTTCCTCTTTCCCAGTTTTTTCCTTTCACCATAAGGTCCTTTCAAAGATGTCGTTCTGTTAAAAATATTTTTATTTATTTGCACTGATGCCCAGTGCTTGTTCTTTGCTTCTTTCTTAACAGACAAGACTATGATTAGTTCTTGATTCGACTGTTTAGCACTTTGTAATGTTTGGAAAAGCTATATAAATAAAGTTTTTGCCCATGTCCTTTTACAGTGTTTATGTGTAAACAGGAAAAAAAAAAAATATTTTTCATTGTTCGCATACTGGAACTGGTCTTTCTCTCTTCAAGGTTTTACAGAAGAGGTTATATTGCCACCTGTTGGCTTGGCATTCACCTGACAACACTTAAGGGTGTGTTTTTTTAATGTGGATGAACCAGAGGAGGAAAACCTTTTCAAAAAAGTACCCACCGACATGTGGACTAAGCCTAATGCTGCTGAGATGTCTGCACTGCGTTCACAGCATCCACTGCCAAAAAAAGTTTAGTATTAGATTTGGTTCCAAGTCTTTTGAATTTATCCCACGATATTTCTATTTGAGGAATCACCTATAAACTTTTATCTCTCCAAAGGACAATGCTGTCAAATTTGGACGGTGACATCCATCACTGCCTCACTTCCTCTCCTATAATCAGCCACCGTCATTTCCCTTGCCCTCCAGCTTTCACCACATATATCCGATAAAACAGTTTTACCCAGCAGTCAAAGAGCATGCAGAATTTCTTTTTTTTACAGAGAAGAGGGAGATTGACGTAGCTTGGATGTGACAATTTTGGAAAAATCTTATTTTTTCCGAGGACCACATCAAGCCAAACATGTCATCACTCTTCCGAAAAGCTTCCGGGAGGACACACATGCATCAAGCTAATCTAAAGTGCACTGCAGTCCCAGGCAATCTCTGCTATTGCATTTTGAAACACGGCGCCTGTTAACAAATGATCCTCATTTACAGCAGAGATGGAGGGATGCAGTCGACGCCCAGGGGGAAGATTTTCTACATGATGGATATAAATCTGCTGGAGCTATCTCATCTCATTGGCCTATGACTTACAGCCTCTCGTAGCTCATTAGACAGGCACTGCTCTTGGCATCGAGATACTGCAAGTGTATCTGCTGTGACTGCTTAGCAGTCTGCTACAGCAAAAGTGTCTCTCTTTGCACATAAAAAGCCAGAACAGCTCATTTGTTTGGATTACGTCCAAGTCAATGAGCAATAAAAGTCCAAAAATGCCCAAGATATCAAACACGCTTCTCACAAATTCTCAACAGTACCATCCATCTTTCTCATGTCGGTACATTATTTACTGAAAGGGGCTCTGTCCTCGCAGAGAATTTTATTTTTTTCAATCAGCTGTGAAAAACAGATGAAAACTGATGTTTTTTGGAGTTAAAAAAGCAGAAAAAAAACATCCTGCTGAGTATTGTTTCAACACAAGTCTCCCTCTGGTTCCATTTCTGACTGTAACCAAAATCTGGGAAGGCAAATGGCACCCCCTAGTGGAGAGCAAACGCTACAACAGCCGAAAGAACATTGACGTCAAGCAAATTAAAAATACATTTCACCTGTGTTGGGTTTTCTTTTTTAGCTTTATCAGAGAGACAGACCCGTATTCAGACCTACATTGTACATGCAAATACACATAGAAAGATTAGATTAGATTAGACTATTTGACTTGACTGATTCCCAAATCCACTTGTTACAGCAGCAATATGGTCAGATGTAGACAGGTGTCAAATAGAATATGATCTAAAATAAGCAATAAACTTAGACATAACCAGGATTTATTCTTGAACTATGTCTTATCATTCAGTGTTGACGATGATGTCAGAAACAAGAGTCATATTTAGAGGTTAATCAGGATCTAAGGCTGCACGAGTGTGTAATAGTCAGCCGTTAAGCAGGAGACTGATTATCCCAGCATGCCTTGGACTAAATTTGTCACCTGATGTTTTGCCTTCCTCAATTTAAATATAACTCTGTGTAACTGTGTTTGTGTGTGTATACTTGTATTTGTTACCTCTTTAGGACATTTTCTGGCATACAAACTGACCTTGTCAGGACCAGAAACCGTCATGGAGTCCAAAACCTGGTCCTAATGAGGCTCGAAACTAATTTCAGAGGAACTAGATACGTTAGGATTTGAATTATGGTTATGGAATGTCAATGCAGTGACAGCTGCACAAAATGACAGAGAGTTTATTACAGACCAAATATAAAGTCGTATGGAAATGGCCTTGGATTTCTGGAGCAGTTCGAAAACATGCAAACAGGATTATCAGCATCAGCAACATCCTACTTTGATAAATCACTGCACTCGGTTCAGCACAAAATGTTTGTCATGCTTTCAAAAAGCAGAAAGCAGTGGGAATCAAAAAAGTAAGTAGTTTATGTTTGTCATTGTCTTTGAAGTGAAATCCTGAAGCAGAACACACGCAAAGGGTTTATTTCCTCAGGCTTTGACACAAGTAAACTAATCTGACTTCTTTAATTTGCCCCGGATTTTGTCACGATGTAACATGAATCTGGCCCACATCCTCTCAAGTAAGAGCTCATTTGATTCCTGCATCTGCTTCTGTTCTTTTGTTATTCCCCCCCCCCTCGCTTTTCTGTCTTCTTTTTCTCCTCCTTCTCTTTCTCCTTTCTTCTCTTTGTGTTTCCTCTCTCCTCGCTCCATCTTTCAGGGTCAGCAGAGTGCAAAGAATCACATTAAGAGATATTCAAACGTTGAGCTAATGGCAATCGCTGTTCGCACAGGCATTAAAGGATGCCAAATCTAATTTAGCTCAGACGGTATCAGCGCCGCACTCGTTCATCAGCAGAGATAAAACAAACCGCTGAGGGTGACAGAGGTTAGAAAGACCCCGTACATGGATTATTATGTCTTCTGGGCGTAGTAGAGCTACAGTGACAAGCAAAGAGAGCATTACAGTAGATTTAAATTCAATAGGAATTTTGAATATAGTAGTTTCTAAGATGCATCACGATGTGGACATGGACAATTCAGGCTTTTGCAATTAAAGCTGTGCAACTTTGCTTGATAATAACTGTAATGGAATCAAATCAAATGGAATCGTGAGAGCAGTGAACATGCACAGACATAATATTCACAATGACATTAACTTATACTCCCATCACATAGACCAGGGTTTCTCACTCCTGGTCCTAGGGAGTCTTGCATGTTTTAGGTGTTTGCCTGCTCCATCACACCTGATTCAAATAAATGGATCATTATCAGGCTTCAGCAGAGCTTACTGACGAGCTGACCATTTGAATCAGGTGTGTTTGAGCAGGGCAAACACCTAAAACATGCAGGACAGTGGCTCCCCAGGACCAGGAGTGAGAAACCCTATAGACAGAATGTATAAAGACAACATATCATGCAGCTGAATCAACTAAATGCATGATACAGATGATCCTAAAGTTTTGTCTGAAAGCATGCTACATTTTCTGCTTTGTACACCATGGTCCATGTGAAGAGAATTGATATAAAGTGATATAAAACCAATTTATTATTTATTATAATTTTATCATCTGACATATATCTCCTCTTATCCCCTGATTTAAACACTGTTTTATAAGAGCGACAACAGCAACAACAAAACAACGGGAGCATAGAAGATGCATCACTTCAATGAGTCACTAAAGTGCTGCTGAGCACTGAAGTCAAGGTTTTAGTGCAAAATAAGCAGATTTATTTCATTTGGAGCACATTTTATACCAGATGTTCTTTACTCACCATAGGTTATGGGGAAAACTGACTACAGAACACGTAAGGCCGGAGCAGCAAATGCCCCCGAGTGCGTACTAAACTGATTAATGAGCATTTTATCGCTTATTAATCTAACATTTTTTATGTAAGCGGGGGGATTTCTTTCATTTTCACCAAAGAAACTCAGTTTAACATGAAATTTAAATCTCCATTAGACTAAAAGTGGTCCTTACAAGTATATTAGTGAGATATGATCACATAAACCCACAAAGTGTGAGAGGAAAAAAACAATTTCCCAATTCCTGTTCGAGTAATGCAGCAAATCTGTGTTCTTATACAGTGTACACAATAAAACTCAATTAGATAAAATCCACAGCCAAGCACAACATATGAATGAAAGCATTACAAAATGATGGAAACATGAATAAGAGAGAATATTATTATGAAGATATTTATATAATACACACATAAACCTTTTACTACGCAGCATGAAAAAGTGCAGTGCAACAAGATTATTGCACTCGTGAATTTTACAGTTGTTTTCACTGACACAGAGAATAAAAATGCAGATGTATAATAACCAGGAAGTATAGTTCAAACTTACAGGCACATGTTTTGACAGTGTTGAGGAACGGTGCAATAAATACAGCATTAATAACATAATAAAGCGATATAACGTAGTGTGGATTTACTTCAGCAAAACTGAAACTGCTATAATATCACCACAGACAGATAATGCATTAAGTAAATCAGGATCAGAAACTACTGTATGTTGGCAGCTTTGCCTCCGGGCCCTCAACGTGATTTGTGCAAAATCCAATAGCATTTATACGGTGACATGCTCACAATTTTTGATCGTGAGGGACTATGCTATTAATATTGTGCTGAGTGGATCCTGTTCTTCTCAACTGCTGACAAAAACGAGATTAAAAAAATCACCCAACTTAATCCAGTTATTCAGTTCACTTAGTGGATTTGTGTGGGTGTTTTTTTTTTTGTTTTTTTTTTAATAAAGAAAAGCCGATGTCCCGGCTCAATATTACAATGTAACTGAAACTGTCAAGGCTGCATCTTAATACACACACAGGCAATGTATGTGTGTCACAGGTGGTAATAACTGCTAAGCACCACAGTGTGGCGCTCAACAACCACATTAAATACAACCAGCCTGACTCTGCAGACACCACTCTCTTGATTCTGTGAGCTTCACTCACTCCACATATGAGGCAATGAGGCAGACATTCATTTCAAACTGAATTAACGCTCAATGAATCCACCACCCCCTCCCCCCTTTTGTTATAACAAGAACCCGTCTCAGCCGAGCCTCACATTTCATGTGACAGGACGACTGGAGCAACTCAAAGTAATGAAGGCAGCCCATCTTCCCCTGTTAGATGAGCTGCATAAATACAGACACGTCTCATTAATAATTCTGTCACACAGGTAAGCTATGGAGAAAACCTGTGAAACACTTTAGAGCTCAAGTCCCTGAACTCATCGACTACAGAGGCGCACTTCAAGCTGCTGTCAGAGAAAGGCTTAAGTAAAAAATACGTGTTAAATAGCTCTATTTTCTGACAACTATCTCTGATCTGGAGTGTTTGGTCAGTGACACGATCCTCTCTGCTCATGAGGGTTAGCCGTTTGTGTGTGGATAAACCCCCCCCTCTCCCCCCACCTTCACCAAACACATAGATACGGGGTTGTAGGGAAAGAGGTAGAAGGAATGCTAATGAGAGCAACAGACAGGAAGTTAGCCCAAAGTGAGCCAAAACATGACACCACTGACGGCACCGTCAAAGGTCCAGTGTGTAGAAATGGATCAGTATGATATAATTAATCATAAATGTTGGGGAAATAAATAATGATTGTGTTAGTGCGACTAAAACTGGACGTTTGAAATAGATTTATTCATCTTCTACCACTTTATCCTCCCCATTTCATGGAGCTGATGGTGCCAATCCCAGCTGACATGGGGCGAAAGGAACAGGGGTAAGTCCTGAACAGTTCGCCAGTCCATCACAGGGCCAACATAGAGACAAAAAACAACCATCCACTCACACCTATGGGCAATTCTGAGTGTCAAATTAACCTCTGCATGAGTAACTGGAGAAAACCAATGCGACCAGCAACCCTCTTGCTGAGGCAACAGTGCAAGCCACGTGCACCACTGTGCGCATTTAAAATAAACGTTTGTTAACTGAAAAGCATAAGAAGCGTCTCAAAGTCAGACTACCACACCAGATAATGCGACTGGGAGTCTAATTACTATGCCAAGTATAAGTTCAACCCGACTCAAACTGACTGAGGGCACTCGGCGTATGTTCCACATTTCCTGCTCCCAGGCTGTGACCTGGAGATAATAGAAAAAAACTGCTACACAGAAGATAAGAGAGAGAAAAACCAGGTGAAATCCAGACCAGTGCACGTTTGGACTAATGACTAAATGTATGGATTGTAGAATGGCACCCGACTAGCCACCAGTTTAAGTAGTTTTGGTCTGTGGCGTAAAAGGTCAACCACAAAAGTGCTTGACAAACTAAAAGGGGGCATACCGCCACCTAGTGAATTGGAGGCAGACGTGTGTCATTCAATAAATCAGTTCCCCGCTCGTGCTTGAATACTGGGACATGATAAGTGGTCCAATAAATGGCAATAACTTAACTGTGCATGGAAACATACTGAGTGACATCTGATAGTGAGACTGCAGATTATAACAAATCATCCATCCCTTTCCCAAGCATGTAATGGAACTACGGTGGCCTACACATACCAGAAAGAGTGTCATCCATCTTAGCCCCCAACTCTAAAATTCTGACTTCTGCCTATAACTGTGCACCATTTTTATGAGACTAATATTTTTTTTCTTTTGCTCACATAACAGTTCCCTAAAACACTCAATGGCACTGATTCCACATGATAGTACACTGTAATCCTGTATGTATCACATTTTATTCTCGTCATCCTGTCTGTGTATCCGTGTGCAAAATTCCTGCTTTAATATAACTATCAGTTTTGCTAGTTGTTTACCGCTTCGCTGTGCTGCAATGAGGCTACAGGCTAATAAGCAAGTGTGAACAAGCCATAAGGAGTTGTCAAGGTCATGAACGCACTTCTTACCACCTGCTGTTTACTGAAGTCAGCCTCTTCTTGTGCGTATAAAGCTCATGTTTGCTTATTTTCTCCCTTGGAGGCATAGAGCAGACAGCTGTGCGCTACGATTCCTCTCCCATAACAGCTGCAATCGACGTTTGGCCACCCTGTCATCTTAGTGCAGCGCGCGGCTTTTTACCGCTTTGGCTGTAAAAAGCAAATTCTTACCCAAAGTGAGTTTCACAAAGTGGGCAAACCGTTTATGCCTTCACAAAGTAGTCAAATAATAGAGTCGGTCGAGGTAGAAGTTATTAACACACACTGATGTCCTCTAATTAAATCTATAGCAGCTACATGAGAAGATACAGATAGAGGAGAGGAAGCTGGGTTTGAAAATATGATTTCAGATAAGAGAGACTGAAAATGGCCTGCAAGAAATATCATGTTTTGCCACCTCAGCTGCAAAATAATCCCTCCACTCCTCCAGAATCGGACAGATTTGGGGCTTAAGAAGGACAAGTGGCCATATTTGTCATGCACCGCTGCTTTAAACTGTGCTAAAAGTGCCTTGCGGTGGTTAGGGCCTGACTATAAACTGCGTCTGGATGGTGACACAGAGGTTTCTGCTGGCTGCAGCTGATGCAGAGTGTTGAGTGCAATAAACTTGAGGTAGTTAACCGCCATCATACTCGGCGTGTGACCTTTACCGGACACTGTATCCCGAGGCTGGGGAGCCATCGCGAGTCAGGTTTGTGCTCCAACCACTAGATACAGGTCCACAGCTTTGCAGCTTAATTGGTGACGAAAGCCTTGTGAGTATGGCGTGAGGAAAAAAAAATGCAAAGTCAAATAAGGATATGTGAGAGGAAATGTGCACACATGAGAGAGCAAGACATGGCTGCAGGCGAGGTTATGGGTTTACAGTGTCCATCTTCATTCAGTGGGCAAACTCCCCAGTGAGTTTGTCACAGTGATTCTTAATTTGTGCTAAACAGGGGGGAGTCGGAGAGGTTACGCTGCAGTACCCTGTGAGCGCTGGTCTGCAGGAACCCTACGGGGGTCGCAGTAATTATCACTGCATTTGTAAATTCACTAGTCACGAGCCATTAATCACACAATAAGTCACCTTTTACCGCCTGGAATTCTCTTTTGTCGTTCAGCCCGAGGTTCACGTCGACAATTATGGCATGACTTAAGAGACAGACTTGACTGACTGGATCAAAGATTATGGAGTGTGAAAGGGCAGAGTTCCTTCTCCAGGAGTATGTGTCGAGTCAGTTAGGAAAGGTTTAGCCGACGCTGCGCACAAAAAGGTCGTACTGCAGTGCACAGTCACTCCGTCACTGCGATTGACTGCTCACCTGCATGGCACAAACACAAAGTCGTCTCGTTGAAGTATTATCTCACAGCAGAGCATCTGCACAGACACTAATCCCCAACAAAAGCCGTATAAACACTTGATACACATCACTGAGAAAATGTGAGCGTGAAAGCACCAATTTAGTTTAATGTTTTAATGTTTTTAAATCATAACGGGCAGTCTTCTATACTGACTGTATCGCACTGGTACGTTTTACTGCTTTATATAATTTATATCAACAATGCACAACAATTCTGGGCAGATACACACTTTGAAAATGTCAATTTACGGCAAAGCCTATACTGACACCAACATATTTTGTTTTGTTTGACTGGCACAACAAACTCTTCATTATAAGGACAACTGAAATGTTTTAAGTCTTTCTGCTCTTTGCACTTCCTCACTCTGTTTGAAATGCAAATTCCATCTTACAAATGTATTATTTATAACTTATACTTATAACTTGGATCGCAATCATTACAGATCTTATTGAACAACTTATTCCCTTTCAACGAATGTCACGTTCTTTGCTGATGACAACAACATGAATATCAACCAATACTGATGAACAGCCTCCAAATTCAAATTCATATTATTTTGTGGTCTATTAAAACTTTTTGGCACTAGGATCAGACGAGAAGACAAATCACAGACACAAACAAACGTCCTAATTTCATGAATTGCATGAAAGTGTCATTTGCACGGAAATAAATGGAATAAGAAGAGAAATAAAAGTCAAAGCGGCCCTTAATTGAGAACGGGCCATGGATAACGGAATGATGTTTTATCGGAGTTCCTCTGTGGCCTGATGTAAGCAAATTGAAATGCTGATCCTGGTAAATTAAATAAGTTTGCCCCCTCACAAACTTTACTTTAATTCTGATTAAAATCACAACAATTATTATGTTTTACTGTTGTATTGTCAGGTAACAACAAGCACACATATTTGCAGCAAGCTAACTCCAGCACAATTCCACATCCCCAATGCACATGTATCTCCATGCCTCCAATGTGAACCTGCACTTGTAAACACTACAGGCATCTTTGATTATACAGAGAGAGAACAATCATCTGTTCTCCTTCATTGCTCCAAAGCCAAAGCCAAGTCCTCTCACTCTTTCTTTCCCTCTGTAGATGGGTGTTCATGAACACATGCTTCTCAGGCTTCAAGCTAATCCTGTTTCTCACTGTCCCCAACTGTTCATCTCACACCGGACTCCAATCAGTTTATTCACTGACTGTTACCAGTTAACAGAGAAGGACAGAAGCCTCAGGGATCCTCATTAGAGGAGGAGGAGGCTTGTTATGTGGCAACATACAGTATGAAGGGGTGAATAGTGAAGTAGTTAACTCTTCTCTTTCCACAAAGTGGTATATTCAGACACAATCAACCAAGCACCGCATAAGACAATATGTTGCTAAGTTTCAATCAATCAATCTTTATTTGTATAGCCCACAATTTACAAAACATAGTTTGTCTCACTGGACTTCACAGGGTTGGTAAGTTTCAACTTTATTTGCTATTTTTTGTTTGTTGAAACGTGGCGCACAGCTGCGGCGCAGCTTTCATAAACACTGTCTTGTGTTTATACTTTGATTCAGTTCTAATTAGCAAATTTTCCTCTGTGTGAGATTTTGTTTTTGTTGCTGTTTTTAAGTTACATCAAGAGATACACTGTAAAAAAACCAAAAACTTAAAAGGCAAATAAATCAACAAATAAAATCAATGAAGAAGAAGAAGAAGAGATAAAGCTCTCTGTACAAAGTAATCTGGAATTCACATAGTAACATCTCTCTGGAATCTGCGCAAATCCACTATAAACTCAGAAGTATCGGGTCGTTTTGGGTTGATATGACATTTTTCAGTTTGAGCGTTGCTGAGGAAGCATTTTTCTTTGTTTTGCTCAAGGGCACTTTGACACATTGGCTGTTGCATTAGGATAAAAAATGCAAACTGCCAAACAACCAGCAAGGTGCTCTAAATCATGCATGAGTGATTTTATTGTACAGAATATAATACTCAGTCTTCAGCCACTATTATATTTGCAATATTTTAGCAATGCAACAATGACTAAATAATTATTTCTCAATCTTTTTAAAATAAGGTAAGCAGTAAATGTGTATGCAGAATTTTTAATGTCATTGGTAAGAGCTGTATGCTCCATACATGCTCCATGAAGGTTGCTGCTAAAATCAAAAGCCTATAATGTCACTATTCATTTATTAATATTCAAGAAATGCCTCAGCATTGCAAACACAAGCATAACTCACTGGAAGCTTGCTAATTAAGACCAACTTTCAATCACATTATTCCATTCTGAATGCCAAAGATCACATAATTCGAGGCTCCTCTCAAAGAGAAATCAGACATCAAATGGATACTCAAGATGTGGCATTCAAGCGGTTATAAAAGAAATTTAAATTATTCCCTCTGTAAAGCGTCTGAATGGGAATGGTTTTATTTTTCAGCATGACAATGATCCCAAGCTCATTGCCAATGCATTGAAATCATATTTTAAAAGGAAACACAGCTGATAAAACACCGACTTACACAGAGTCCAGACCTGAATATTAGAGGCCGTGTATGGGCAAAGAAAATGCACAAAAGGCAAAGTCTGAAAGAAGTCTGACATTAGATTTGCCAAGAAACACTTCAAGACAGTCACACAAAAAAAGAACGAGTTCAAGGCCAACAACAAAGCCAGAGGAGACTTTACACCGTATTGGTATTGTATTTAATGTATGTATGCTACTGTCCATTCAAAGGTAGGGAGTCAAGTTACCTCTCATGACCCTCATATAATAATCTGCAGTGTATCATGCAGTATATAATTATAATGTCTTCTACATACGCACACACACACACACAGATGCACAGAGCTTTCTGGAGCCTGCAGAGTGCTGACTCTGATTCTCTTCCTCTGCTCCCAGGTTTCTAATCAGAGAATTAGCTGCAGTCTTCCCTGCCAAAATCCACACAGTAATCCATCTCACTTTGTCCACACTGAGGCTCATGCCCTGCTAAAGCATTTGTCAGTATGTATGAAAGAAGGAGGGAGATAGAGAATAAGGGACAGGCAGGGAGAAGGAAATAAAAAGAGATCCTGGCTTGCGTTTCTGGTTTGGTGGCGGTTTTTATTGAAGCCTATTAAGTGCACAATGGCAATCTTTACATTTCTCCAGTGTTGTTTCCACAAAAGAACCGCGTTTATACATTCCGAATTCATTACAGCTCAGAAAAATCCTCGGCTTGGCTGCATCCTAGTTGTTATTACATGACTGAGAGCCACTGCTGTGCGTGTGCACGGTGTTATGGATGCTTTTGTCGAGCGCTGGGTCAGGCCAACTGTGCATTCAACGTCCGGCCCAGTCTCTCAGAGTGTGACTAATGAGGGAGGAGACGGACAACCATGGTGCATTCTAATCACCCACAAGGACGAGGAAAGATATGGAGGGAAAAAGGGAAAGAATGGGACTAAGATGAGACGGAGAGAACAAAGGGAGAGAAACCATATTTAAATAAAAACAAACACAAATAAAACAGTGAGAGAATCGTTGGCTCATTTCTTAAATCCTTGTCTCCAATCTGAATTTTCCAGCATTTGCAGCACACTTAAGCCCACATACAAGAACACTTGCACATGCTCATGAGACACTGAATACTCTCACGCAAAAACACATAGACACGGAGGACACAGAGGAAGCCTTATGCGGTTAGTGTTGGCAAGGCTCGAGCCAGCAGACGGAGAGGAATTGGCCCACCTACAGTATAGTTGCAATTCCCATGAGGCCTCCCGCTCATGACTGTTCATGCCTACAAACCTGGCGTGCTCCAGTTACTGAGCTGTGCAGTTATTGTAGACATTGCTGGAATTATCTGCGGAAACTTCAAAGCGAGAGAACAAGCCTGTGAATACTAATATTGAGCGATACAGAGAATTATAAGAGCATGCGGAGGAGATGCAGGAGTATTGGTTTGGAGAGACATAAAAGGAAAACATCCTCAATGTGTTTTCACTAATAATGTTAAGCCTGTGATATTCGGCGTGTTGAAGGCGCTCGCTGACGTCTGTGAGGAGATGCTGCGGCTGACTTCTGCATTGTGCTCGACGCTGTCATGTTTGTCTGGAACACATTCCTTTAATTGATGTCTCCAGATTTAGGGCAGTGGTGAAAACCTGTTTTTTAAAGAACCAGTGCGTAATATTTAGGAGGATGAATTGGCAGAAATTGATTACCTATAAATATGTTTGAAAATGTGTATGAACTGCTTGAAAATACAAATTGCTTGGATTTTATAGCCTTAGAATAAGGACGTATGTTTCGTTCTTTGAAGCAGCGGCTCACTAAACTAATGAAAAACATCTCCCCTTACATAAACCTGATGTCTAAACCTAAAAATGGTATGAAAAGGTCACTGTGGTTCTCTAATGCAGTTGGAAAAGGTAAAAGAGGAGTCTAACATTTCATATCACTAATTCTTACATACTGGGCCTTGAAAGCTTTGGTCTATACTTAAGTTTCCTTTTATCATATGTGGTGAAATTCATGTCCCAAAGACCATCACAAAGGTTGTCTGGAAAAATGCCAATGTCTGCAGTATCTCTATTCCTATTACAAACACAACTAATGAATTTAGACCACATGGTATGATTGGCTGTTGTACAATGCTTGTGCACCGTTGATGTCAAGACGATAGACACAAATTGGTGAGGAAGGCATGGGGAAACATCAGAGAAAGTGCAGCCGGAATTCTCACTTTAAACTCCCGGAACATAACTTCCAGTGTTTTGAGGCAGATGCTTTGACGAAAAGGGCAGGTGTGAGGTGGTGCCGAGATGTAATAGTTTGATGCATGTTTCTGCATGTCAAGGAGGAAATGAAAATGACTGGGCAGGCAGATGACGCTCTCGGGGGATCACATTTACCCATTTGAATTGATGTGAAAAGATGTCCCCATTGCAGATTTTTGGCAAAACTTTGGTGTGCTATTTTAATGAACCAGTTTAGAGTATATTTTGTATTTTGTTAGATGATTTTAAATGCTGATATATTCTGCTTCTTTTTGCCCATTTTTGACCAACATCTTAGAACGGATCCACACATACAATATACACAAACCCATTAGGTGTGTTTGTAGCAAGTTCTCCTTCCACAGGTCCCTCCCCTTCTTCCCAAGATAGTTCAGATTCTCTATCTTGGGCTGCTTGCTATGCATCATGTTGGCCCAAAATGACGATTGATTGCAGTGCCACTGCCTTTGTAATCCGCTTAGGATGGATTTTGCATCTAAATCACTTTATTATTTATGTTCCTAACTCTTGCCAATGCCATTTGGAGGCAGTATGATTGGTGATCCATCACACATTATCCTTCAGTGTGGTCATTAATATTGTAATGTGATGGACCTTCACCATGAAACTTCCAGGTGGAAGGGAACACAGATCTCTTCAGGGAGGGTCACGATACTCAGAACAGGAGTCAACAGAAGGGGGATTATCAGGTGTGCTGCTACGAGGCAGACACTCCAGAGGTGTTGTTAGTTTGCCCTCTCTTTGCTATTAACCTCTCTCTGCCATCCCTTTTCTCCTCTCTCTATACTCCTGGTTTGCACAGTAGCGCGTATCTTCATAGAACAAAAAAAAAAATTGGGTTGCTATTCTTTTATAGTCCTTTTCCATGTGGGCTTCAATCACCACCTGCCAATCACATGCCTCTGCTGCCCCCAGGCAGATACGCATACGCACACAGTGGCACATAAAGGATAAGAAACTAGGTTTATAGATGAGAAAGCTAAAAAAAAAACATGTATTGCAACTAATCCTACCACACACAAAACACTTGAGAGGATTAGGGATAGGTAGCGAAAACCTGTATTAAAATCAGAATCTCATCAAACACCACCACGATGAATATTTATGCTCATTGTAACTTTTCTTAAAAACAGTATGAAAAAGCTGCCAAAGTCTGGTTGCACATGACATTACTCTGTGCTGTTTACTCCAGCCATCATAGTGGATCAGTGCTTGTTATTTTTGCCTCACTTTATACTTATATAATATATATATACCTCAAAACACCAGGCTTGTACTGTACAGATTTGGACACTCAGCACTTATATACAATGGAGGCCTGGGGCATGCTAGGAAAGCTCAGGGCGAAATAAATGAAAAATAAAAGAAAACCTGTCACTCTTTGTCTCCATAGCAGTCCACTGAGTCCACTGAAGAGTCGGGCCACAGAGAAACAGCAGATACATCTCAGCGGGCGGAGCAGGAGCCCAGCTTTCGACGCATTTCAGATGCATAGATGCCAGCAATCATCGTGTCACTGTGTCACGAGGGATTCCCCCCAATCTGCTTTTAGCCAGAAGGAAGGGAAATACAGAGAACTGTGTTCCTCACTTGAGTTATGCCACAGCACAACAGCTGGCCTCAAATGGCTGCAACACTCGTGGTGATTTTTAGTGAAATTAAAACTGAAATTGTGAAGAGCGATTGTGATGCTGTGTCCCACTCATAATAAACATTTATTTAAAGCCGGATTTGAGTATGTGTTGCAATTTGAATGCTAAATGTAGTGATGTTACAGAATCAACCCAATTGCCAGGATCATATGCTAACGTGTAACGTTTTACAAACCACATAAATGAACTCACAATTGCTATTTACATGTTTACAGACAGATAGATATTTGAGGTTATAAAAAAACATTTCCTGCCTTTAAATGTCATCAGGTTTAGGCATAATATATATTATACATTATATTATAATCTACTCTATTTTGGAAAACATCATGGTTTTTGGTTGAAGCATTACTACTGATCTATCAACCTAAATAATTAACTATGATTTGCTAATGCAAGAATGATAAATTAAGGAAATTCATTATTTATGTCTTGCATTTTAAGGCTGATGATTTGGTCACTACATTATTTCAAATTGTTAACACTAATGGTTTACAGTAGCACCATGGACTGTTCACGTTAGCTCTGTAAGACTAAATATTGATAGCATCTGTTTTCAAGTGAGGTGTTTTCAAAATGGAAGAAACGTCTTCAGTCCTGGATGTGTCCGCATGATCTCCGGTTCATAGTCAGTGGGATAACAGAGCATCGTTTATCATATAGGAGGAGGAAATGACAGTGCGGTATGTGTTTCATCCACACAGACACACACACAAAGTGACAGTCTCATCTTCTGTGGTGGTGACAGGCTATGACCTCTGACCTTTGTGTATCACTGAGTGCAGAGATTAGTCATCACCAGCGCGTCTGAGCTGCTGAATTGGATCCGTGCAGTGGCGGCATGATGTGATTTTTCCACTGACCTCTTTTCTAGTGACCACTGCCAGCAGAGAAGCATGCTTTCTGAAATAAAAACATGATGTGCTCCTTCTATTGTCTTGATAAACAGTGGCAACGGATGTTCAAACGAGCAGCATATATGAATGCAAATCCCCCAGCGACACAGCAAAATTAGCTTACCTACAGATGTGATCTCCAGAATGAAATTGAGGTGCAATCAGCCTGCAGGTAATAGGGCTTTAATGAAATGTTTTTGAACAGAGACGCAGCTCCAGTACGGAGGTCATTCCTCAACTCCGAATCATTATGTGAGGCTGATTCATTTCTCAACCATGTTAACACAAAAAGCATCAGCTTGCGAGGATGACATCTTGGGTGTCCTTAATTGTCAGTTAGAAATGTATTAAAATGAGCCCAGAAGTGATGAAAACATTTTCAATTATATTTGCTTTCTCCGAGTCAAGCACACACACGTGAAGATAGTCAAATATGTGCAAAAGTCACAAATGAATCACTAAAACTATCATTATGGCTATGGTAGAGTGCACAGAGATCATTTCAGCTGTGTTAATAACTGATGATGTTTTTCTGCATATCCACTGATTACTGCATCCATAATGCCAAATATCAAACTATGAGATGCCTAAAGCACACAAAAAGCCATTAGCCACCATTAATCAGGCAAAGAGAGATCATCATCACTTGCTCTTGTTTATGTTTTGATGAAAAAGTGTTGAGTTAGGGACAAATAGTGTATATGGTTGAATTACTTTTCATATTTTCCATAAAATCACATGATAAAGTCTCTTTTAGTGGAAATGTCAGAACATTTCCACATAAACGTGCAAATACGTTTAAGTAAAGTAAATAAGTAAATACTTTTAGGATTCAGAATATAGTTAAGGATTTTCAATGTATCAGGTATTTACATACAGGTGACTGTGCTGGTTTACTGCTGCGTTTAATCTGTGATTTTTTTTGGGTAGTTTAAAACATCACAAAACAACACTACTGCACTTATTGCCATATTTTGCTGCTCATGCATGTCATGTACCAACAACACAAAAAATCACCAACTACCCCTTTATGGTTCCACAGTCATACTAGATCAACAACAACGATGCCTTCTTTCCACTGAAACATTCTTTGTGTTGAAACTCAGGTGAGTTTTGATCCACTCATCTTATTCAAGTCACTAAATTTGCAGCCAGTGTTCATCTATTATAAATAAGGCTGAGCCTATAAGCTGCTATTTAGAAAGCAATGATGTGCTGGAAACATGTTTCCCGTAGATCATTGCTTACTAAGTAGGATAGTGATAGTCCGGGGTGGGGGGGGGGGGGGGGGGGGAGTGGGGGATAGTGGTATCACAACTAAGTGAACATGTCAGGAGTCAAATTGTTATTCTAGGCACAGCGGGGCTTTCTCGGCATCACATCATGACTAGACTTAAAGTTTGTGAGGGAGCAGTGCATGGAACTCTAAAATGCTTTGCAGAAACTGGACCAGTTGTATCCAAAGCACGATTAGGTGAAAGAAAAGTGATCACGCCATCAGCAGATCATTAATCAAGCTTAGGTCCCTCAAAGATAAAAAAAAAAAAAAAAGTAGCTTCATCGCTGATACTTAAAGCTGCAGTATGTAACTTGTTCGTGTGTTTTTCTCTTTGTAATAATTCTGCCTCTGTTAGGTCTTTGTGAACATCAACAATGTCACATTATTTGTATGCTGCATCCGTCATAAGTCTCTGTCAAACAGTACTATCAGAGCTGACTGAGGGGGCGTTTGTGTGTGTATACAGAAGCAGTGCAAGCATTTATCCCTTTTACTGATTTTTGTAAAATTCACTTCTGAATCTTTCATAGGCACGGATGTGTCACATTCCAACCTGTTTACAGCCGCCTCACATTACTAGCCCAGTGTCTGTTGCCTCTGTCTGTCTCGGCATAAAACAAATCACTTCCTGTGTGCACGAAAAAGAAAAAAAATGATTGAACCACCGTGTTTAAAATACGGTTTATGTAAAATTCAGCAACGCGAATGGTGAATGGGGACCAAAGCAGGTTAGCATCAGTGTTTGTACAGAATATTATCGTAAACGCACCAGTGTCAAACCACCTGTTCCTTTAAAGAAGGAGACGTGTGACATTCTCACCATGCTGATCACAGTTTAACAACATGATATACACTAACAGAGCATGTTTAGCTACAGTCCAAACATCACACACTCCAGTTTTTGCTTAATAAATAATACACAACTCAGAAGAACTATAAAGAGAATCACGTCCCTTCACTATGGTCTTTGAGAATGAGCGCTAGTTTCTGCAGTGCAGACAGTGTTTGAGATTTATGGCAGCAACTGAAGGGTGTGTGCGTAAGGAGTCGAACGATACTGCAGTGTGTGAAATTGAGAGCGAAACTTGGTGGTGGGAAAGTCTGAGGGTGTTTTGCCAACTCTGGAGTCAGACACCTCCACAAAAATTAACTACCAAGTAGAAGTAAAGCCCCATTCTTCAGGGACGTGCTATTGGAAATGTACTTCATGAATGATACTGCAGTGAGTCTGTGGAGAGTGGAACTTGGCGGTTGTGCTAACGTTGTTGCCTCACTGCAAGAAGGTTATCGTGTGGATTCTCCCCATTTGTGCTTGGGGCTTCCTCCCACAGTCCAAACACATGCAGTTTGGGGACTAGGTTAATTGGACACTGAATAGAGTGTAGGTGTGAATGTGAGAGTGAATGGTTGTTAGTCTCTGTATGGTTGCCCTGTGATGAACTGGCGACCTGTCCATGGTGTGCCCTGCCTTTCACCCTATGACAGCTGGGATTGGCTCCAGCTACCACAGTGACAAAGCAGTAGAAAATGGATGAAAGGGTTCACATTACAGCTGGATAATGGCAACAAACACACATTTAAACCTTACAAGAAAGACCAAAAACAGCAAAGGCACAGCACAACAAAAATGTTGTGCCATTGCTTAATCTACCAATTAACGATATCCATCTAAAACAGTCTAAAACAGAAAATTAAACCCATCCACAGGTCACATGATCACCTAAAGTACAGTCCACATGCACACGTTGGTCAACATTTTCACCACACCAATGATCACATGTCACAACGATCTTTCAAAGTGACAAATTAGAGCCTCACTTTATTTGAGGGGCCAAAAACAAGATGAATTCATGAAGAGCCTTACTTTGCATTAATTGATGTCATGTGCCATCATGAAGTCAGGCATGAAATACATGTGAATTACTGATAGTTCATCAGGTAATTCATGCATTAATTCATGATTTTTTATATAATCTCATCCTAAAGTGTTACCACATCTCCCGTATTTATGTAAGGTAGCACATTTGATGAAATTATGTGTCAAACAAGGGCCAGTTTTTATGTGAAATGTCATTAAAATCAACAGATATTATACAATATATCTAACCTAATGTTGAATCCTCCATTTTACCTTCCAAATCCCTGCTTAGGAATCTGGAAATGTCAGCACCTGGATGCCAAATATCAGCACTATAAACATACTTCATTATTTATGATAACATCCCATCCAGTTCCTAAGCTATTCTCCCTCACTCCCCAATCTCCACTCTGTAGTTTGACCCCATGTTCCCTGACTGAAACGCTGCACCACCACTTCAGTGTCTATCGGTAGGCTCTGACTTATTGATAGGTGAAAGAACCATCAACTCTGCCTTCAACATTTGCATAACAATCCGCTGTGTTTCCTCATTCAAATGTTGTTTTCTATGTCACTCTGTAAGTAGCACTCCTCCTCTCACTCCCACATTCCCTGGTTGAAAACACTGCACACGTTCCACTCTGTTGAGTCAACGGTCCCGCAGGGGGGGAAATTATTAGTGTCTGTCCCAATCCTTGTGGGAAGTGACGGGGTCAAAGCAAAGATGCAAGAAATTAAATACAGGCCTTAAATCATTGATTCCATGTCGCCTCTGGAGGGGGGAGGTTATTATTGTCACTCCCCAATGGTGATTATGCAAAGCCAGACTCCCATGTTCTCTAATTTAAGACATCAAACATTATTCAGTCTGTTGCACCTTCACCCCAGTGTCCACTTGTGGGCTCCAAGTGTATGTTCCCTTAGGAAGGGAGTTTTTATCACCAGTGCCAAATTTCCGCTCTGCTGAGCTTGATTTATCCTCATGGAAAGTGAAAAGGTCAGAGCCTCCATGCCAAATATCAAACTCGTAAATATTCCACATTCACATAATACAATTCCAGTTCCTGACCATACTGCATATGTGCCCTTAGGGGGGTTGTTATCATCATTTGCAAGTCACTGTGGTGCAAAGTTTAACCTGTACAGTCCCAGATTGAAACACTTTGACTTTGGTCCCTTCCATCTTTCAATTGATCAGAATGATGAAATAAAAAACGATTTTCGAGCTGTACAAAGTTGTACAAAGTAAGTTTCACTACAAACATGCATGGCTACGGTAGAAGATGAATAGGCTTGCACTGAAAATGACACATGGTTCTGCATTGCTGCCAAAAATGAGTTCCAACGGAGAAGAAACTAACATTCACCCAAGTCCTGTGTTCTCATCAATGCTAATCAGAGCTGAAGCAAATGGCTCAGGAGTGAATGCCAATTGAACACATTCCCACTGGTCAAAAAAACATAAATACTGGGTATGCAAAATGTGATGTTTCTAAATATCCACCTCACTGCACTGCTTTCTTTGATGAGCCATCTTATCTATTGTGACTACATTCTGTGATATTTGTACTCCACAACACGAACCAGTTCAATCAGCAAACAATGTGGATGCATAATTATCGAGCCACATAATTTCAAAGTATGTTTTGAAAGCAGTTGTATTGAGGAACATGCTCTACCGTGTCTTTGTAATTCATCCCATCAAGACCAAGGCCAAAGACAATGTCCTTTGCAGGCAGGACTGATTCTGCATTCAAACTTTAAAATGTGGCTTCAGGGTTTTGAGTCCGATCCTGAGTAAACTTTTTTTCAAAATTTCCTCAAATTTTCTACAAAGGTACCATGTGAAGCACATCTTTCATTCTCACAGATTTTTTTTTTGCCTCCAGGCTACGAGCAAAGCAAAGATGAACAGGCAGAAAAAAACATTTCACAGCCACAAACACAAAGTGCACGCACACTAAAGGAATCAGTGTCTGCGCAGGAAACAGTAGCAGCATCCAGTGCCGCTTGGCTAATTCTGCTCTACTCTAAGTAACGTGTCACAAGAACTTTGACATACTTTCTGCAAGTTGCTGCCTGGTAAATGTTAACATCAAACTGTGCTTAAATTTGCCAGTGGATCAGAAACAGATCCTACAGGGATTTTCTCCGAAACATCGTGACAACAAACACAGACACTTCAGCGTTTTTGGAGCCAAGGGATTTTCAAAACTAAAAGTCTCAAAGTTGCTCAAGGCATTTTGTGCTCCCGAGAGAGACAATACATTCCTTCAGCAAAGACAAGGCTTTAATGAAACATTCTCGATTCAATTTCAAGGGGAAAGTTTTTTGTGGGCTGCCACATACTGTATCTTACTTGCACTTCATGGTTTCCTAATGGCATTTCAAATGAAAGCAAAACACAACTTTTTCATGAAAAAAGGGGGGAAAAAGTAAGAAGACTCACCAAGGGGCTGTCCAGCGATGATGCGGGCATTTTCTCCTAACACAGCCGCCCGGGCATTCCTCTCATTCACGTACTGCACGAAGGCGTAGCCCTTGTGTACGGAGCAACCCACAATTTTGCCGTACTTGGCAAAGATGACCTCTATGTCAGTCTTCTTGACAATGGCTGTGTTGAGGTTGCCAATAAAGACTCTGGAGTTGAGGGAACGCGGGTCATTCTTGTTGGTCACGTTGCTCGTCTGGATTTTACCAGTCATTCTCCACCAGTTGCCCTCCTGGGACACACAGATGAGGGGGACAGGACTTTAGATGCCAACTCCAAGTAATTCTGCCTCTAAAGGAAACACTGCAGAACCTGAAAGTGTTACTTCAGTTGGTACAAGATATTATAAAATACATTAACACAAAGTAAGATACACGAATGCGCCATAAAATAATCAATTCTTATTCATAGTGAAATGGTATTTAATTTATCTGCTCCCAGCCTCACCGCACGCCAAACCAATGGCTCACTATCTTAGCTGTTACTGCATAATGGGTTTTAGCTCTTCAGATCTGTTGTAAGTCTTTGGCTAAATCCATACTATTACATTTTCATTTAAAAACAAATACATTATGCTCTGGACACACCTGCTGTCCACATTACCCCGTTGCACTTCGGGCTTTAAACTGTGGAGCTGCATTTTAATATAAATGAGACTTTTAAAAAGGTTGACATCATTACTCACATTCACCTCTTGATTGGTTCTTATCAGCTGTGAATGAAAAGCCCCGTTAAAACTTACTTTCACCTCGTCGCCAGTGTAACAAAATAAAAATAAACAATATTGACTTTTCAACACTGTTGTTGTTTTTTTTTTAACTAAAAACACAATTTCCAAATAAAAACAGAGTAGTGTTGATAATTATATTTGAGTAACTGAGCTTGTAAGTCTGTTGTAATGTTTTTTTTAAACTAACTCAACAAGTGTGGTAGCAAATTAGCTCGTTAGGTGGCAATAATGCAGGCGACAGGAAGTAACATCTGCTACTACATGATTTTTAGCATGCTAGTTCCCGTGTTCCTGTCTAAAATGTCATTCTAGTCTAAACAACTATTTTGTTACACCATGTGCTAACAGGTTAGCCACCCTGTCGTGAACAAAGCCTGGGAGCCTGTGATTGCCTAAAGAGAAAGGAGAAGTATGCTGAAGTACCTTGCTGAGCTTGGTTGCTAATTAGCATTAGTTGGCAAGGTGGGCTCCAGGAACTAACAGCTGCTACTGTATGTTTTTTTTAGCATGCTAGTTCCTGTAACATAAAGTGTATATCATGTATTTTCAGACAAAACAACTATTTTATGCTTTGTATAAGTACAGTGCAAATGAAATACTGGCTAGCCGGTTTAGCCAGCTTGCGGTCAATAAAACCTGGGAGGGTGTCATTACCTAAATAGCGGGATCAAGAATGACGGCTCCTTTATTATGAAAACTGACACCATAAAATAAAATTGCCCTTCGTAGAAATGCCATTATGAAATAAAAACTGGCATTTCAAAAGGGCTAATCCAAAAATTATAAAATGAAATCATAAAAGTGATAAAATACCATTTCACATGAATAAAATATTATGTCCTATAATCTAATATTCATATTATTCCACCATAGTTGATTAGACATTTATATCAACCACAAACACTTAAGGGCGCCTTAAACACATTATTAAGATCAATCATTTTCTTATGGAAATACACTTTTTGTGTTCACTTTATCAAACTCTTTTAACGTCACTGATCATGCAGTCAACACTTTACTTTTAATCCACATTTTCTGCATGGCTGGAATTCTACCAATGGAAGGCTGAGTGAAAGAATTATACTGAGCGACAATATGTGACAGTCACAACAGTTTTCTCTGCTTTGTGCGAGAGCTTTGTTATCTCAATACCCATATTGTTGCATCCCTGCTGCTTTGTGTGCCATTTCATGGATTGCAGAATGTGTGGTTCACAGTTTCAGTCAGACTTTATCGTTTGGTCAGTTATTGCTGCTTATTGGCCTTTGTGGGACTCTGGTGCAATTATTATTTAAGAGACCGTCCTTTATAGCCTGTGTGTCAGTTTTCATAAAAGATGATTGGCTGCAATTTGGAGGAAAGTATAAACCCAAGGAAAGGATGCACTATTAAACAACTCAAATATGTCATAAATAGGTAGGAAGGTTTTCTTTGCCTTTCTTTGTTGATTTTGTCTTAAGTGAAAGCAAATTATTTAATTTTACACCCGTAGAAATCCAGGTTTACATTACTGTTTATAATCCTGAAATGGATTACACTTATTGTGCTAAAAGCTGTCATATATTGTGAAGAAAACAGTGAATATTCAATGTTTGCTTCCTTTGAGTCCCCGTCCCTGACACATGGTGATAACAACTGCTTTGAGACGAAGAACCTGAATAATGGATCCAATCCTCGGTAAATAGGATTAGTAACCAAGGTAACACTGATGTCAGAATATTGTGTGTACACAAACACATATTCACACACACACACACACACACACACACACACACACACACACACACACACACACACACACACACACACACACACACACACACACACACACACACACACACACACATTTTCACAGTGAACGCCCCTCGCCCAATCCAACTTAATTTTTCATTGCAAGAGGCTGGTGCTACTGTGTGGCCTTAGTATCTTCATAATTACACGATACAGTTTTTTTCTGTGAAGTGCTATATTATAATGGGCTCGTTCAGCTAATTACAGCGTGGCATGAGATTACGTCTAAAATGCAGTGAGAGGGTGTGATTCACAAGGCGAGCGAGGGTCTACATTTCACTGTAAAGTTGCTTGTTCTGTACCTACAGTAGAAAAAGCAGGAAACAGACCAGTCATCCGTAAATACGACAGCAGCTCTTTCATTTACAGGGGCAGAGAGACGCTGTCAGGCAGCCATTATACCTGAGACTGTGATCATGCAAGACGTTCGGCTGCTCATCCATGGATAAACACATTATTCCATGTGGCGGCATCTGCTTTTTAGCATGACATCATTGTAGGTCTGCTGCTTTTCACTTTCTCCCGCAATTATTCAACACCCACTACAGGTGCATGGTGATTCATGACTCCTATGGGGTTCATTGTTTACAGTGCATCAGAGCACAGTGCGATGCTGTATGCACGTGGGTGTGTGTGTGGGAATTAACTGCTGCTCGCCATCTCTCAAGTGACCTTGACATTTATCAGCACCAGACAGTGAAAATTAATGTGGTGCTGGCACACACACACACTCACACAGACACACACAGACACGCACACACGTGTACACATACATGTGCTAACTAAAATGAGCTCCACAATAACCGCCTAATGTCGGTTTAAACCCACAATCTGACATCCGTCCAATATTGATGTGCGTGGACAGGTCAGTGGGAACATGACAAATCAGTGGAGAAGTGTTAGATTGCTTCTCTTGTCAGATTAATCTGAAGTGGGTAACGGCCACGGAGCCCTTTTACTGCTCCTACTGTTATATTTCATGTTGTCTTCTCGTTTATTTTCTTTAGACCAGGACACTAATTTATTCCATCAGTGGTTTTTCCTGCTGACCTTGCCTTTTAGTTTATTTACAGCCTCCATTTAGCATCCCATCCCGTGAGGTGATAGCGTCAGGAGGACAAACATGGGAAAACAACCCTAGAAGTGATGGTTCCCAGTGGTGTAATTTACACAATAATCGTTTAGTGGACTTTAGCGAAAGAAAAATTGAAACAGCCTCCTTCAAGCTTCTTTTAAAACAAAAATGAAGACTGAGGAGCTGATATTGAAAAACATGATCTTTAAAGAAAGTGATTACAGCTGCTATACTCAGCGACTTGTCAGAGAAGAGCAGAAGATGGTACAAGTCTTCATTTCCATTTTGGTGCCAGCGTGTTTGTGTCAGAAAAGGGTTTCATATTTTTCAAAAGGTGGGTGTCTCCTTTTTGAAATGAAACACTTAGCTTCTCTTCTTTTTTTGGGATAACCTGGCGTGTCTTTACCTTTAAAACAGCACTTAAAATAATCTCACACCAACAATAAAGAAATATGGATCAGTTCAACAAAGAAAACACAGGTTGTGTGGTTATCGGCACTGCTGTGTTTGGGTTGTACTGGTAAAGTGAAAATATAAGGGATTTACTGTGGAGCAGAAGTAGCCATATTACCGAGTCCTCTCTTGCTCTGTGATGCATTGTGCCTTTGTCGACAGCCTCTTAAAAGGTGGTTGTTTGGGTCTGGCCATCTGCCTGATTTATAGACATTTTCCACAGAGGGAGAGAACTCATTGAATTGATTCCTTTCGTAATTTCCCACCACTCCACCACTGTACATTTTTCTTCGCCATGCTTCAGCCACTCTGCTCTGATTGTTGCCAAGGCAGCTTGACGTGCTGAGGAACGGCTGGAGAAGCCGCGCACTCAAACAGAACACAGAAAGGTAGCCCGATACACCTTTTTTCACCGGTGTTTGCTGCCATGTACTGCAGAGGTGGAATAATTGCTTCATGGATTCCTTCCATTTTTATCGTGTCTCGAGATGTGTCTCCACGTCTGAGGAAGCAGTGGCAACAATCGAGGAGGAGAAAAAAAAAGAAGAAGAAAGATTCCCAGTGTTTGTGAATCAATGCCTCTATTTGCATCGTAGACTGCAGAGCACCCGGGCATGAATTGGTGCACTTTTGTGAATCATGTCCTCAGACTGAAGCTATTCTGCCTCACAAGGACAAACTGCAATCAGAATTTGTCAGATTTTTAAGGCTGAATAAGAGTTAATTTAATATTAACAGCAGAAAAAAAGCAAACCACAGAGCATTGATATATGCAATATAGTACTTTCCACTTCCTCTTGAAAAATGAGTATAGATTTCACGATACTGTAGATGGACAAACCTAATTTTGCCCACATTTTCAATCAGTTGCTGCCTTTCACCTTCATAAGTCAGGGCATTGCACATAGTCGGGCTACAATTCAACTCTGTGAGTAGTTTGCTGATGTTCCAACATGAGGTTCGATAAAGGAGAAGGAACAAATCTTATTTTGCCAGCCAAGGGTAAAGGCATAAAAGATGGAAGCAACAGTGGATGGAACATTTACACATTACTGCTATTTAATACTAGAATTTATCAGTACACAGTATTTATTCTGTGCGATGTTGAATCAGTTGAGGTCCTTTTCCACCGCTCACGGTACGAAGTATGAGGTATAAAAGGTGTGTGCTTTTACGACTCTGAAGACCCTGGAGCTCTAATGACCGACTCGCACTTCCACGGCTGAGGTGTGAGTCCAGAATCGAGTGGCGTCAAGCGTCGCTGAACTGCAATGTGGGTCATTCTTCTTTGTCCGTGTTGCATATGGCCAGTCGAAATTATCTTATGCAATTATATATGATCACAGGTGCCAGCAGCCAATCACATCTTAAACACCACAAAACACAAACAGAGCTCTTAGACAAGCAAGTTTGTCTAAGAGTCTCAAGCATTGTTTTACCTGCATTGTTTTTAAAGGGGAAAATTGCATGTCATTATCTTTATTGATGCACTTCTTCGTTAGGATCGTGTGACTTTTTGACCTCTGATCTCGTGCCTCAGGTAATGAATATCTATCTATCTATCTATCTATCTATCTATCTATCTATCTATCTATCTATCTAAAAGTTTTCATATTCACCCAATTTCCCAAGCTTTATCCCTAATATTTTCTTTAACTTGCTCTCACTGCTGCTCGACACTATACACTCCATTTTCCTCGTATTTGTGAGGATGCTTATTATGCCTTTGGAGAAAATCTACACCATATTTGCCTCATACATCTTTTCTGACTACAGCACCACAGCAGGGCCTTTTTCCTCGCAACGGCAGAAATCCACCTACAAACAGTAGCTCTGTGCCCTGCAGCTCGGAGCTCTGTTTTCAGAAAATGTATTGACTATTTAAAAGCGTGAAGCAATTAGCCGAAATGCAAATGAAGCCATTCCTCTATGGGCCCTCATTCACTTGCAGTGGGGAAATGGACAATATGCGGTGGAAGAAACTGCTGTGTTGCAGGAGCACAGCAAACATGAGATGATATATGACTGGAATTTGTTATGTCCGGGGGATGGGGGGGTATATGAAGTCGGCTGTTTGTGATGGACAGGGAAACACTTCAACTGCAATGACGAGATTTCATTTCTTTCTCGGGCAGTATGCAACGGCACAGAGTTGAAACTAATCTGGTCAAACACAGCGAGCTGTCGAGTGCAGAATAGATCAATCTCTGTCTGCTCTTAATCCAATTTGATTTTTGGTAAGGATAGCACTGGGGTGTTTTATGATGTAAAACCCACTTGGCACGATTGTTTTGAAAGCTTCCTCTCCATGATGGAACACAGCACCGCAGGATATTTAAAAGCTTTCTCTAACATGCAGCACAGAGAGACGTATACCCATCGTCTCCAAGCGGGGGGGGGGGGCAGACAAATTGCATCTGTTTCTGATTTACCGAATGCAATCAGAGTGTTTATGAGCATGTCAGGAAAAAAAAAAATCTCTTTTCAGGATAAAACCCAACATAAATGCACCTCGGCAATGGTGGAAACATTTTTGAAATCTGTCACTTTGGTACAAGCAGCAGAACATTACTTAAAACACACTCAAGGTCAAGTGGCACTGAGCCTAATTACTTTGTTGCCATGGTGATCCATCATGTTTTATGTACTAAGCAGATGTTTTATATGCAAAGTATTTTTTCCCCCAAAAACTTGAAATGAAAAAAAATAGGAGTGGAAAGCGTATTTACTCTCCAAGGATTAAAATGTAAATTAACATTTAAACGTTCATGTTTCCATGTTATGTTTTCAGTCACATGCACCTGCATTTCTGTCTGTTAACGGAATGATTCAAAGCCTACATTGAACTGGTTTACACAGACATTTGTGTATGGGTGGGGCCTGGAATGGGACATTTTTGTCTCAGAAAGTGTGGAAAATTTAAGCCAATTTACCTACAGGCTCAGTATATTAACTAATTTTGTAGCATACATGAGGTTTTTAAGATTTGTTGCCTGTCACATCCAGAGATAACACTGGTGGGAGCAGTAATAGTGAACCAAAACAGTAAAGTTGCACATCATAAACCAAACCTATGACCTGGAAGATGCCATAAAGATGGGTTTCGTCACCATGGGCACATTCTTTCATTAAATCTCACATAAAGAAGAGCCAGCAGCAGAAAAAAAAAACCATGACATGATGTAACTGAAACCAAGAAGGCGTGTTCATGTAGAAGTATAGGAAAGTAATGCTGTAACACGGCCACTGGTTCTGCTCTCTATATTAAGTCTAAATGTGTCACCATTAGTTGCGCAGCTGCAGCTGGGACACATTTTTAATGGTGTCAAATTAGCGTTTGTTAACATTTACTCTGCAGGGGAGTGTAAAAAAAACAAAACAAAAAAAACGTCCATATCCTGCATTAGAAACACCTTCAAAAGTAATGAAAACACCAACTGCTGCTCACGATTCCGTATGTACAGCGGCCGTGTCTGCAAACAGCGCCGCGTGTTGTCAGAGTCGAGCGGACATTTCGTTTAATCTTGTTCTCGGCTCGTCACAATTATTAGTTTGCAGAGGGATATTTCTTATTTATGGGCATCTCTGCAAGCCACGCTGTGCTCAATAGTCTGTATTGTAAAAGGATGACAAGCAATTTTTTGGCTTCACAGGCTTGGCAGCAGCTCAGTGGAATATAAATGACCTCAAAAATTCACAGGTTTCGTTTATGGAATTACTATGCAGAAAATAATGTCGTCAAAATAAGCTTTTTTCACCTCCCCCTCCTCCAATCTTATGCTCTTGGTGTGGGGTATGCATATAAATTCAATGTCTTCTGCTTTTGTGGCAAGTTTCAGGAGTTTGTGAGGGAGAGTTTGGCACCATTTTTCTCCTCTGTTGGTGCTGCACAGAAGCTCAAGTTGACCATCTGTAGCCTTGAAATGACCTGTGTGCCAGGAGAGACCTCGTCCTGCAGCAGTTGCCTTTGCCCGTATGACACTGTTTTATGGCAGCATGCTTGTCCATCACCCACCTCAGGTTTGAATCCGTCCGTGTAGGTGGTGTGACATGGACATGGAGGGGAGGCGCTCTATCTGCTGCGAGGAGCAGGCGCTCTCGACCATATGTTCACACCGCAGGCAACACAATCAATCACGTCAGCAGAAATTCATTGATTTCAAATTGTGGAAACCAGCCAGGGAAACTCAGCCTACACTCACGTGGATGCGGCCAAGAAAATTTGGCCAATGCTCTGTTTTTTGTGGCTGTCGGGCTTCAACGGGCAGGTTTTCCTGGTTTGCTGTTTCCAATGTCACTTTCATTTTCATTCCTAATCAGTTTGTATGCCAAGTGCAAAATGGATGAGAACTTAATTCGGGTCTTTCATCGTTGCCCACATGAAATAAACATCTCAGAACCGGTGGAATATAAACGTCCAGTGTGTAATATTTAGAAGGGGTTTATTGGCAGAAATTGAATGCACTATACCCACAAGTATGTTTGTACAATTGTATGAGTGATTTGAACTAACAATTCTTGGGTTTCTGTTGCGTTTACATGTAGTTTAGGCAAGGCTGCCATCTTGCGTCAACATTACTCTACCGCATCCCAAATGGATGTGTGTTTCATATTTCAAGAATACATAATTTGGAGAATGGAGGGAGGTAGTGCTATTTTGGATCTTTTACTTTCTGTCAACTGCTCTTCATGGTTAATAGCTATATAATGACCAGGGATAAAGAAATTAGCATGCTTACCCACATCTTGTGTTCCCACCAATGCCGATCTGAGTCTAAGTCGATAAAAACCCACATGCATTGGCGAGGCATTTGACCGATTGGCCAATTAAACACAATCCCATAAGTCATGCACAAGAAAAAAGAAGAAAGCAACTTGGGTTTGAACAAGTTTTCTTGACCCAGGAAGTATTACCCACTGGACCTTTACATCCTTTTGTACCACCAGTCTATTTCAAACCATCTATCAATCAAGTACTATGTCAAAAAAGTAACATGGGAGCATGACTATAGGGAAGCATTGTCTTCATTCTCATTCTAGTGATACTCACACAGAAAGGGATGCCAATAATTGCAAACTTCATTGACAAGTCTGTGTAAAGGGACCTGTAGGGTATAGTGTACATAGTGTGCATCAGTTTGAATCCTCTCCCATTAGACTTTGATGATCTGAATCTCCACCACGCTATGTTTATACCCGTGACTCCTCACTCTGCTCATTTGCTGGATGAACGTTCAAACGTATTTATGTGTAATGCAATGACATAGTACGGGGAGGAAAAGAAAAAAAATAGCATCAGAAACTTCAAAGGATCCGCAACAATTCAATAGCTTCTTTATGGTTCGGTGACTAATCTTCAAAGACATGCCAAGGATTGAACCGATAGTGCCGCTGTGTATTGCTGGTGCAAACATCCTTGTCAGTGTCACTGAGGTGTGAGGTGCAGAGAAAGCAAGAGGAGATAAAACGAAAAAAAAGCTAATTGAGACAAAGTCTGTCCCTCGCCTGTGTGGAGCACAGAAACTCAGGCTGAAGATATTTGGTAATTACACCTGCCACAGAACCAATCAGTCAAACGGATACCATTAGATGTTGAAGCAAAACATTAGGGTACAGCACTCTTTGGAGAAACATGGACTTCATAAAAGTACATTTTCTGGAGCTTTTTCTCCCTCCTGCAACTGTCAAGTTATTAATTTCCTACCAGTTCACAATGGATGTATCCTTTGACCCACAGTTGCTGAAATCATTTTTTGATCTGTCTTTCTTATCTCTTGAAGATCAGTGGTACAGACAGTAAGAAGCCAAAAAAATCTCTGTTAAAGCTTGGGTATATATTTTGGGTGCTATTGGTCAATAATTCCACAGTAACCGTTTTAGCATCAAGTAATTGTTGAAAGAGATTTCTGTAACTTTTGGAATACTATTTTTTTTTATGCTCGGGGATATATATGGCCTGAAAGTTGACTATTCCAGCATCGGTAACTGCCTTCACTGCAGAGAATATAAGAGTAGGATCAGGTTATCGGTCATGTGAGGTTGAAATTGCCTGTATGAAGAATGCTTCTGTCCATGCTCATCTAGTGGGAAGAGCTCAGGACATTGAACCTAAAATGTTAGTATTGAGCCACCAGGGGATGAAACTCAGCAATCGAATATTTTACTAGTGATCCTGCAGCTTTAAGGCCTGTTCCCTCTGGTTGTGCACTGGTGCGCCGAAGCAATAAATTAAAAGTAGGCAGAGATAATAAACACTTTGCAGAGCACAAGTTCAGAAGTTTGAGCACATTACACTGTGTTGAATCTTTGTAAATTTATTGGCAGGTTTTCATAAAAAAAAAAAAAAAAAATCAATGAACATTTTCCCCCATTCCTTTAGTTTTTATGGATCTGAGAAATAGACGATGTGCATGCGTGAAAGCAAATATATTTGTTTTAGCCTGAGCGGATTCAAGATAAAAGCAGAGGAGCTCAATTCGATTGATTTCCCTCAATTCAAAATGCGCATATAGAAATAGCCTCCTGTAGAAAAGAGCCTCAAATTTAGGACCCCGCTAACTTTCCCTTTGATTTAAGTTTTGAATAAATAAACAGTGAATCATAAATACGCTCGTGTTTCGACCCAGTGATATATGAATGCAAATGACTATGAGCAGAAGAAAGCATGGATGTAAACCTATAAAATAATCTCATGAACTATGCGTTTATCAGAGGTGGATTGATGATTTTGTAGCACTTTACATGAGAGGACAACAACAATATATTGACAGTTTGTTAATAATTCAGAATATCATGTAAAGACCATCTTGTCTCTCATGTTATTTCTAATACAATCCCCTGCTTGGTAATAACAATTGTAGTGTGATAAGGGGATAACAACCATATTATAATGTTGAAATTAATCTTTCCTTATGTCTCACACAATTATTTTCCCGTTGTTATTACCAAACTGTTACTTGGTGAAAATAAGATGGTGTTACCATAATATTACTTCCCTTTTACAGAGTTACTACACAATTACCGTGTTGTTCATCATTGTGTTAATACGTGTTGGCCAATTCAGAATTGTAGTTAAAGCTGACGGATGATGACACATGTGGAGATCCACTCATGGTGCACAACTCTTAACAAAGTGGCTCCAAACCCAAAACTGCGCTGTAAAATCTGCACTAACAAACTACCAGAACAACGATAATCACCTGCCCTCCCACAGAGTCCATGTAAGGTCGCCATGGAAACCATTTGCTGTTTCACTTCATCCAGGCATCATATGAGATGTGGTCACTTCGCTGTAGTTTGCCGATTTTTTTATTTTTATTTTTTTAAATAGAGTCATCAGAAATATACTTTCAAAGGGCAAAAAGATTGGCTACTGGGTTTTTGCTACACTGTTATTACTAAGAATATGACACGGCTAATACTCTGACTAATGCGTGTTCATACACAAATATAACCTAAAAGAGATATAAAAAATAACTGACGAAAAAAAATAAATCCCATGTCTGAAATATGGGGAGTGAATGTTCAGCAGCTCCATTTAATTGGCTGGCTGCATATATGTTGTCTCCATTAAAAATGGCTCCCATCCTCTTGCGTCTGTAAATAGACACCTCATCACGCCCCCTCATTTCATTCCCCTTTAATTGCACAGCGTTTGTAGCATAACAGTAAAATAGAATTAAAACAGTCTCAATATTTGCCTTCAGCCGCCCGCTTTAAGGAGTTGGTTTGACGCCTAAATAATTCAGGATTAAGACGATGAGCCACGGAGACAATGAGATTAGCCTGATGAAGGGGCTGATACCTCGTTTATACGTTTCCTTTTTTGTCTGCAACAAATTGGCTGTGCAATTGCAGCAGGTAGTAATTGCCGCTAATTCCGCCCATTGCAAACCACAGCTCACTTACTGCAGCCGGTGAATGTGAGTCACAGCTGCAGATTTTTAAAAGGTAGTCGAAAAGCCCAGGCGAAGTCTCGAGGGCCTCCCGGAGCAATGAAGCCTTCAGCGTGCTTCATGAAGTGTAGCTCTTATTTTTTCTCTTCATGCCCTGACATATTTCTATTTATCAGGTCTGTACTGACGTTCACCGTGAGAGCCGCAGACCTCAGTAAAGTAGATCAGAGTTTGTCAGAGAGGTCTGTCAAAAAGAGGCAGGCGTATTCAAAATAATACACAGAGAAACACGAGAGCACGCTCAAATGTGGCTACTTGATATGTGCCGACAGAGGAACATCTGCACACATGCAAAAACGTGTTTTAATATCTAAGTGAGGACACATCATAGACATAAAGCATTCCCTAAACCCTTTCCCAAACTTTAACACATAAGCCTCAAAATCCGCCTGAACTTTTTTTTTTGCTTATTTTAACCATAAAAGGGCCAGAGAGTTCCCTCCACAGTAAAGTCCCCTCAATGAGGGAAGTGCAAGGGAAGATTTTCCCCTAAGAAACGTGTCTGATTTCACCCCAGTCCAGTAGATGGCGGTGATACACATTGCCTGTGAACTGCAATACCACCACTGCAGAAGAAGTACTATTTTTCATTCACGTTTAAAAAATGCCAGTTCCAACGGAGCTCCTGCCTGTTGTGTGGGATATGTTGATTTATCTGCGTTTGATGAAACAACGGAGAAGAAATATGCGAAAGAGAAGTCGCGTTCGCCGTACGCTCGCAATAGTCGGGATGTTTCAGGACAAGCACGAAACATCCACGTGTGTGTCCACACCAGGGACACACACCCCGGTCACGGGCAGACTCTTGCAAAGCACTCGGCATATTGACGAACGTCATCAAATAACGACTTTCAAACTATAACTTAACAGTCCATTGCATATACATCTAACTCAACACATTCCAACACAATTCAGATTTTTAACAGGCGTATTTTGTAAATATATTGCATTTGCATATAGTTGTTTGCACCGGTAGCGGGCAAGGGAGTATCCAATGAGTATCCAGAGCTGGCTTGCCGGAATGCGCAAAGTCTAGGGCAAGGGCTCAAATCTAGGGCTAGGGTTTGAATTGGGACAGGCCCCAAGTGCCTAACCCTAACCCTTACCTTTAAAGCCAGGTCTTTAAGGTTGTGGGGCCCAGACAAAAATGTCCTCACAAATATATAAATACAAGTACACACAAGCTCACACAAACGGATGAGTCTGCACAAACAGCATAAACATAAAGGCGATGGAGAACCTCACATGTTGGACTCATCACAACCCTTGAACGAGGAAGTTTTGACAGTTTGACAGCGCTGGCTTTTTTGTGTAGCAGGAGGAGGATTACGGAGTCTGTCTGCTGCCCCCGTCACGTCTTTTCTCCTCTTATGAGTAATGAAACACACGCACCGCGCAGCTTTATGCATAACCACTGCGCACATGCTGGAGAGACTTCTGTTGCGCGAGACAAGAAAAACAAACAATAAACAAAAATAGACATGAGAAGATAAAAGATGCCGAGTTCAGGAGAGCAGCGATCGTATTATCATTGCACTTGAAGTTGTTGTTGTTTTTCCTCCTTCAAAATAAGACAATAGTTACGAGGAAAAGATGATACTAACTCATTTGGAATGATTGTCACACAAATAAGGCTTGGAAGTTACTAGTTGTAAACATCATATCTGGGAATCTATTATATGTAGCTGAGCAAAGATTAGATTGTTTTTGAGAATAAAACGTCATATTTCTATTTGATAATCTGGAAGCTTGAAACAACTTGAATTTATTAAAGTTTAAAGATGTTATTACTTTTATTACTGCTATGTATTTTGTTGTATATGTAGACCACTGTGTTTCTAACTCATGATTTCTGATGGGAGTAAAAAAATGAAGGACATAGCGTGTAACTGGAAATCTGTCAATGTCAAAGCTTCACTGCAAAGGAGCTCCATCCTTGTTATTCTTATATGACAATAAATGCATTCTTCTTCTTCTATCGTTATCATCGTCATCATTATTATTATTATTATTAGATTTAAAAAATGATTTCAGGCATTTCTGAATGACTGTTATTGCACATCATCGCATGACATTGTTAGAGTGCCGTGCAAAAAAGCAGACCACATAATGACACAGTAGCCAGAGATGGATGCTTCCGTCCTCCCGAGGGTAATACATGGCACGGGTTATTTTGAGGGGGGAACGTGCCTTTAAAGGTTGACCGGCCACCTTTAAATAGGAAAAACACCATCTGTGCTGTTTTTCAGCTGAGCTAATGCTGTCGTCTCCTGGCATGACAACTATCTCTCTTCCTCCCTAAAAAAGGAAATGCATCGTCACGAGCTCAATGAAAATTACTTAAAGTGAAAGTATGTGGAGAGAAAACTTGGTCGTTGACCGCCGGGGGGGGGAAACAAGAGACACACACACGGAATCTTCTCCATGAGGATTAGGGGCTCAGAATCTGTCAAATGCTAAAATAACTTGAGGTGAAGTGAACCGCTAAACCTTTGATCCCTCCCCTCCTTGTCTCCGTCTCCCACTCACGCCTCATCACATCATCCATTTCCCTCACTTGTTTGTGGCTGTGAGTGACACCTCATACTAAGCCTCATACAATATCTGTCAGATTGCATTATTAATGCTGATAGAGCGCCGGATGAGTCGTCATGTGAGTTAACCGCCGTGGCAGAGGAGGGCGACTGTGGAGGAGGAAGAGTGCGGCAAGGTCACAAAATGATCAAAAAGAAATTGAGCGATGACAGACGGGGGGGCACTTTTGACTCACCACACAAATCTCCGGGAATTTAAAGCACATTGATAAACAGCTTTTTTTTTTTTTTAAATGGATGAGTGAATCATGCTAATTTTACAGCCCTGGTGGAGTAATAACAAGTATTACACAATAAGAAGCTTCCCTGGTGGATTCTTTGCCTTGATGTAGTGTTCTGTAATCCCATAATGGCCACAAAATAAATCACCTAAAAATCTAATTCCCGCTCATCACACGGTGTCATTTGTCTCGTTGTGAAGTTATGAATTCCCTTTAATAAAACTATAAACACTGTCACGCCGTCACTGTGAGCCGATTCCCCGCTTTGCCTCGCAGAGTCGAGCAGGATTAAGCCCGGGTTCCCTTCATCGCTAACCCAATAATATGTATGAACAGGGCTGCAGGCGGCTCAGTGTTTACTGCCTCACATCTCTCTGAGGGGAGAGAAGACAGGCTGATGTTTGCCTCTCCATCACCTCTGCTCCTCCTCATGTTAAATCATTATTGATGGCCTCGACATCATAAACCAACAGCACACAGTCTGACTCAACATGCAGAGCGCGTTGCTTCCAGTGGAAAAAAAAAGCACCGTTATTAAAAGGTGATGAGGTTTTGTTGTTGGAGGGTCTCGGCCAAATAAATGAATCAAGAGGGTGGTTAAATAATGGAACTCGGAGAAAAACACAACTCCGTCCATATATTAGCGGCACATTTGAGGGTCGGAGGCTGCAGCCAATTACAGCTTACATGAGATAGAAGGTAACGTACACCCTGGACAAGTCGGCAGTCTATTACGAGGCCTGAATGCAGAGATAAACAATCATTCGTGCTCACATTCACACCAATAAGTTTCCAGTTCACCTTACTCTCACCTCCATGTCTTTGAACTGCTGGAGGAAGCCAGAATACTGACAACCTGAGCAGTCACGTGGAGAACAAGAACACTCAGAGAGTGCAGACCTCCACCAAGGCTTAAACACCATTACCATCTTTCATAAGCATAAATCATCCTAATCTGTTCAGATGTCACAGAGATTCATGCATTTGAACTGGTTAAATGGGACTTCCCATTCCCATGTTAGATTTGCAGCCAAATCCGTAATCTGGATCAAATCTGGAAATTTGGCCTTATGGGATTTCTTGAAAATGTTATGATTTATTTGTGACGTCATCAGTGGGTAGATTCTGACCATAATTCGATTGTAACATACTTGGGTGATCACCTACCAATCCCAAAATAATTCACATTAATCTGTTAAAAACTGGAGACAGGAAGTTGCTATCAAACAGGACACATTTATCAAAACCTAACAAGACACACTCTAGAAAAGGGCTGGTGTCACCCTTAAAGGTGCATTATGTAATAAATCTAAAGCAACTGGCCATAAAATCCTCCTAATATGTCACAGAGACTAAGGAATAATGTTCATATAACAAGCTGAACTCACCAACAACAACAGTACAGACAAAATATTTGCATTTACATTTTTTTTTTGCAGACTGCAAATCACGGGTTGCCAGTTACATCAGAAAATGAAACCTAAAATACCTCGGTATTTTGAATTTGAATGTAGTAACCGTTTTTGGCCACATTCTTACATATGGCACCTTTAATATAATATAATTGTGTGAAAAATTGGTTCCACAGAGGTTGGTTAACAGCAGTAACGTTGTGATTTCAAAGCAGGCCTTCAAAGACCTCAGGGTAATCAAGTCAAAATTGTAATACAAATACAGTTATTAATACAAAATATTGTTTTCGAGCAACTTCAGCAAATTATTACAAACAACTATGCATTGTTGATTTGGGACTTGATTAGGTCGTTGTCAAGTAAACACCATGTCAATCACTCACAAATATTGTTCGAAAAACCAAACAATGCAGTCGCAAACTGCAGACAAGAGATTTTTTCTCACCCCCCCCCTCTGTTTTCTTCCTGAGACAACAACATGATGCTCTCTAATGACTGCTGACAGAGATGTGGAGCTGCACTTTGTTAAAACCTGATGTATGCCACATGGATACACCGAGCAACAACTGTGACTCTGTCAGCGCTGACTGTAAGTAAATGTGACTCCAGCTTACCTAAGACACACCGGCAGCGCTTTTTGTCAAGACAACAGTAGAAATGGGAGTGGGGAAGGGAGTACAACATGACTGGTACTTGGGGGAAATGCTTCACTGTGGTTAAACCTGGAAGGCACACAGCAACTGTGCCTCAGACAAGTGAGAAAAATGTCCCAAAAGAAGTGTATACTCTTGTTAATGGAGGCTTTTTTGACACTGCTGCCACCGGAGATAACATCCTAAGAAAAGCATACTGACCCAAAGATGAAAAAAAAATTGATACCAGAAGCAATTTAAATGTCTCTGTTTTGATTATGAAACAACTTAATGTAACATAGAAACAAAAAAAGAAGATTTAAGTGTTTCTGGAGTCACTCAATAATGATGCTTGTGAACCTTTTAATGACAAAAAATGCTTACACCGACATTATTCAGTATGCAGATGACAAGAAGACTACTCCTTAGTCCTAATAATGATTCAGCCTATTCACAGCAGTGTATTTGGGTGTTATACACAAGAGGTGAAGGAGAATAGGGTGAGAAATGATTTCACTTTCAGTGTGCTGTTAAGTGTATAATCCGGTTAGGATTCGAGGGGTAAAAATGTGAATACCAATGGGCTACACAGCAGTGTAGTGAGATTTTTCCTCACAATAAAAAGGTCCTTGGTTCAATCCTTTGTTGAACTGGAGTCTCTCTGTGTAGAGAATGTTAAGTTAAGCTCGCCTGGACATATACTATACAACTATAGTCTGGTTTTTTTTTAAGTTCTCCAGCATCATCTCCTCCTTTTTCACAGTACCTGCACATATAGGCAAAGATAGCTTCTGGAAACCATGGTGACCATGAAACGCTGGAAGGAAACTCTGGAGGCCACGCTGGTCAATGTTAGCTATCCTGTTCACACAAGTATTTGGATTACCTGCAAAATGGTCAAGCCATAATATTGTCCTTATCTGAGTCCAGATGTATCAATTCCCCAATTAGGGGTGCTGAGAGTGGTGTGCTGAGGGTGCTGCAGCAACCCCTACTGACAAGGGATAGAACACTCTCAAATCATAATTTGCTTGTCCGTTATTATATTATAACACATTTAAGTATGTTGTATTTTTACTCTCTACTATCCAACGTGGTGACATCAGCACGCGGTTCGGTACAGTATGGTACGGCTTCAACTGTTCAATTTTTTGGTATCCTTCCCTTGCGGTACCAGAGTAATGGTATGATACGGGTGGAGCTAGTTTCTTCAAGGTTTCAGCAAACAAAATAGCAATATATATATATATATATATATATATATATATATATATATATAAAACATTTCAGTGTATGCCCAGCTTTAGCTGGAGACTCTAAATTTGACCATAGGTGTGTAAATGTGTGTCCCTTCATTGTTAGCCCTGTGGTTGCCTGGTGACCTGTCCAGAGTGTACATTGCCTCTCTCCAAATATCAGTTGGAATTGGCTCCTGCTCCCCCCTGGAAAAGCTTTATAGATAATGGTTGGATTAAATATATGTATACTAACATCTGCACTCACCAGTAATGACACTCGGGAGTCGACGATTTCTGTTGGCTGTAATTACAAGTACCTCTAATGTTCACAATGATGCAGCCGATCGTTATGGACATAAATACCCTCATGCCATCACTGAAGCCGCCGCCCAGAGAATATAAGACATTTGTTGGCTATGCCAGTATTATGACCTATACATTTGTATTTCACAGCCTAAAGATTCAATTATATTCTACAAATGTTTCTACAAACAGTCGTGTCTGTTTCAAATGCTGAACCACGACCCTGTAAAAGAAAGATTAATATGAAGACATGAGCCTCAGCCTCTCATCTCAGAATCACTGGTCAAGGACGTTTATTCGTTTCTTCACGATAAAAGAATTTACTCTGCACACTTGTATCTTCAAGGCTCACAGATACATTTAGTTGCGCGAGTACAAATAAAGATGCCAGAGGGGTTGCTTCAACAATCTAAGTCAATTATTATTTTTTTTATCACAGTAAGGACAGGCTGAGGATTTCACCCTCTGACCCCTTCTGGTTGATGCTGTAATAGAGGCCACTCGCTTGCGTTCATCACCTTTTCCTTACAATGTCACTCTGTCAGGTCAAGTTGAAGAGATTGGGCCAGCAGGTGAAATGGAAACATGTCAAGTGATTGACATTATGGCATTGTTGGAGCTGTAAAGAGCAGATTATTGGTGCAGCACCAATATCCAACCTTCAGGATGACGATAGATTCAGTATTTATTTGGCCTGTTGAGCCCTTTGCCTTGTTTTTCTAGCATTAAATTTCCATCTTTTTGATCCTGCATCTTTAAAAAATAATTTACTATGGCAACAGTATTCTTGTCTTAGTTCTCTTTACTGACCCTTTTAGTTCATTTTACTTTATAAAAAAAAGTGATTTAGTTTCATGATTTTGAGCTAACCCAATTTTCTTTGCCCATTGAGATCTGCATCCTTTCAACTTATTTTGTTATTTATGCATTTGTTTTTGCTTGTAAGCCTGTAATGGAAGGCTTGGATTGCACCCAGTATGTGCACAAACGGGATTGTTAGAGTCTCAGAGCGGCTGGTCTCGCTATGTGTGGGTTTTTCTGAGCACATTTCCTTCTTCTTGCCAAGCCAAGAGCTGTTCATCTTTGAATCAATACAATTGACACAGACAGATGAAGAGGTTAATCTGACTTTCTCATAAAGATGCGCGTATTGTGCATGATTATATGCAGGGTGACTCATGCTGAATGAATATACTGTCCTATATTACCTCGATGTAATCAGTTCATGTTAAATGTGAAAACTGTTGGCGATGTGGCGTATTTGAGCATTTGCATTGGAAACATTAAATGTCACGCTCAAGATTCCAGTCTGAATGGGCTGTTTTGCGTCATGGCCATTTTAATTTATTTCTCTCCGTTTATAAGACTTACGGTGAAAATATAAGCAAATACTGAAACTCCTGTGCTGTTGCCGTATGGGTTTTTATTCCCTTTTTAAATTTGGGGGAAAGTTAAACCACATAGGTCATTGCACACATTTAAAATTATGCTTACTTCATATCAAACATATGCTTCAGTGAGTCATCAACATGCTGCAACCGCCTGAACTACAGCTATTCCAGACCCTGTGGTCATTTTTAGCAGCTGTATCACTGTCTTTAATTGCTTTATATCGTAATGGATGACATGAATCACTTCTTTCTGGGGATGTTTATAAAAAAAAAAAAAAAAAAAATCATTATTGAACTGTACAATGTGTCATAAAGGGAAGGGAAAAAGGGGGGGGGGGTGTTAATGTTCACCCGAGTTTACCCACTAATGTCCATGGGGGGGGGCATGTTCATCAAAACACAACTGTGTCTACAGATGCTACATTCTGCTGGTAATCAATATGAGCGCTGAAGTGATCTGCCTTGTGCTGCTGGATCATGTTTACAATGCAGCATGTGTATATATACATATATATATACACATATATATTTATATACACACAGTATATTTATATGGAGTATATATATATATATATATATACACAGCAGACAGATCTTTAGTTGCTGCCATAAAGCATTCTTTTTGAACGACAGTGAAGAAATAGAAGCTCAGGCTGCTGGAGCCTCTGCAAGTACCACAGTCATCTATGTGTTCACATGCAGTAAAACTGTATTTTAATACAATGAAAAAGACAATATTAATACGATAAACATACACTGTTTAGCTTGCACTTTGCTCAATATGACAATCCATATCATATTCTTATGGGATATGAAATGTGTAGATTGGGTGATATGCAGCTGAGATCACAGTATTGGTTACAATTCCTGTCTTATTGGTGTTTCCATATAGTGCAGGTCTGCTGGGGGCCATATAACTGTTCTGTTGCGTGTACATTACTGTAGTTTCGCTCAATTCATTTTCTTTCCACTAAGAATTTATAAGTAAATGAATAAATAACTCTGCTACTCCGGAAACGGCACATAATAATACCTCCTCCAAAAAGCTACGGCCCATGTGATGTCATTGAATACTGTACAACAGAGTGCCATCCTCTTACACTCTAATTTTTCAATTCATCTCTCGCCATTACTAGCGCTGTATTGATTAGCGCAAACCCAACTTAAGTGGCTGCTTTTGATAGAACATTAGCTAATTTTTATTGATCCATTCTACCGTGCACCTTTATAGAAGGTTTCAGCCGATATTAAGGCTGACGGCTACTATGATTTATGTTTAAATGTATAATGTATAAAGACATGTAATCGGACCACAAATTAATCCTTGGAGAAAGTAAATTACTTTTTTTTTTTCTTTCCCCATAATTGGACTGTTGATTAAATTCAAACGTGATAGATTGATGTAGCATTTGATTAAGACTGTTAGGTGAGATTTGCTTAAAAGCACATAGTATTAATTTAATCAATGTTTTATTTCTTTGAGTATATACGCTGATGAGGGTAGTACGCTAACCATGTCATGGCACACACATAGGGTTAGATTTTGAAATATCGCATAGACGAGTGAAGTAGGACATTTGGCATAACGATAAGTAGTAAATGTAAATGAGTGTAATGGAAACAAGGCGGTTAAAGTGGAAATGGAGGATGAGAGGCGTGCGTCAAAGCCGTGCAGTGTCTAGTAAGTAATCTTTAATCTCAATCTTTTGTCAAATTCTTGAAATTTAAATGGAAACCAAACACTATTGTTATACCCAAACATAAGTCCGACATAAGTTATGCATAAATATCATCTTTTTCAAACACTTAAAGGGTAAATTGATGAACCCAGTGCTTTCATATGGAGTAAAAATCTGACTTTTATTAGATCCCAATGCACGGAAAAGCCCATTCAACGACAGACACAGACGTTTCCAAGGTGGCACAGAGAGCTCAGAGAAGAGGAAGTCATTATAAAAACCACAGTAACGTCTGCACCTATGGTATTTTATGGTCATTTTCACGGATATGGGATGGTGGGAATTGCCTCGACTTTTACAGAATCCATGTAAGGTAACTCATGAAATATTTATGTGGCAAACAACAATGTAATTATCATCAAACACAAGAGTACACAATGGCTGCAATCAAGGCACTTCTGTCTCTGTGTCAGTCAACCCAGGGAAAAGGTTAAGTTCTCCTCCGACTCCACTCATTTCCTGCAGACCTTTCTGTGGCAATGCCTGAAACACGGCAAAGTTTAGAAAAAGTCTGCATATTTCCCAACACTTATTAAATCATTCAAAATAAAATCAGCCTCAGGCGCTGTCTAAAAATAATTATCTGTGTGTGCGTGCGTGTGTGTGCACTCCACTAAATCCTGCACAAAGAAGGAGCCTTTAGCAGATTCTTCAGGAAAATAAAATATGTAAGATGATGACACGTTCAAACATTTTACTATGACACTGGCACGGATCCAAGCCAGGAGACGAGACTCGCAAGCACAAACAAGGCCAGAGAAAGCCATCTTGAGAGCTGACATGGAGTATTTCTGACGCCCTTTAGTGTCTTTTCCCTGCATGAGATGGCATGACTCAGCACAGTCTGAAAAAAAAATAAAAATACTTGCCATTTTTTTTTAATCTCAGTTTGCGGGAGAAAAACAAACAGAATCCTCAATCAGGGCTGTAAAATATGCATCGGTACACTTGTAATATGATTTGAGGAAGAGACTAAACAAAGCGAAGAAGTCTATTTATTTTTGCGATTATATTTATCCACGAGAGGCTCAACATATACACAGTATATTATTTGCTAATGACATACTATACACTACACCTGTAATGTATTTGTCTTCTGTCCTGGGGCAGATTATATGCCTTTGTGACCCTGAAGGGGCAACTGCATTATGACTGTTTACTGCTCCATCCGCAGACTCAGTTTATCATATCTTCATGAGAGTATAGGGTCTGTGCTACGACCTTGGTTGCTATGGCAACTGCCACTGGGGAATGGCCCAGCCGGACCCTTACTAATAATCTCCACAGCCATTCAAGCCACTTTACTATTGTTTTTTTTTTTGTTTGAGAATGTATGTGGAGTAGAGTGTGCAAAGATGGAACCTGAATAACAATAAATATGAAGTGAGAGAGGTGACTATGACTTTATTCATCTTTACTCTCTCTGAATGTGACGCCTGTCTCATAATGTTCAAACTAACATACAGTATCTAATTGTTCGGGTTCTTATTTGCAGCTAATGGGCTGCCGCATGAGTTTGTGGACTGACTGTATTATGAGTCATTATGTTGATGCAGACTTAGTGCTCCTGTCTGTGCACCGTGTCCCCCACACTTTGTCCCCAGCAACGCTTACTCGTGCAGTAAACCCATTGGAGATAATGTCATCTGTCACAAATCACATTTGTACACAAGGGCGTACAACGTGAGCGGTTGATCGCTTTTTAATTTCTAATTACATCGGCAGCCAGACTGAGACCATTGAGAATCGGGGGGGGTTTTAACGACTTCTGTAAGCGACGAATATGACCACTACTTATTGACCTGAAGTGAAATGGACAGTCTGACCTAATTACGCAGAGTTTATTATGAAAGATAATTACATTTATCTTTTTTTTTCTTTTTTACGATTTTACATCTCTTAAAAAAACGTAGTACAGATTCATTAAAACTTTGCGACTTGGCAAACCATCCTACCTGGAGTTTATAGAAAGCAAAGCAAAATCTCGCTCGGGGGTTTGTTTACCAGTGATGTAAGTGTAGCAGTGGAGGGAATAATAACAACAACAACAACAACAGGTGGAACTGGGGGAAAATGAATTCACATCAGCTGATTTAAATCTACTTTAAAAACACATCATTATGTCTCGGTCTTTGAAAGGTCCTGTAGTTGACACGAGTATACAGAAATCCCAATTATGGTCATCATTATCATATAACTATATAACTACATATATAACATCTCAGGAGAGACATCATCAGCCCTTAAAAGCACATTGCTCTTTGTTGTGTTTACATTACACATATAAACTATTTTGTCTACTTATGTCATATATTTAATGGGAACATTTTGAAAAGACTGAATGAAACTCAATAATAATATAGCAAAAATGTAAAATCTATACCATGTTTAATTCAATGCTAAAAGGAATATACATAGTTTAGCTACAGAAGGGGCAAACCAATCCTTTCAATCCTCGTGGTACATTTTTGAACGTGCTCTTGGTGATAAAACACTGCTCTGGGTAAAATAACTGACTATTAAGTGTCCGGAGAAAAAGTAATGACCCTTCAGTTGATCTAAAATATACCTCATGCTCTCGAGCTTTAAAACCTCTACTTTTAAGGATCATTCAGATGATTCTTGTGACCACATTAAAGAGAAAACTATCGCTTTATTCAATCGTTCCCCCTCCTACTGTCACATTTACAATTACTGCCACATCACAGTCTGTATATTCCTTAACTAGTTAATTTACTCGGTAGCTTATGGCATAGCATGAAGACAGGAAAGATAACATCACCTCTATAGTAGAGCTTCTCTATACTAGATGCTCATTTCGTCCAACAAAAATCTATACTTTTCTTTTTTGCAGTGAACAGGTTAGTGCCTGTATAAACCCAACATCCCCTTTCAAATTGGTTGCATTCAAAGAAAATACATAAAGGTTATGGATAGAAAAAAATTAGAAATTTAATGAGTTGTAGTTGAGGCTGCGGGGCAGATTTAGTTTAGTTAGTTACCCATTTTGCTGATTCTGAAACTCTTCACTGGCACTTGTGTTTTCAGTCATACTTCAACCAGCCTTTACTGTATCTGTGTTGACATTAAAGCGGACCTGGAAGTTTCAATTAACGCTGTTTTTTAGTGTGTATCTGCGTCATTACCTTGTTTAAGAAGCCCTGAAGGTTCTAAACAAACAGTTCAGCCACTGCTGAGAACGCTGTGTTTTTTTGTAATCTCGGGCTCAGCGAGATCTCTGGAAAAACCCGGTCAGGTTACGTAAACAGCAGTTCTCCGGAACAGCAGATCGTCCTGCTCCGGGCAATAGTCCGGGCACATCCGATTGCGTACATTGAACCGCAGAAGAAGAATAACGTCCGTTGTGGAGATGTTTCACGAGCGACAGTGTCTTCTGACTCCGGGTCAAAGTCATAAAAGGGACTGCGGTGAGGAGTCGTGAAGAAGCTATTTTTAAACATTGTTAAAACAATGTTTTGATAATGAGTAGCAGTGCATCCACCATTCCAGAGGGGGGAGCTGCGCTTCTGAGAGCGGGTGTGCTGAATATGTCACTTCCGGGTACTGGCCAATCACAAGAAAGTTGGGAAGGCTCTACGCTGTCTGGCCAATCACAACACACTCTGTCTTCTGCGGGTGAGATTTATGTCTGAAATATCATGGCTCAGGAGAGCGTCAGAACCCTAACCCTAACCCTTCTATTGGCTCGTTTACAACAAACGGAGGTTTTTGACCATAAAAACAAGTTAATGTATGTAAGTAGACCTCCATAACTAACATATATGTGCAACAGGACCACTCTATGTTAGCTTTAAGCTAATCATCAGGATACATTGAATTGAAACCCTGCTATACTGAGAAAAAACACAACAGGGTTGTGCTAATCTTCATTGCTTCAACTCATATGCACACGGTGTGAATCTAACAAACATTTAAGTCCACCACTAAAGCGTTAAAGCTCTGATAACAGATCTGTATATTTTTTATATCGTCAAGCTCCACTTTAAAATTTACCCTGACAATGACACCTTATGTTATCGTATAATTTTCCTCCTCATCGCCAGTCCTTTATCCCCCTTATCTGAACTGTACGCAGTGACCTTCCATTAGCTGCCAGCTCACTCCTGCAGTGCCTCTGAATAGAAAATTGTTTAAAACAACTCCTTTTGGTTTTGTGGAATTTTCCCACTAAGGCATGATCGTCTCTGCAAACATTATCACAGCGACCTTTGCCTTAATTTTCCACCATTTTCCACCATGCGGTTTAACTTTGATACATTCCAGTATCCACTCATAACTTTGCATGAAACGCAATATGCATAAATGGGTCAAAAGAGATATTCCAGAAGCACAACGTTATCCCTCCCTCTTTTTAAAACATGGATCGGGGCAACTTGTGAATTATGGCCGCGTCACCGTCAACGTTTCATCCCTGCCACTAAAGCTTGTCGCGACACCTGGCTTTAATGGCATCTCGAGCCACTTTCAACCCCTCTTTCCGACACCTCCCTCAGCACCTCGCTGCGCGTCTTTGTGCCACTGGATCTGCGTGTCAGAATCAAAGAGGAGCAAGACCGGGCTCGCCACAAAAGAAAGACGGAATCCGCTTAGATGAGGCAGCTGAGGCCAGAGAGCGAGTGAGACAGGCAGCGACACACAGAGAGAAAGATACGGTTTCTTTTGTGTTTGCATACATATGGGATGGAGTCGAATTGGTTCCTGTTTTGTCAATAGACTATGTAATAATGGACGTAGCTTTCCTGTTTGAAAAAAATGAAGGCAAGGAGCTAACAGTTGGCCACTAGAGGGCAACTCCACCAGTTTTATGAATAAGTCAGTTTGAAAGGAAGTCTATGAGAAAATTAACCTCTTCTTTTCACTTGATTTATACTGTTTGCCATTGTTTTTGAGCATTTCTGGTCAGTAGTTGTGTAGCTTTACGCAGCAGGAACGACAACTGTGCTTTTAATTTGAAGAAGCCACCAAAAATGTTCCAATGTCTGTTGGTTTTCATTCATTTTCTCTCACATAGGTGTCACGGGAGCCAGTCCCCAGAGCCATGGACAGGTCACCAGTCCATTGTAGGGCAAACAGACACTCAATTTAGAGTGTCCATTTAACTTTGATTTTTATTTATTGAGTCATTTATTTATTATTCTGTACAGCAATTTGGTCCACATATGCTTTACAAATAAAGTTGGATTGGATGAGTTTATACCGTGGGAGAAAACTGTGGAGTACTCAGAGCAAAATCCATGCACACATGGGGTGAACGAGCAAACTCCACACAGAAAGCTCCCCATTCAGATGGTGTCGTGAATGTGAGTCTTTTTAAGGCAACAGTGCTGGTCACCACACAACCGCGTGGCCCACCCGTTGATTTCACCTCATTGAAAATAAACCTACCGAAGGCATCCAGTGCTAGAGAAGTGGCTTTTTCCAAAAGAATTACTTCATTCATTCAACCCTGTGCACCGAGAGACAGCATAAAAAATAATAATAATAAAAAAAAAAAAAAACTGAGGGTATTTGAGGCCACTTTCTTGTACCGTCCTCCCACTCTGCAATATTTTATGGATGCGGAACTGACCTTATAGTTCTGAGTGTTCCCACGACAGTGTCAAGAAAGCAAACTCGTCAAACTCCTACTTACTTTCCACATTCAAGAACGAGGTCTACAGTGCAACATCAGCAAAACAGTTTCCTCGAAGAGTTCATGGTGTTAGTCTCTAGTTCCAAGTGTTGTTCAATAGAATAGAATTGAAGTCAATTTTGTTTGTTTCGTTTGTTAAACAATAAAATCAGCAATTAATGACAGCTGATATCGTCGGATAGGTGCCTGGCGACATGTGAATATCCAGTTTCATAAACTGACACCAGTTGACACCAGTCAAGGCTTCCAACCGGGACTTTATTTTGCAACCATGCACCTGCAAGACTCCATCCATTTATATATACTGTATATATACAGTTTCTGGATTTACATTTTGTCCCAACAATAACAGATGTTGCGCTGCTTTTTAGAAAAACAACAATAAAAAAAAAATGTGGAAGATGATTCCCAGCTGCTGCCACATCCATTTCTGTGAGAACTAACTTTGTTTTCACACTAAACATTCACATGTAGCTTGATTAATTACATCAGCTCACCAACAAGCATCTTCCATATGTTCCTGTATGGATTCCCCCCCATGATAAATTCATTATATCCAACGCGGTTAAACACTTAGGATTTGTTTGTCGCCATTGATTTTCCTCCATGAGCAGAAACTAAAATAAACCCTATATATTGGGCTAAATAGAGTTTAAACTCTTTGTTATCATTCGGCACGGAGAGGATGATTTTCCTGGATGCTGTAGTGGATGTTGGAGCTGGATGTTAGCACCTGGACCTGACCTGTAGCACAGAAGAGGTGGTTTACGCCGTGGATAAAGTGAAAGAGACAGAGAACTAAATAATCAGCCTGGAAGGACCCCGGCAGTGAAGGTAATTACAGAATGAAAGGATGAAACATCCGTGTCTCTGGAGGTTTCTGGTGGGATCACCGAGGCTGCAGTGATGCGTGGGTGGAAAGTGAGAATGAAGTGAAGCTATAGGTGAAGAAACTATAGGTGAGGACCAGGGTCTTCGCACACCGGCACATCTGTGGGCTATCACACAGGTAATTCAGAAGCCACATTTTTGCATCAGTAAACTGATTATATAAGTGTGTATACTGAATTTGTTTCTGCACTCTACTAACGTTGACCATTTATAACAAGTCTACAACCATAGAATGAAATATAAGTCGTTTAAACAGGAATATGTTCATTGTTAGAAATGTTAACCATATATAACATATAGATTTTCTCATTGACGCCATTATCAGGCTTCATTTAGCCACCAATTTAGCGTAAAATAGTAAAAACACATATTTCATTGCATTTTTGTTTGTTGTGCCTTATTCATGATTTATTTGGGTAACCCATTGGTTTTATTATTAAATTTTGTACAAGGTTAATGTTCCTTTGTGTTGTGTTTTGTGTTTTTAATGAGAAACTTTCCATTTCTATTCGTTTGCTGAAAAATGCAGGTTTTCATGCCACCTTGGGTTTTTATTTGTTTGTTACTTCTCCTTAATTTAGTAGCATATGTTGTATTTTTCTTAAAAAAACAACAAACACATTTAATTAAATAAATAAATAAATAAATAAATAAATACAAAGTTAAAAAACAACAACAACTTTATCCTGTCTTGATCTTACCTCAATCCTCCCTTCAGATTTCTGTGATCACAATATCGGGGCTGTATCGTGAGATGATTCACCGAGCGAAGCGACTCTATTTGTTTGGCTTTTGTCTTTTGCATGGTTATGAAGTCTCCTCTGTGTTTGGGCTTTCATCTGACCCTGCTCAGCCCCACAGTGCTGCTAGTTTTCCTGAGATACTTACAAAATCCATACACGCCTTCAGCGCGGCAAACTCTCCCTCTGACCCATAAATCAGGGGAAACAATGGCAGCTGCAGGTTTGGCTTTTATCGCGTGACCGTCCCTGCATCCTCTCACGTGCACGTTTTTGCATCCTGCATTCATTTCATTCTCTCTCTCCGGCATTAATTGGAAACTGAAATTGCTTTTTCAAATTGTTTCAACCTGCACTGACTGACCTAATTAATTCATTGATTACGCTCACTGGGAAGAAATCCCTGTCTAAATGATGTATGCAATTAATGTCATTTACATATGTAATGTGTCTGCCTGATTACTAAATTATGTTTATACTCCCTGCTGATGCCGCTGACAGGTGTCTTTTACTGTGATATAACAGCAGATGTCCTATAGCACCATATGAATGGTGCAGTGCAAACAGAAACTGGGGCTCTATACCTGCAGCACAGAGCTGCCATGATGCAGCTGACAAGGACTCTGCATCAACTCCTGACAAATATATTCACTGTCATCGACTGACTTGTCAGCAAGTGACAGAAAAGGGATTTTCTTTGCAGCTGGTTCCCTGCGGCAAGGGAAGTGAAAATACATAAATAAAAATAAATAATAATGCGAGAGTCTTTCCTCTGTAGTAGTTATGTGATGGGAACTAGTTTATCAAGATGTGTTAAAACAGGGAAATGGTGCCCAAAAAAAGCTTTTAAGGATGATTAAACTTCTCTTTTTGTCCCTCAGGATTTCCTTTCTATGAACATTCTAAAATGAATAGCTGTACATATTTTAAGCAAACATGATGCTTTATTGCAGACGCTTACATGAGCTGATTTTCAAGGGCCTTGTGACTTTTTGGTTCGAACACTGATGTTTTATAGACTTTGAGCATTGACTTGATTCAGACTCACAAAGTAATGTTATATTACTGTGTCATACATTGTAGCTGTTCTGTTACGAACCAAATCTTTGAAACTGGGTAAATGGTGTGATTTGCATTGTATATAAAATTAAATGGACGTAGTCTTCCAATTGCAAAATGAACTCGAGCTGCAATTTGACCGGAGGAGGAGTCCTGGAGGAGCTTCCCGGAAGTGATCTCTGCTGCTGGACCAGAATTCACCTTCTTCAGCCCTCAAAGTATGTTTGCTTTGTTTAGCCTTAGGTACCTTCTGCTAGTAATACTTTGGTTTCCTGCTTTGACCTGGACAAACACAGGTGTTGCAACCCTGAACCCTAGACTTCGACCGGGTTTGAACATCCTCTAAATGGTAAGAATATTTTACAAAATGGACCAAATGGAAAGGAGAGCATAAACTTGCTACTTATACAATTAACTCATTAGGGAAATGTTTACTTATGTATGGAAGTGAAAAGCCCAAGCTCATTTTTTCCCTTTCAAACCAGTGGAGTCACCCCGCGGTGATTAAATGCTACTTCCATCACTTCCTAAGCGTCACTTTTCCAAACTGATGGCTATGCCCAATTTTATAATAATAGTCTATGTTTGGATGTCATCTTGGAACTTGACTTCATTGTTTTTACACCTAATAGTCTGCCACACTCGATTTGGGAACTCGGTTCATTTGGGGGATGCAACATTCAGCCGGTCCGAGTTTGCTTTCACGCTGAATTTAATGAAATTAAACTTTCCGAGCAAACAAACTAGGGTTTGATTAAGAAGTGCTAGTGTGAATGCAGCCTTAGAGAGTTACAACCCTGGATGATTTCTAATTCTCACATAACAGTTAAACAGATGTATGAATCTGTCCTCTCATACGCTGAGATCTTCAAGCCGACTCACCACCCTCTGATAATACACGACTGGGCCACTCAATGTTTACAGGTGCTTTATATTAAACGAAAGGTGAGGTTTTAAATGAACAAGACAGAAATCGGAGTCCTGCCTTTGCCCGGCGATAAGTGTAAACTCGCAATGTTTATTAGGAAAGAAGTGGATGAAAACAGAACTAAAGGCTGTAATAGCCCCGCAGTATCAGCAGGAACAAACAGCAGTGAACTTCTTGATTTCCTCTGATGTCAAAACCTGGTGGAAAAAAAAAAAATCAATATGAAGAATGAAACCTTATTTGCACAACGCCACCTGATATACTGTGGCTCACTGCAAGATGTCAACAAGCTTATTAATGTTTCAGGAGACGACTGCTTTTTGTGGCTAAGTGGGGGATTAAATGATGGTGGATCTATTTTTACCCACAAGCACGCGGGAGAGTAGAGATTCATTTGAATGGGATAGATAGCTTTTATTAAGGGTGTATAATCAGATGGACATCTGCCAATCTCAGTCCGGCGAACAAGCGATCCCACACACAAACAACGCAGGTGGAAGTTTCTTTAAACAACACATAGGCAACATGGCCCAGCTTTATCTGATCCACCATAAAATTAAGACCAGTGTTTCCCAAAAGTTTTGTGTGGGGACCCACTTTGTGAAGATGGCAAACAATCATGACCCAAATCTCAATATCAACTGGGACAAGAGCAGAATTGTGCATCATTTTTTGGGACTAATTTAGAGCCATTTCTGTGACACATAATCATTTTGAACTGGTAAACAAATAATTACCTAGAGACGCTAGAGTAATTACAACTTCATTTCATGGATGTTATTTAAAAACGTACACATGAATCTTGACTAAAAGGTTGGAAAATGTGGCAAATTTGTTTGAGGGTAATCGGGTTTGGGTTTAGGAATCACTGCCTTTGAAGCACGTGCTGCGACAGCTTCACCATTTACCACTTACACTTGACTTAAGATGAGTTGATGCTCACAACAGAACATTTACATGTTCTACTTCTGCGTCTTCTGACAAAACATGGCTTAACTAGGTCACACGGCAGAGTAGTGGCTAGCACTGTTGCCTCGCAGCAAGAAGGTTGCCTGTTTGCATCCCTGTTTGGCGGAGGGGTTCTCCCCTTTTGCACATGGGTTTTGCCGATGTCCAGGGTTTACTCCGCCTTTTGCTCTATGTCAGCTGGGATTGGCTCCACGTTCCCCACAACCCTCATGTGGAGGATAAAGCGATAGACAATGAATGAATGAATGAATGAATGAATGAATGAATGAATGAATGAATGAATGAATGAATGAATGACCAAACATGGCACAACCTTTATTTTGAAAGCTTCGGGCCATGCATTGTCTCAATAAGTTAACCTGTTACAACTAAAATAAAGTGATTGTTCACTGCTCCTCTTTCACTCTGGGTGTCTTGTTAGACATCAAACTCTTATTCCTGCTCTTTTTTTTTTAACTCAGGTGTGAATGTTTTATTAAACATGATATATTACATGTTACACCTCATTCTGTTGCATAATATACAATATACTATACTGCAATCCCAATAAAAAACATTGAATGACAGTGGTTGCCAGATTTGATGAATTACATAAATAAGATGCTGCACAAGCACATACATCTCTGTCCCTTTGTTTTATTTTCATAAACACATTTTGGTAATTTTTGCATGTTAGAAACAGATGGAGATTGAAAGTGAAAGTGTCCTGCCATCACGAGAATTATCACATGATGACAGGAGACGACGACAAGGGAACAATAACGGACCATAATAACAGTATTTATGATAAATATCAACTGACAACGTGACAAAGCGAGAGAGAGAGAGGGCACATTAGCTGACCTTGGATGAAGTTCCCTGTTTTGCTGCCTTTCTTGGAGAAAAGTATCCACACTGACATGTCTGTCACAATAATTTTTCTTCCGTCTACAGTATGTTGTAACACATAGCCACTGCAGACAATCGTTTTTCTTCTCCATTTATGAGAGGGGTCCTGAGCCTTTTTAGTTTCAGTATCACTCAACATTTTCAACTGCTCCTGGCTCAGGTTGCTGTGTTTTAAAGTGCTATAAGTGTTATTTGGTATCTGGCATCACAGACCAGCACACCAAAAAAAAAAAAAAAAACCTACAATTTGCAGCCCACAGATGATTTTACAGAAATGTATTTTGTGAATATGATACTGTTATCGGTGAAGCCAGTATTTCAATTTAAAATGTTCCCTTAAGCTCTGATGACACATAGTGGTCATTTCATGCTTTAAAATAATACATTTTCTACATATATCACCTTTAAAAGATCCATTTCAGATTGAAAAATGGTGTTGTCATAATTCGATGTGTTGCACTTTATCTCCTTTATCTACGTCAGTTTGCACCTCAGGGGGGAAAAAAATGTTGTGATAAACCAAAAGATGAAATGATAACAAAAGTTTATCATCAAGGCAGATAAATGGTGGGTCTTGGTATGAGTTTACCAAGTCCATGAAGGCAGGCAGCATTTAAGCGACTAAGTGAAATGCTCTAAATGAAAAGCCTCAAGTCTGGCCATAATGCTGCAGTCAGTTACGGATTCCCTGTCAGGCTCAATCAGAGTTTGAATGTGGAGCGGAATACATTTTCACCATCACCGACCCTGTCTGTCCCCGACTCCCAGTGAGTGAAGCGTTTGTGGAGAGAAACATAAAAGGTTTGCTCGCTGGACATGTTTTTGCCCTCGGGGGTACACAAACTCAATAGCTAGCTGGCTAGCCGGCTAGCCCTCTATACTTGAGTGCACCTGTGCTTTCCTGGTGGCAGACACGGAAAATTGAGGTCATGATCCTCATGAGTATGTGAGTCAAGATGCCTCAGTGTTGAAATATCTCTCTTTTCTCTCAGCTCCATGTTCCATCCCCTTGAAATATCCATGCCGAGTATGATATGCAGTATATATAATATATTACATATTTACATATGGAGTGCAAAAACAGGACGTCGAGTCTTCTCTTATGAGAGAGACTTCACTTTCCACATTTATTTTACCCAGTTTCTGTTCTGTCGCTATCATTCTGTGGGAATGGATTGCCAAAATGTTTGTTTAATCCCTTTTAAATTAAATCAATACCTAGATAAATATGCACAGGGGTAAGGATACTTTCCACAGTCACTTTAATTTCCCTCATTAAATGGAGAGCACCAGCAGGACATTAATGTAAGTACACTCGATTTATCAGAATAAAGCACCTTAAAAACACTGTAATGCAATAAAGGGAGCGTCTCACCCCCAGTGTTTGAAATCTATGGGGGGGATTAGGGTTTGGTATCAGGTGAAATAGCTGCGCGGAGCTGCACTCAGTCCAGAGAAATCAAACCAAACAACCTTTCCTCTTTGAAGTGAAGTGCAGGCTTGTAAATGTGATGTGATCTCTGTATTTTAATCTTTAAATCCCTGCCTCATGACTGTTTGGTCAAAGTCATGCAATACGTACTCTGAGACCTAAAGAAACACTGCCGGATTCAAACGTCTCTTTGTATTACATCTGTGTCTCTTTAAAGTAACATTGTAACTTGCAGTGACGTTGCTTTGCTTTTTGTTACCCATTTGTATCACTTTGCATAACTTTGTGTAGAGTTTGTATCAGTTTGTAGTCGCCTTGCATTGAGTTTGTGTCTCTCTGAAGTGAACTCGTTGCAGTGGTTTCTCTTGACTTTTGTCATCAGTCAGCATCTTGTTAGTCACGTCGCATCGTTCCGTGGCCTGTTTGCATCTCTTTGTAGACACTTTTTGTCTCCTCGTTGTCATTTTGTGGTCACTTTACATCTCTTGGTAGTTGCTTTATACATTGTTGTCTCATTGTAGATTTGTGTTTCTTTATAGTCTGTCTGTGTCTCTTTGTACAGTAGTCGAAAAATGTATCATCAAATATTGTCATCAACATGCCAACTAGCCCCGATGATATTGACTGAACAGCTGAATAAGCTGCCACATTGTTGACTTTTACATCTGCTTCTGCTGCGGCATGAGAATGCAAAATAAGATGTTAATTTCATGACAGAAGAGACTGCAGTCAGGTGCAGTGAAAAATGTATGCATAACAGTATCAGTATCGGTTTAAGTTACAATCACTGCCAATATATCACGATATCCACAATTGTGCATTTCTATTTCAGTCTCTTTGTAGCCAATTGTTGTCTCTTTGGAGTCATCTTGTGTCTCTTTGAAGTCATGTTGAATCTCATTGCGGTAACGTTGCAGTCCTTTCTCTTCCAATTGTAGTCACTTAGTGTCTTTCTGCAGCCAGTCTGAGTCTCTTTACGGCCATTTTGAAGTTTAATTTTATGTTTGTTGTTGCAAAAGTCAAAAATTGAGGCTGCCAGGAAGCCAGCGGACCCATGGGCCACCTTTTGCTTCTTCTTTGTTGGTGTTTTACGGTAGTTGGCGTCCATGGTAATGTCACATTATTGCCTCCTTCTTCTCTTCTCTTCGCACGTCATATCAGTACTCTACTGTATGTCCTTCAAACTCCCTTCAAAACTGCATTAAGATGAAATAACTCTACTGTGCTTTTGAAACATAATCTGTAGTCAAACAATGTTTAGGATGTCAATAAACCTTCAAACCCAGTCGTCACCGTGCGGCACAGTGTTTTCGCGTCTGTTGAGCCTGTCGCGGCGTCGCTTGTCAGTGCGTCCACACTGGTCCTGAGCAGGTGACGGACAGCTGAGGCCAGTGGGACGTCAGTGAGAACAGCTGATCCCTGCAGAACCAGCCTGGATCTGACCCAGATGAGGATGCTCCACTGTAATCGGCCTCCCTGAGGTAATCTAAACAGGACATTATCTGCTCCGCTGCTTCTCTGCAGTATCTGGAGGCCTCTGTCGAACACCTGCTCTGGAAGGCCTCATGCTGCTCCTCTGCCTCCTGTTTTTGTTTTCCCAACTTCTCTCACCCGAATTGAGACAGATAGCAGGCATCTAAATGTTTGTCTGTCTGAGCCCTGAGTGACATTGTGTTCTGACTCTCTATTTTTAAAATGCACTCACTGATGGCCCCATGCACTAACTGCCATTAACAATTATGAAGCATCAAACAGAAATGATCCAATATATTAGATGTTTCCCATGCACACAGTTCCTAGACTTATTACCATCGTGACCGGGTCACTTCTAAATTGCCAGTTGCGCTCGCTTTGCATCTCAATGTTAAATTAAGTGTTTGCCATGTAGGTTGCTTTCCACGATAATCTAATTTCAAGGACAAGCAGTTTTAAGCTCGGCAAATTGACCCTTAGACCCATCGTGTTGTTTTCATATTTGATCTTTCCCATTAATTATGTTTTTAATTGTTCTTCTGGTAATTACAGATGTGATTTTGTTTGATGGTACATGTTGTGCTGTATGTTAAGTGCTTGTATTATTCCAGAGACACAAAGACAAAGTTTCACAGCACATGACAAGGAAAATACAGTGTTTTTTTTCCTCAAAATAGTTGATTTCTAAGACTTGTTTGTCAAGTATCTCCTATATCCTGTGTGTATATTTTGAAATAATATAAATACAATTAAGTAGGCAATGATTTGTTTGCCAATGCACTGGGCTATATTTAAAAAAGTGGGTCTCTAAAAAGAAAGTTTGGGAAACACAGGTATGAGGCAACAACAAAAGTGAAGAGGTAAAAAAAGTACAACAAGAAAGATGAAGTTTGTTGATAATGAGTACAAGTGTGTAAAAGTATAATTTGTCCTCCTGCCCAGCCCTATGCTGTTTTATCACAAAGTTAAGTTCCCTTATGCTCCTTTTATGCACGTTAATATTACATAAGAAAGCTTGAGACACATTGTTGTGGCACAATCGTTGGATTCTGCCAAAACATTTCAGTGTTATTGCCACAAATCTGCATATATCTATATATTTTTTTGTCATCTTTAGTACGGTCATTTTCCTGCTTCAACTTCAGCGATGACTCAAAAAAAAACAAAAAAAAAACATGTAATATGCCAAAGAAAAAGTAAGTGTGATACAACAATGAGTCACAACGACATTTCACAAATCAAATAAAATGACAGGAGACTGTGAGGGGGAGACAACCCCAGGATCTGCCAATCTGAATCCATCCTGGATGCTCTGTGATGCTGCTGTTGTAAAGATTTCGATATGTTAACTGGACTTGAAAATAAAAGGTCTGGCCCGGATGCCGTTTGAGTTTGTTGGATCAATATCTAAACACTGCGCTGACAAAACAGTGAAACGACTTTAAACTCTCCCTTTAGTAAACAGTTTCAGTAGATATCTGCCAAAGTCAGATATGTGGGGACATCTGAAATCCATCTTTCTCTGCAGGTTCAGGTTTTGCCTTATCAGCCCCGAACCGCATTTCTTCTAAAAATAGAAAAAGTAATTCCTGTGTGAACTTGTTTGCTTCTGATAAGGAGAAAAATTGGACGCGATTGTGGCTTAATTTACCCGTTTCTGGACTGTACTGACACTGCTGTGAATTTATCTTTTCCACAAACACCAACTCTCATTTTTGTACTCAAAGGTCAAAATGAATGTCTTGTCATTTACTCTAAATTCACTGGTTTCTAATCGCTTTCAGTGGCTCCTTTTGGCACAATGATTTAAGCTCAAGGGTTAATGAAACACAGCTAAAGCACAACATGGTCGAAAACCTGAAAAATACATTGAAGTCCCCCCGCATGTCATTGTATGAGGCTCATTTAGGTGACGCACAATAACTCAAATGACTCGCATAATAGAGGCTGGAAAGTCATTCAGCCTGACCCTATTCTTCAAATATGGGTTTAATTGCCCAGAATATGAAGTGTTAGATCTGCTCACTTATCAAATTAACAGCTCAGAAAAGGACAGTAAAGTACTTAACACTTCTTTCACCGGGAACGAGTCTTAGCAAAAAAAGGTGAGTTGTTTGTCTGTTAAAAGAGGAAAAGAGCAGGGAGAGAAGAGTGCACTTTTCCATTCACTAGGATGGGAACATAATCATATAGAGTAGTTGTCTATAGTTGCACTATAGGACTGAGCACAGCCCACAGATGACGCAGCAGAACGGTTTTCTGTTTGTCATCACAAACAAATTGGATTATTAAAGAAAGAAAGCAGGAATCAAGTAGCACACAATGATGATTAATGTTACTTGTAAGTAAGAAAAATGCAAGAAAAGCAGACTTTATATACTTTATATCTTCACTGTATTCAATTCTCAGGCCACCGCTTCTTTTGTAATGACTTAATATATGTACTAATATGTGATTATTACGTTTTTCTATTTTCAACAAGATACAGCAGGTGTTATCAAGGACATTCATTAGTGTTGCAACTGCAGGTTTAAGAGAGTCAGACCCTGCTATTGTTATTGTTATTACTTAATTACTTAAATACCAAAGACTTTAACCTCTGAAAGCAGTTTTCTCTGGAAAAAAATGTCTGTTATTGTAATGCCACGGACCTGTTCATCGTATTTCTGGTTGAAGTATAATGATGAACTGAACGCTTTAGTTACAGGAGAAAATCCTTTACTTCAAGCTGGGCCTTTTGATTAGTTACACTGATCTACAGCATTAACATTTGAGTGTAAAGTTAAAGCAGACCAGCTGTCCTATCACTTCTTCTTTTGGCTTTACTTAATCAGGTCATAAAAGGCCCAAAAAGGTCCATGTGTATTTGTACATATGCCTATAAAAAAACGTACCTTTAAGTCAAAAATATCTTTCACTCTCCTTTCCTCCTGTTCTGACTAAGGTGTGATGTCGGTGGTACATCTCTCTCTCTCTCTTATTTGGTCTGAACAGCATGCGGCATGTGCTCATTTGACTAATCTAGGCAGAGGAAGCGGCCTGTTAAAGGAGCATATGCGCCTCATGCGTGCGTCTATATACAGTACGTGCTAAAAACAACATCCATGGATAATTACCCATCACGTGTGTGGCAAGATACGACACGCAGAGCACGTTAATTATGGTTCCGTTTCGTGCAGCTCAGCCACGCCGAAAGTGTCGTTTATGACTAAGTGCACGTGTAGATTCCAGTGAAAAGCACCGGTGTAAACACAGATCACACTCACGACGTCGCACGCACGCACGTGACAAACTGTGTACAACTTGTGTCCCCCACGTGATGTTTTATTCATGGCAGCAGACGTATAGCCACACGTGAGCGTATCATATTTCACCGTGCGTCTCTCTTGTGCCCGGGTCTGTTTTGGCCCAGATAACGGGAAACCTGCCTGGAGGGGAGACACAACACACCGCAGGACGTAATAGAAGCTATCACACCGCTCGGCAGGAGAGACGTCCGGGAGCCTCACGCTGTGGAGAGAAACACCTCTCAACTCTGGGGCGAGAAGGTGTGCTGTCGATGTGTTGTGATGCAGCACACTGAGGTTTGGAGAAGCAGGAGGGGAAATGTTTGATTAAAACGTCACTGAATGAGAATGAAATACAACACATGAGAGAGGAAGTCGTTTAAATCTGAAGACACTGAGCTGCAGTTGTCTGAGGCTTATTTACCAGGGATAATATGGTATAAAAATGGAATATTAACTCTTTTTTTGCTCATTTTTGGGTGAAGGACATCAAATTTCAGACTAAATAATGACTTTTACTCCTGTCAAAAGTCAAAACTGTAGTATGTAAGGGTTAACTTAAAGCTGCAGTGCATAACGTTTGGCGTTATTATTCCGTCTCTGTTTGGACGGTGTACTTGCACTTGTATGCTTCATCTGAAAACAAGCTCTGCCAAAGCAAAACTGTCAGACCTGACTGAGGGAGTGTTTGTATATATACAGCAGCAGCACAGGGGCGGGTGGAGACGAGGAATAACTCTTGTTTTTTTTTTGTTTACTTCACAACAGTGCAATGTCGCCGTTGCCTCCATCTGTCATGAAACGCAGCACTGGAATGTTGCCGAGGTGACACATGATCTTAACACTGCTTTTCTGACAAGGCTTAATTAGCATTGACACTGTTTTGAATGTCATGGAGGATTGTTTATATTTAAAAAGTAACACAGTATAACACTATACTACACTGGTGTCAACTACGACATAACATACAACATCAACATCATGTTCTATTGAAGAAGCCCTGAATCTATAGGATTGAGACAATTATCTCCCCCAGGAAACGTTAACCGAAGCTGAGTCGTTCCCTCGTGACGAACTTGCTTCTTTCATGTTATTTCCTATAGGCTTTATACTGCAAAACAAAAGACTATAATTATGTCCACTTGTGTATATACACTCATGCTCCAGACTGGAGCTTTACTATCGATAAACTACCTGACCTGACATCCTACCCCTTTTCTGCATATTTATCTGACATAAAATCTCACCCATACTGCCGTCTTATTATTAATTTATACAGAAATAATGAAATCATGACGCTTTTGGAAGACACACCAGCCTTATTAGGGGGGAGTTTATTAAATGTAGGGAAAGTTCTCACATAATTGCTCTTGTACTAAGTTATCTCAGGGGGCCGTCTTTCAGCTCGGGTCCCCTGTCGATTGCCTGTCTTCCTTGCTTAACCCCATTGTAACACTCCTGACATCAGAATGTAATTGCTGGATTGAATGCCTTTACTTCTCTCCTTAATAACCCTACAGACTCACTGGTAAAGTCGCATGAGTTCCTCCTGAACTTGGACGTTCATCTCTACGGGACCGTAAACACAACAAAAACGCTGACTTGTAAAGACGCCTCCGCGACTGGACTCCACGTTATTGTTTCCAAATCGTCTCACAGCTTTTTTTAAAATAAACATTTAAAACCTCCCTTGTGGCTTCTCATCTACGTCTGCTTTATGGCCCGTGTAGATTTAACAGTAGACAGGGAAATCAATGCCTCTTAACAGCCTTTCAATACATGATAAAATGTGGAACTTCAATTGCCCTAATTAGTTCGCCTTTTATTAAAAATGTCTGTGGTGATAGTCCATCTCACCACATTACAGTAAATTGCAATGATTCTGATCTTTGATGGCAGCCTCTTTAACGACACCGCGACTTAACAGCCTTTTACTCACACTTAATGGTCCAGCCTCAAATATTTTATAGGGCTGAAATATGTCTGTGTTCCCTTAAACTCGATACGTATGGATTGAAATGAAGCAGAGTGCACGAGCTGAACAGCTTTAATTAAAGCAGAGAAGCTAATATTGAAACAACAAAGAGAGATGATTCAGTTTAGTGCAGGAAGAGTCTTAAATGACTCAGGTCTGTATCAATGAATGAATATAAGGTTTGTGTATTTCACACACTTATTCCATTGACTGATTGCCAGTTTGTTATTCCCTACAGCACAAAATAAGATTCCATTGATGAATCAATAAGTAAGGCACTTAGATTGGACTTTCCCCCCCCCTATAATTGTTATTTCCCCACACATTCTAAAGCACATGTAAGCTACTGCAGTTTAAAGACATCGGATGCAGGCGTGGATATGGTTATTTCTGCTTGTCCGAGTCAATATATGGATGGAGCTCGGGTTACTTTATGTGTGGGGAATCATTTAAGTTGTAAGAGTGCATCCTTCCATAGGGACCTGCATGTAGCTACTTACATTCATTCATCAGCTGCTGCGATGGCGTAAAGGTTGTTGAACTCACAAGTGACCGAAGCAACCTTTTGGTGTTTGATTTCAATTCCTTGCTCTTGAGCAGTTTTAATGAAGACTTTGTGCACAGATTGATCACATAAGGTTGAAATCTAGCCTCTCTCGTGAGCAATAACAGGTCAGCCACAGGTGCATATGTTCTGTCACCTTATTCTTTATTGTAAATAAACACAAACGTGTCATTTTTTTTTGGTCCACTCTCGTTATAAGAGCCTACCTGCAAAAGGGAAAATGTCTGTTCATCCTCGTTGATACAGAAAACAAAAACGCATTGAACTCCCCCAAGAATCAAAACTCCCCTCGTCCACCCAGCATCATCTAGTTTAAAAAAAAAGAAGAAGAAAAAAAAAAAAACACCATCCAAAAATACTCCAGCAAATACACCAGCAAAAGTATAATGAGATCGAAAAAAAAAAAAAGAAAGACAGAGAGAGATGAACACAAAAAAAAAGAAAAAAAAGAACAAACCTGTGAGATCGGCTGCAAGAAAAGTATCACGTTAAAACGTCACGTCAAAAATGACTCCGGTTTTTTTTTTGGCTCATTTTCTCACAAAGAAAAGAGAAACAAAGTAAAATCAAGGATTCGACCGGTGAGATCCACCGATACATCAAAATCACAAAACTCGAAGGCAACAAACAACACTGCAAAATGCAAACCAAAGCATAGCAACAGCAAAAGTCGACAGAAAACAGAAAAAAAAATGAAAAATAAAAAACAAAAAATCTTCCAAAACCACCAATAAATGTTGTCAAAAATCTCAACACTGACAAAACCTGCTTGGTTTCGACCCTCGAAACAAAACTGCAAGCAAGGAAAAGCCTCCTCAAGACTGACAAGGTACCCGTTTACCCTTCTTGGCACTCTCCATCAGAATAACTGCATGCTAAAAACTTGAAGCCTGGGATGTGGAAAAACGCTCAAAACCACCATGTCAACGCTCAATTCAAACACCAGCAAAAGGAGGAAAAATTAAAAAAAAGGAGAGGGGCAATGAAAAAGACAAAAATATGCTTACAAAAAAAAGCCAGTGGAAATGTACTCACCGAGCGGGAGTAAAATGTTGCAATAAAAATGTGATATGGCTCAAAATACAGTATGGCGGTGCGAGCCGAAATGCTGTGCCTTTTCTCTCTCTAGATCTCAGCCTCCGGTTCTGTCATGTGACTGATTCAGCCCCGGCTTCCAGCAATAAGAGCCCAGTGTTGAACAGCTGACGCTGAGCGCTCTCCTAACGGCTTAGCTCGCTCCAAAAGTCAAAAGAGGTGGTGTTGGTGGGGTCCTTATCATCCCACAGTTATGACTGAGCTGCTTGTGTTGTGTTTTTGTTCAGGTTTTTCCCCTCTCTCTCTCTCTCGCTCTCTCTCCTTTTCTGTTTTAAAGACACGGCGCTCGCTCGCTCGCTCACTCACTCGGTGGCAGCGTCACGGCAGCTTCCACATCCACGCACACACACGCGTCCATTTGATTCAGTGTGGAAGGAGAGGCTTTTTATACACCGCATGTTTCCCCTCTTATGACAAATTAGGGGGACGGGTTTGGGGTGGAGGAGGTAAAGGAGGCGGAGGTGGGGGGTGGTTAAAAAACGGGGGGTGGGGGGGGGGTTCGCGTGTGTGTGTGTGTGTGTGTGTGTGTGTGTGTGTGTGTGTGTGTGTGTGTGTGTGTGTGTGTGTGTGTGTGTGTGTGTGTGTGTGTACAACAGTTTAAGAAACTGCACCACTCTCGGAATAGCACCCATCATGCCATTCCGTGAAGATCGTATCAGAACAGTCCATGGTCCTGAAGTAGGATGTGTGTGTGAGGGAATGCAAGCATGCCAACAGTAAACACGAGTGTTGCCACAGAGCTCTGTCCGTGGTGCTGAAGCAGAATGTACTGACTGTACAGTCAGCATCGATGAAATCATTGAGCACTGTCCGTGGTGCTGAATCATGATACAGGCACATGCTCACATGTACAGTTGGCATCAGTGATATCCTGAAACGCTGTCCGTGGTGCTGAAGCATAATGTGAGATATACCGATAAAGAGTAAGGAGCAACAATATCGTGAAGCACTGCCCATGGTGCTGAAGCATGACACAGGTACATGCACGCATGTAAGCGCTGTCCGTGGTGCTGAAGCATAATGTGAGACATACAGATACACAGTAAGGATTAACACTATTGTATCTATTATATCTATCTATCTATCTATCTATCTATCTATCTATCTCAAGCACTTGTCCATGACACCACCTACACAAAGACTTATTAAGGGCATTAGCAAGATTTTGAGGGAGTACTAAATCACACAAACAGATAATGACAATGTCAAATTTTAAAAACTGAAATAGTGGTGCTAAGTGGCATGCATTGTCACAACATGTTGTATAATTTATGATTAGACATGAAAAAGAAAATTAATGGTACCTGACCATGGTGCTGAATATGATTCAGTGCAAAAACAAAAAGGTAGTTTCTTCATGTCATATTGTCATTTTCAGCTTTGTTTGAACTATTTTGGGGAGTTTACAGTATGTAGAAGAATATGTGGTATATAATAAGTAGACATATTGAATAGTTCTTTAAAAAAAAAGTACAAACAGTATCGGAGTGCATCCAGTCTGGACACAGTATTCATGACTCCAAACTGAAAGAACATCAAGCACTATTTCCAAAAATAAACAGGCATTATAATTTCCCTGAAGTTGTTTGTCTCTGTCCGCGGTACCCGAAACAAAATCGCTTTCACTCCTTACTCTATTTGCCTGATGACACCTCAGCTCTTTAAAAGTCACCATGCATGTTTATTTACTCCGCGTTTGTTCCTCAGCTTTAATAGGTCATGTTGACTTCATTGCACTTACACTCATCCCTGTAAAAGCCACTTCCTCCCGCTGTCATTTGTTAAATAAATACACCTGAGAAATGTAGGTTGTTGCCAATTGCGCCAGACAGGAAAGTAATAATGCGTTATTGATGCATTAGCTTCTGACTGCAGTTGTCAGGCGAAATTCGGTACAAGTTCCTGTAACACACACAGCGCCAGAGACAACTGTCACCATTCATTCATCATAACTGCGGCCGGTGCACTGTTTCTACCTTAAGCACTGTCTAATTTAATTTGCTTTTCAGATCACATCCATGCCTCTGGGAGGCACCATGTAAAATGCTTTACGGTCTCTGAAGGAAACATTAGGTGTCCAATAACAGTGATCAAAGTTGGCCTGAAGCTAAATCTAGCAGCTTTATCACTGATTGTGTTTACCTCTTTCACTTAGCCACCAGAGTGTGTTAAGCCGTTTTAGAAACACGCTGATCTTTATTTTTTTCATTTACTTTTTTTTACGCCATTTGGTGTGATATGTCAACAGTGTCAGAGCATGTTGGTCTTCACGCCCATAAAATTCACTTGACAGTCAGCGTGTTGCTGCGCACGACGATCCAGAGTGTAATTATCGATGCCTGAGGGTGCTCATGACCTAACTCACTGTCAGCGAGGTGATTGGCGACGCTGCAAAAGGTCTGACTCCGGTAAATAGATGGAGTTGGGTTCCAACGCGTGGGTAGAGCAGAGGTGACAAACAAAATGACACAATTAGGCCACAGCCAGCCTAAACACATGCTAATCCAATCCCACATGATAAACTATGACTAATGCAGGATATTGTTTTTCACAAACAAGTCAGTTGGCTTCAACTCAACCTCTGAATGAATCACTAAATGAATTGTCTTTGATAATCGACCAACTAGCATGAGGGTATGTTTTTAAAAAGTAAAACAAGTTCTCTGAATTTTCAGCTTCTTAAAAGTGTGAATATTTCCTGGTATAATGTCATTATTATTATTGTTTTTTATATTCATTTCTGTTGCAAATGAAGTTGTGTTTTAAATATATTATTATGCACACTATATACAGTATATTGCATATCCCATAGTTAATGACAGTGGCTAATTACATGAATACATACATACAAATACATATAAACTATATATTAATAATATAATACGATCAGTTAGTGTATATATTCTATTTCTGACTTATATGTAAAGAGCTTTAAGATGATGCACAATTGTTGATTTCATATAGATTCTTCTTGCTTTTGGTTCCTACCTGGCCATGTTCACGGGGGGAACAGTTGAAGTTGCGCATGTGAAGGAGAGATAAACAAAGAAAAACACTGTAACCTGTGTATAACCCAGAGAACACTACCATTCAGAAATCAGGGTTACACTAACAAGCTAAAAAGGAAACCCAGTCTCATAGCAAAGCGTGTAATTGAGCCGTCGGGCCACATGACTCTGCATGATGATGTGACGCCTGTGCTTGTGTGAGGTAAACGCCAGTTTTTAGCAGGAATATCGACTGGGGGGGTGACGCTTTAACTCCATGCCAACAAGTTTCAACAAAGGAAAAGAGTCGGTGGCAGTCAGTGCTTCCCAAACTCCGAGGTTAAAATACGTTGTCTCTTCTTTTAAATCATTCATGGTTTTTTATTAAAACGTTTTAGATTTGCTTGGTAGAGGAGTTCTTTAAACTGTTATTAAAGTAAACTCAACATGAGAGTTTTATCGGTAGTTTGGAGAACTGCTGAACAAATGTGTAGTTTTGCAGGGTTTCATGATATGTTAAGGTTAATGTCACGGACTGGACTCTAAATGGAGAATAGAGTGTAGTGTAGCATAGTTTGACAAACTTTCATAAACTGATTGCCATCGTACTGGTATCAGGGTGTCCACACCTTAATTGACATCAAATTCAGGGACTTTCCAGGACCAATTCCCTCAAATTCAAGGCAGCACGCTTTGCATCTGGACAATCGATTGTCTTTGGGATCTTGGGCAAATCAGTCTTCTTTTGGTGAACCAGAAATATTGGAATTTGCATTTCCCAGGCGTCATGTCATTTGCTCTCTCTTGCTTAACTTTACTCCCTCATTGGTCTGCACGAGTCTCACGTCAACGGCGGAGAGAGAAAGTGGACTCAATTCAACTCAATGTTTGGTCTGCATTTACCTATATATCAACCTAGCATTTTTCTCTCACACAATTCAAGAGGTTTCAATGACCCATGTCTATTTAGGGTAGATTTTCCAAAACTTTCATTGATTTTCAAGGATTTCAAGGACCCATGGTAACCCTGTGGTAAACAAGTAAGTCAGTAAGATAGTAGTGGAACCAAACAGCGAAGTCTAACCGCGTGCACTGGAAAGATGTACAGGTAAATAAAGAATTCATGTTGCTTTCAACATTATTTATACATGCGACTGTAAACATGGGAGATGCTGTCCTTGTTTACACCAAAACACACATCACTCATACGGACTCTTCCCTGATGTGGTCGAGCAGATTTGGTTAGACCAAATACACACAACAAAAAAAAACAAAAAAAAAAACATATTTTTTCCATTTGATTCCGGAGTAAATGTGAACCTCGGTTAATTTCCCAATGGTGGACTTACTAATTAATTAAAATATGGAGCTAAGCTTGGTTGCCTAGTATGATATCCTCATTAGCAGAACACAGTGGAAGGACCACACATTGCCTTTGGCTATAAAGAGCCAAACAGAGGCAAAGGCTAAAAAACATGGATGCTTTCCGAGTCTTTCCACACTTTGGAAGCATTTCTTCTTGACCTTCGTTAAGCTTACACGTAAGTACATTATTTATAGACTGTGTGCCACAATATATAGAGATATGTAGGGGTGTTCACCTGATGATGTCAGATGTCTACGATTCCCGTGAGTAATACATTTCAAGAATGTTCCACTATATATTCCCCTTTCCTACTTTTATTAATTGTATGGTCTCCAATCAGGTGAGGCCTACATTACTTGGCATTAGTGCATTGGACTGTGTGTGGGAACGTGCACACAAAAAACGGAATTAATTCAATGTATTAAAGCAACAACAGGATTTATATTCTTTAATTACCATTCTGTCGAGAAGTCTCTAGAAACCACGCAGGATATTTCAATCTAAATTAAATGGAGTCTGCAAACACAAAGTGTAAGTGGATTTTATGCTCATTACGACTGTATAAATGGGTTACATTTACAAATCTAGAGCTTTAGGTGGAAAGGATTATATCTAATAATTCAGAATGAAAATACACTCGAAAAGCCATTTTCCGTTGCCTGTGTTTGCTTTTATCAGCGCCGGAATGTGGGTTTAGTATAATGACTGAATGGAGGGTTCTTTTTTTTTTTCCGCCATTATGCATATTTTAAAATGTTGGAAATGTGCTTATGTGTGGGCAGGGTCAGGTGGGAGAATGTCAGCCAGTGCATTTCAATGATCAGACACAAATAAATGGATCTCCCCCGAGTTTTTTCCCTGTAACATTCATTTTCCTGCTTCCCTTTGTCCCTGCAAATGGCTGCACTCCATCCAAGCTGACTGACACACAGCGGTCTGTTGGGACCCGAGGCAGGTTTACTGACATGATCATCAGTCACCCTGCAAAGAATTAACTGCTACGCCTTAAAGAAAAAAACAAAAAAAAAAAAAACTGGAGTAGGAGGGCCCATTGTTGAATGTTTATTTCATTTAATAAGAAGAGACTGCAGAGCCTGAGAACGTCTCGATTATTTCATGCATTCTTCAAAACGCCAGTTGCTTCATTTCCCTGCAAAGCAACTCAGCAGAAGATCAGGTTGTTTTATGCTCGTGCTATTGCTAATGTAGACTTCGCTCACTTAGCGAGGTGAGTTTATTCACACAACGCTGTTTTTGCACAATGACTACAGTTCAAAGTGTTTTATAAGAAAAAAAAAAAGGTATGGAGACATATTAAAATAATACATCAGAGTCAGCGTCCATGGCACTGGGGCTGCAAGAGTGAACTGTAAATTATTTCACAGTCTTTAACTGCAAATGTCACAATAAATCACATCACTATCAAGGTGATCACTTATTCTTTAATACCATACTTCTGTGCTCTACTGTTAAATTGCATATTATAGCAAATTACTTTTTTTTTTTTTTAAGTAAATTTTACACAGTTAAAACAGTATTTAGACAGGAAAATACTATTAAAGTTCAGTATTATACTGTACTGCATTACCCTTACTGTGCAATACAATACAAAGGGCTGAAAAAGGTGCAGGATAAGATGTTGGGAGTAAAGGCAACTAATGTTCCAGTGGTGATAGGACTATAGGAGCTGTAACAGCCAACCTGGGAAAGCTGCTAAATCACAGTATAATAATTTACCTTAAAGATTATACAGTAATCTACTGGGAATGATTTCCAGGTTTGTTTCCTCCATTTAACAAGATAAAGAAAGTAGAGAATAGTATCTTATAATGTAGAGTCAATTATGTTATGGATAAATGTGGCGAGGATTGCTTCCTGAAAGGAATGACCACTGTAGACAGGGAAGACAAACTGCTGTGGTGACCCCCAAAAATGAGAACAGTTCAATGAATATATCAGAGTCCCCAAAAAAAGAGAAGAAAATAAATAAATAAATAAATAAATAAATAAAAAAGCAATATGTTTTGACCAAAAAACTATTTTCACCTTGCTTGGTTGTGACTCTGGTGACATTGAATGAACCTGTCCTGTGTGACCTGAGGGGTCTGAGAGTTTTATCGCATACAGGCTGATGGGAGATATATTTAGAACTGAGACTATTTGGTGCTTTATAGACGAGTATAATAGCATTTAAAAAAATGTATCCTATGACATTTGAGGCCAGTGCAGTGATTTATGGGTCCGTATAATGTCCTCCAACTTGTTGGGGTTAGTGAGGTCACAGTGGACGGAATGAGCTGCAGCTGTCCCCTTCATGTTATTATTATTATTATTATTATTATTATTATTATTATTATTATTAATAAGAAGATGTGAAATATAGCTGGTACGGCAGCTTATTTTGTCTGTCTGTGCAGAAATCATTTATTTTTTTACTTTGTTTGGAAGACGCGTTACAACACTTTGCATAGAGGAGGAAGAGGACCCAAACTCCAGATTTCAACAATGAACAAAAAGAGAAACACAAGGAGTTTAACCAGGAACACATGAAAACAGAAGATGAGAAGACTGAAATGTGACATAAACATAAACATAAACAACCTAAACAACCAACCAACTAACCCAAATGAATCCAAACAGACACTGAGGAGCACAGAGAATAAATACATGCAGCCACAATCAAACACAGGTGTGACAAAAACGAGACACAGGTGAAACACATTAGGGTGGGGGAAGACAATCAGAGAAGACAGGACATGAAGCAAAACTGGACAAGGTAAACACACACACACACACACACACACAAGAAAAAAAACAGGAAACAAGGAACTGGAAACCAGACCGAGAATGGAAAAACCCAGTGTTAAGAAAACAGAACAACAAAAAGTCCAAACAGAATAATAGGCTCCTTCTTTGCAGACTCCCCCTCTTGGTGTGGTGCACTTTAGTAACAACAGAAACAGCATATGTCTTTCTTTCCTTTTTTTTTTGTAAATTAAGGATGCTGAGGTGCAAATTAAAATTTTAACACTCAATTGTTTTTCTTCAAGGGGTTTCAGACCAAGAAAGTGTTGCGTTCTCCTGTCCACGGCCAACCCTGGTACATAAGGGGGTTCTCGATACAATACGATGTGATACTACACTTAGCAGTGCTGCATACATCACATTTAATCAACAAAGCCACACATTGAACTGTTAATAATCAAATAAATACGACTGAATCAAATACGATAATACGTGTGAACAGTTACCTAAGAATGATCTGCCAACCATAAACATATTGCACTCATCTTCCATCCATCTTCTACAACTTTATCCTCCACATGAGGGTCCCGCTGTGCCTTATTGTTCATCTTGCCTTTGCAAATTTATTCAGCTGTTCTCAAGGGGGGGGGGGGGGGGGGGAAGGAGGGGGCTCATCTTCTAGGGGCCCCTGGCAATTGCGTGCCTTACCTATCATGTTGCGCCACCCCTGGTAACATAGCACGATGTAAGCGAAGGTAATGAAGCATAGCTGTTATTGTGAGGCAGTCACAGGTTCATTACTGAGGTTATAGAGCAGCTGATCATAAAAAATGCATTGTCATAAGAAGACTTGAATATTTTAAGCGTTTCTGACACCACCGAGCGAGAATCGCGACACTTTCGATTGGCCTTTTTTTTTTCTTCCTAAAAATATAAATAATGTCAACGCTTCGTGTTTGAAAGCAGTACAGTACAAAACATGTATATGGCCCAATGATTGAGTTGTCAAGTCTCTCATTCAGATCTAACACGCGATGAGTTCTCGCTAAGCAATACAGTATTTAATGGGATTGTCATTAGCATGCGGTTGCGACAAAGGACTTTGTCTGGTCTATCAGAGAGTGAAGCAAAGTGAAATGTGCAGCATTATTCTTTTTCCGAACAGCATTCTCCACTGTATTTCTCTTCTGTCTAACCTTCAGCTGCATCTTATGAGATTCCCTGCACATAATCTCATGATAAAAGCATCTCATTATAAGAAGAGGATGCTCATAATATAACATGATGTTGCTCTGCTGGATGTTTCTTTTCATTTATAGCTTTATCAATAGAGTGGAGGTGGTCGTCTGCCTTGCAACCATACGGATGTCCAAAGTTTAGATGACGCAGTGTCTTCCCCGACTTTCATTTGTGTGTCTGGAGCCGCGTTCATCAAAGTAAAAAAAAAAAAAAAAAACTGATCTTGATGGATCAGCGTTTGGAGGATGAGATCGTGATTCATTATCCAAAATGATTTGCTTAAGACCGGGAAAACAGAGCAAAGCCTTTTATGTGGAACTTGACTGTGATATTATTATATCGTGCTGATTAATAATAAGTCTCAGGAGATATACATGTATATCTTCAGTTTAAGCGTTGTATCATAATATATTCATGCGCAGGTCCATTTTTATGTTAAATTGAATCCGACTTTGAGAAGGTCACACTTTGTCCCGCACACTGTATCCAATCGACTTTGTCCAAAGTACATTTTACTCGCGCAAACTTTGGTCTAATTTGTATGCCGTGAGAGTTTGATATGACTGAAACACAGATTCCACCTTCAGAATATGGTGTTTTCACTTTGCTTTGATATGCGCTGTAGGGTCTGCACTTTAAAGCCTGTTTACAAATCGGCAAATGTGAATCCCCGGAGTATATTAATGTCCAGTAATGGCGGACGCTGCCAGTAACCATGACAGCTGGGCTATATAAAGAGGCAATTACTGTATATATAAACAATTACAGGATATTGCAGGAAACAAACAGGGTTTGTTTGGGCTGAAAGAGGAACTCGATTTTATGCATCCAAGTCAGTTTACTTGGGCAGTTTTCTGCTCCACAGGGAGAAGAGATACATCTGATAAATTCTTATTTCTCTGTTGTTGAGTTGTGAAAATGGAAAACGGACATTGTTGGAGAGATGTGAAGTTATGAAAACCGTGTGGTCTCACTCCTCATCTTCAATTTAGGCTGTAGGAGTTCAACGTTCCATTAGCTAATACTTAGCCATCAATGAGTGTGTTTCCATGCACGTCAGATTTTAATTGGACTATAATTCAATTTTCATAATGCCATGTATGCACGTTAGTCCGACTAAAATCGAGCTAGTCTTAGTCGGACTAACATACCTGGATAACGTGATTCAGGAGGACATATTTTGAACTTGTTTTGGTCCTCTGTTGTTACATCTGGCAACATAACAACACATTGTCACAAAAAGCTGCAGCGTTTGAGTTTTTAAGGTTAGTTGTTTAATTGTTTTGATAATTGATTTCTCGTCCCTCATTCAAGTTTTTTGTTGTTGCTTTTTCCAAGTTATAATTCTCCTTGAAGCAAAGTAAACTCAGGCTAAGCCTTTATTTATTAATGCTTACTTTCAAGGTCTTGTTACTACTTCCCAGCTGGAGTCATACGATTCTCACCAGAAATCCCAGCACAATTTACTTTAAAGGTCTCAGGTTTTTTTTTTTTTTTTTTCAAGCTGTGCCCTTGTGCACTGTTTGTCTGTTTGCTCGTTTACTTGCGTTGTACTGGAGCGGAACCTCTTACATCATTCTCATCCAAAACAATAGTCGACATTTGTAATTCTCATGCAAACCAAAGCTCTCTCTTCACTGTCATCCGCCGGTGAAATAAGATCAAATTACAGGTCTTCCATATTCATTCAGACGAGCAATCATTTTGACGTCTTTTCCGGAGAGGTAAACAAGAGGCCAAAGGTCCAGACATTCGCAGACAGTCAAAGAACCGAGGAGACGTGAACGCTCGTGTGGGTGCACAGGCTGGACTCCAGTTTTTCATCATACGACCTCAGAGTAACATAGTAACAAGAAAGAGGAGTGTTATGGTAAATGTTGGCCTCTGCGTTAATTCATCGTGCTCAGTTGTTGACAGGAATCGAGGCAAAAGTGTCTCACCTTGTTACATGTTCATGAACAAAATAATTGGCTTTGAAAACGGAGGTAAACACCGTAACAGCTTTAACCTAACACATGAAAAAAAAAAAACACACAGGGAAGAAGACAATAAAGATTTTATTTCAAATGGTCCATTTCAGGTTTGTTAAATGTATAATATGTAACATTTCCGCACTATAATATCCAAATATGATGAGATTAACATTAAATATTTTGTTGAGTAGTGCACTTACATTTGCCCGTGGCGGTTATTCTTAAAGTTAAATTTGAATTATTCACAACGGTGACAGAGAAAAATAATCTAGGGAAAAAAAACAGCTCCAAAAGAAGTAAATGTGCAGGGGGAGGGAACAAATTAAGCATTATTTATTAGAAACAAAAAAAAGGTAAGGTCAGCTAAAGTAAGGATTCAATTTAAATAAATTAAAAAGGACCAGTATCATCAGCAGGCCTTGAGGATGTGAGGTCTGTTTTTTTGCTACTCTGGTCTGTCCACCTACCTCCAGGCCTCCCTTGCTTTTTGGTACATTCCAGTTTCGGCAGGAACACCCCCTCAGGTCAGAGTCCCCACTTCCTCGCTTCTCTTCCAACTTCTCAACTGGAAGGCGGTCAACTTTGGAGGTGATGGAATTGAGGTGACGGAATGCACCGATGTCCTGCAAGCCCACAGCCACTACATGGAGACTGTGGGTTCGGTTTTGGGTTATTAATAACAGTATGAAAGCAATAATTTTAGCTCCTACAAGCCATTATTGTTCCATATATTGTTTAGACTTTTTAAATGTATAGAAATGGACCGTTGCCCTCCATGCAAATGAGACGAGACAACAATTCCCCTGCTTCTTCAAACTAGGTCTTCTGTTATTGTTGTGATTAAGAGATTCCGAGCGGCTGAAATGACATACTGTGCGCTTAGATTACACGCATGCAAACAAACGTGCAAATTAACCTTCGTAATTATAATACCGAAAAGAGAAGAAGAGGATGATGATGACGAGGAGGAGAAGGAGGAGGAGGAGGAGTCCACGTCCAATCGCGCCGACCTTGTTAACAGCAGTCAGGCATAATTATCACTTCACACGTGGATATTTCCATTTCGGTGACATCCACAGAGACTGACGCAGGATGACCTTTTCACCACAGAGGAGCTGGACTCTCCCGGCCATGACAGCGCGGGAATCAGAGGGGAACAGAGGCAGGTTGATTGCACTGTGCACTGACCGTGCCCTTTGGTTTAATTAATTAACATAAGTATATGACAGTTAATTTGTTTGCATGCAGCAGTGCTGTACCGCCGAGTGCCATCACTGTTCTCTGTGGTTTTATTTAATTGCACGTTTGAGCATATGGTGTGAGATAGAGGGACACAAGTGATTTGGATTACTAACGGTGGACATCTTATTAGCTTTTTTTTGCTTTTTTTTTTCCCTTTTTGCAAATTCATAACCACATCATTTAATCACAGGAGCATGAAATTGGTCCATCTGTTGCGTCCAAAATGTCTGTGGCTAAAAAACTTCATCAGTGAACTTGGTTTTAGTGTGTCACTTAGAAATTGATGTGGTTATTATGGATGGCCGATTCCTGCATTAGTAATGTTATTATTATTATTATTTGCCTTGAGCCATTATTTTTCCATACTAAAAAAAAAGAAGGGGAAAATACTTTTACAGGCTAATACTAAACGTATTTGCTTTTTTTCTCAAAATATCCCAGTTAAAGCAGTGTAATACTTGGTTATTGTACATCTTTTTGGTACTTTTCACTTAGCAAAGATCTGTAGTGTCTACTCCACAACGTTTCTATTATACCTTGTGTTACGACACTGAGACATTGAGAGGGAAACTGGTCCAATGATCCGGTCAATGTGGGCAGCTAACATTGGACTTCAACCTAGATCAACACGAGCAAAGCTCTGGTGCAGAAACACGGATAAAACACACTAAAATGCTATAAAACTGCAGATTGTATTCTTTCTTCTTCGCTTTTTTATCACTCATTACATAACTGTGTCACTGATGGTAAATATTAATAACACTAATAATTCATATAAAAGTGTTTGCAGTTTTACCTTGACTCAATTTAATGAGGTACATTTCACTTTCACATGATTATTTCTCTCTTTCTTTGTACTTTTTACATAAATGTTTGACTACTCTACACAAACTGAATAAAGCAGAAAAAGCATTGCAGCGACGGCTGGCTCTGTTGCCTCTCCTCCGCAGGTTGATGCTCTGTGACATGTTTTTCGACGAACATATTTCAGGCTCACTTCACAGTGCTGAGTCTACGTAGACTATTTAAAAAAAAAAAAAAAAAAAAGGTGTAATCACAGTATTTGTGTACCACATAATTGTTTTGGGCAAGTGTCAAGTCTGGAGGATGTTCACAGTGTGGACACTGTGTGGTGCCATGTTCTTATCACTGCCAACTGAAGTCAGAGCCATCGCGCGATCAACAATCCAACAATCTACTTCCTAATTAAATGTGGAAAACAATTATTTCTGCTAAACAGAACACTGAGGTTCTCTTTTCCCCGTGGTCATAAAAGCAAAAATACTGCACTGCACAGTGCACTGCACAATATGAGATTATGTAACGCCGTGTCATCATTTGTCTGCAGTGGACTTGTGAGAAAAATCACCTGAAATCGTCAATTTGTCCTTGGCACTTTCAAGGCCATTTACGGAAACGTATGGAGCATGATTAGGTATTCAGAGCTTGTGTGTTTTCCATTTCTGTGTCTGTCGGCAAAGTGTCGGAGGGGGGGAAAAAAAAAAAACATACCGGGGTGTCTTTGATTTTGATATATTAAAGACCTCCGCATAAGTCTTTGTCGCCTTTGCTGATTTGCTGCCACCTGATGCCGCTGCGTTGCTGGGAAAAGAAAAATTATCTTGGCTGAAAATGAGAATTAGTAATTGTGCCCAGCTGAGGGAACTATAAATGCCCGTGCATCGTATTGCAGTAAAGCTACACAGAGCTCCTGTCACACTGAGGCCTATACAAGTCACGGTGCAATGTATTTCATGACTAACCACAAACCTGACATGACATTAAGCATCTTTGTTGACAAATACTGTATTATTCGTTGGAAAAAGTTTGACATTTGGGGGATTTTTCCCTCCCTGGCAGCTCGTTCAGTAGTCTAGTAAATACGGTACATGGGTTTTCTTTGCCTGTTTCTTCCCACAGTCCATAAACATGCAGAGGTTGATCGAACGCTCTTAAATGCTTTATGGTGAGACGACGAAGGATGGAGCTTCTCGAGTCAGTGATGAGTTACGTTGGAAAGCTTTATTGGAAACAGCTCAGATCTGAGGAGAGCCGAGTACAATGCCAAACAAGAACAAGGAGATGTTAACAGTTGGGGATCCCAGAGTTGTGGTACATCTCAGGTTTTGGCGAAATGGTGGAGAGGAGCGAGACACCAGGTCAAGATGTCTGGTGCCTTCCTCTGCTGATACCTAGAGAGGTTAGGTTAGGTTCAACAAAGATATGAGGAACACTGTAGACAAATTATGGGTGCCAGGGTTACACAGAGTTGCAGCAGACCTTGTCCTGTGTTTGTTAGGCTTGTGCTTTTAGGAAAGTGACTTGCTAATTCAAAGAAGGCTGAATAATACGTTTTAGTTGACCTTAGTTTGACATTAAGGAGGTTTTTAGCTTCTTGCTTTTATATTTCTAATGCATTTCTCAGCTTTCAATGTAATTTGTGATAAATAGCAGCGAGTTAGTTAAATGTATTGCACGCACAACACAATGTGGTTCAAGCAACGTCCCATGGAAATGTTTGCGTGTTCACGGGTGAAACTTAAGGAAAAAACACTTACACTGTGGTGTCTACAGTAATTTAAAAATTTGGAAACAAAAGTGGTTCATTAGATGAGTTTACTTTTAATTTCATAGCTGAGTGGAGCTACACTGTTTTTCAAGAAAGCAGTTAAAGTGTATCTCTTCTTGGCTCATGTCTACAGGTTTCATGCATTCAGTACCAGACGTGCGAGTGAATTGTGCGAGTTTGTTGTTTGGGTTGGACGGCCTTGTGTAGCCCAGCTGATTCCCGAGTTTATCACTGTTTGATACCAATCTGCTTTTGATATAAAGATGGGCTGAAGTCAAATCTCACATCACAGGAACCCCAACAACGACACTCATTACAGAGGATGTGGAGCAGCTGGCCGAAACAACAACAACCTCTCCTAGGATATGAAAAATAACAAAAAAAAAAAACACAAGATAATTGTTTATTTCAGAAAAGCGAAACCAGAGTGCAACATCCCCTGCTCGTCACCAGCACAGACATGGAGAGAGTCATGAGAATAAGAATCAGGAACACAAGGTTGCAAAGTGCTTAAAAAGGGAATAAAATTATTTCAAACAACATCCTTTACAAGTAGTAGTAAAACTAAGGGGAATAAACCAATTTTGCATTGGACTAACAGGACACAGAGAGAAATGCGATAATAAAAATAAGGAATAAATGTGTTACAAAACTGACAAATAACATAAACAATGAACTCCCCAAAGGCTTTAAGAAGGTAAATCGTATATACTGTGAATATATTTTTGTACATAGACTTGTTTCCAAGGTTACGTGGTGTTCAGCCAAACAAGAAGGTCTTTCATTTATTGGTACAGGTGTTTCTGGAGGAAGCGCTCGCATAGGAGCCAAGGTAGAAACCGCAGACATCCTTTATAATCCTATGCTGCAGAACCTGATAGTGGAGAAAACGCTTCCCTGTGTCCAATAGCACTTTGGCTGCCATGCAGTGTCTTCCACAGGCCAGGAGGAACTCCAGGGGTTCTTGCCTGATATTGTCTCTCTCTCTCTATTTAACCTCTTGGCGTTAGTAAATGGCTCTTTTTTTTGGGGGGGTGCATTTGGCATGTGATGCTTGCCCCCTAGTTGAGTGGCTTCCAGTCTGAGCTGTGTACACACACGCCTGTGCATACGACGCTGCAGCGTTTGTGCAGGACCACGAGAATCCATCTGCACAGATGCAGTGTGAATTCAAAACATGAAGACAATCAAGATGCAGGCTCTGTAAAAAAATGAGAAAGGCTTGATTCCCCACATTCCCCTTTGTGTTATTTGTAATTTATTTTTAATGTGTTCACTTCTCTCATATCCCACATGATCGATACGATGCGCCTTATCGTCCCCATGTGGACATTCGTTGCGGGGCTCAGTGGTGCTGATATATCACAATCGATAAATTAATAAAACACTATTATCCGGCACGCAGCCAACATTGCACATGACCACATATTGTGCTCATCTAGATATCGCACACAGCCTCCTATTGCATTAGTGACGAGATAGTGTTGAATAGAAATGTGGCGCACAGGATTTTGTTGGCAGAATGTTGAAAATTTGTTTCGAAAAGGATTAATTAACTTTTTGGTCCACTGTATCACTCCAAGTGAATGAATGAATACCCCGAGTTGGTTAATGATTTTACGATACTTCATCGTCACACAAATTGTTATGCTTTCATTGTTTCTAATTATAACCAAAATATGTATGCATATCACATCCTATCACATATCATAAAATATCAGAGAAACGTGATGTTTAACTCTTAGAACCATTCCATTTCCATTACGGTTTAAACATACAGTATATACAGAGGCTATAAGATATAGAGTGTATTATATCCTTTTTTTCAGCACAACCAAGACAATCTGATATAAAAAAAATATATTTAATTTTCACCCGTTATAGAAGCACACCTGAGCAAAAAGTACATCAAATGTTTAAAATCAGATTTAATTTTTAAGTTTGTTTGGCTTATTTTTATGAATTATTGTGACTTCTGTACAATAATTATTGCTACTTTATATCACTACTAATAAACGGATATACAGTTAATCTTAAAGGTGCCATATGTAAGAATGTGGTCAAAAACGGTTACTACACTCAAATTCAAAATACCGAGGTCTTTTAGGTTTCGTTTTCTCCTTTGTTCTAGCTCAGACGTAACTGGCAACCCGTGGTTGCTCGGCAGCTGAGACTCTACTCACTGCAATGATTGGTAGACGGTGGTAGGTGGCGCCACATGCCAAAACATGTTTGTGTATTCATTTCAAAACATAAACATGATTTGCGGTCTGCAAAATATTTTTTTAAGGCAAATATTTTGGCTGTACTGTTGTTGGTGTTTGTTATATGAACATTAATTTCCGAGTCTCTGTGACATATTAAGAGGATTTTACGACCAGTTGCTTTAGATTTTTACATAATACACCTTTAACTTTGACTCAACAACACATAAGATTTGGATTTCCATATAAGGAGTTGTGTATTATTCCCATAAGTTCATCATAAGTTTATAACTTACACTTTGAAAATCATATGGTTTTACTTGTTGTATTTGCTCCCACTCTACATTTTATAGAGTATATGTATGTTTGTAGAGCCCACGGTTTGTGTAGTGGTTAGCACTCTTGCCTTTGCAGCAAGAAGACCCGGGTTTCCTGGGTTTGAGCCCCGTTTGGAACAACTTCAGAACAGGGGCCTTTCTGCAAGGAGTTTGCATGTTCTCCCTGTGTGTGTGAGTGGGTTTTCTTCGGCTTCCTCCCACAGTCCAAAAACATGCAATATGGGGATAAGGTGAATTAGTCACTCTAATTTGACCGTAGGTGTGTGTGTGGGTGATTGAATGGTTTGTCTCTATATGTGGCCCTGCGATGGACTGGCGAACGATACCCCGCCTATCGCCCGATGCCACCTGAGATAGGCCCAGGATAAAGCAGTAGATGATTGATGGATGGATGTATGTTTGTATGTTTCTTTGTGATCCATGCGCATCAAACACCTAAGGTGCTGTTACAAATGACAAATAAATGTGCTGTTCACGTGACCCATAATGCTAAAGTGAATGAAGAAAATGATCTGGGGAAATCAAACAACGCTTGACTCACCAAAGGAAATAATAATAATAATAAACTGAGTCAAAATCAAACAAACAAATTAAATGCAATTTTACTCAATATGGAACTTTAAAGTTTTACTAGGGCCAAGATTAGTTGCTCATATATTCAAACACATCATAGTGTGGTTTTGTTTTATTCATTAAACTGATTTGCTGCGTTAAAAAACCCGATCTAAAAATCTAAATCATCTGTGACACACACTCTCCCTTTATTTACACATAAGTAGCTGCACATAATCTGAGTTTTGTTTTATAAGCACTATAATGAAGCAGTAAATGCTGACTGTGGCTCTTTTTCCCACTTATTTCTCTCTGCATAAACAGCTGGTTGTGACAAGAACACTGCACTTGGTGCTCATCAGGGATTTGTAGCTTATATACGCTAACTACATGAATATTAATTATGCTTCCGAATCTACTCTATATGCCTTGCACAAGAGGCTTAGTCCGCATCTAATTAGGGCTCCCCAACTTTATTCATAAACCATTGAGTCACATTTATTTTGTATTTGTTTTGAAATTGGATCTGCCAGTGAAGGAAGACGGATAAGACGAGGGGAAAGAGAGCACAATAGAGATCAGATGGAATGTTAAATGAAATGTAGTCAATGGAAAAACAGGTGCCTGAAAAAAAACAAGATCAAGACAAAACGAGGCACAGCAAAGAAAGAGAACAAAATATTAAACACTATATTGTTATATAATCAGCAAATTTATATTGAATGTGACATAAAATGCACTGACAGCCACGTTTCCCATCATTCTCTCCCTCATTCTCAATGCCTCCACTGCTCCGAGATACTTTTTTTTTTTTTTTTTTTTGAGACAAGATTTGACCTACATGTCAAGTCGAGTCAAAATAATTGGTGTAGCTTCACCAGGCAAGAGTTGAAGGGCTTTATAGTGTCGTAGAACAAAAAAAATCACGAGTGAAAAAAACATCCAGAACTCGAGGTTCCCCGGGGAGGGTTAGTGTTCCCGACGAAGCTTGCACACACTGCGCTTCATTTCAACAATTAACATGCACCGAAAGTCCGGTCTATCGGCGTATGGATTATTAATAATGTAGACTCTCGCTGCATGTTTAACAATCTGTCATCACAACAGTTGACCTTTCTGAACATAATTGAAACAGATTTGGTTCAACCTCTGTTCTTTCACAAGTCTTTGCACTCGTTGCTCGTTTGTATTCCGTGCTGCGATTTCCTCGCGGCGCACGCATTACTATTTGCTTTACCCCCAGCTGTGCTTCTGTTGTTTATCGTGCCCTGATGAAAGGCACACACTGAACTCCATGTAAAGTTGCGGGAACTTCGAGGGCTTTTTTCGCATTTCTCTCTTTCAAAAGTAACGCCTCATTAGTGGCTCTGCGGCAGGACGGCAGCATTCGCAGAGAACGAGATTCTGAACTGCTTTGTTGTGATTTCCCTCTCCACAATCACTGAAGATATAAGTGGCGACGGTTGTTTTTCATGGAAAGAATAACGAGGGGTGTCAGTGATGAACGGCGATGGAAATTAAACTGTATCCCAGACATTTATTCTTGACAGACTTTTCATGACAACATCAAGAATCATAAATTTTGCTGCGTGCTGAGAGCGGCGGCTATGCTGAAGAAGCGGCGACTTTGATGGAACACTTTTTGAACTGGAACCGGCAAACCTCACAATGGATATAAAAGTTGTAATGAGGACGCTATTATGTCATCTAAATACCGGCGTTGTGCCACGGGCTAAATTCAGAGGTCTGATTTTCTCGAGGATTGTGAAGTCGTTTATGATCCGAGGCGAATCTGAGCCAGTGTTCTTTTAATAATCCTGTAAAATTAGGCAGTTTACAAATTAATGCAACAAACTACACTCTTACCATATATCAACCATGCAAGGTTCTTCGGTTTGTCCTAGGAGAACCCTTTTTTCGCTCCAGAACCTTTTTATGAAGATTCCACCAATAACCTTTTTAAAATCCTTTATTCTGGAAAGGGGTTTTAAAGGGTTCTCTGGATCAAAATGGTTCTTACTGGAACCATTAGTGTTACCAAGAACCCTGGATTAACTCTGTGCTTGAGGGTTTTTCAGAAGCAAAATGGTTCCAGGTAGAACCTCAGCGCTTGTAGAAGAACCCTTTTGGAATCCTTATTTCTAAGAGTGGAGACAGGAATACAATTCCAATCATAGTGAAATCAAGTCAAATCTGTAACTTGTTGGCCAGAAATACATGGGGCCAATTCCAATTCCTATCTTAACCCTCAAGCTCAACCCTTAATCTTAACTGGCCCTCAAAACCAAGTGTTGAGGGTTATTTTGTCACTTAGAAATGGGACACCCCTTAAATGCAGATACGTCTTCAGACTGTGGGGGGCAGAATAACGCGAAAGCTGCGTCCAGTCTGTGAACTCCAAAAAAGAAGAAGAAGAACACATTTACGTCACGATTATTTATAACGATCCGTTTGTCAGTCAAGTTATTAGGTTGTCAGTTAGTTATAAGATGATACTCATACAAATACCACAACCACGGACATATTCAGCTGGTAGTTACCACACACCACGACTTATTGAAAAGTAAACGATAGCAAACGATCGCGTGTGCGCACCGGCCGGCTATTGACAAAAGGTCGTAAAATAAAAATAAATGTTACGCAACAATGACATAAGTAATCCATAATATGGGTCTAAACTAAGATAATACAATGGTTTTCATCATTTTTATATCTCTATTAACAAAGAAAATACTTAATTTGTATCATACTCGTTTCGCTGCTTTCGGTGCCATCTTTGTTTTGTCAAAACACGCAGGGTGGTCTCTGAAAATCTCAATATTGAGGGCGATACAGCCCTTAAACTTGACCCTCAACTTAATTTTTCTGAGAATTGGGACAGCACTTGCGCGCATTTTTGAGATTGAGGGTTAAGCAAGGAATTGGAATTCACCCATAGTCCCAGCTCGCCTCAAACTCTACACGGTTAGGTTGGTTTTCCATTACAATATAATACCTCCTCATCACTGTGCGGCTGCATGAAACTGCCGTGACTTTGTATTACACACGCACACACCCAAACAAGTGACTAAAGCAGTTGTTTTCAGTGTAACTGAATCATTAGAATCAGTTAATTAAAAAGATTTGTTCAGTACTTCCTGCATGACCGGAGCACAGACTCTCTGTCTGAAATACAGCGGCAAGGTTTATGACGCGACTCGCTGGTCGCTATCGCAGGCTTTCAGCAGTGCTGATGTAAATACACCAGACTCCTCTTTTAAATGATGACATTTTAGACACTTCCTTTGCTAAGTGTTGGAGATTAACTGACGTTTTCAGGATTGTTAAGTCTTTTTACCTGATCTACAGTTCGGTTTGATTCTTGTGTCAGACGTCTTGCTCATGCTTCTTCCTGTGACGGTACTCTGACCAATCAGTGGCCGGTCTGACAACATCACACATAGTAGCAGTTCCTATTAGTGGAAAAGGGGCCTTAGTTTGCGGTTCTCTCAAATTGTGATTTAACTGCAGTGGTTAATATTTCATATTTTATTTAATAAACTTGTATTTGTACATACCATATGGGAAAAAGCATAAAAACCACCAGCATTTAGCCGTGGTGACCTCAACAGTTATATGTTTGATTTATCTCCCCCGCTGTAGTTTCTCTTTGGCTGCGTCTCATCTTTGCAATGATGGCTTAGTTCCATCAAGAGTTCCAGTAAACCATGACAAAGAAGCGGCACACTTGTTATTTATATTATTAATTACACTTCTGCTTCCCCAACGAATGACTGGGCAAAAACGTCTGCCGTGGAAAAGAGCAACAAAATAATGAAGGTGAGTGCATTTTCAACTTTTTAAACAACTATTCCTATACGGTGCTAAATGTTTTAACTTTCTATGATATTTTGAAGTTTGTAGACTCGGGTTAATCTCTCATCCTGATTGGATTAAAAGTTTAAACTCAGATTAAAGCCGACTATTGTTAATAGCCATTATAGAAAATGGGAAAAAAAAAAATAACACGTGAGTTTATTCTCATCTGCATAGTTTGGTACAAATCACCGCCGCACTACATATCTTAATGAATTCTCAGTGGGATTTAATCAAATCACACTGATGCAAAAGCCGATGATTTACAAGCACATGTTGAGGTTTTATGGGATGTTTACTGATTGTCTGTGTATAACACACACACACACACACACACACACACACACAGACACACACAAGCCCTGCATGATTCAGTGTGTAATCAGTTTTTAATGAACTGCTTCATGAACACTTTCTCTGGAGTATTTCAACAGTTAATGCAGCCAGGTGTCGAAATCTTTACACGTTTGTTTGTTGATGGTAAATTATCTCTTTTTTTCTTTTTCTTTTTTTGGGGTCCAATTTACTTTTATCACTGCATTTAAAGAAAAATACAGCTTGAATTTGGGGAGTTTACGCCCTGTTTGGTTGCAGAGTTTAGTGTTTTGGACAACCAGCTCTGTTTTATTAAGTAAGAGGAATAAAAAAGGCTTCATCATGATTGAACTTTGACGTAACAAAAAGTCTTTCAATTGGTTAAAAAACACACCACAATTATTTCGTATTTTTTGGTTTTGTGCTCATGCACAAAGCATCAGTAAAAGGTCGTCAAACTTTTTCAAGGACAAAGGGGAAACACTCGACATGAGTGGGTGGAAACAGTGTGGATCATAGACGTTTTCAGTGAAAAATAATTCATCTTTCCTAAATCCCATTGCCTGTCAAGCATCCCTGTGGCATGCTGCGCCATTATTATTTTACCATTAATGACAAACTGCTATCAATCACAAAGAGTTTCATAACTCTGTGCCACTTGATTGTGAACTGCTCATCATCCCGTCCTCAACGATGAATAATTGCCCGAATCGTCGCGGGGAGTCGATGACAAATGAAGGTTAACAAAATGACGACTTTGAAGCATGTCATCTAAAAAACGATTAATAATCATTTGAGGATTCACGGAACAGGAGATGTTAATATGGAGGGGGGGGGGGGGGGGGAAAGCAGGATTTGCAGAGATTTGGATGGAGCTGGCGTGGGTCTAAGGTTGCACCGATTATCATCAATGTCGCAGAGATTCAGGCTGAAGGAAGATGGAGCAAGTGGAAGAGCCACACAGAGATTTCTCTACAAAGGCCCAGCGCGGCTGAACAGGAAGCACTGATAAGACTTCTAAACGTATAAGTCTTTGCCAGGACTTGCACTGTGGTGAAAATTGAAACATAACAGACAAGAAAAGATAAGCTAAGGAAATTATCTTCTTTTCACTCTTGCAGCAGCAACATGATAGAAGCATCAATCTCACCGCTGCTGCTTTTATGAACTGAAACACCGCACAGGCTGAGCCATCAACAAGAGTTAAGTCCGGTTAGGGGAAAGCACAATATGGAATTATAAAGGATTACACAGGAAAAGAGAATTTATGTGAGAAAAGGCTACGTTTTCTGAGACTTTTCTTAGATTCAACTCTTTTATAACAACTGGAGAAACTATTATTACCAGATTGCGGTTGTTGAGTTACTGCCAATATTTTACTTCAGGATTTGGACTCAAAATACCACGAAGCAATGACTGTGACCACCTGTAGCACGGGTTTGACAGAATCTTCAGCAAAATGACAGACTTGTCAGAGACAGCTGCGTGAGTGAAGTGTGTCAGATATTGCAGGAAGATTCTGCAGCTACATTTAGTTATAATTTAGATTCCTAAAACTGTGGCCTTATTTTATCGTTCTTTGTACATAGTTGTAAAAAAAAAAGTCATGAAGCACTGTTTAATTTAACCTAAGCTTAAATTCAACGTGCACCTACCTTTATATATGATATATATATTAAAATTAAAGGCGCCATATGTAAGAATGTGGCCAAAAACGGTTACTACATTGGAATTCAAAATACCGAGGTCTTTTAGGTTTCGTTTTCTGACGTAACTGGCAACCCGTGGTTGCTCGGCAGCTGAGACTCTACTGACTGCAATGATTGGTAGACGGCGGTAGGTGGCGCCACATGCCAAAAACATGATTTCAAAACATAAACATGATATATATATTATATATATATATATAGAATATTTTTTTTAATGCAAATATTTTTGCTGTACTGTTGTTGTTGGTGAGTTCAGTTTGTCATATGAACATTATTCCTGAGTCTCAGTGACATATTAGGAGGATTTTATGGGCAGTTGCTTTAGATTTATTACATATTGTACCTTTGACATTTACTTGTATAAGTTGTTAAATTACACCATATTCTAATATTATTTCTGTAAAAATAGTATGTATTATATGAGTAAATCATATTATATTGAGTTAGTACCGTAAGTTTGATGGTTATGTGAGGGTTATGGAAACACTGACGTCAGAATTTCATTTTAAGTTTGACTGATGAGACTCGACGTGAACCCATGCAAGAGTTTGCTGAAGCTGCATTGAGGAATGACTGATTTCCGTCATGGTAGCTTTAATTATTCACTTATTTCAAACATTATATCAAAAGACATGACATCAAAAAATCATGAATAATTAAAGAAACAGAAATTGAAAAAAAAATGTTGCGCATGCTCGGCAAACTCTTTATCATATGTTGACTGGAAATCCATAATTGATCAAATGTACTCATATTTGCATCTGCTTGTATTAGTATTGCATGTGATTTTCATAATTGATAAGGCTCTTTGTGTTGATTTAGCACTCCTCATAATTTCCCTGCAAAATAGATTATTTAGAAAAAACTGAAATAGGTTTGGTTAAGGTGCGAGAAACACTGAATTCACGTTTGACTTGAGAATATTATTTAAAAGTTTGACTTATGAGACTTGTCATGAACCCATGCAAAAGTCATTGTAAACGTGTCACCTCTGCTTCTCTCTGCTCGCCTTGAGCGTCACACTCCATTCCCACTGAACGTTGCCTTTTGACTCTGGATCCCTCTTGCAAATGAAAGCGCTTCACAGGAGACCGGTCTTCTCAGCAGGTTTCCTTGCACTTTGCCTTTGTATGTACGGTATTTTTAGTTATGTGCAATATTTTAAGGGTTCACAATGACTTCACAAAAGACATTTTTCAGGTTTAAATGGAATGACTTTGCTCAACAAGCTGGACTCACATCAGCCCCCGGTGCCTTACGATGAAAAATAACAGCCGAGTTCAGCTGAAAGTTATGCTAAATCTTAAAATAATATCTGTAGTTGGCTTTCTTTGAACCTGAAAATCGCAGTGGATTTGTGAGTGTAATTATATCTGAGGGATATGCATCAGCTGCACCGCTAAAATGTCCACTGTCCATTGTGGTCTATTTCTAGATGAATGACTGCACTGTTTCCTCCTGAGGGGGGAAATGAAAAAAAAAAAAAAAAAAAAAAATCTGACAGTGTGTAGAGTGAAAGCAGGGGCAGGGACTGGGAAGTATCAGTCTGGCTTCCACCACAGAGCTGGTGACTCAGCAGAGACCAGCAGTGGATTTCAATAAATCAAAACGCTAACTGGACTCAGGGGGTGGCCGTTGCTGAGTGTTTCTCATTACAGCTGGGTAAGACAACAAAGAGCAGAGTGACAGTTTGGAGAGGAGCCAGAGAATAATCTACACACTTTTGAGCTTGTAAGCAACTTTACTGCAGATTCGTTACCTTTTTTTTTTTTGTCCACCCACAATGCATCAACACTCCACTTTGATTTGTCCCCACTGTGAAACCTTTTGGATTGACTGTCCTGAACAGCTTGGGACTTGTCGACTAGACTTCATAACTGTAAAAGGAAATAAAAGACCTTCGGCCAAAAGTGCCAATAAAAAAAAAGTGCAACGAGATCAGAGAATTGTTTGTGCTCCTGCTGAAAAATATACTACAGTATTAACTCTTAGATTTTACTTTTCAGTCAAAGGCACAATGCATAAAAGTCATACATTTACATAGTAAACATTCTAGACCCATGGTTCTCAAACTGTGATACGTGTACCACGAGTGGTATGCGAGCAACCAGAATTAGAGTCACTTTATCTCTCGCTCCATCTTTATCTACTTTCACTATACCAGTGTGTGAAGTATATGTGACGAAGAGGAGGATGATGGCAAATTATCATACTGGGAAAAGTCCGTAGCCGACTTTGCTCAGAACTATTAACACCGCTGTATTTTAAAGGCGCCATATGTAAGAATGTGGCAAAAAATGGTTACTACATTCAAATTCAAAATACCGAGGTCTTTTAGGTTTTGTTTTCTGACGTAACTGGCAACCCGTGGTTGCCCGGCAGCTGAGACTCTACTGACTGCAATGATTGGTAGACGGCGGTAGGTGGCGCCACATGGCAAAAAATGATTTCAAAACATAAACATGATTTGCAGTCTGCAAAATTTTTTTCTTAATGCAAATATTTTGGCTGTACTGTTGTTGTTGGTGAGTTCAGTTTTGTTATATGAACATTATTCCTGAGTCTCTGTGACATATTAGGAGGATTTTATGGCCAGTTGCTTTAGATTTATTACATAATGCACCTTTAACGTTTCCAATAATGGTGTTACTTCAAATACACATACAGCACTTTAATATGGAGTTGGTTCTCTCTCTTTTGCAGCTATAACGGCTTCCACTCTTCTTGGAAGACTTTCCTCAAGATTTCGAAGCGTTTCTGTGGGAATTTGTGTCCGTTCATTCTTGTAGAGCATTTGTGAGGTCAAACACTGATGTTGGACGAGAAAGACCTGGCTCACCATCTCTGTTCCAGTTCATCCCAAAGGTGCTTGATGGGGGTTGAGGTCAAGTTCTTCCACACCAAACTTGTCAAAGCATGTTTTTATAGTGTTTGCTTTGTGCACTGGGGCACAATCATGCTGGAATAGAAAAAAAGGGTCTTCCTCAAACTGTTGCCACAAAGCATGGAAGCATAGCTTTGTGCAAAATGTCTTGGTATGCTGATCCGTGAAGATTGGCTTTCATTTGAGATAAGCAGCCTCGCCCAAAGCCTGATTGAAACACCGGATACCTTTTATATTTAGCCAAACTCGGTGGAGACATGCATGTAGGACAAAGTGCATGTTTTGCTCAAGTAAGGACAACACTGTACTTCTGCAAGACTGTGGAACATGTGAGGGAAATCATGAAAAAATTAAAGTCCCCAGCTCCACTGGTCTACATTGCTGATGTTTACCTATGGGCAAGACACTTAGGACCTTATTTAAATGATCTAAAGCACAAGTACAGTTGAGTGTGTCCAATCCAGGAGCAAATTGATGTGCAAAAGGGTTGTGTTTACTCACTGAATTATTCCTAAATGTGTTTTGGGCATAGCAAGTACAGGTAAAACTAGAGAAGGGAACACATCTCTGCTGAGGAGATGGATCTGACATCTGTGCATGAGGTAAAGGCATGTAGCAGATAGTCTGCGGTTGCACCAGTGGAAGCTTTGTCAGTGCTGCCCACTGATCCTCTGTTCCATTAAAGCTCACATAGAGTGGTCCTGTTGCACATATATGTTATTTATGGAGGTCTACTTACACACATTAACTTGTTTTTATGGTCAAAAACCTCCTAGTTGCTGTAAACGAGCCGATAGAAATCCTCTTTTCTGACGGTGTTCCCCAGCCGCAATATTTCAGACTCAACTCTCACACCCAGAAGACAGAGTGTGTTGTGATTGGCCAGCCAGCGTAGAGCGTTTAAATTAGCATTTTCCTGCCCTTTCCTTAAGATATATATATGCATATGTTTCACAGGTCCACTGTGTACCATCTGGCACCAAAACACTGCCAATGTCAGTAATTTAAAACAATCTTCTATTTCTTTTCATACATAAAAGCGACATAAATTAGCCATAGCTCTGTCTGTTGCACTGAGCAGGTATAGTGCACATTAGCTTTATCGGAAGGTTAACTGTTCACGTATTGGCTGTAAATATGAGCTTGACTGATTTGTTTCTGTATCCTCGCAAAGTCTTTCCCCAAACTCGTTTGATATAAAGTGTACGGCATACTGTATATACAGTATATAACTGGGATGGGCTTCATGTTAAAAGTTGTCCCGGTTCCCCAGCATGTGTCAACTCTTCTCAGAGTCTCCTTGAGCAAAACACTAAGCCCTTAATTGCTCTGCTGCTCTGTGTTTCCAGGCCAAGCCTCCACTCTCTGCTCTCTAGTGACATTCATGCTATTGTATCATATGTGCTTTGGGAATATGTGTGGAGAACACACACTATATCTGTGTTTAATGAGGTATGGTAATTGCTAAAAACACTATGAAATACAGTAAATAAAAACTAATTAATTCGGGCTTATAAAACTAAACAGCTACCATTTGAAATGATACTATTGTAAGGATATTCTGTCCTTTTAAGCTTATTTAAGCACTTCAGTGACAGTGACCTGAATATAACGTTTGCTTAAAGTGTCCGTTTTGCTTTTCTGCATAGATAAAATCCATTTCTCCTACTTTAACAAATGCAAAAGAAGCTGTGTTTGCTCTCGTAGGAAGTAAACAAAATTGCAAGCTCTACTTACACAAAATAACATAATTAACAGACACCGAATCTGACAGTGCACCTGGTAGAGTCCCTAAAACCCTGTTCTGCCTGAGGAGCGAAGCTGCTGCCGATCTGCTTCTTCTAGGACATTCTTCTATAATTGTCTCAGTATGGAAAAATCCTGCAAATTTCCTCTAAATTTTTGCGAAGAAACCATGGTGACAGCGTCCAATCTCATGGTCTCTTGGCTCAGACTCTTTGTGTGCTCGGCACACCTGCATTCCTAAGTGGCCACTTTTTGGGTGCACGTATGTGGTGCTGCATGTTTTGGTGTACAATTCTTGTCCATAATGAGCTTGTGAAATCTTGTGGTCTGCTCTAATAGCCACATCCTAAGCCATACCCCTGGGCTAAAAGGTCGCGCTGTGCTGTTGGGAGCCGAGGCGAGGCACCAGCGCCTGGCAGCCTGCAGCCAAACCATCCATCAGCACAGCTTAGGCCATCGCTACTGCTCAGCACCGTAGCAGAGGCGCCAGCTGCCACACTCTGCCCTGGCTGGAAAACGCAGAGACAAATCGCACTTATACAATACATGCTGGGTTTATCTAAGAGCAGCACTCAGAGGGTGAAAAAAGAAGAAAAGCAAGACGGATGCACAGACACCGCCGCTTGTGTTGCATTGTGACACTTCAATATGCTCCAAAAATAGCTGCAATTACTTATCTCCTTTTAGATTAATAGACGCTTTTATTGCCGGTTACTCAATCCATTAGTAGTTTGCACATCCACAGGGGAAATCTAATCTTTAAAAAGGCTAATACAATTTCAACAAAAACAGAGCCGTCATCTGTCCATGCAAATATATTACCTAATACCTTGCAATGAGTGTACATTTTTCAGTGTTGCGGCTCAGAAAATGCCAAGCTCATTAGCATCAACTGGCCCAGCTTGATGAAAAGCTAAGCCATGATTTGAGAAGAAGCTGAAATGAGAGGGGAAGGATTAGTTGCTTGTCAGCAGGCTGCAGAAGAAGTCAGACTGGGCGCCGCACAGATGTCTGTAGCATCAAACTTCACTTTTGTATTTTTTTTTATTAACAAGATTATTTTACAGCGTCTCATAAATCACACATGGTTCCTGGAGCAGACGCAAAGATGGCTAACGCTTGTATTACACTACAGTAACAATAATAGGAGGTTCTATTTTTACTATTTTTTCTGCATACTAATCTCCAATTAAAAGCTTGATAATAACAAAAGAAAATGTGTGAGGACGAATTTAAACTTTAACACGTGGGGATTATCTATTCCCATTGTGAACGTATTACCCTGATGATAGCCTTTTCTAATTCTCATTACTAAGCCATTACCTGGATATTAATATGGATAAAACACAGTGTTATTGCAATATTATCTCCTCATTACCACACCATTATTACCATTATTATGAAGCTGTAAATGAAAAAGATGATAGATAGATAGATAGATAGATAGATAGATAGATAGATAGATAGATAGATAGATAGATAGATAGATAGATAGATAGATAGATAGATAGATAGATAGATAGATAGATAGATAGATAGATAGATAGATAGATAGATAGATAGATAGGAAGGATTATATTTCTTATATAAGTATCTCAGTCTGACAATAGACTCAAATTGAAGTATTGACATTTATGCCACTCTATAAAATCCTTTTTACATTCACTGATTATAATCATTGGCCCATACATATAGCACAGGCATGAGTGATTCATTCTCCTGATTAATTACAAAGCTCATTATGAAAAACTAAGATTGCAGAATGAAACACCTCATGTGAAAGTCTTCATTAGGGGCGAATCATTAAAACCAGAGAGACAAATGCATTGAAAGCAAGAAAACGTCTTCTAAGACAAAGACTGAAGTCATTGTATTGGATATGATGAATAGTTCTTGATTTCCCATATTAATCAGGATTTTTTTCTTTGCATGTACAGCTGGTTAAATAATGTGGTCAATTCATAATCCACAACACAAAAGGCACAACATCACAGACATCCTTTCCCCTCAAGGAATAATCAGATAAACCATTGCACGAAATAATCGTCATTATTTTTGGGGCAAGTCTGAAACATCCTTTTACCCGACTGTTTGAGAGAGGGGAGCTGTAGCCATTGATCAAAGCAGTGATTGTAAGGTGGCACTGGATTGAGTCCAACAATCACCCGCAATTACATTGATTGGATAAATCTCCAATAGCACGCTGTGACTAAACAAAGAGGAAGCAGTTGGAGACCAGGGAGGACAGTGTGAGGTGATGAATGATTCACAGTGTATTCTGCACCTGTAATTTAGTTTGACAAGCTGATGAGGCTATGCCACGTGCCACGCTGCATGCTAATACGCTTCATGCACAGACTGCAGTCCCACCTGCCCATTTACCTGCCGTTTCACCACATAATGCACTGAACGTCTGGAAAGGAAAATACAGCGCAAGGCTCCGACTACAGGAAATGGCCTCAACGCAAAGATTTAATGAGACATCAAGAACTTCGAACAACCTCAAATTATCTGTGTCCATTAGGAAGAGAGAAAGAAGACATCTTGACAGCTACATCTGGATGAAAATGACCTTTTTCTATTCATCTAAATAATTCCATGTTTACGTCCTATCTTCCCTACACCTGCTCATCAGTCACATCCTTGCCAGTGCTCTATCTCTATCCAGAAAACCATATCTCCCTTCTCCAAGACTGACAATGACGTCTCCTCCTCCCCGCCCCCCCCACCCCCTTTTCATTCCTTTCCCATACCTTTAAATCCGTCCATCTGGATGAGAAACATGCACGATGATTTATGCCAGTTGTTGAAGATATTGCAGGAATCTTACGTGAGCCAGTTTATCTGCAAATAGATTAGAACTGGTGCACCATTTTAGTAAGCTTTTAATGTCTTTCTGGTGATTTACAAACTGGAATTTTACTGTAGTATAAATGTAAACCAGTGGTTTCCAAAGACTGGGTTGGGCCCCACAGGTGGGTCACAAGGGGATTTATGTTGGATCAATTACACACACATTAAAGACACACGACAGGTGAAGAAGAAGAGAGTACAGGCAGGGGGCAGAGTGGGTGACAGGAGGTCTACAGTGAGACCTGTTATGATGTATTGCTTGGAGACAGGGTCATTGTCTAAAAGACAGCTGGAGGTGGCAGAGCTGAAGATGCAAAGATTTCCATTGGGAGTGACCAGGATGCACAGCATTAGAGTAAGAGATTCAAGGTTGAGATGGTTAAGGGGGGGGGGAGTGATTATATTGGACAAAGGATGTAGAAGATGGAGCTGCCACAGAGCTTCATGTTGTGAAGGAGGACATGAGGACAGTTGGTGGAACAGAAGAGGACACAAGGGAAAGTACAAGGTGTACAACATCTGCTGTGGCGGATCATCTTGCCTCCATTTAACCAACACAGAACCTTTCATGTAAATTGTTGGGGGATTTTATAAAATATAAAACATGATCTAAACTGGATAGAATTTGATTTAATAATGCATTTGTTTCCACTGAAGAATCTCATTTGTACGTGATGTTTTACATGCATTACTCAATTTGTAAAGGTTAGCTTGAAATGTCATTCATTTCACCTACACGTGCACCTAAACGTCAGCTCATTTTACAGTTGTTGCCAATATGGTTTACAAAAACAGCCCTGTGTTGTCAGATAATGAAATACAGCAGCCATTAACACTTTGGTCCACAGAAACCAGACTGTTCACACATCACATCAGCACATCTGAAGCCAGATGATCAGTCAGCAGTAAAAGTGCCAAGGTCAGAATGAAAACTTCACAGTATTTTTTTTTTTTCACCCGAGCCCATTATCTTTGTGTTCCTTTGCTCTGCTATGCACCCACTCTCTGCACTCTTTGTGTGTGTGTGTGTGTGTGTGTGTGTGTGTGTGTGTGTGTGTGTGTGTGTGTGTGTGTGTGTGTGTGTGTGTGTGTGTGTGTGTGTGTGTGTGTGTGTGTGTGTGTGTGTGTGTGTGTGTGTGTGCCTTCTCTGATGCATGAGATTGGACATTGCACATTAGCTGGTGAGATGTGTTGTGCAAACGCGGAGGCCTGGTCTTTGAATTACTAAGTGCAAAGTGAAAAGCTGTTTCTGTTTGTTGTGGGAGCAACAGTTTGTATCCCAGAACATTTCAACACTTTTGTTTCCAATTTCCAAGAAAAAAGAACCGCGCAAGCCCCACAAATGTACTGGCAGGAATGATTAGAGTCTTACTACTTCGGCCTTGACTAACACAACACTGCCACTTTTGTGTGATTGAAATGTTTTTTTTTTATTCTCCTTTGTCCACTTGAATGAAAGATAACCATTGATTAATTCGCTGAGGGAAGACAAATCTCATCATTCCGACTCATTTCGTGATTTCGTTTCCAAATTAAAACAGGGCTGGTGACCAAAAAATTACAGCGTTCATCCATAAGGAACAAAAGCCACTGCTTTTATATCAGGTCATTTTTGATTCACTGGGTTCCAGTGACACGTGCATTTCAGGGTTAACCATCACTTAAAGCTTGTCCATTAAGGAGACTTATGAACTAAACCACACCGTCTAGAACATTGTTGTGCTCAGTGTTGCAGTACTTCAGAGGAGGGATTGAGTAATTGAACACCCAGAGAGCCATTGTGCTCACAGAACAACTAAAATATATATACATATATATGATGTCTGACTGAAAACAGGTTTTCTGTACATTATTGATATCTTCTAGCATCCCATGATGCCGTGTGATGCACTAGACAAATAAACACAAAGGGAGTTAAATGCGAGTTATTGTCAAATCTCACAGTTGCATTCAACACAAACCGTATTTCATGGCTCGTCAAAGCCTGTTGGGAATTCCCTCGCTGAGGAAATGAAGGCCATCGGTGACGATACAAAGCAAACAAATCTGACATGATGTGCCGTAGCCAAGACTCCCGAAAGACCCTGTTTCTTTTTCAGACAGCTAATTAGATTTCAAAACGGGGATACATGAAAGAGTTCAGGTGTCTTTGACTGAACACGCTTGTGTAATATTATTTATGTTCAAAAAGAAATCTGCGAGGGAATATAAATCTGATAATGAATCAAACATGGTGTTCTTAAAAGTTAACCCTGAGCTTGTGTGTGTGTGTGCATTGTTAATGAATGTCGGCTTTACAGACTCGCACCCGTTCACCCGCGGTAAAAATGCCACTTGAAGCCAATTATAGGACAAATTTTGAAGGATTTCGCCAATTAACCGGCAGGCTCTGTCACCCCACACCCTGCAGTGTTTCCCTATGTGTGATATTGACCCATGCAAAACCCCTTTGGAATAAATCATTTGTTAATCTGCTAATGAAGGTGACCTGGACACGATTCCTGAACTGTGACGGCTCTGAAAAGATCCCTTTCTCACTGAGTTCTCGCTCTTCTATTAGGGGGAAGTCTGTTTTTTTTAATAAGCTTCAACGTCTCGGTCATTTTACATCAAACTCTAACAGGATTCTTAGAACTATGTCGTGTGGTAGATGTTAACATTATTTATTCCCTATAACCCAATGGAAACACGTGGCTTTGCAAGCCGAGTGCAATTAAATGTTATTCAAATGTGCAGCAAATACGAATTCAATTAATCACAATGTCCTCTGGCAAACAGATATTTCAGTTTCAGTCTGCTCCCTATATGCGAATGATATTGGAGTAATTAAGTGTTTTCCTCATCTCATTCTGTTTGTGTCTTTAGATGGACTCCGATGCCAACTGCCTGCGCTGGGCTAATTAATCCATCGGTTGCTCGGTGGGTTCAAAACAGTAAAAGGAAATCTATGTGAAGTGTTCTCGCAAACTCGTCCCTCACAGCACCTGCTTGGGTGTGTGTTAAAAACTCGTTTGCAGTGGAGGAATATAAGCTGATGTAGATGAAAATACAAACAGTCGTATGACTGAAAGAAAACCAGAACAAGACAATAAAGGGTTAAGAAAACATAATTGTTGAAAAAAAAATCCACTGGGATACAATGAAGAGGCACAGAGTGCAGGATGTATCTTCTTCGATATATATATATATATAATGGATTGAAAAACAACCTCTTTGACGCAGGGTTAAAGGTAAATAAACTAAAACATCCAAATTAACTTCTGCTGGTTGATAAAAATCCCGACCACGGAGGCCACAACGTCTTAGCGTGGCACTTTAAACGGGTAATTTGCCATTAATGAGAGCAATTTCACCACCTAATCTTTCTGTTGAGTTCAATGAGAAAATAAGCACAGAAAATCATCAGTGGCTCAAGACCTATTATTACTGTAGTGGGAGGCACATTTACAGTTTGTACTTGGTACCAAGCCAATTACTAAAATCCTGCTAATGTCATGAAGGTTAATTACAATTATTGCATATCATTTATAGCAAAAACTTTCGCAAAAATGGTGGCAGTGTGTTCTAATTTAGTCTTAAATTTGATTTTTTTTCCACCCAATTTCTGCTAATAATGTGGGACCATGTCAATGGAATTTGATTTTACTGTCACTTTCTTCAGTATTTTCTGTTAAGTAGATTTAAAACAAGCATAACCATAAGTTATCAACCACAAAACTATACATACTAAATTATGATTCAATTACATCCTTTGCAATTTACCAAGTGAAAATTATGAATTGTTCAGCCCTGGATGAGAAGCTGGTATCAGGCAGTGTACGTTTTATCTTCCTATACCAACAGTTAACCTGATATATAATCTGTCATTTTATTCATTTTATTATGTGAGAGTGATGCACAGGTCAATTTTTTTTTCATGAGCTGCACAAACACCTGAACCCACTACTTCTATTTTTTTCACGCCATTATTATATAATTATGTTAATTCTCTCTGAACAAATTTAGCTGCAAATACTACTGCTAAAGGTTAAGGTTATGGACCAGCATCTGTCAATGCATGACTGCATTTTACAAAGAGAATTCAAGGACTCACGGTCACTCACATTATGGACCAACAAACAGTGAGATGAAAGCAGCAAAGCACCACAGACCAGATTCTCGAAGGGATCGACAGAGCTAGAAAACACGTTTCATCGCTTCAGATTATTTGTGTCTTTGTTGACATCATGCAGGGACCCTTATGTTACAAGCTGTGGAGCATAACTTTTAAATATTAACAGACATCCCTTTCATTCGAACCAGTGTCACAGGAGTTAACACTATCACGCATCAGGAGGTGATTAGTGTTGTGTCAAGACAGACGGAGACAAAGGTGAGTATGACTGAGAACACAGAGAAACACCCACAGATGTAAATTCTGCTAAACACACAAACACTCCCCAAATAATTTCTGACACGCAGAACCTGTTGTAGAGTCTCTGCGTCGTCTCCGGCTGCACGGAATATTTTTTAAGTGTCCGTCACTCCGTCAAGGGACAACGGAGACGGCAAGAGCTGCGACTGGTCCTCAGGACAGGCCGAGCGAAGCTGCTCTGTGCCGGCTCACAGTGAGCACTGAGCGTCCACAGAGGGCAGAGCTGATCCCCGCCGACTTCGTCGCTGCCGAACTATAAATACGTCATATCTTAACACACACAGCACATTTTTAGACTCTAAATGGCCAATTTCTCGCCTCAAATTATCTTAAAACTGCGTTCCGGGACACAGAAAAGTGAGAAACAGCCACTGTTTCAACAACAACAGTCTTTCTCTCTCGGACGCCATTGCTCACTGTAGCCAAAAGCACAACAACCTTGCGCAGCGACCCCTACTGATCGGGCGGGAAATTGCAGCGCCTATCCGTCACCACAACGCATAAGTATAAAGGCTTGAGTGGTCTACGTGGTGACGCAGACGGATAATGCATTACGCAGTCGGAGAAGTATAATGTGGCCTTAATACTGTGTTTCTGTTAACAAAGTAAAAAAATGTATTTTAAATGTCATAGCAGGCCTATTTCCCTCCACATGTACTGCTTTTGTTCCGACAGTGAACCTTCAGTTTACATTTTATGATTTTACTTATTTAATACCCAGGCTTAATAATTAAGTTTAAAATAGTAGTCAAGTGTATCCATGTGGACATGTTGTCAAAAGCAGTGGCACAACAGAAATCTAACATGAATTAGTTTCACTGCGAATAAGGTAACAGCAAGGCCCTCAGAGCTGTCTGCATAAATCAGTAGTTCCCAGAAGCCACTCAGTGTTGTATGAGGTAAAGATCTGCGTAGAGTTAAAAAAAAATCAGTTAATTAGTCATTCTGGCCTAAAAAATGTGCAATATAACCAGATAACTCGCATGCTTGGAGAGCTTCTTCAGCGCTTTCACTTTGGCTTTGGTAAACCTGCAGATATTTGAATGGGTGCTGACTCTCAGTGTGAGAGGAGGAGGCAGACATGTTATTGGTTGGTGGAACATCGGGGCCAGTCTGTTAGGGCTGTCTCCCTCTGTCACAGTCTCGGCTACTTCTCTGTTATCTGTACAGAACACATGTCCACCCGTGCTATTACACACTGACTGCTAATGGAGCACAAGGCTGAGGTGGACCTCCTATTCACTACTGGCTCCCCCGGTGACTTTCTGACTCAAATTCAATTCTTGACTGGACAGAAACACACAGAGAGGCAAACATGTGTGCAATATATATATATATTTCTATGAATTATACATGTGCCCTAGTTGTTTTTTTATTCAAATCTATGACAAAGTGCCCTTATTTTTTACTGGAGAAAGTAAAGATAACTTCAACAGAGACAGACGACGGGCCATTTTGCTCGAGGCAAAATATCTTTAATAGAAATGGTAATGTCCTCCCTGTATCTGATCACGTTCAGTTAGAGATGCATTCTCTGGGCAGCAATTTGAGTTATACTGATTTCCTATTTCTTTCCCCTCTGTCTTTCTGCTTGCTTCTAATAACGGAGCTGCCGAGAGAGCGGCGGCGTTAGGAAGCCGACAGAAAAGCAACTTAATGAATTTGACGTCACTCTGATATTTCAGGCCATGCACACGTATGAGGGAGAAAGTACCAATCATGAGAATTTTTGGCGTTGCCTAGGGCTGTGCGGTATGAGCAAAAATATATATCACGGTATTTTTCCACATCTTCGACAGTTTCATGCATAATCAGGTGTTTTTCTACTGGTTGAGAACAGAATTACTGCAGTAGATTGACTTAGGGTGGTCTATTTTACTGTCATGAATACTGTAGAATAAATCCACACTAGTACAGGTTCACGTGGCCCCAGAAAATGATGCTGTTTACAAAGAAGAGCTACTCATGATTCTAATGAAGTGAGGAATCGGAATACAAAGACAATTGCTGTCAAAATACAGAACTTTTACTGTGCAAATCAACATCTTTTATAAAACTTCCCAGTGTTACCTGATGATGTGGAGGGTGCTGACCTTAACTTCATGCATTTTTTTTTATATTCCAAGACATGCTTACTAGGGCTGTCAAAATTGCTCAAAATTGATATTCAAATATTCCCTCAAAAAAAAACACAGATATTCGAAAATATCTGCATAGTATTTGCATCTGGTGTGCGTTGCATCCGCTGCAATCAGCCAGACTGTCAGGCGATGACAGCATGACGTCAGTTTATTAAACTTTAGACATATATTTCACAACATATTACCTACACAAAAATAAGTAAATTAACTAATGACCAAGAGCGCAGACCTCTCTGGCTCACTCTCTCTCGCCCCCGCCCCTCGTGCTCTCTCCGCACACTTGTTTAAATGACAAACAGACAAATGCTGAGTGCTGATCAAAAGTTTACTCTTGTCCCAAATATGACAGGCTTCGTTCAGTGATTGAAACAAATATATTAACATTAATGAAACGCTCACTCGCAAAGCAGACAGCAGCGCCGATGTTGTGTAATCAAATACACCAATACGGCGGTATATTGAAAATTCATATCGTAACGGGGAAAAAAAAAAAATTGGTATTCGGTGTGAACCGGTATACCGCCCAGCCCTAGCGTTGCCCCAAGTCTATTGTGGGCACGATTAGGTGATGAGTACATTGTGGACTCCTATTTTCTGTGGTTGTTCTGCCTGGAAAACGTTTTAGAACTCGGTTGCTTTTTCATGAGCTGGAGCCACCACATACTTACATCGTTATGTCACGTTATACATCACTTTATACACACTACGACAGTCACTTATTCTAAAATTAAGGTTGAATGAATATTATGTGCACATGCCTCGCCTTCTGCCTCACCTCCTCCGGAGCTAGGAGCTAAGCTAAAAGGCGAGTCAGCAGATTTGTTTGCCCTTATTGAGATGTTGCCCTGCTACGACACACCTGATTCTGAAAGAATGGCTCATTATTAGGCTTTCGTAGAGCTTGATGATGAGCTGACCATTTAAATCAGGTGTGTTAGGGCAGGGTGACATCTGAAACATGGAGGGCACTTATGCCAAAAGTCTGAACAAATATCCAAACTGTAGGTGTCTGAATTTCAAATTCTCCATAATATGCAGAAGTTTTCCTCCTTGCGAGAATCAATAAAAGGGGAAAACTGAAGGGTAAAGCTCTCGAAGTGATTGTCAAGACTAGAAAATCCTGTGGTGTTGATGGTATATACACCATGTTTTATGTACCGTAGTTGTCCAGTCTAAAATTGGGGGATTCAGATGTTTTATCTCTCTTTTTTTCCTGACTAAGTGGGCATCACAATGTTCCCTCTGTTTCAGAGCTATTTTCTGTGCCAGAGATAAAGAGCCAAAATAAGCACCTACTTAGGGGATGACAGTGACCAATATCACTGGTATCACGGTGAACCCTCAGTCCATTTAATCTTATGTTCCTTACTTTTCTCCTCGCACTAAAGGCTAGGTTCAGGAACAAAGTTTAAAAACTCTTAACTTTCTTAAAAAGAACAAAAAAAAAACATGACAAACTTTATCAAAGACGATTGTTGAAGGAGACCAACGATGCCAAAGTCATAGAGATACAGCAAACTTTAAGAGCAAAATGAGGAAAAAGTCAGCACAGGGTTTGTGAAAACTCCAAGTACTGTGAATGAAAACTAATCAGAATAAAAGTTACACGACATTTTCACCTGCTGTGACCTCTAATTAGTCGACTGTGCCAAGGGAATGGAAGAAAAATGTGGTGCGAGAGGGTCAGAGAAAGGCCTCATCCTTCTGAAAAATGAACGTTCTGACAAAAATCAATAATAAGGCCATTAGACGAAATTTCTCAACAACTAGCTATTAGTTACCTACAGATTATCTTCAGGCAAAACAACAGCTTGTGCAATATTTATTATGATGTATGCTGTAATGTTGCAGGAGAAAGATTTGAGCTTGGGGCTGTTTTCTTTTCTTTCTTGGTATTAATTCCGACTGTAGAACAGAGCAAGCACAATTGTTGTTGTTTTTTCCAGGATGGAAGAAAAAAAATAAGATGTTTCACAGTTGTTTCTAGATTATAGCATAAATAAAGGAAATACATCTCGTGAATTATTCGGTTCAGAAGGAAAACTCACTTCCACTTGCAAACATCGTCTTTACCTTCCACTTCCTTTCCTTTTGTGTGCACCACATGGTTTGAGGAAGAAGGTCAGGAAAACAGGATAATTCTGCATAAATGATGATAAAGTGAAACCTGTAGTGTTGTGTTGGTCAGGAGTGATTCGTTCGAAAGTACGAATCATTTGAGTGAACGAACTGACTGGGATCACTTCATGAACCGATTCGTTCCTTTCTTAGTTCAGTTGAGCTCAGCAGCGAGAGTGGAACTGCTGCGTTTCTGTGAATCACTCGTGAAGTCGTTTGCCGACGCCGTCACTCACTCGTGAATCTTCGGCAAACGACGACAGCCAACGTGCGTCGAGCGGGGAGGGAGTGACTAGTAAGAAGAACTGTGTCTGCCGTGCTGCTGTGATTCGTTCGCACTGTCAGTACACTGACTCAGTCATGATTCCCGAACGAACTGACACAGAGAGCTGGTGAACTGTGGCTTTGGACGTGAATCTTGTGAACAAACTGAGAGCCTGTGAACTGTGGCTGTGGACGTGAATCTCGTGAACGAACTGAGAGCTGGTGAACTGTGGCTGTGGACGTGAATCTCGTGAACGAACTGAGAGCTGGTGAACTGTGGCTGTGGACGTGAATCTCGTGAACGAACTGAGAGCTGGTGAACTGTGGCTGTGGACGTGAATCTCGTGAACGAACTGAGAGCTGGTGAACTGTGGCTGTGGACGTGAATCTCGTGAACGAACTGAGAGCTGGTGAACTGTGGCTGTGGACGTGAATCTCGTGAACGAACTGACACACAAAGAGCTGGAGAGCTGTGGCTGAGGACATGAATCTCGTCCGTGCTGTTACTCACTCTATGACCCGTGGGGCGAACGTACTGCACTCAGGGAGGAGGTGTATCACGTAGCAGGGCACTGGGCTCCTGCTTAGCACGATTCGGTGAACAAATCTTTTGAACGAATCATTTTAATGAACTGATTCAAGTGATTCAGTATCACTAGAAAACCTGCCACACTTTGTCCAGCAAACACATCGTCATTGGGCTGTGTTTTGTGAAGCGCCACTTTTTATGTTAGGAAAAGTGAAGCAGAAGATCCACAATGCAGTGCGGTAAAGCTGGAGACCGCTCCATTCCAAGTGAATGAGAAGGGTTTAAATTGAAGCCTGTGAGTCGGGCCGTTATATAACGCCGCTGCAAAGAACACAGATAACACTGTTCCTTACTGCCACTCAATTTCTGGAAAACTTCATTTTAACAATTTAAACTTGTACCAGAGACTCAAAGAAATCTCCGGAGACCAGCAAAGTATAATCACCAAAGTTATTTCCCGGCGAACAGTAAAGCATTTGCACAGGAATCCTCAAGTGGCCCCCACAGTTGTCGAGAGCCAACATGCTCAAGTTTTAAACATGATAAGGCTTTCTTTGATTTGCATGATCCGCTTATGACGTTCAAACGCGCTACATGCAGAAACTCAAATGAAATGAATATATTTTAGCTCACTATGTGTCGCTTGCCTTTCCTCAAATCACTGTATTTAGTGGAATGGATAACATTATTTTTAGACTCTCAGTTGATGATATACTTAGTCCTTTTTCAATAAATTAATCAGATCAAAGTTGTGCCCCTGACAATTGGCGACCGCACATGCCACAGATTCTCATCCTCCTTGGAGATGGGAAGTGGCCATTAGCCGGGACAATGATTTGATCGCTTCTGTCAATGACAACATAGTCAGCGAGCCCATTGCATCACTGAGCACCATGAGGAGCTTTAGCCTCGATAACATTTGCTTCCTCTGGAGCTTTCAAGTTTACTTTGCAGCTGTAGAATCGCAGCGGTAGTAGAGAGCCATTACTGACTGATGTTTTCGTCTGTCGTCTTGTGTTTTTGAAAGGGTAGTGATGTATCTTTTAGCCGATGTACATACAAAAGGGACTGAAAAAGCCCAGCTGACATGTTTGTATTTCATTTCAGATTTAGCCTGAAGGCGAACCATGTACAATTTCTAGTATTGAGCCAATAGTCATCTTAGTTAAGAAAGATGATCTTTAGAGGCTGCTCACATGCAACATTAAAGACGAGTGAACATTTGTGCAAAAAGCCAGAGGTGTTTATGACCGGGGCACTTGTGCGGTTGTGCTTCTGTAGCATCGATTGTTACCAAGCAACCAAAACCTTGGAGCTGCTGAGATGAATAAAGTGGCTGCAGCCTCATTAAACATGGATTATAGGCACTTTCCTAACAGCAGCTTTGCTCCTCTATATGTGTGGAAATAAAAGGAAAAAAAAAATATGATCGCTCACCAACTGAAGTGGGAGATTCAGAATGTATTTTTGAGTGAGCAAAATTCAGTTTGACCAACTTCTTTGGCCCGAGTATCAAAAGAATGCAATGAATATACTTTTTAAAAAATTTAAATTTTAGTGAAATGTGGACAGGCGCGTGTCTCTATGCTGATTATTTATGTGACGTGTATCTATCTATAATAATGTATCTGCACATGCAAAAGACGTTGTAATGGTTTAATGTTATATCCTTTAAACTTTTAACCCATTGTCAGATGTGTCCACACAATACTGATCAACTCCATCAGCCACACGGGACCCTCTGTGAGTTTTTCAACATAGCAGTGATTTGTTTTTACATTTGCTTCGAGGGAGAGTGATGTGTTTTACATCACACCTGAAGGAAGCACAACAGCTACGTGTGGAAAGCAAAATGGCACTGAACTTCATTTAATCGGAATTATCCCCAGTTCTCTGAAACATGAGTGAGGTGAAATAATGTTCGAAAGAGAACTTTGGGTGAAGACATTAACACCGGATCTCGTAAGCACCTGAGGCGTGGGGGGTTTATCTTGGGTGGTAGCGACACAGGCAGTGTTTTAGTGATAGAATTTACACACTGGAGCTTATTTTCTTTCCTTTTGAAGCTGTATTCAGGTATCTAATGCCTATTTTGAAACTGAAAACAGAAAGTCAGAGCCACACCCCCATAGTGTCAGAGGTGAAATGCTCTTCTGAGCAAAGAATCTGTGACATTTAAAAAAAATGCATCCTTCTCAGTCAGAATTTAGCTAAAATGAAACGGCTCCGTTTTGGTTCTCTTCCATCATGAGTTTAGCAGTTTAATTGCAGTGCTCTTCGCCCACACTGTCTCACTTCATTTGTCACATAAACACTTTGACCCATCTGTCACAGTCCCACTGGCCATTGGCAGCGCCGGGAGAAATTCCTGCCACATCGGGGAGCCATCAAAACATCCATAAAGTTTTTTACAAACCTCAACAGGCAGGCAGACCTCAGCATAACAGATGAGCAGCTTGTCAACCGGTTTAACATTCAGGAACGGTAACATGTCGACATGCTGTGGGGTTAGATTGACAGCCAATTAAGTGTGGGACAAAATCAGATAGCACACAGTGTGTTAGGGATGAAGAGATGGAGCCTCATGAGAAGCTTTGGTGAGTATGGGCCAATTCCAATTCCTATCTTAACCCTCAATCTTAACCCTCAAGCTCAACCCTTAATCTTAACTGGCCCTCAAAACCAAGTGTTGAGGGTTATTTTGTCACTTAGAAATGGGACACCCCTTAAATGCAGATACGTCTTCAGACTGTGGGGGGCAGAATAACGCGAAAGCTGCGTCCAGTCTGTCAACGCCAAAAGAGAAGAAGAAGAAGAACACATTTAAGTCACAATTATTTATTACGATCCGTTTGTCAGTCAAGTTATTAGGTTGTCAGTTAGTTATAAGATGAAACGATTGCTTGCAAACGATCGCTTGTCTGCACCGGCCGGCTATTGACAAAAGATCGTAAAATAAAAATAAATGTTACGCAACAATGAAGGTAATACAATGGTTTTCATATTTTTTACATCTCTATTAACAAAGAAAATACTTAATTTGTAGCGTACTCGTTTCGCTGCTTTCGGCGCCATCTTTGTTATGTCAAAACACGCAATGCATTCTGGGTAGCCCTTGCTCCCAAAGGTGGTCTTGGAAAAATCTCAATATTGAGGGAGATACAGACCTTAAACTCGCCTCTCAACTTAATTTTTCTGAGAATCGGGACAGCACTAGCGGGAGCGCGCATTTTTGAGATTGAGGGTTAAGATTGAGGGTTAAGCAAGGAATTGGAATTCACCCTAAGTCTGATTAATGTTAACTGGTTTAATTGCAAATAATGTCATGTTTCTATCATGTAACGGTTCTGTTTGGTACCCTGATGGAGAGGTGCCAATGGTTGGGGGAGAGTTATTTTGGTACTATTCTTCACAGAAATATAAAACAATGCAAACTGTACTGAACCGTTCCACCCTTTTTGGCAGCAGTAGCATAGCTTACTTTGTCTTTAGTTTTACTAGATTTAGAATAAGCACCTTTCTTTACAGAGGCAACCATCTCTACCATGTTTCTATAGCAGCCCAAACTGACAAAGCAACAAGAGCATGCGCTTTCAAGCAGAAGTTTACAATGCAAACAAAGAATGACTCTGCCAACATAACCTTGATGCACATACCAATGAAGAATAAGAAGTAAAACATCTCGGCGAGTGTAGAGAAATGTGAGCGAGTGCAAACATCCAATATGCTATGTCAAGGCCTCTGTAGTTTCCTGACACACTTGGGACAATGAAGATAAGTATTTTGTCTGTTGTTTATTTGTTTGTACGTTCTGGAAAGAAATGAAAAAAAAAAAAAAACACACAAAAAAAACAACTCACTCACTTGCTGAAGTTAAATAAAAATATCCAATTCAGCAGATCTCAGACCCGTGTCTGTTGTGTATTCCCCGAGTGACAGAGACCTGCACTGTGTGTTTAACTGTGTGCTACTGGTTTTGTCAGTGATGCAAGCTGCACCGCTTGCGTAAGTCACGTCATGCATTGTTATCAGAGTTCCACTGTATCACTGCGGCTGACTGTGAAGCAGTCAGAGAAAATAAACTCAGTTTCATTCCCCTGCATGTTTTACAAGGTTCCTTGCTCCACCACACCTGATTCAAATAAATGGCTCATTATCAGGCTTCTGCAGAGCTTGCTGATGTGCTGATTTGAATCAGGCGTGTTGGAGCAAGGAAGCATCTCAAACATGCCGGGACCAGGATTGAGAAACCCTGCATTAAAAGACCAGTGGAGTTGTTGAAATCTACCTCTGGTCTCCTTGTGCGCTCAAATAAAAGACACCTGTGGTGTTCAATGGATATTTATGCAGCATTGTCACGGTTAAGCCCAATTTATACTTCTGCGTATACCCCTATACGTCACCTCTGCGTCATATCCTGCTGCACAAAAATATGTTTTAAGTGTCCGTTACTCCGTTAAGGGACAACGGAGACGGCAAGGGCTGCGATTGGTTCTCAGGACAGGCCGAGATAACGCTGCTCTGTGCCGGCTACTGTAAGCACCGAGCGTCCACAGAGGCGGAGATGATCACCGCTGCCAAATTATAAATGAGTCATATCTTAATACACACACCACATGTTTAGACTCTAAATGGCTAATTTCTCTCTTAAAACACAGTTTTAAGAGAGAGAACCACTGTTTCAATGTTATTCCACTGCAACAACAACAGTCTCTCTCTCGGATGCAATTGCTCACTATAGCCAGAAGCACAACGACCTTGCGTAGCGACCCCTACTGATCGGGAAACGGGAAATGCAGTGCGTATCCGGCACCGCGATGGAGGACTATGAAGGCTCGAGGGGTTTCCGTGGTTACGCAGTCGGAGGAGTGTAATGTGGCCTTTAAAGGTGAAGTCAGTAGTTTATAGTGCCATCTAGAGGAGAGGCTAAAATTTACAACAAAGAACTGCTCCTCTGCTCACCCCCTTCCTTCCCTGAGCGCTACGGAACCACAAAACTATTAGCTTAGCATACATTCTTGTCTTTTTACAGCACAGTTTATGTATTGGTTAAGCAAATAAATGTAATATAGCTTATATTAATAATGAATCAACTTGCAGGAATAATAGCAACCTGCTCTATGTGGGCAAAGAATGTGTAACACTTAGAGAGCTATTAGCTGAAGTCTTTGTGCTAAGAGCCTTCTGCAAACCTACACCTCTAAATCAGTAATTCCACATTAGAGTGGAATTTTAAGCGTGCAAATGAAAATGCGGGTGGTCAGATATGAATGCTGTCTAATGAAATGTCAGTCTAACTTGGCAAAAACTTGTGAAAACTATTAATTTAAAAAGTTCTTTCCCCACATCTTGTACCGCGAAACAGGTCTGGTATTTCTTTGGTATAAGTCAACAAATTATCAGCATGTGGCCATGATTGAACTCAGCTGGGAATTATATCCCCGGGCATATTAGCTGCCACCATTCACCTGCCACATCACGGCTCAGAACACTGAAGTTGACCTTCTCATCAGGACACGGACCGTGTTAATGGTACACCATTTTCTTATCTTTCATTCTGTGCCTAAGCTCTATATAGGGCTCTGAATCAATGGGGGGAAAATGCTTTTATGATAGAGCCCCCAGATGATTTACTGTTCCCATAAATGTGCTCACGGTGATATTGCAGAGCTCAAAGAAATTTAGCGCAGCATATATTCCAAATGAATCGTTTATCAAAAACTCACTTAACCTCCATGAGAGTTTGAACTGTGGTAAAACCTGGGCGGGTGTGTGCAGGTGAGGAGAGGCGTCTATCAAAGCCTCCATACAACCTCCTCATCAGCGAAACAGTCTCAGAGTCATATTATTTATCATTTAGAACGAAGTCGTTTCAGCTACACTTTTAATAAAATGATGTTCTGATGAATTGTAAAAGAAGTGTTAATAGTTTTTTTTTTTTTTTTAATCAATCCTCATCCCATTTTACATAATATTCATTCACTTTCAAGTGCTTATCATTTCTCAAATCACCAGGGGTCCCATCTGAGCCCGGGTGACGCTTTGGCAGCAAAAGAGTGTCGACATCGTCTCCCAGCATTGGCAAAGCCTAAAAAACAATGGTGGATAATGCGTGTCCTCTAGAGCCAAATCTCACCCATAAATGTGCTGCAATAGGTTCCGTTTCTGACCTTTCTCCAATTTCAATACCAAGAAGTCCCACAAATACAACATTTTCTGTTACACATAGAAATGGGTGTCAAATTGGGGCATGTGTGGCACTTCAGCAAGTCAGTGATGAACGTGATCCATCAAATCTGAGCTGTAAAGAATTGGATTTAGCCTAATTAAACCCAATCTACATGGTCTTTGGACTATGGGGGAACCTGGAGTACCTGGAGAAAACCCACACACAATGAGGCAATGACTCTTACCGACAAAAGAACCCTTAATTTTATATGCTTAATATAATTTGAATAATGTTTTCCCCTCTCCGCCTTCCTCTTTTGTGCACAAAATCAAGATGGAAAGGTGTAATAAGACTGTAGTAACTAATGATGTATGCCATTAAATATAGGAATAAAGACGAACTGTGAGCACCTTTTTACCACTAAACTTTATTGCCTCATCCTCATATTCCCTCTGGCTCTGTATCTTCAAAAGTTTATGAAGTGCAATGTGATGCATCCTGACCTCTCGCTGAGTTTGGGGCACTCTCTTCCTCTTTCATCTCTCTCGTCGGCCTTCTCTGCAGCCCAGTCAGAGATTATCACAACATGCAAAGGGCACCTGAACTTAAACCAGCACTGCAGAGTATAATATTAACAGTCTGCCGAGCTTCTTCACTCCAGAAACAGCATTCTCCTCATCTATCGCCCTCCCGCTCTTCTCTTGTCCTTAGCCAGCCTCCCCCCCTGCAGGTCCTGCACACAAGCAAGAAGGAGATTTGGGCAGCGGGTCTTTGCTGCCTTCTCCCTCAATAAGAACATGACTAAGAATAATAGCGCTCAGTGATGCGTTGCGGCTGTCTGCACTGTTGTGCACAACAACATTGATTAGATTGCTTCTCTGACTAATGGCCACTTCCCCTCCCCTAGAGGAGAAAGTGAATCTCTATCTGATAGTCAGTCTTCCATTCAGCCCCAGCTTGTTCCACCGCTTCTTCATCTACGGTGCATCCATCTTAGCCGACTCGGAGAGGGAGAAATCGTTAAAATTTTATTTGATATCCTCATTTTTTGTTTGTCAAAAAGTCAGCAAAGTGTGAGCGTTCGTGCAGCAGTGTCTGTGTAATTGAGGGAAATGCACATAAATGAATCAGTATCAATATTCTCTGGACAGCTGAGCTTAAGATGCATTTTTTTTTTTTGGCCTATTCATTATGATGTTGATGCTCTCGTGAGATCAGTATTCCCAGCAGTCAGGAGAGTTTCACTCTCTCTCTGCACTCACTTTTTACTCCAGTTCATTATTGCCTCGACTTAACCTTGATGATATTCCAATGGGCAGCTTCAAGTTACCACTTCAACTGCAATTTCTCACCTTTCTCAAATTCACGACTACTGAATTTTAATAGCGTGGGTAAACAAACCTTAGAAAATATGCAGTAACAAACAAATGGGAAAGACACGATGGAGGGAGTGGAGTTTAAAGCACGGTGATGCAAATACTATTATGCCAGTGCTGAAGATAATCCATACTTTGTAAATAAATACAGTTATAGTCTTTGGAACCAGAGAGTGAAGCCAATGTATGACCTGGATTTTACTTAATTTCATACATCTGTTAAAGGTGCATTATGTAATAAATCTAAAACTACTGACCATAAAATCCTCCTAATATGTCACAGAGACTCAGAAATAATGTTCATATAACAAACTGAACTCACCAACAACAACAGTACAGACAAAATATTTGCATTAAAAAAAATATTTTGCAGACTGCAAATCATGTTTATGTTTTGAAATCATGTTTTGGCATGTGGCGCCACCTACCGCCGTTTACCAATCATTGCAGTCAGTAGAGTCTCAGCTGCCGAGTGACCACGGGTTGCCAGTTACGTCAGAAAAACGAAACCTAAAAGACCTCGGTATTTTGAATTTGAATGTAGTAACCGTTTTTGGCCACATTATTACATATTGCACCTTTTACATTAATCTAAAATGTTAAGTAATTACCAGAGTTCTTCAGTTCAGCATGGAGTCCATTATATAATTTATAGTACAATTTTGAGTCAAATAGATGAGCCTGGTTTTATTAGCCAGTGGACATGACGTGAATGAGCGGAGACTTGCTCATGCCTGACTTTTCAACCATAACTATAAACCCTTGTTGGTCACCAACAAGACATACAAGCAAAACTTGTTCCAGTAACAACAATGACGCACTTTGCAAGAGGAAAATCATGTGTTTGGACTGATAATGAAGCTCTTACTCAACAGCACAGTTGAATAAGATGTTAACCAAACACATGAAGACGTTGAATGGGAGTCTTTTCAGTCCAAGTACACTGATATCCTAAGCTCTTTTCCTAAGCTCGTGTTGCATTCTACATTGGAGGTTTGTGCTGTAGTGGCTTATAAGAACCTATCAAGAAATTAATGCAGATATGTTATCGTTTCCAAAATCTTGTTTTTGCCAATCCATAAAAAAATACAGCGCCAAAGTTTTCAAACAAAAACTGAGCCAGCAGCATTGTCCCATTTTTTTTAAGAGCTCTAAAACGCCGGGGTAATGTGGACAACAGGCATATCTGGAGCAGAATTTATGTGTTGTGAAACCAAAAAAAAAGAGAGTAGTGTGGATGTAGCAAAAAGGCTTACAAACCACTTTGGTTAAATGGGCAATCTGATAAAGATGGTGTAAAAAAAAGGCAGGGGTTTTATAGTGTGGGGACAAGGGCTGTCACTTTTTATTCAAAATTTGATATTATTTCGAAGTTGGGGTGTAAAGTTTACGTTGGATTCATGCTGCAGTATCATAGACCGTTTGAAAGTTGTACCTCTTAGGATCCAGCAGAGGGCAATTGTAAGGTTCCCTATGATAATAATAATAATGATTATAATTAAGAGGGACCTGTACAAACAAACAGAAATGAGTTCGACAAAGGCAGTCACAGCATCAACGGCACCTGGGACATCCTGGTGCGGAGTCCTGCAGATAGCACCCACTGCTGTGGTGGATATGCATGGGGTAACTGCAACTCTCTGTTAAGCTGGCTCATAAATATCTGTGTGTGGGCGACATCTGTGCACTCTGAGCACATGTTTACATCCACAGGTGGAGTGGGGGATGTTTGACTTTATTAGAACAAATTACAGATCATTATAAATTTGTTCAAACTTGATTTTTTTTGAAGTGACAGCCCCACTGGGGCACATAGTAGATGATGAGATGATTGTGTGCAGGTGCATTGATCAGGTGGAGGGGAGGTTCCAGAGTTTTTATGAGAGGGAAGAGACAAGGCCAGGCCCTGGTCCACAGCTGAATGGTCTGAAAAATGGAAAAACTCCCATGACCTACTCGTGGCAAAAAAAAAAGTTGGGAACTCACCAAAGTCATTTGGATTTATATGCAGTGAATAATGCAGTTTTCAGAAAAGCAGCCCCTCTGATGTGCACACTTTGCTAATCACCTGGAACAGTCTTGAAGCCACGCAGTGTCTCAGTCAACAACATTTGGTAAATACAAAAGGATGTGAATCCTAGTTGTTACATGCATGAAACATGCTGTCCCCAACATATAACTACACATTTGTTTATTTTCATGTGTAATCCCATGCACAAATACTCTGTCCAAACACACGTGTCTCCTCTCAGCACAACAGCTGGGTGCGTCTCCTCTGCAAAGTGGCGTGGTTTTAATCAGAAAACATGTTGATGTGATCAATGAGGCGTAATGGCAGGATGTCTCAACAATCTGGGGCTCGTCGATCAAAATTTGATCAGGTATCGTCACTCCTCTGACGAGTCTGAGGTCTGAGGTTTGGAATTGAAGCACTCCCCTTGCAATCATTGCTTATTACAGTCATCTAGGATTGTAATTTTCACTCCATTATGTATGAGCTGGCTGTCTGATGAAGGACATCTGTCTCTGTTACAATGTATTATCACCAACAGGCTGTTGGGTGAAATGGACAGACAGTGTGAAAATGAACTCGTGTACTATGTGAGATTATCTGACCACCATCTGCTGCAACCCAGAAGAGTTGGCTGTGCTGTGTATACGAGAAGTGATGTCTCTGTGAGGACGTGGACGGTCACGTTTCAATCATTACCGGTGTTTTGAATTTCCTCTTTTAAAACTTCACTCTCTGTATAATAATGAATTAATAATTAAAGTTGTAAAAAGTAAGTCCAAACTTCCAGATTCCATGCACTGCAAATAGCTGGTTTTGCTCACAAAACCTGGATAAACAATCCATTTTAAAATAATAATCATGGGTCAAATTATGTGACATTGTTTTTTTTATATATTTTATATTTGTTAACCATCATTTACACTGCACATGTCTGCAATAAAGGAAAACAAACTGTGGTTATGCTGCACATCAGGGGAACTCATTGCAGCTTTTATAACCACATCAGGCTCCGGTTCAGGTTGGAAACGAAAACAGAGACACTCGTGGGATTGGTTTGTTCTCTCTTAGACCCAAAATGAAGCAGTTTATGAGTCGCTGCGGCAGCTGCACAAGTTCACATTCACACACACTTTGTTTACTGTGATGCACCTTCAGGTACCGACAATTGAGACCAATTGATTTAACATGAATCCGTACTTGTTAATAACAGCATAATATAGCTGGTACCATTGAAAGGAGAGCAGACCTTGTGGCATAAGGATATTTTTTTGCAAACTGAATCAAATGTGTTGTCCTGCCAAAAGAGCATTACACCATTTTGTGGTGTGAAAATTACATTTTGCAAGTGAGGACATTTTGGCTTGTTTTCACAACTTTAAAGGGCATTCTGGGGGTTAATACTTGGTTTTAGTGTAATGGTAGAATTAAGGTTATGTTTAGGGTGTGGCACTTCGTGGTTAAGGTTAGGGTAGGGTGATAAAGTCTATGATCCCCTTTGCACCCAACATTAGAATGTGTTTTCTGTGATCGGATAGCGATTCACCGCATGCATGTTCGCCTGGTATTAACATGCGTCTCCAGTGTCCACATCAAGATCTGATTGCTATCTGATCACAGTGACCCCACCTTATGTCACATCCCGCCTCTTCTTCTGCAAAGATTCCCGGAGCAGAGTAAAGTCACGTCCTGAGTGCAATGTTAAGGCCCTGGGATACTTCCGTGCACATGCCATGCGTGCCTAAGTGCGCTTAGCATTGTGTGTTGCTTATTGTCACGGACCCTGGTATAATCGTGCATTAGGCAGATGTGCTAACAATCCGTCTCGGGTGCGTTTAAACCTGTATGTACAAGTGGTTAGGTAGTATCTGTTTGCACTCCAATCACATAAAATGCATTTTAATGTCCTGCATAAAGGGGGTGTCTAAGAGTGTCCTCAATAAGAATGCTGCACAAAAGAGTATGTGTGTGTGTGTGTGTGTGTGTATACAAATAACTGTGTAAATATTTGGTGTCTCCATCTGATGTTTGCTCAGTTAATCAATAGCACTGATGCCATACTCGGATGACATATAGTCCAGACGTCCCTATCGCCTCATTCCAATCAGATTAACACTGAATATCATCTATGTACACACCGGCCTCCTGGCCAGGATTTGGAGCTCAGGAGATGCTGCCAGCATCACAGCAGAAGGAGAGCACGCACACCGTCTGAACGGCACTAATCTGTCAGGAGCTTTGACAAAAATAACACCAGATTTTGTGTTGATAAGAAAGCAATTACAGGACCTTTAAACAGTTCAAATCAGAGGTGTACAAGTCCGACAAACAGGCAAGGTCAAGGCAGCAGGTGTCCAGAATGCAGGTGTATGATATCTCACAGCATCCATACTCTATTCATAAACGGTCGGTGGAGATTGTATTCAAACCGGCAGCTGAATGCAAACATTAGCTGCAATCATGAAAGCCATTTCTTGCTTGATTTCTATCAGCAAGAGCCAATTCTGCACAAGGTTGTGGCATCAATGTGGAGCATTTTTTTTTTTTTTTTTCCATTGGGTAAGAGACAACACTAAAATGCTCCTCTGCATTTGGAATTGTTTCATATTTCTATTCCTGCCTCCTCAGCCATGTAATACCATTCTCTCATAATCAGTTGAGGATTTAATTTCACACAAAGAATGCAAAACAAACGCATCCAGCAGCCGTTCACTATATTCATCCATCACCTTCTTATTGAAAATCATTCTGCGAGGCCTCCCTGCTCTCCATAAATCCATTTAATTTACTGAGCTGTTTCCACTGCGCCTTTTTTTTTTCTTCCTTTCTCTTCTTTAGTCTGTATTCCTGACAGTTAATCGAGTTCATTTTGAGAGGAAACAATATCAAATCAGTCAAAAGTTCTGCCAGTGTCAGCCTCTCCACCTTGATGTGATTGATTGGTTGGGATCTCAGCAAATGCCTGTGGAGTGGAAGCAGATTCTGTCAACGGGGGGGACAAAGGTAAACACAGGCGGGTGTCGGACCGAATGAAAAGGGGGAGACGCACACAATCGAGTCATTACAATGCCGGTCATCTCTGGAAGAAGAGGGAACATGCACAGTCTGTTTTTCTTTTGTCAAGAGCACTCAGAAATCCCTTGAACCACAGCTCTTTTGTCTGAGATAATAATTTGCATCTTATTTGGCTTAAAAACGGTGGGACACCCACATGTCTTTTTTCACCATTGAGCCATGATTCCATAATAACCTCTTAGTTTAATATAAATCAAGCGACTTTTAACTTCTGCAACCTATAGATTTGGACCAATCACAGGGCAGTTCAGAGAAAGAGAGGATGCTCTGATTGGCTGTTCTGCTAAGCAGTGCACGTCACCTTGGCCTCCCAAAGAGGTCCCTATTCCAACACTGGAGACAAAGAAGCATCTAAAAGAGTCGATAAACAAAATGTGTCAATACTTCTGGTGGGAGGAGCTAAACACGTTAGCAATCAATAATCAACTTGCAGTAGTTATAATAGCCAAGGCTTCGAACAATTCAATTAGCAAAGGCTACAACTGTTATAGTTTTTCTACGGCAATTACAAAACACACTAATAATTACATGTTGAAAGCACATCATATTAACTTCACACACACGTCTTTGGTAATGCTCCACATGTTAAACTGGGACTAAAAGGATTTATTGCAAATCAAATCACAGTATTTGACAAACCAATCTCAGTTGGATATTTTCCAAAAAACATTCAGGTCAATAGCTCCAAACTGTCAGCAGTACTGATTTTTTGGGGGGGCTTGATGTGTGTTCATTTTGTGGTAAGTTATATTACATAATTCATTTGTAAAGATATTTTAACTCTGCTGCTCTCCTGGTATTAAGATTTTTGCACGGATCAAGTTTGCAGATACTCTTTTTAACGTGCGATAAACAACCTCCTGAATAAGTGACTGACAAACATTTTCCTCAAAAACGTAATGCAGATAAGTAAATCTTTCTCACTTCTCTCGCTCTTTGCCATTAAGTATGGATTCTCTTGTTCATTCCCAGCCATTATCAAAGTGCTTGCAGTTAATCATCATTAATCTCTTTGGGTATTGAGTTATTATCTGTATTCAAAGGTCAAGGAACTTGTGCATGTAGATAACGTGTCATCACCGAGTATTTGCATGAATAGAAAACAGATTTTGGAGGAGGAAAAACAAGGAAGGATGATTACCAACTTGACCTGAATGTCGTCATGATTTCCCCATTTATTACGTGTTCACAATTCTGCATCTATGATTAAGAATCTAACAAGAGAAGCTTAGTTACAGCAGGAAGAACACAATAGAGTTTAAATTATATCCAAAACTCTTTACATTTTAGGTGTAGAGGATTAAATAATTGAGAGACGTCCACCGCTATATCCTTCCCTGCTCAAACACACCTGATTCAAATGGTCAGCTCATCGGTAAGCTCTGCTGAAGCCTCAACGACCCATTTATTTGAATCATGTGTGTTGGAGCAGGGAAAAACCAAAAAACATGCAGCACACTGGACCCCAGGACCAGGAGTGAGAAACCCTGATATTGGACAGGTCGCCAGTCCATCACAGACACACATAGAGACAAACCACCATCCATACTCACAATTAAAAAAGTATTTGAGAGCTTACACCTGTGGATTTCCTGTGAAATGTGGTTTATTTAGATACAAAAATGTAAAATTAAAGTGAATGACTATTTTCAATTAGAAAACAGTAAGAAAATATTTAGTCCTGATGGAGTGTGAAGAAGAAGAACAGCATGTAATGACCGTAACAGTCTGCTTCCCATGTGATGGTGATAGTGATTACAACACTGTGGCATCTGCAGGTAAATCCACTGTCACCTCTGGTGCGCGGTTGTAAACACTCGGCGGTATTTATCGTCATTATCGCCGACCTCGTCGTCTTCAAACATAATCATGTCTTAACCATAAATCCTGGTCGATTTTTTCAGGGCGTTCGAAGTTATCAGCGATGACGAAACTCCTCAAAATCACTGCCTTCAGAAATTTCTCCGCTGTCAAAGTCCTCCACGTTCGCTCGAAGTTATTTCAAAACAATGTCTCGCGTAACCCTTATATCCCCGAAAAGTGACGTATCCGCTTTACTGGCATCTATGGTAGTATAAAACGTGCAGCCGCTCTCCCAGCGTCAATGGTAGAAATGCGGCAATGCTTTCCCGGCGTAAATGGGTTAACACCCACAGTGTCCAATTAGCCTCTGCATTGTTTTTGGACTGTCGGAAGAAACCGCAGAGGAACCCACGCGCACACACGGGGAGAACATGCAAACTCCATGCAGAAAGGCCCTTCTGTTTCCGACCCTTTGCTGCAAGAAAACAGCACAAACCACTACACCGCCATTTGGTACATGGTATGTTTTTGTTAAATGATCCATTTGCATAAACCTCAATGAAATTCATCAATATGACAGCTGCAGCCAGCTTAAATGGCTTAAAATAGCACAATTGTGTGTGATACATTGTAGTGTCAGCCATTCACAGCTGGTATTACTGCCTGCTGTAGTAAAATTGCACTTAAAGGCGCCGTTTAAACTAACAATAAATAAATAATCACACTGTAGAATTTGGAAAAGGTGTCTGTAATGTTCTTTTACTGTAAATTAGTGTAACATTATGGCCAAAGAAAAAACACACGTAAATTGCCAGTCAAGGTCTTTGTGTTTAATTACTCTATAGTTTTCAGATGTAAACATTTGAATAAAGAAAACAAAAGAGGGCTTTTGTCAATAAGCATCAACTACACTGTCGTCTTCCAGCCCATTGTTCTCCCACAGCAATCTAAGACTCGACTGCAGATGCATTCCACTTCTCCTCTGATTAGCATATTTGATTATGCAGAGGAATTCTCGACTTCACCCCGCTTCCTGAGAACGTCTATTAATTTCCACTGAAGAGGAAAAAATCCGATCACAATTAAATGATAAATGGTTAAGTGTTGCATATGGTAATCGCACCCTGTCTAGATGCAAGTCTCTTCTTTGCTTCTTTTTTTTTACGTGCAACAATGAATAGCATTGAATTAGCATGAAAGGTCACATTCCACACTGGGTCGAGGGTTTGACACTCGACGTTGCATGGTGATTGCTGCTTTACATAAATCACGTCCTCTTTCAAAACTGTATTGAGACGAAACAATGTTCTCCACAAAATGATTTCCTTGGTAAACAAAGTTTTCCTCGCAATTTGTGAATCAGAGCCGTGAAGGATTTGTTTTTGTGTATCAGCCCCTTGATGTATCAGACAGACATCCTAATGCTAATTAGCCCCTTCAAAAAAGCTCCAGTGTCTCAATGCTTGTGCACATTTCTGCCTCTTATTTCATGGTTCATGCAGTAGGGGGCATTGTTCGAGGTATAGAAGCAGTTAGATTCTCTTTTTTTTTCTAGATAAGTTAATGCAATAAATCTTTTTGCGACTCTCCTGGGTTTGCTCCAGGTCACTGATGTCTGGTTCTCAATGAAAGGTTAATGTCTGACAACTGAACCTGAGGCAGATTAAAGCAGATGTGTTTCTATTCAGATGTTAATAAAAGTCAATGACTGAGACAATTTTCTTTAACTTCTGAAAAACACCCTTCTTTTATAGTCAGCGTGAGGGAACATGATGAAAAAATACACCTATAGAAACTTTTTTTTTTTTTTTTTTTACCAGTACCAGACAGAAAAAAAGGTTCAAACATATTATATATTGAGTGTATTATTAAGTATTAAAGGTGCCATATGTAAGAATGTGGCCAAAAACGGTTACTACACTCAAATTCAAAATCCTGAGGTCTTTTAGGTTTCGTTTTCTCCGCCATTGTAGCTCAGACGTAACTGGCAACCCGTAGTTGCTCGGCAGCTGAGACTCTACTGACTGCAATGACTGGTAGATGGCTGTAGGTGGCGCCACATGGTTTCAAAACATAAACATGATTTGCGGTCTGCAAAATATTTTTTTTTAATGGGAATATTTTGGCTGTACTGTTGTTGTTGGTGAGTTTAGTTTGTCATATGAATATTATTCCTGAGTCTCTGTGACATATGGAGGATTTTCAACTGGCCATAAAATCCTGCAAATATAATATAATAAAAAACATAATGCACCTTTAAGTAAATACTTTTGTGTTAATGTACATTCAGGCAATGTTCCATCTATATAAACACTGAATGGTACATGTACATGCTGTTTAGTATGATAATATAAAATACTCAATGTCCAACACTCAGTTATTTTCTACGTTTCTGAAGTAAAATCAAGTCACTAATTTAAAATGCTATATTAATACAACTTGATATGCAAGTGTACATGTCTATGTACTAATTGCATTGGTTGTAATAATTGGTGTAATAATAAAAACAATACAATTTCCAACAACCAAAGCTGTTTCCTATGGTTTATCCTCTAAAATAAAATAAAAAAAGTCCTCACATCATCACACTTATATTAAACCACTGAACTATAGTCCAGCTGTACATATATATAGAGTCTCAACTGTAGCTGTGACTCTCTGTGCATCAGATATCGAGTTACACTTGGATTAGCCTCAATGAGTCTCTCATTTCACAGCTCCATCCATTTGACTGGCACAGTAAAGGAACGTGATTACATATCTCATCTATGGCAGGGACCAGCTCTACATGGAATTCATCTTTTGTGAAAAGAGCGTTCAGTTGTACAGAACACAGAGCACATTTATTTGTGTGCACTTCAGAAAGAGCTGGCAGTAAATCCCCCAGTAGGCCAGATACTCTGATCTTCCATTACACATTGTATTGAACTGCCTTTTGGGAGGAAACACAGTTGTGAGGACCCCCGCCCCCCCCCCCCCCTCCACACAGCCTTTTGTGCTTTGATCGTGTCTTTGTGCTCTATTGGAAGAAAAAAAGGGAGCACAAAGCAGAACAATCTCATGTGGTAAGAAATGTTCTCCATTGTTTCATTAATCAGCTGTGTGTAATCTTTATTTTTTCCTTGAGGCGGTCGAGTTACAAATGAGGACAGCTGTAGGCAATAGAGCAAAAGAGAAACAAGATGCAAAGATAAGAGCCCACAGGTGAAGCAGCAGCAGCAGCAGTAGCAGTGAGGTTTTAATGGAACAAGCCTGAAAGCAAAAGTGAAAAGAAGAGGTCTGGAACATGAGGATCACACTGCAGCCTCATGTTGTTCCACTTTTCCCTGTCTAAGTAGCTCTGCTGCTGATGTGCAGGTCAAGGTTCCATTATTACCCGCATCTAGGACCCATCCTCCATAATATTCCATAATCTTTGACCAGAGCCCAACTCAGCCCAACCCAAATAGCCCATTGTAAAGTATGATTTCTTCCTATTTGACCATTTTCTCACTTATAGTCTCTTCTTTCTAACGAGGAAAGGATTGGCAGTGATCAACAAACGCCTCAGATATATCCCACTCAAAAAAAAAAAAAAAAAACCTCTTCAATTGCGGATTTAAAGGGATTTCTTTTACCAGTAAGAATGTGTATAATTGGCGTTTACTCCCAGGTCAAATGACTCTGCAATGCACGCCGGTTTTATCTTTTTTAATTAGCGGGACTGCAAGAGCCGGTGAACACGCTAATTTCTTCTTTGTCTGCTCTATTTCTGGCACAATAATTACCATTACTGTTTGTAGAGGTCCTTACATTTTAAAACCTGAGACAGCTCTCAATATCCTGATTGATTTATAGTAACCCCTGTGACATTATCACGGAGGGCTGTGATAGGGTGGTTGCTGTTCTTTTTGGTTGGGTAAAAAAAAGCACTATGGAAACTGGGAAACTATTAGCAATAGGACCGGACTACAGGACACGAAAAGGGGACAGAAAGGAGAAAACCACCAAGGGGGGTCCTCCTAACTGACATCAGTGAAAGGTGCCATATGTAAGAATGTGGCCAAAAACGGTTACTACATTCAAATTCAAAATACCGAGGTCTTTTAGGTTTCGTTTTCTGACGTAACTGGCAACCCCGGGTTGCCAGTCACTCGGTAGCTGAGACTCTACTGACTGCAATGATTGGTAGACGGCGATAGGTTGCGCCACATGCAAAAACATGATTTTAAAACATAAACATGATTTGCAGTCTGCAAAATATTGTTTTTTAATGCAAATATTTTGGCTGTACTGTTATTGATGAGTTCAGTTTGTTATATGAATATTATTCCTGAGTCTCTGTGTCATATTAGGAGGATGTTATAGTTGCTTTAGATTTATTACATAATGCACCTTTAACAATTCCCTGAGTAATACACATGTGGCGCTAATGCTAAAGCTATACACACCAGAACTAACTAGTTTGTCCAACTTTAACACTCTTTAAATCTCCTAAAAAAATCAAATTCAAGGTAAAGGGACCATGTCATTTAATTTCATTTCATCTTTAATGATTTTGTCCATTTTAGCGTCTTTGTTGTAACTTTCAAGGTAAAAAAAATTGAGAGATTTTCATCAGCAACAGTGGTGAAGACAACTCGGTCTTTTATTAGCAGAAATCATGATTAACCAGTTTAACACATTCATTTAACACTACATAATTTTGAAAAATTATTATTTTCCCTCCTTTTGTGACCAAAATCATATTTTCATTCATAAAAATACTTTTTTTTTCCACTTTGTCCATCCTTGACCTTATTCCGTGTGTATTTAGAAGACACTGAGCATCAGTTTAGTGAAAATAGATGCTCTCAAAATGTCATCGCACTAGGTCTCCGCCAACTAAAATTAGAGTAACAACAGGAAAAGAAATTGGGTTGAGTAGCAACAGAGCCCCTTTTGGAAATAATACTCTATAGGGGACAGCGTTTGAAAAAGGAAACTACTTAAGATTTGTTCTTCACAGCTTGTGCCTGAGCTCAGTAAAAGCACCATCTAAAATGTCAGCGACGCCACATGCACATATGCAAATTGACCTTTGTACAATATAATGTGGGCAAACCGGGGATGCAACTGCAATCAGACGCTTGTTAATGAAAATAAGAGCAAACACAAAGAGATGGTGCATTGAAAGTGCAGAAATAAAAGCTGTTATGTAAAACAAGCTCGCGTTGGTCATCCTCACAAACGTATAGCTTTAAGAGAGATGTTTTATGTCTGAAAACTATGAATATTATTACGTTACTGTGCCAGTTGTGGGAAGAGGAAGATGACCTTATGTTTGGCTTCAGCCTTATGCCATAAAATATTCCATTACTACAAATGCACCACTAATTTAAGTGGAGAAGGACCATAAAAAATGTTTGAGCATTAAACAGTAAGAATAAACAGTTTATGTAACTAATGTTAATCATTACTATTTATCTAGTATTAATCTACTCAATGGAATCATTGCCATTTTCAGGCTTATATACATGCAGTACGTTCAATAAATGTTGTATAACCGTAAATTGTCATTATTCTAGAGTGCGCAGAGACACGCATCCAACAGTTCTTTTTACTGTTCACTCAGAATCGTCTGAAAAACAAAATAAAACCCAGTGAAAGGGGGTTTTACAAACGGTAACACGTTATTGATGATGGGGGTGTTTGGAGCCACGGGGTGCAGGCTACAGTCGCTCAGAGAACCACTTTTTACAAGTGCGGTGAGAAAAAAAAAAAGAAGAAAGACCTTGTTAACATGTCAAACTTTGAGGCTATACAGCAGTCGATGGCCATGTCGGCCTTCCACTCCTGTCAGCCAAGAACAAAAAATCAGAGGCTGCAGTCGGCACCAAACAGTTGGAGATTGATAAAAATGTGGTCTGGTCTGACGAATCTCAATATCTGCTCAGGCACGCAGATGGTAAGTCCTGATTTGGCTTCAACAGCATGGATCCATGGACACAACCTGCCTTGTGTCAACAGTCCAGGCTGGTGGTTGAACTGGATCGTGTGAAGAAAGTCATCTCGTCAGTTTGGGCTCCCGAATGTAAAATGCCACAGCCTGTGCGAATGTCGCCGCTGACCACGTGCGTCTCCTCACAGCCATGATTTACCATCTTCTAAGAGCTACTTATGGCATGATAAAGCACCATGTTACCAGGCAATACATTTCAGATTGATTACATGGGCAGAACACATTCAGCGAATTTCAATGAAACTCCCCAGTCACCGAAACCGAATCCACTAAAACACTGTCGCGAGCTGGCAGGAAGACAAGCTTACAAATCTCCGGAAATAATGTGGTGCAATCATTTCAAGTCGAGACGAAGGCTGTTTTGCAAGCGTACAGACGCCCGACTCACTAATGTTCCTATAAAACACTGAAGTTCACCCGTTTAAAAATACATCTACTCACCTTCTTAGATCGGTGGCGGCAAAAATAAATGGCACAGAAAAGCAAATAATTCAACGGGTGAATATGGAGGCACTCTCTTTTCGACAGCATGTGCAATATGATGAAGGAAATCAATTACAAGAAGAAAAGCGGTTCATGGAAAGACATGGGTCGAGTCAACATCGTCATATAACTACATATAGAGAACATCTAAGAAATACTAGGATATATACAGTCAACACAGGTGTAGAGAGGATAGCTTGTTTGGTTCAGTAGATTCAATTTAAACACTTTGACACTTCAGGACGGACTATTTGAATAGTTTTAGGGGCTGTCCACACACACAAAAAAACAGTCTAGATGAATCCACCAAAAGTTTTTAATCATGTCGGCTTTCATCCACACAGGAACAGCATCTTGGGAGCCATGAAACTATATTTTTTTTGGAACGGGTCCCAGAGTATAGGTGAAAAACAGCATGCTTGTGTTTTCTTGTAGACAACCAATACGCCACTTTGGGGAATTTGGTCCCACCTCTGTCGTTGCTCACATCATCCTCTTGTGTGTGGAGATTGTTTGGTCTTTCTTCACTTTGATAACTTTTATTTTCTTTACTTTATTTCCCTGAGCTTGGTTCATTCTGTCTGTTTCTGTATACAATGTAATGTCTACTCCCTGAATAAACCAATGTCAATGTTTTTGAGCTTTCGGGAATTCCAATAGCACTAACCGCAGTGGGACTACGGTAATCCAAACGTGCGCTTGTGCAAATGTGTTGTCTGTGATACGTTCTGTGTTAAAGGGTTAAGAAATTTTTATAAACAACAAAGACAAAGATTGTTGATGTTTCCTTCTGTTCCTGTGTGGATCAGGCCTTATTTCATCAACAACACACTGATTCTGATCGGTTAGATGTTAACTACTCTGAGGCAAATTGATGAAAATGGGGGGGTGGGGGGGGACATAAGCTTGAGCTTCAGATGTGTTCCAAAAAATGTTATTAATGATTAATTAACTGCATAAAAAAGGTTGTTTGATGTGTCATTGCCTCAAGTGTAAACACATGCGCTAATTGAGGAGAAACGAGGCTGTGACATGGAACAGAGGTCCACAGGCAAACCAGGAATGTCGCGCACTGCTGTGTTGAATAGCTGCATACATACAGTGATGCACTTGGGACAAATCATCAGTATACCTGGGTTCATAAGGGGTTTCTGGTCTTTCAGACCCCGTTTCCCTGGTGACTGACCTGAATAGAACTCATCATTTCTCAGCCCGTGTCCCCGAGAAGCCACCACACAATAACATCATGTCCCTCGTGATCCACAGCCACCCCGAGGTGTTTTTTTTTGTGTGTGTTTTTTTTTACTGCAGCCTCTGAAGTTCCACTCGTGGCTCGTCTTGTGCTCCCGCTGATGCCCAGGAGACGCTCTCCCTCCCCAGTATATCCCCAGAAAATGTTCTTCTTCATTTCACTTTTCATATCTTTTGTTTAAAAATAGATAAATAAAACAGGGGGGGAACAGCCACAGTGTCCACTCAAAAATGCCTGCTTCCAAAGTGATGATGGACAGCCTGGAAGGTAAAGCCGTTTCAGAGTTATATATTTATTTATTTATTTATTGCAGCATTTAGATATTTGAAATCCAATATTGGTCCTGTATTTTTCATTTTGTCAGTCTGTGCCTCCATAATATTTTCTCAAAAGAGAAAGTTTTATTCTTATTATATGTGAAGACAGGAGTTGTAATAGTAATAATAAAGAATTCTATTGGCTAAATTAGTTCTGAAGTGACCTTCAGGTAATTGTTAGTAGATTGAGGCAGTTCATAAAGAATCCCACACTATTCTTCTCAGCCACAGGTTCAGTTTGTCCCGAATAGACTGCAACTCAAGAGTCTCATTGATTTCCCAGAACTTGTGCAGAATTGTAAGAGCGTCCCTCCATCTGGAAGGATCAGACTACAAGTGGCTTCAGAGTTGAATTGATTTGCGAAAGAAAGTTCCCTACTTATATCTTCATATTCATGTGCTGAGGAAGACGAGCACAAACTCTTAAATGTCAGACAGCAGCCATGACAACATGGTGACTATACGACAGCAGGGAAAAGTCAAATTTAAGTGCAGGTTTGGAGACTGGATTTTCAAAATTGCTCGCAAACACAGTTTTCTCTCACAGGTTTCTGTCGCTTATGTGGCGTGAAAAACATGTAATCATGTGAAAATATAAAAGCTGTAGGGTTTTTGTATTATTTTATTCTCACCTGTGTGTTTATATATTTTTTCATACACTATGTTTTTGTACACTATACGTGCTCGGAAACAGTTTTTACATTTATAATGTGCCGTTTTGCACGATTTTAAAGAAAATTATCCCAAAGAGACATTTAAGTTTTACCTAAACTTATCTTTTCCATGTTTTGTGGCAAGTAAATCAGATTTTTTTTTTCCCCTTTCATTGATAAGAACTAGACCTTGGCCTTGGTGTGGTTTGCTGATTTCTACTTGACTTATTTTTAAGTCATGACTTGTAGAAAGAGTGTTATTATTCCAGGTTATAATGTGTTCATATTAAACCAGTATTCACAGAAATAAGGTTTTTTATTCCAGTGCAAAAGTAAAACTGGGTATGAACACATCCTGGAAATGTTGACAGAATGCTGCAGAGATGGGTGAGCAAAGGGCCCCAACAGCAATTTTATCTTCCGCCGGGCCCAATAACAAGTTAACCCAGCCGTGGTCAAAGGTTAAGAATTCAACAAGATTGTGCTGACAGCTGTAAGGAGACTTGCAAAGAATACACTGTTGAGTATCAGTGTGCAGTGGAGCTCACTAATTTCTCCATTCTTCAAGCTCCTGTTTTCCGGCACACACTGCATGAAACAAGGAGAAGTCCTGAACTCTCTGTGTGTGGAGTCTGGGAGGAGACTGGAGCGGCAGGGTGACATGGAGAATATGTGATCGCCTGCACGAGGACGAGCCGCACTTCTTCTTGATGCGAGTTGACAGGCCACGCACTTAGCTTCCGTGATGATGTCCTCCACTTCATCCTCTGAAGGATTGCTCATCTTTCTTTTAATATCTGCATTAGGCTGCGGCATGAGTTCTCACTTTGGTTAATGTCAATTTGAGTGTTCTGCCAAAATGAAATTAGAAAATGTACAGTGTACTATTAATATACTAGAAATATACCTCAATGTTGACAAGTACATTTCGGGTGTATTAAACTTAGACACAGCCAAAACACATCTATATCTAGAAATATACCTGCTACATTTAAAGTGCAAGAAAACCCTATTATAAATGTACTTATTGGATTTAAAATGAGTACACAGATAGATGTTGATCATTAAATTGATATTAGGTGTATTTATACAAAGTAAGCAACACCGAAAGAGTTTTATTAATATGCAAAACACACAAATCTTTGTATACTTAATGTATGCCATGTGCACTTAAAACACGTGAGGCAATAACGCCACGAGAAACAAGCATTCAGTCCCTTGTTTTTAAAAGTTTTCCTTTTGATAAGTTACCAGCTTGAAAAAGAAGTGCTGTTAACCTCTCTCCTTGCACTCGTCCTCATTTCAGTTTTCATGGTGTAATGTGACCGGAATAACGTCCCTGTTCATCTCAAAAACCTGCACAGATTCCTATTGTTTCCCCTGGAGATGTGTATAAAAGAGAAAAGAATTTTAGTCTTGTCAGCATTAATCCCACTTTGTACCCCGTTTTTATATATGCGTGTATTTCAAATTTTGACATCTTTTTTTCCGTGTGTGTGTGTGTGTGTGTGTGTGTACTTGTATATTTGAGAGGACAAATATGGTCCTTTTTGAGGGTTAAGTTAACTTAGTTTTAGTATTCAGGCTACACTCAGGCTATTGTGTCCTAACCAAGTACAATAATGTGTGTTGTGTACAAGCACACACATATTTATGCTTTGTATTTTATCGTATCTGTTCACCTGCCTGGGGACTACAGATGGAAATTACCTCGAAGCTAAATCTGGTACGCAGCATCTTTTGTTTCTGCTGAGATTTATGCATTTTTTCCGCCGTCCCTTTTTTTTCCCCAAATAAAGACAATTTTTGACCAGAAACAACAAACGGTGGGAAAAGTGGTGATCAATTTTAAATGTTCAGATGGCTTAGTGTGGAGGAAAGCACAGTATTTATGGTTTAAGTTGTGGAACGAGTCAGATTCAACCACTCATATCACTGGAGGAAGGTTATATGCATGGCAATTTATGATGCTGGATGTTTTTTTTATTTGTATCTCACATAGTAATGGACTTGTGTGGACATTATTAAAATTAATTAGCTCATTTAACTTCAGCTTCAAACCAGTGACAGCACAAAAACATGGTCATTTGTTTGCCTGGGGGGCTCTGGTGTGCTCGTACAGTTACAATGAAAGACCAGGAGTGTGAGAAATCACTCTGACTCTGTAGAATGACTTGTGCATATATTCTGTATGGCCTACGAGAAAATCCAAGCCGGACAATTTTTCATAAGACTGCACCATCTTGAAAAGTTGCAAAGCTGATGTTACAAAGCTCAGAAGTAATAATAAGGCAAAAGAAGAATAAGAGGCAGCCAGAATAGACTGCAGGCAAGCAGCTTCAGAATAAAGAGAAATGATGCAGAAGGGGAGAAGAAAGGGCTGTGATAAAAAAAAATAAGAGAGGGTATAAAGAAAGGGGTATTAAAGCAGTGGGCGATCCTGACAAGTAAGAATCCTGCCTGATCACAAGCACTGAGCTCAGATCAGATGCTGAAGTCAGCGCATTTGAAGCAGCAGAAGCCACCATGGGAATAAATTTCCCCCCAAACTGAGGGAAGACAGAGCAAAGGAGAAAGGAGGCATATGGAGATGGAGAGAGTGGAAAGAAGAAAGAGGCCACTGTGGGAACTTGATGAATCTCAAGGATTACCGAAGATATAGAGGCAGGGAGCAAGAAAGAGGAAAAGACAACAATGAACATCCTTCTGCAGATAGACCTTTGAAGCCTTCAGCGAGAGAATTGAAAATTGACAGTTGTTTCAGTTTTGCAGTTTAATACAAGATGCAAACAATATAAAGCGCAAGACTGTGCACACAAAAGTGGACAAAGCGTTCCAGTTGCAACCCGTGTTTTGAGGCCTGACGATTTGCGGATGATCATCCCGATTGTGTTGTATTTGAGTCGCTATGCGTTGTGTCCGAGTCTTGTGTCTCCAAATGTCTGAATCCAGTCCACGTTCCAGTCACTAAAAAGAGTCAGAGTTGAGTAAGATTCTAATTCCCCATTATACGAGTCTGAGTCTGTGTCATTAAGCCTGAATTTGATGTAAAATCCATGAAAACAAAGCACACAAATTGCTTCATAACCCTAAAATAATCCCAACTGTCACTGACAGGATCAGTCTGAAAGCCAGTCACCAACTGCATGGTTTATTTCTCAATTGGACATAACAAAATAGCCATATTAATGATAGATTAGTTTTTGACCATACAGTAAAATAGAAGTGGAGGTATTATGCTATTTTATTCTTATGCAAATTGTACAGGGTGCTAGTAAGCAGCAAACCTGCAACAAAAGTAAAAAAAAAACTTTAAAACTGGAAGTACCCACACCTTTGATTTAGGACACTGTTCACATCTGCTCTGCCACAACTCTTGATTCCTTTGGGTCAGCCAAATGACCACCTCGGCCTTTGGAAGGATACAATTAAAAAAGAAACTACTCTTTTATATAGAGAACACATGGACACCACACTGCAGGGCCTCTATAGGGTATGACAAAAAAGGTGGTGGGGGTATTTGAACCACAAATAAATTGTGAATACTCTGAAGTGCTGTGAAATTAGAAAGTTAGAAATCCTATCCCTTTAGTACAATATTACTGTATTGCAGATGTTAGCGTTGCTGTACACCCAATTACATAGCAGCTTTATTACATTTGTGTGGTTTACAGGGACCTTGACACTGTGCACACGCACCGAACATCCGCAAATTGCCTGATTTAATAATGTAAACGTATTTTAATTAAACACGTCTGTGCAATTAAGATTGTACATGGTTTTATTTAGGCTTTCCAAATGTGTGGAAGTCATTGCAGTGTCCTTAGAAGAAGAGCTGCACGAACCTGTGTAAGGAAGAGCAACAAGACTCCTGGATCAAGATGTTTAGCTAAAGACTAAGACGTCCAAGGAAAAAAAAAAGAACTTAAGTATTTTAACATCCTGCCACTATAAGTCAACCTGCAGTGAACGTTGGTCTTCAACAGTAAATGTCAAGGGCAGAGGCAAAGTCAGACGGATGAGCCTATGTAGCGTAAAAGAAGCCATTTGTCACTGCTCTGCATTCTATTAAAAGAGAGGCCAATTTGTAGCTCCAGCTCAGCACCATACAAGATGAGGAGGGAGAGAAAATATCCTCCATCATCAGATAATCTCCACAAAGCCGCTGTGCAATACTCCCCCGGTCGTCTTTTGCATTTGGCGAGCATCCTCAAGAGGTGAAGTTTTTGATACGAATCGATGGTTTGTTCAGCCGCGCAACACATTAACTTTGCTGCACTCTGCTATAGTTGCTCGCCCGAAACATGCTAACCTCTGAAGATCAGATAAACTGCCTTTCGCTGTCAGAGCTTTTTAATGAAAATGCCACAAATGCCAAAGCAAATTTTTTTGGAGCTGATGAGAGGATAATACATGGCTTCCCATTTGAGATGCTGATATGTGCAAACTTTACTCCTTAGACTGAATAGAAAAATCTCACAAGGCTGCAAAACAGATGTTCCTGGATGTCACCTGCACCCAGCAGTGAATCATAATGGTGTCTACTCATGAGCTGTGTTTTGAGAATAATACTGTTGAGAATAATACTGTATAAAGTTGACACATTTTCGTCCATTGTAAAGGAGTTATTTTTGCACCTTGCGGAGTCACCCCTTTTTCGCCAACTGCCATGTCTGTCCTACTTCCTGAGCTTCGCCTTTCAAACCAGAAGACTGCATCCATTTTATATACACATCCTATATATGATCCTTCCATTCAGGTTACAGTGTGTTCCTTGTGTGCTACATTGCTGCTCTCTATATTTAGTACATCTTGATCAATGCTTGATGATAGAGCCATTTTCTGGCTGCAGGCATTAGCGCAGCCATTATACTTTCTCTGATGCAGCACTTTCTGTGTAAGTGGACAATTTTGCTGACTTTACCACTGTGGGTCGATGATAAATTGGATTCTAAGTAAACAGTGATGAAGCACCTAAAGCAGTGGGTATTGGCAGTCATAAACCCTACCTTCATTTCCTGGTGATTCCAATCATCAGTGACAAATATACTTAGGAGCACCTCAGGAGCACGGTTGACAGAGGCATTGTGTGCACTTTAGATGAAACTCAATCCTTTTGGTTGGTCACGCAGCCAACCTGACCCACCCTTCATGCACTTCCCTGCCTCCTGTTGCTATTTCTGGACTGTATTTCCCCAGTAATCCACTTATCTGACAGCATCTTCAACCTCTTTCATAATAATCTTTAATAAGTATGACCTTTGATGCCGCAGACAGTTTCACAGTACCGTCTGATTTCCCCTCAACATGCCGACAGACTGGTAATCCTCCTCCTCTCTTATCTCAGCTCCTTCTGATACCAATGCTTTAGTTTTCTTCAGGCTGTGGCAGCCGTTGGTAATGAACTTGACATTTTTGACTCCAGCACACAGACAGTCAGAGTTAGGACTGATTGTCAATCCATTACAAAGGGAAATTTCTCCTTTTAATGATGTGAAAAAACCTGCATTAAACCTCTCCAAAAATGGGGAAAAAAAGGATATCAGAATCAGAGGCACGACTGCAGTACTGACATTCCCCCCAAAAAAACAACAGTGCTCATGTACTCACCATGTCACTTTTTGTAGAAAAAACATCAGATTCAGACAACTGCTTTGATCCAAAGACAGGCAATTTATTTGCAGCTTCTAGTCCACACAGAAACAAAGCTAGACTGCAGGTTATTACTAGACTGCAGACTTACTGGCCACTTTATTAGGTACACCCTAAGAGTGATAGCCATGAAACCAGCTGCTGATGTTTAAGCTCAGACTTCCTCAAATAAATACAGATCTGCCGTCTTAAATACCGAATCCCTGCTGATCAACTCAGGTGATGCATCACATTTACAAAGTGCATGTTCATTAAAATATGAATATACACACATACAGTATGTGTTTCTTCTGGTACTGTAGCCAGTCCACTTCAAAACAGAATGTCTTGTACATTCCATGATGGCGTCCTGCATCCCTTGGTTGTAACAAGGGGTTATTTGAGGTACTGTTGGCATTATATCATTCCAAAGTATTCTGGCCATTTTCTCTCTCTCACTCTCTGACCTCTGGGATCAATGAAGAGAACTGCCACTCACTGGATATATTCTCCTTTCCAGACCACTCTCTGTAAACCCCAGACATTGGTTGTGCAAAGTCTCTTATATCACATTTCCTCTCGATTTGGATGCTTGGTTTGAACTTCAGCAGGTCCTCTTAATGAGCTCTACGTGCCTAAATGCACTGAGTTTCTTCCTTGTGATTGGACAATTAGATATTTATGTTAAACAGTTCAATGGGTGTACCTAATGTAGTGGCTGGCAAGTTAACACCCCCACTGAGGAGGTATACCCAATTCTGCAAAGTGTATACAGTATGTCAGAAGCAGCAAATTATGGGAAACAATTTCTATCATTTAAAACCATGACAATTACTCAAAAATATGACTATTGTCAGTGTTTAGTCGCTTGGTAGCAAATAAGGAGGTTGGAGTTTGCTCACATTATAAAACCTTTCCCTGAAGCCATCATAAGCCCATTCCAACAACATGCCTCCTTTTGGGTGATAATATTAAAAACATGTTTGAGTTATAAGTCACTGAATGTCCCATCTGGGCAGTTTGTGTCACCTGGCATCTGCGCGCCCCAGCACTGAAAAGTGAAAAGTGCCTAAGTTGAGCAGATCCATGTTTGAGCTGCAGGCGTCTGGAGGAGCAGAGCATCAGCTCACTCCAGTCTCATGCTTTCAGCCCAGGGATAAGCCAAAAGATGAGCATGATGGACTTAAATGTCATTACAAGCTTGTACCGTTGGCAGAAGCGCTTGGAAACACACTTCCATAACAAGCCGATTAAATGAAAATGTATGTCGCAAAGTTAAAACCTGATAAGAGAGGGACAAATGTATTAATATTCCCATCGTGTAGCGAGGCATCGTGAAGCAGGTCTCACAGCTGAGCCAATGCAATACCCTCGTGCCTAGCAAAAGTCTTGTGAAGGGGCATTAGTCTTGGTTCATTGAGGACATCATAATCTGTATCGGGCATGGGGAGATTCTTTAAATTTGACAGTATTTGACAAAGCAGAACAAAGAAGAAGACACTCATGGGCAACAAGTATCGAGGCAATATGGGAGCAACTTTATTTTACTGGTAAGGCTTTTCAGGGCCAATCTTAAAAATCAGCACCCAGAGTTGTTTGGTCACCAGGTGCCATACGTGAGACCAATTTGTGCTCAGTGTTTTAATGACTGTACAAATTAGGGATGTTAATACTTTGGATGGGAAAAGTGAATATAGACAGTCCCATGTGTAACAGATGGTGATACTGCATGTGATTAGAGGCTCTTTTGGTCAGCGGGAGTCGACTTCATAGTTTGTGTGTGGTGGTATAACCTTAAGCCTGCTAAAGTAATTGGACTGAAACAATCCCCCAAAATAATCTGTGCTCAGCTCTCTGTCTTGTGAGTGAAACATTGCATCGCGTCCCTTTTTTTTTTGCTCCCTTCTTGCCAATTGAAGCGATGCCAACCTGTAATTCTCTTCCCTCCTCCAGATCCCCACACCGACATCAAGTGAAACAAGTCCATCCCTCCTGCCTCCAGAGGCAAACTGCCAAATGGTTCCATTAGCATGCCTCTGGAGGAACAGGGCCAGGCAATAACGCTGCTCATTCTCTGCAAGTCAGATGGGAAAGTGCAACAAGGCACCACGGAGAGTCACTTAAGCAGCGCGACTCCAGTGTATAAGGTGTTAACAAATGAGACATGGCTACATATAGATTAGACCAGTGTAAAAGTTCCACTTTTAATACAGTCTCTGAACTACATATGCAGTTTTTTTTGACTCCGTGCCTCCATGAGGAAGACATACAGAAGGTAAAAAATAAGAAGAAGACTCGGCTTTCTAAATGTTCTGGTAACTCGTCAGCTGCAAGAGTTTTGTGTGGCAACACATTGATTTGATCCAAGAATGATGTGACAGCAGCATTAAAGCAGATTGAAACAGGATAAATGTCTGCAGGGAGACTGGAGTCACATCCACTCCGCTGCCTGATATGTGGGACAGTTTGGGAGGGAAAGTGGTTGGAACTTATTGAACACAATGATTTAAATTCAGTGCACATGGATGCAATATCCCATGTTTACACTGTAAATAGCAAGCCCATACTGCACATAGTTTGCTTACACAATGTCTGTACTGCATATTCTATTTTTACAATCTTAAATCCATATTTATTCTACATTGTACATTCATATAATATGAAAGTACATGTGTATTACCTTTTCCTTTACTGTCTTTGCTGCTGTGACACTAAATTGCCTCACTGTGGGACTAATAAAGGATTATCTTATCTTCTTGCCAAGTGAACTGCACTCATTGCCATTACTCAAAGGTTAATTCAAGACGGTCAATATGTTTACCACAAATCTGATTTTTAATTAAGACCGCGTAGCATTTAAGAAAACAAAACAATCTGGAAAACGTTAAACAAATCAACGTAAAACTTCTCAAACTCAATTCATTTAGGATATCATGTATCACTTTCACACACTGTATAAATTTCTCTGAAACATTCATTTTGTCTATGATTTATCAGTTGCAAGTATTTCCTTCCTACAGTTTCATTGAGAGACTTTCCTCTCTATATTAATGAGGGAAATTGGCTGGGATTCAAGGGCAGTAACGAGGAGGCCTCGTCCTGAGTGAAACGAAGCTAAAACACTCTGTACAATTTCAGCAAATGCAGCGTTAAATATGTGCAAAATAGAGAGTGAAGTAAAAAGAAAAATCTTAAAGGGAGGTTAATTTTGTCCACAACAGACTTGTATTATGCTCCAATTAAAATAAATGTAATATCTGTATACATCTGTGACACTTATGTGATATCAGGTACTCAATTAACTTCAATGTCGTGAATTTAACCCTTCTCTTGCCATCCTGATAGGATTTTCATTAGTTATCATTTTGATTATCGTAACTCCTAGATTATATGTGATATCTAGAAAATTCAAAAACTATTGACTTGCAATCTGTCCAGGATGTGACCCCACCTTTCGCCCTATGTCAGCTGAGATTGGCACAGCACCTCGTGGGACCCTCATGTTGACAGATACAGTGGTAAAAGCAGAAAAATAGAGCTTTGCGCCCATATACTTGTCATTACTGTAGCCCTCAGGACTTCTGCGGAACGTCCGCGCTATCACAGACCAGATTCAGCAGCGCCTCACGCGTTTGTGACGTCAGTTTAGCGGTTGAATAACTGCCAGAAATCGAAAAGTGAAGGTTATCTTGGGGAAAAGGGAGCAGAAAGGGGCAGAAGCCCTTACTCATTGAATATTTTATGACAATACTACAGCCATAAAAACAATATAAATCCAAGCAGCCTCGTTATCTTGATGGTCATAAGAGGGTTAAAGACAAATCCATTCCAATTTACAATATATCACCCCCTGGTGGCTGGCTGTAATACAGATTATGAACAGCATGGCCATATTTTAATGCATTATGTCTGCGTGGACACACCAGGGCCTTTCTGTGTGGAGTTTGCATGTTTCCCTCCGGGTGTGTGTGGGTTTTCTCCGGGTTTCCTCCTACAGTCCAAAAACGTCATTAGATGCTTTAAATAGATTTAATAGATGCAAGTGTGAGTGAATGATTGTTTGCCCTATGATGGACTGGTGATCTGTCCAGGGTGTAGCTGACCTTTTGCCTTATGTCAACTGAGATTGGTCTCCAGCCCCCCTCCCATGACCCTCATATGGAGGATAAAGCAGTAGAAAATGAATGATAGTTACATTCAGTGAAGGGCTTTGACTAGAGGTTAACATTTAGTCCATACTGAGGTGATGAGAATGGACAGCAGTGATAATGTCAAACAGTGGGACCTGACAAACATGATCCGAGCAAATCTCAGCAGAATCTCTCCCATTGACTTATTTATAATATATACTGTACAGATTCCATATTCAAGTTCATATTCAAATAATGTCCTGCTCCTGTACTTCTCATAAATATTCTGAACAGCCACCAGTGCTGCAGCTGTGGAAATTAGCATATGGACATTACTACATGATGTCAGGCGTCAAACGATAATCCAGGTTATTTTCTGTCTTTTTGTCGGTGTTGCTTTGTGAGGCCCGGGCCACAGTCTGCTCCTCCTGCCCAAGCTCAAAGCAACGGGTGCGCGTTTCCAGCACGCAGTAACAACGCCCACGCCGCACATGCCAACTTCCTCACAAAAGGAAATTTGTGAGCACTGCGAGGAGTTTTTCTGAGAGCCGAGCGTCTAATACGAACTTCGCTGAAACATCTCCAAACACACTCGGTAGCTTTAAAGCTTTATAGCACACGGCGCTGATGCCTTATTCTGGCTGCTGTGATATTCTCTCCAGTGCTGACTCACAAACTAAATCCACACGCCGCAGTACCAAAAATGGAATGGAATGGGTTATTTTTAAGATTCCAACAAATAACAGTCTTTTGATGCTTGTGGTAAAATATACAGTTCTTTTTGCTGGTTTTCTCGCTGCTCTCTTCTGGAGTTTAATAGCAAACAATTTGGTTACTTGATCAGTTATCAATTTAGATAACTTTTGTGATTTACATCTTCTTTTTTTTCTTCTTTGGGATTTATTCATTTTCACTGTTGCTATTTTTAATCTTAAAGGGCAATAGGGAAATGTCATCGCCACTTTTCAAACCTGTGAGATGCGTTTTCTTTTAGCTGAATCTCTCTTTAATTGTGGCACAAATGTGTCTCGGCGAGTGAAAGCCTTTACTATCAAATATGCTAATCAGATGGAATATTTTAACATTGAATTGTCACATTTTCGCCTCTCAACGAACGCAAACCTCCGTGAGAGGAGGAATGTCACACTGGCTGCTCTCTCATCCTCACACCTGCTTCTCAAACCGTGTGTCTGCTGCTGCTGCATCCCTTTAAGCCATTTTGCATATATTTAAAAAAGCCATTTTTGCACGCATTTAAATGAGAAAGTAGCTTTTGTGAGGGGAAAAGCATCGCCGTGATTGAGGGTATATAGGTGCCGTGATGGTGGTAAAGTCCTTTTGTGGCCTGCTGGGAATCTCATCAAGCACAAGAGGAAAAACACATTGGGTCGTATGCATCGCTGGCACCGTATATGTCAGTGTATGCCGGTATAAGTGGACTTCCTGCATGAGAACAAATCAAAAACCATTCACTTTTCCCCATATACCATAAGATGCATGCTGTTAAAAGTCATTCAACTGACACGTTTAGTGTCATACTTAAAAAATAGTGTATTCAAGGTCCACAAATTTCATAAAGGCTAATACGTTGCAAGAATTAACTGCATTGTCTAAAAGTGTTGAGTGCACACATCTTTCATCAAAAACAAAACATAACACATGTAACTGCAAATGTATGCCAAGCATTAGAGAGAGAGAGATGTCTACTATTAGCGTGGAGAGACTCTCGACTCCCTGTTGACAGGAGGACAGATGAACCTCACTTGAGTCCTTGACATCTTATTTAAATGTTGAAGAGGAACATCACTGAACATTAGCTTTAAAACATTTCTTTGCTATGCTCCGTTGCCACATCGCTCCGTCACTCAGCACTCGCAGCGTGAGACAAAAGGGAGTCACTCTCATTGTCTCGTCCTCTGCGGTGTGAGTGCGCGGCTTTGTGGAGGGTGAGATTCATCTGCTTTTATTTTTATATCCGACTCCGTTTCTCCTTTCTTCTGAGCTTGAGTTATAACCATAAGTGATATGTAAATATATATATAAAAAAAATCTAAGAATCACGCAGTATGTGATCAATTTTCCAGTCACTGTCAATCAAAAGTACAGCAAACCGGTCTTTAGCTGTGGCCTAATTACATACTAATTTAACCGTTCAGTGTCTTTTAATGTAACTCGTGCAGTGCTCGTAGGAAGTATGTATTCCTATAGTGTAAAGGCTAACAAAATACAACACATTTTTATTTTTTTTTCGATTAGCATTAGCGGTGCTAGCTGTTGTGACTGTCAGCCAGTCAGAGTTTGTATTTTGTTAGCCCTACGCTAATGCTAATCGTAGCCTCGCTAGCTTACCTTTGGAAACAGGTTCGCCAAGTTAGCCGCAAAGTAGTAACATAGTAGCATTATGTCCATATGTGGTATGAAATGTTTGTAAATCTGTCATTTTAGCTTTTTGGTTTCGTCATTTACGTACCATGATTATTTCTTTGATATAAGACTGGGTTTCTCACTTCCTGAGGAGCCACTGCTCCAGCACACCTGATTCCAATAAATGGGTCGTTAACAGGCTTCAGCAGAACTTACTGACAGTAGTGAGAAACCCTGTTATAAGATTTGGTGATCGGACATGTCTGCAATTGAAAAAAATAATTTGTATATTACATTTACATATTTAAAAAGTGGCATAATGGTGCCCGCAGAGCTCTTAGCAGCAACTTAAGGTGAGGTGATTCGCCCATCGATAGATTGACCAGAGGAGCCGCAAAACGAAAAATCGGAAAAATGATCTCCGAAAACACCACTGACCCTGGAACGTTTGGATGAAATGATTGGCAATATCTTTGGAAGGATGCAGATAAAGTCACTATAAAAAAGGTCTAAAAGCAACACACAACTGGCTGCACATGAATAAAACGGTATCAAAAGTGGAAGCATATGGATCAGCTGTAAAAAGAACTGCAGCTCCCACTGCTTTTGGAAAAAGTCTCAGCGGAGTGAGCTGCAGCAAAAGAGATTAATCTCTGAAGTTTACAAGGATAAACCTCCTCCTCTCCTGTCTCAACTTTACATAACAATCCAGATTTTTGAAAAGCTAATACATTTTCCTGAGCTGCTCTTTATGACTTCTTTATTCCCCCCACATCCAATGTTACATAAGCTTTATTCATTCGATTCTGTTTTTCATAATAAAATACAAGTTAAAAAAAGATGGGATCAGCCTTTTTTCTCTTTTTATTTGCTTATTTATCTTGGTTTTGTTCATTGTTGGAAAGTAAATATAATTTGAACACAAAACACTGGTCATGTTGTATATTTAAGTTTGTCAGAGCTGTGGGAATTCAGCAGCAGACATCGCTGAAAATAATCTCATTTTTATTGAACTTAAGGAAAGCCAAAAACCTCTTGCCTTGTTCAAATGAAGTGGGGTATGGTTTTTAAACAGATTATAATAGAGTTTTAATTTTATGAAATAAAAAAACAGTGAATAGTGGCGTAATCTTTGTACTGCTCCATAACAACGTTATTAAGTTACAGGGCACATAAAAAAAATACAGCAAAACATTTTAAGAGAGCCTGGTATAAAAAACAAACAAAAAAAATACCACAGACAGAATAATTGGTCAATTGTTCAAGGTGAACACAGTCAGGGGAAAGTCGTCCAAATTATTGCCCCATTTTCTCTCCACAAAAAGCTCCCACGCAGGCACGGATCCACTCCAGCCTTAGTCTTACATTTCCCTTCAACCCATGTCAAAAAGTTGAGACTCACGGAAGAGACCGAGTTACCGCTCGACTTGTGAATAATGCAGGCAGGATGACAGGAAGGTAAGGGTGGAGAGAGGGGGTTTGTGCTGAGAACAGCAGGTGCCTTTCATCATCATGACACAAGGAACACGGGGAGACACAGTGGGGTGTTTGCTCAGCACAAAGACAAATAAAGCACATGTATGCACGTATGTAGAAAGTGTGTGCGCAATACATGAGATTCTTAATGTGTGTGTGTGTGTGTGTGTGTGTTTGAGAGGGGGGGGGGGGTTGCAAAGGCAATGACGTCCTTGGGGAAATTAACTTGTGAATGTGGTATTGAGTGCACTTTGCTGATAGAAACTGAAGCCTTTTTGAAAGCCAATGCCCAGCATTGGAACTCAAATGAGTGCAATTTGATACAAGGAAGGTATAAATCTGCTTTTTTGTTTACAGATATACACTACAGTTCAAAGGTTTGGGGTAACGGATACATTTTTTTTATGTGTTTTCCATTAAAAGTCACACTTGTATTCGTCAAGAGTTGCAAAATGAAGAGGAAAATATAGTAAAGACATTGCCAAGATTAGAAATAATGATTTTTATTCAAAATAATAATTTTGCCCTTTTGTCAAAGAACCAGCAAAACTGTTTTCAGCTGTGCTAACATAATTGCATAAGGGTATTCTAATCATCCAATAGCCTTCTAACATGATTAGCAAACAATGTAGCATTAGAACACTGGAGAGATGGTTGCTAGAATTGGGCCTCTATACACCCATGTACATATTCCATTAAAAACCAGATTTTTTTTTGTAGCTAGAATAGTCGTTACCAACAATTAACAATGTATAGAGTGCATTTCTGATTCATTTAATGTTGTATTCATTGGAAAAAAGTGTTTTTCCTTCAAAAAAATAAGGACATTTCTAAGTGACCCCAAACTTTTGAACAGTAGTGTGTAATAACAAAAATGAGCTGATTTATTCAACTTTTTAAGCCCGATATACAGATTCTCTACATTCTCTTCAATATACACTGAATTATGTCCACAGTTCGAACTGTAACTTTCACAACATTAGACTCATGTCACAGGTTTTTAATCATTGTGTGTTTTATTGTGAAATGAGTGTGTGGCTATAGGAGACTCATCTAAAAGTGACATTTTGTCTAATTTATACAGTTAAATGCAGTATTTGCATAAGGAAACATCACAGTAATGTAATGCATGACATTACTCATAAGTTATCGTAAAATAATCAGGAACATATTGCTGAATTAAAGTAATATGGTAATAGACAGTAAAAAATTGCTGCTTTATTACAATAATATACTGTATGGCATGTGAAGTCACAGTTAAAGTTATTATAAAGGAAAATACTACTACAATAATATACTGTAGGACTCAAGTACTGCAATTACAATCAAATATAATGTTGAGATCCTGTTAAATCACAGTAATGTGGCACATGACTGAAGTTACAGTAAAAAATAAAGCGGAATTTAAACAAGAAACCTTTTAAAGTGTAATAAATGCAGTTAAATACAGTATTCACACATGGAAATCATAATATACTAAATGAGATAAGTACCATGGAGTAACAGTAAAGTACTGTACTTTCACAGTAACCATCACTCGCACTATAGGAGTGTGTGTGTGTTCTTGTTGGAGGCCACGGCAGCAGAGCCACGGTGGTGCACATCAAGCGAAAGCTGAAAGCCAGTGGCATCCGCCTTTAAGGATCCAGTTCAACTTTTAATCACCCTTCAAATTCCCTTTGATACGTTCTACCGAGAGGAGAAGGAGTGAGAAGATGAGACAACGGCAGCTTCCAACAAAACCGCACTGTATGGTGATGCTCGCCGTAGATAGATCCTCTGTCTAATTACCTAAAACTTCAGCTGTGATTTCCTTTGAAGACGGCTGCCTCACAGGCACGATCAGACTGTGACCATAGGCCAAATCACTCTAGCATTCACTTCATGTGCTCAGGACTGTTGGCTGAGAAGCTGCAGGAGATTTCAGCTATGATTTATTATTTTTGTGGTAATTCAAAGTTGGGAGTTTTGGGGATCAGGGTCTTTGAACTTGGATTTGAGAAGGGGAGCTGCACCATGTTATCAAAAGGCGCTTTAAAAAAAAAAATGCTGAATGCAATTTAAATAAAGAGAGTTTTTCTGTCGAGGTTGATTTGTTCTGGAGTTTTGCTCAAAGAAGTTCACCTTCATACTTCTGTTTAGTCTACTGTCAATGGAGAAATATTTTCTTTTCATTATCTGAAGGATGAAGTCCAGACACAGTTCAGCAAACTGATATAAATAAAAACCAATGTCATTGGTATAAGAGGCAAATTATGACCAATAGTAGAATTCTTGGAAGCGCAAAGGAGGATAACGTCAAAAAATATATTTCTCATCGTGATTAAATGTAGGTGTTGCATACATTTGTTTATTTACCTATTTCGAACAGATACTTTTTTTTCTTATTAATGCTGAACCATATTCTCTGGTGATGGCATCAGGAAATTATCCCATGGTACGCATCAGGAGAGACCATTCGTAGTGTAACTTCAACCTTTTACCTGCTATGTTATGCCAACACCAAAAATCTTAAATATTTAAAAAAAATAAATCCAGGCGAAGCAAAGAAACTGAAATTTAAGCATGTATTTTTAATGGTAAATTACTGGCAGCTGTAGTTGCCAGAATTATACCGTGAAAAATCTGCATTTGTCGACATAATTGCTGATTGAAGTAATCAAACATTCAGACTCCAAGATATTTACTTCTGATATGCATTATGGTAATTTTCGGTCCTCAACACAATTAGTTCATAGACTAAACAGCCATAATGTAAATTTTTACAATGTAATCAAAGGGTATTTTTCACTTATAAACATAGTGCAAGTATTTTAACAGAAGGAAAAGAGAATTTCCCTTTAAGAGTTTACGGTCGGTTTATTGTCGGGGTTTGACAGAATGTTACCATATAATCTACCGACTTTAGAGTGAAGTGCTGATGAAGACAGCACCAGCTCAAGGACCCTATAAGTGCAATATTTACACAAATAAACAGCTGCTAATGCTGTTTTATGTTAACAATGTAGCAACAGTAAGAGCTTACATACAGCCCCTTTAAAAACGGGCACTTCATGTGTACAGACTCATTAATTATTCACCCTTGCATCAAACAAAGATACGAGTCTAATTTTATGCTATCCAATATTGAAAAGATGCTCTTGAATAATGTATTGATTCATGAGCCAATATTTGACATATGTACAAGTCAAGTGAGTTCCACCTCTGTCATCCGAGCTACTTCATAAACCCCCTGTAGAGTTTATTCTATGTCTATATTAATCTTCAGGAAATCAAATCAATGTCTCTACCCGCATCTTAGCTCCGCCTGTTACCATGGAAACCAAAAAGGCTAGTGAATATTGCATGGGGGGAAGGGGTGAGAGGTAAGGCTGGTTGGAGTGAAGACGGAGAACATGGCTTTGACACTCAAGAGGGGGATCAGGCAGCAGAGACAGAGGTTAGTGCCGCTCATACATCACACACGCTGTCATCTTGAGAGCATCACATTAGGGAACTGGGTGGTGGGGAAATCCAGTCAGGAGTGTCAACTTTCACTAATGCGCCACAGTAAATCATCAACACTGTGTGCAGCTTCACTCTGTACCGTTCTGCTTCCTGCTCTTCTTCTTTTTCAGGTTTCAATGTCAAACACCATCTTCATCATATCCCACTTACTGTAACCCCCACTGAGACTGTGAGCAGGGAACACACACACACACAGCTAAGGTTGTAGCTCAACTTGACATTTAAGTGCACTACTATTCTTGTCCCAGTATACAAGCACTGGCTTGGATTTGATTGGTGGAATTAAGTGTGTCCACCTCTGCTACAGGAGCTTGTTAGTATCAGTAATTTTCCAGTTAACCAAGTCATTAGCACTGTGGCTACCTGATCAATACTGGAAACCTGATTTGTTTTATTTAAGTGCAGTTTTCCGTAGGGGTTAGCACTCTTGCCTTTGCAGCAAGGAGACCGGGAAGTTGGCAACCTGCTCAGTACAAGGACTTTTCTGCATGGAGTTTGCATGTTCACCCCATGTGTTTGAGGGTTTTCTCTGGCTTCTTTCCACAATCCAAAAGCATGCAATATGGGGTTATTTATCTCTATACGTGGCCCTGCGATGGACTGGCAAACTGTCAGTCCATCACACATCTTCCTATGTCAGCTGAGATTGGCACTACCCTCCACAACCCTTGTGTGGAGGATAAAGCGGTAGAAAAATCGATGGATGGATGGATGTGCAGTTACCGGGGTTATGGTTAGTGTTACAACAGGAAGTTGCCACAATTCTCTCATGCATGGAACAAGTCAGGATTCCGGTACAGATCAGGTAGTGAAAAGCATATCGAGCAGCAGTCTTTCTACGATCTATTACCTTTAAGATTATGATGCCAGATCAATATTTTTTTTTCCATCTCCTCAGTTTTTATCCATGGTTTTTCTCGTTTTTCTTTTATGAACTCCTTTCATTTATAGGTCAATGTCTGGTAGGAACAATGCAGAGCCCAGTCAGTCTGATTGATCGTACAGATGTTTGACTCCAATTATCTGGATGTTCATCCAACTTTGAGAAATGTAATTCAGAAATATTTAATTTGAGCTAACAGGTTTACCAACACAATAATTGGAAATGTAAATGCATTGACTGACTAACACACACTTCCCTTTTATTCTACAGAGTTAATTTCAGGATATCTGCGTGATATAGAGTTTGATATTTCAGTAAAAACAGAGGAAAAGGTCAATGCAACAGCATACATTATTAGACTAATATGAATATGACTGGAGTTCAGCAGATGATGGTGATTCATGAGAGACATAAACCACTAGAAGGTCAATGACATCACCTGATGGCGAAGTAATTCAAAACCAATGTGAAACACCTCAAAGTGAATGTAATAGTTTGCGGCAGTAAATCAAGAGATGCGAGCCGATATTTGTGTCCTGTTTGGTGTTGGTGAGATTCAGTGGTGACACCAACATCAACAAATGTCCTTTACATTCAAACACCGATGATGGAGGGGAAGGTGAAAGCATGCATAGCAAACTTTAGGTCAACAAATTAACAAAGTATTTTGGTGACAGAAGTTAGACAGTGGCGCTTTTAATTAAGTACAGTACAAGTGGTTTTCATGGTTCAGTTTGACTGATTTTATCAAGATTGTGATGTTTTTTTTCAACAAAATGTCTTCAGACATTCAAAAATAAATACATTATAAAAAATTCAGTTTGAGATTTTTTGTTTGTAGAGTTTAAATATGGATTTATTTATTTATTTATTTGATTCTCGTTCGTTTCCACTGTGCCTCCACTTGTTCAAACCTCTACCAAGCTTCTCTATCCATTTGTGTTACAAAATAAAGTTAATAATTCATCTTTATTTTTCATTATTTATTTGTGTTGGCAAAAACTATGCAATCACCCAAGGCCTCTTTTTTTTTTACAGCTAGTGGCTCCCACAACAGAATAAAATTTCAACCAATTTCTACCAAATTGAAATACTTGTATTTAATGACCAGCTCTTACATAAACAGATGCACACAGGGTTGTTTGAATAAAAAGTTATTTTCACAAATCCTGCATAAACTGTGAGCGTGCAGCACTTTGTTTAGACAATAAATATTTCCTTTTGCTTTAGAGCTTATTTTCTCTCTTTTGCCATTGCATCAGTTGTGCTTTGGAGACAGAAATAAGACAAAGAAACTGCCAAAGAAGTGGCAATTAAAAAAAAACACTCACAAAGACAGAAAATAGAAGTATTATTGACAGCTTTTTGGAAAAAAAAACAGTTACGTGCTTGTTTGTGTCTCCAAGCACCCAATTACAAACCTTAGGTCCTTTGAACAGCAATGGATACAGATAAACAGATAGTTGGGGGCAAAGTAGCATCAGTTTTGATGATTCTTTTATAGTGTGAGAAGCACCAAGGTATTTGAGAACCTTTTCCACGACCTTTCCTTGTGGCTATTTTTGCCCTCGTTTGCGATTCAGGTGATATATTTGATGAATATTTCCAGTTCCTGATTGGGTGACAGGAAATTAAGTACATTCTGAGGAATCTTCCTTTTACCATGAAACATGCCATGAAGTGCATTGAGTGATGATGCAAGCCCAGGGTAACCCATTTTAACAGGTCAAAATGTGGAAAAAATAATTGACCTAAATTTGGATTGAGGCACCCATGCTCACATCATGGTTTCGAGGAGATTCATCCACAGAAGTTGTTTGTTGGAAAAAGTGTGTTTTTCAGTCAAATGGGACCTGTGTATTTTAACTGTTCAGATGTGCGGGGGAGTGTATGTGCGCAAGTTGGGTGAAGATACCCATATGTCATTTATTTTGACAGGCATTTGTAACCAGAATCAGGAGGCGTTCAGCAGTTTTATTTGTTCAAGTGCTCAGTGTGATCTGATCACCTGTGGACCGCGCCAAAAACTGTTCACGCCTAGCATTAAAAAGTGTCATGGATGCATCTGTGACCAATTGGATCTGGTCTCCTCACTCTGAATTCAAATACACCAACATCATTTGTTTGTGAGAACAAAATCAAGTGACACTGTTCACTGTTCACTCTTTTGTGTCTTCTGTATTTTTGCCTGTCCTAAATCTTTTATAGCAGTGTGTACATGACTAGATCAACAGAACAGATGTGAATAGTCTGTGAGAACAGGCTCATCAATCCTTGAAATAATAGGATACAAGATTACAGCATTGTGGTGACAAGCACAATGGCTTTCATCCTTTTATTTCACTTGAATATCACACTTGAGCTGTCCATTAAAAGTTTTCAGGTTCTTCACTGCTCTGTGTTCCTGGAAATCCTTGGTCAGTGTTTCCTGAGGGAGGAATCTGCCTGATGGCTCAGCCAGAGATTCAGGCGGAAAGAAAATGTAGATCATGTCCTGGTCACGGAAGAATAGACCCAACTTTAAGAGATAAAATTAGGGCCAAGGGAGTTAGTTAATCCTGTTGACAGTATATGTGGTGTGTAGAGAGAAGGGTTCAGACAGTGTTACCAGGTTTTCTGTGGGAATACTGTGATGACTGAGGCATTTAAGGTTTGTATAGAGAAAGTAAGAGCAAATGGGCTTCAAGGCCTGGCTGGTTGTGACACTGGAGTTTAAATTTGATAAATCTATAGATTCTAATCCATAAAAAAAAATTAAAAAAAAACAATCCAAAGGGGGGTAGGCTAAAAGTAAAACAGGAGAAGACAAAGAAGACACTGGAGACCACAGAGACTAAATACACAGAGGTGGAATCACATTAAGGTTTGAAGTAAACTACAAAATCAGAGGACCGCTCAAAGAACACAAGGAAAACATACCATGAAGATGATATCTGGCAATACGAGTAGGAAACTGAAGGCAATTAAATGACAGCTCACTTGGTTGCCTTTTTGTTACTGAAATCCCAAATGAGTGGCAAGAAAATTAATGGATTAACGTAGTATTGAATTAAAAATGTCATTATCAAACATTAAAAAGGTGTTAATGTGCTTTTGTCAATATTATCAAGCGAAATTACTCAACCGTCAAAACAGACCCTCTCAGAGGATCTACGTGGGTGTACCTCTATAGGACTTTGGCTGGCATAAACACTGACTTTGTCAGGACCAGCAGTCCTCATGGAGACCAAAACCTGGTCCGAATGAGGTAGAATCTCATTTCTAAATTCAGTACCAAAATTTTAATTGTGTTAAGGTAAGGCATTAACTGGTTATTGTTAAGGATAGTGCTTTGTTTAGACTGTATTGACTTCCATTCATTTGGACAGTGTCCTAAAAATAATAGCTTTGCAAACGTGTAAGTTAGCAGTCATTTGTGTGGATTCATTAGTTCAGCAGGAGTCCCATCATAGGAGCCCCATGATTTAGTACCCACTCAATGTTTTTATTACAGCGTAAGCTTAAAAAAAAGCAATTGTTTCCATCAGTTAAGTACCCACTGTAATTTGACCTCATCCAATGGAGTTACAACTCAAAACTAAATCACGGTAAAGTGTCAGTCATGTGGGATAATCTGTTTTTTTAGGACTAGGGCTGTTAGTGGCCCACTAGCAGGACACCAGGAGAGTCAAAAAATATTATTATAAAATATAGATTTGAAAACGGCACTTAAAGGCAAACACAAACTTAATAATAGATGAGACGGCTTTGATTTTACCCTCCTTTATATTAAAAGAAGTCAAATGGAGTCTGACAGTAATGAGGCTGGTTTAGGGGGAAGATGACACGCCACTGCTTCACAGTGAAGCAGCTGAAGGTTAGTCTGGAAGGGTGAAAAATAAATAAATAAAAGAAAGCTTTAAGACTAAAGTGAAGCACCTACTCATGTCAACCATCACTGAACTTCGATGGGTTTTTGTTCATTTTATTTTGCTAAAAGTTCACTTTTTTCCCTTTGCAGCTCATAGATTGAGCTTTAAAATGATTTGAAAGCAGAGAACAGCGAGGGTGACTTTAATCTTTTTAATACGACATTGGTTGAATGCTATTTTTTGAGAGGAATACTACATAGGTTTCGTAAAAAAGTGCAAATTGTGCATTAGGAATAGGTTTCGTGTGAAATTCAACTTATTTAATCATGTCACAATTCTTACATGATTTTCCTGTATAAGTGTGACTGTTTGTTTTCTATCAAATTCCTAAAGGTTGCATTATTTCCTACAACACATGGATGGTCTAATTCTTTAATCAAATGACTGGTAAACTGCTTGAGACCATTTTCAGTTAGTGGGTTAATACACGTCTGCTGCCTGTGCAGCTTTCTCCTCATGGTTTAGCATCTCAGATAACACACAAAAGTGGGATTTTGAAAAATAAAATAAAACAAACCTTGTGTTGTTTTTTTAGTTTTAAACCATTAAAAGCTAAAAGTTATTTCGCATTTTGTAACATGTTTATTTGTTCTTAGTCAAATAAGCTTTTGCATGTTATTCCAAGCTGTGTCATTTTGGTTTGTACATCTGTTCAATTTTCGGCTCATCAACATTACTGTACGATTTAACGGGAAATAAAAAAGGACCCCGGGGGGTTTGCTACATATTGACTATAATCTACACAGTTCTGTAAGCATGTTCTTTTTATAGATTAAATATGTTCTTACTCTTACAGGAGTATCTAATCAATGTGGGACTCACTGCCATATCATTGGAAAACCACAAAACTGGTAATTATATTAACTTCCATTTTTATAAATATGATCATGTAAAATAGTTATTCATGCAAGCACTCTATAGGAAGTGAAAAATCAGCTCTCAGTGTTTGTTTATCCTTCACTTCTACTCCGTCATGTTTGTTTTGTATGATGCGTTTAAAGCTGCAGTGCGTAACTTTTGGTAACGGTTACTGTTGATTAATGACGTTGCTGTTCTGCCTCTGGTCGATTTGAACATAAATGTTTGTTTACTGAAAACCGGCTCCGTCTTGACATCAAACTAATTACTTCCTGTGTGCAGCGCAGGCATGTTGCCAGGCAAGTTGCACTTTATACAACACCACACTGAGAAACTCGGCATCATGTGAATCAGCATTTGACAATGTTTTGAATGTAATAGACTTCTGTTTACATTTAAACGTTTTAACTGTGTATTGATGTTTAGGACCCCCTAAAACGCTACACATACCTTAGTATTCTGTGGTCAGTCTTGCCATGTTACTCCAATTTCTGGAGTTTGGAAAGTTTCTCAAAGCTCTCAAATACGCATACAAGTGCTTAAACCAAACCATGCCTACAGAGCCTGAACAATGATATTGGACAGGCTGCAAAGATGACCTCCATATTTTTTTTAAATGGAGGTTTGGAACAACCAGGACTGTTCCTGGAGCCAGCCATTCAGGCAAAGTGAGCATCTGGGGACAATTAAATGACTTGGTTACAGAGGTGAACAAGAACGTGATGGTCAATCTGGCTGAGCTCCATGACCGAGTTTAGCTTGATGAGCAGGAACAAAAATGTTTAACAGCTTTAGCACAGGGCTGTGAGCAGGTCTTAATACTTTCTGAATGCATCGTCAGCAAGACAATAGCATCCACTTGTAGCCAGGAGGTAAACCAGCTGTTCTAAAAAGGTTTCAGTCACTTAAAAAAAAAGTTCTACTTAATGGTGGAATGAATCCGCGTAACTACGAGTTTTTCCAACAACCTGCGTCGCAATATATTCTCCATTCAGTCCCAGCTGCACGGTCATTGTCAGTTTTACAAGTCTGAGCGAAGGTTGCAGTTTTATTTCTTCAGCCAAGACCACTGAAAGTATCACAATTGAGTTAAGAAAATTGCTCCAGACTTTCAGGTTATGTTGAAGGATTACATATTCATTATTTTTTTTTTTATGTAAGGGTTGTTGAAGATTCTTGGGCACTTGAAGAGTATAGTCTGAATGATGCGAGGGTTATACAACCGTCATTGTGCACTCTTAACTTAAGACTCTTTCCAGCTCCATCTTCACTAAAGTTGGTGCAAACTAAACTTCTAAGTAGTGAAAGAGAAATATAGACATTTAAAACTGATATATTACTTCCACCAAGGTGGTTTTGTTTTTAGGATGACATTTTCTAGGAATGTACTGAAATTCTGATTTCCACACCGAATGCAATGCTAATTTTTCAAGCAAAAAAATAGTTAGGTTTAAGCACCCGTTTTATATACTCAAACTTCTCAATTTGATGCTCTGGATCTGTATAGAATTTAACCTGCTTGTAGCCATTACCATCTTACAATCATTAATTGATCGACTACCGATTTATCCACCAAATGAGGTTCGCTGGTGCCAATTCCAGCTGACAGGTCAAAAGGTGGAGGGCTAAACCCTGGACAGTTCACCAGTCTTGCATAAGCATGACTAAATACATTTTGATTTTTGGATCAGATCAAGTGTCTGATCCTGCATACACATACCAAATTTATTTTAAATCAAATGTGTTTTGACAAATATATTTTTCCAGTTTTGCCTATTATAAGAGTGAGGGGATTTTTGCATGATGTGATGTCACATGCCAGTTTTAAGATTTGCACAGAAACAACATTTGGTAAACACTCATCCTCTAACGAATTTAAAGGTTTCAGTCGCACATGTAATGAAACTGAATATTTCCTCCCCCAGAGCCGTCAGTCTCATGAAGAACAGCTTTGGATGATGCTTCAGCTTGGACTGTGACCATGACGACGTGCTATTCAACCTAATGAGAAACAAGCTTATAGGCCAAGTTCACTTTCAAGTACGAGTTTGACGAGCAGCCATGTTGTCTTATGAACATTAAACTGTCACAAAAGGCTGCCTGGGCGCTCATTCGATCGGAAAGGAACGTCAGCTCAATTGGCTTTGCAGAGATTTAGACACTTCCTCCTTTGCCCCTGGCTGAGTGTCCTTGGGGTCTGTGACGCTTCCAAGAGCGAAATAATTTTTAATGAAGAGTCTCAGAATTTAAGTTCGGTAAACATTTTTTTTTCCCCTTCAAGGAGAGACACTTCAGTCATAACAAAGGACAGAACAAAACTTGCGTTGCCATTTATCATAATACTCAAAAGGGTTGAGAAAATGACAGTTCAAGTATAAACATGCAATGAGTATGCTTAGTTACTTTATCTAAATAAGAAAAAAAAAATACATGCATGATGAATGCACTGCTATCAAAATGGGAAACTCCAGGTCACCTTAGTATTTTTATTTCAGCTGGATGAGTCTGTGTTTACCCACCTGCAATTATTTACAAGGAACCGAGAATAAACCTGTAGATTATGTAACCCCAGTCCCATGCAGCAGGTAAGTATTGACTGACAATTAGGGTGTTATAGTATAAAGGGACGGGCCTAAGTTCGTCTGAAGATGGCGCTATATACCTGTAATAGATAACTTTTAAAGGTTACAGAGTGGTCCTGTTGCACATATGTTAGTTATGGAGGTCTACTTACATATATTAACTTTTTTTATGGTCAAAAACCTCCAAGTTGCTGTAAACAATCCTCTTTTCTGACGCCGTTCGTCAGCCGCGATGTTTCAGAGTGAACTTTCACCCCCAGAAGACAGTTTTGTGATGGCCAGTACTATTCAGCACACCCGCTCTCAGAAGCGCAGCTCCCCCCTCTGGAACGGTGGATGCACTGCTCCTCATTATCAAAACATTCTTTTAACAATGTTTAAAAATAGCTTCTTCACGACTCCCCGCCGCAGTCCCTTTTATGACTTTGACCCAGAGTCAGAAGACACTGTCGCTCGTGAAACACCTCCACAACGGACGTTATTCTTCTTCTGCGGTTCAATGTACGCAACCGGAGCTGGACGATCGGCTGTTCAGGAGAACCGATGTTTACGTAACTATTACGGGATTTTTAGAGATCTCGTTGAGCCCCGAGATTACAATAAACAGCGTTCTCAGCAATGGCTGAACCGTTTGTTTCAAACCTTCAGGGCTTCATAAACAAGGTAATGACGCAGATACACACCAAAAAAAAAAAAACAGCGTTAATAGGAACTTCCGGTCTAGGTCCGCTTTAACACAACATATGATACTTCCCCTATAAATTAAAAATTCACTTTAACCCGTTTGACCACTTATTTACTGTAAAGGTATCACCTTTGCAATTACAAAGGATTTAGCTGAAACAAGACTTGTTTATTACAAAGTATGAATTTTCCCTTTGTAAATTAGTTACACAGGGCTATTACAAAGTAAGCGTTGTAGGCCCAGTCGATGTTTGTGAGCGTGGTGGCCAGAAACCAAATCACACTTAATCAACACAAACAAGACGGTGCGTGCAAAGTGTTAGAGGGGTACTCACTACTCCAGCAACAGTCAGAGATGAAGATGGAAGGGGAAAACGCAAATGTGGAGTTTGGCAAGGTGGAGTTTCAATGGCAAGGGAATGGGCATGCAGCAACCAACGTTCAAGTACAGCAGCTACAGTCTTTCTCCAGCAGTCCAAGGCTCTCCCGGTCCTCATTCTCTCCCTTGCATGGCAAATGTCCGGTCCTGAATCACATAATTTTAGTTACTAAGCACTCATTCATGGTGGAAACCCCACAGTAAGTCTTAAACGAATGAGCAATTGCTAGCTGCAACGCAAAATTAACAGTGTGAAAGCCCATGCGCAGGCTAAGCTAAAGGCTAACAGCGATTAGCATTTAAGCTCGTCTTTTACACATTACACACACATCACTTAGCACATCGAAAAACGCACGTATTTACCTCTGGCAGACTCAGTTCACACCCAAAACGCAGAACAACTCTCGGACCGTCTTGTTACGATAGTTTACAGCCCACCGCTATCCTGAATGGACGGTGATAAAGCTCATTCTGCCGTCACTAACCGCTGCTACGGCACACACGGAGGTCAGGTGACGCTAAGCACCTCCTCCCCGAACAAGGTGAGGACAGGATTGGTTCAGGACTACAGACCTACCAACAAAGATGCTAGAATAAAAAGATGCTTCACTGCGCCACAAACAAACGTGGCCGTTCTGGTATTTGTGCACACAACCAACTATACATTTCTAGAACCAACGCAACTTTTACCCTCCGACTTGTACCTGTATCTAGAATGAATGTTTCAACACGTTATAATTGACTCATTTTAAACAAATTTACACTTCATGAACATGTAATTTTTTTTAACAAACAAAAATATTAATGTCTGCATATAAATTAATTTGGTAATGCCACTACAAACCTTCATGGCGAAATTCTGAGGACCAAAAATGTACATAAAGCCCTTGGTGTCATGGTTCTTTCAGCAGTTTCCCTCTCTCCCTCTGCCAAGACACACCTCATCAAGCCAATACTATTCACCTGTAATCACAGCTGATCCTCATCTCCTGCAATCAGCACTCCGCATCTACAGCCAGTCTTGTATAAAAGTACTTTAAAGCAATACTATATTACCAGAAAATGACTTTGGTAGAAGTTAGTGACCTTTTAGAATATTACTTAAGTAAAAGTACCTGACATTTACTGTACCTATGTATCAAAAGTAACTTTCCGATATAAAATGTACTCAAGATGAGTCCTTTATTCGTCCCACAGTGGGGAAATTTACGCATTACTATTAGAAGGAAAAGTATTTAAGTGCTCAACAACTGGCATCTTTTGTAAGTAACAACTTTGTGAAAACGAATCTATTTCATGAGCCTACTTTGTGAATTGGCTCTTCAGAAACGCACAGATTGTTGTTGGACTGAGGGAGGTTTTTTGACTGGTTTTGATAGGAGTGGGGGAGCGAGCACAGTGCATTCTGGGAGTTGTTTGTGTACATTTTTCTACCTTTCTCGGCCAAGAAGGCACTTGCTTAAAATATTTCTCGTCTCTACTACATAGATGACAGTTTTAATAGACATTCATCTTCAATGGTGAAATATCCTTTAATTTGACAATATATTTATTAAAAGGAATTAATTAACTGTGATAATTAGTTGAGTTTAATTAAAATTAAGTGGGGTTTTTTAGGCAACATGCCCCAGTACAGTACTGGAGACCTCAAAAGCAGCATTGATGCTTTCAGTCCAACCTATGACAGCTATCAGCCAGACACTTACCACCACATCATCAGAAGATGATGGTAAGGGTGTGAAAAAAACGGTCATCGTCAACCATGTCTCATGTCCCTCTTCAACTTTCACCAGGTATGTGGGTAACCCATTTCATCCAAGTTTGTTTCCGACTGTGGGGTGCAGAAGACGGAACTTGGAAATCATCACCCCAAGTTAGGGGAAGGCCAGAGGTGAACCTCCTTGCAGCAGTAGCTGTTTTGTACGGGGGGCACATACACTGAACCTTCGGACTGGTGCAAGAGCATGCGTGTCCAGATGATAGGACAAACAACCTTTTATGACATACAAAAGGCATACTTGAACCCAGCTGTTGAGGACTTTTACCATGCAAAAAGAACAGAACTCATGGCAAGACTGTACTTGGAACAGGAGAATGGGAAGAGGCTACACTTGACGAGGGGCATGAACACTATTATGGACCAGGGCCTTGATGTGGAGGTGATGACCACTGACCGCTCCATGTCAGTTCTAAAAATGATGAGGGAACAATTTCCTGATGTAAAACACGAGTTTGACATCTGGCACAACGCCAAAGGTATGTACAATTTGCCCTGTGTGTACACAAACGCACACAATCTTCCACACTTCTCCAGCCCTCACCTGATCCCACCCATGTGTTCGATCACATTCAGGGCCGTTTGAAGGAATTTGGGGGCCCCAAGCAAAATGGACACATCCCTGCCGATTCCTCGTCTCCTGTTTGTTTGCCATTTCCTCTGCGGTGGTTTAAATAAAGACAGTTACCAACCATCCCGCACTGGGTCCGCACACCCGTTTCAGTAACTGCTCAAGTATAAGGATAACTGTCACGACAAAATTGGGGAGGTGTCATTCTGAGGACCAAGAATGTGAGCAAAGCATGCAACAGTTAAATGATCTATTCCTGACCAATCAGTTTTGATGTAGTCGCCAGTGGACATGCAGTCATTTATAGTCTTACTAGTGTTTAATCAACACACCAAGTGTTGATTGAGAAGAGGTTTCAACCCTTCACGCTGCCATCACCTCTCCCTCCTCTTTCCTTGTCCCTTACAACAGTAAATGGTCAGATGGAGGTGAAAATTCACTTATGTGGGCTACAGCTGTTGAGGTGCGAAGGTGTAGAGGTGTGATTTAACGCTGGCAGCGAACCACATCACAGAAATATGGTGCGAGCTGCTGAAACTGATGTAGAAATGGTCGAACAAAAACAGCAAAACCAGTAATTCATATAATTATTCAGAAAGTGGAAAAATTCTACTTAATATGTAGATTGCAGAATTTCCCTTGAGCAAACCTATATTAAATGTGTTTAAATGACTTCTTTGTATTCCAAATTATAAGCAATTCTAACTTCAATGAATTAGCATTCAAATAAGTCCACAGCAGGGAGCATGATCAGAAGGTATGTGTGGTTAGTCTTTCGCTTATGCAATTTCGCCTAATAGCTTGCTGGCCTGTATGCGCCGTGGTGCAACACAATATTGTCCCAATAAGGAAGTAATGCGATGCACACCAGGAAATTGGCTTTTCAATTAACAGGTGGTCATTTTATAGAGTGTGCAGTAACACCGAGACAATTAATGTAGCAGCTGGAACATTTTAAAGCTTCTTAAAGCAAAGTATGCGTGTCAAATTTGTTTTCAACTTTATTAGCATGACCGTGTCCCTTCCTCTATTACACTCCGACTATTATCCCTCCTATTTCCGTCTGATTTTGGCCTACTGACATGTCCATTAAGAATTGCAAAATGTGTGGATTGAGGAATTAAGAGGAAATTAAATTTATTAACCGCACAAGTTCATAGATGGATTATTGATTGAGCTAAATAATGAGTCGTGGGCATCCCTGGACATGAGTCTCTGCGTGACTGTAAATATTTATTCATCAATGGGGGGGGGGGGGGGGGACAAATGACGCGAGAAGACATGCAGAACCACCCAAATCAGACAAAAAATAAATAAAAATACCCGAGACCTGTCCATAGAAGAAACAAAATAATACTTCAACGATGCACAAACAGCCAGAAAGACCATCTCACACCAAATCACAGAGAGAATGCAACCACGGACAGAACAATCAAATACAGACAAAGGAATTCAAAAATATGCTAATGACAAAAAGCTCGACACAACCACGGAGACACGGATCAAAAGAAAAACGACCTGAAAACACAACAAATCACAAAGAAGCACATGGCAATCAGGAAAGACACAGAAACGGCCAAAAAGAGATGCAAAGTGATTACAAAGAGACAGAGTGACCACAGAACAATCACCGAAACACAAAAGGAGCACTAAAAAGATATACAACTGCCAAAACAAAAAAAAGGTAAAAATACAATGAAAAACTAGCTAATTTAGTAATGATGGAAAAATGGGACAAAAAAGACAATTAGTGTGGTGTGTATTATGTACTCCTTTGTGTTAGTTAACTAAACGTTGGGATACTATGAATTCACCGTCAAGATATTGTATATAGCCCCATCATTACCAGAGAAGCACCTTTCACCACCACAGGAGAATCATTCTGATAAATTAATTTCATTTTTTTTCCAATATGCGGTTGTCTCACTCGGTGCCTTCGCCATCACTTCGACAGAGTGCTGTGGGACAACTAACGAAGCTGCTGCCCTTACATGCACCAGAGAAGAGCAGGCACAAAGAGAATAAAAATTGAGTAGATCCTGCTGGGTTCATTTCCTTGTTCATTCAGATAATAGATTTTTTTATTTTTTTTTATTTTAACCTGCTACTCAGATAATCGTGTCACCTCTGTCTTTTATCTTCCTCATCTGTCACGCAGCACTGCTGCATCAAAAAAACCAAAAAAAAAACCATCATGAATTAAAAAGCTTGAAGCAAATTTAGGGAGGATGAGGTCCTTCTGCTCCTAATGCCAAGTAATGATGTGCTGCGTCCACAGAGAAATATAACACTTTTTCCTTCTTCTCTGAAACATCCATGAAATTTTTGTTTTTAAACACATGAAAAAGTTCAACATAAAACCAGTGAGTTGTTCCCCAGTCTTCCATCTTTTGTTCCTCCCTGCCCATATGCCCGTCCCTTATTAAATCCCACAGTACATACTTTGTGCCCGCTACCACCCAGCTGTTGTTTGCCACTACATTATTGTTGCTGTTCCGTCATTGCAGTCCAAATATTAATTCCGCTGGTTGCTTCCATTTTCCCCCTCGTCTGCCTCTGTTTTTGACCAGCTATAATCCAACTTTTGGTCTTAGTCCCACCAGGTTTTGTTTGACATTCTGCACTGCCTTAATGTTGCCAAACTGCAAACCCGGCTGTGGACCATAAAGTGTTAACTCAACCTGTTCCAACTCTTGCATCTGCTCTAGGTTTTTGTGTTTCCTTAAAACAGTCTTTTTTTTTTTTTAAAAAAGACCACTTTAGTAAACCTGTTGCCTAATCAAATAACTTGACTTTTGTTACCAAGACAGGGAAAATGGGCAAAATTAGGATTGAGATTGAGAAGTGTCCACACCCTAAAATAGAAACAGCCGTTGTGCAAACACGGACACTTATTCACGCAAGTGGCTTGGCAAAAGATGAGTAACGTTAAGGATTGGTAGTTTAAGCACATTACTACAATCAGTTGTAAATCTCTACAAGACTCACACTAAAAGATAATAGCCTATGATCCATACATTAGGGTATTTTAACCCTAATTAAATGTTGCGTTGCAATGATTTACATTAGAACAGTGGTTCCCAACCTGTTTTTATCTTGAAGCACCCTTGCTTGTGTTGTTCCTGTTCTCAGTGTGTATGGATAAAAACATCCGTGAAATCAAAACCAAGGTATACTGTACTCTTGAGATAACGCCTTGTTTTGATACCAGTGAGTCTTTGCTACTTGCGTTTCCACAGACGCTGACAACAGGATTGTGATCAGGTGTAGCTGGTAACTGACCTGATGAGACACACAGGAATGGTCACAGGTGTTGGTAATAGATAGCTAAATAAATGCATGTGGACCCCCAAAAAAAAGTAAGTGTGATTTATATCAATGCACCAACTGATCCATGAGCCTTTGTGCAAGGATGGGTTTAATGCAGAAGTATCACTGATTGGTGTGATTCTCATTTCTACCATGACCATAAACTGAATTTGATTTAATTTCCTTCCACATATAGATTGTAAAGCCAGTGATGTGTTGAAATTTAAGTTTGCTGATCAGCCATTTTACCAAAAAAATAAAAAATGTGTGTGCGACGCCAGACCTGGCTGCATCCAAGCTTCAAGCAAAAGCTTCAGTGGTCAGTCAGCCTCTGCTGAGGATGATAACACCCAAGCCCCCAAATCCAGCCCAAGGCTGCAAGTACGCAACAAGGGAATGTTAACTTTCTCCACCTGACGTGCACTAAATCTTCACCTCCACTCCTCCATCTGGCAAGTCGGCCGGTCTTGTCAGCAGTCCACTGGCCCACCAACACGGACACGCACATACACCCCGAGCGCTAGGGAAAAGCCCTCATCTTTCTTGTCAAATCAGTCACATGGATCTTTAATGGCACTACTACTTCAAGCCGCCTTGCCATCGGCACTTTCCTGGATTTGCAGAGGGTTTTTCAAAATCATCTTTGCCTCGAGGCAAACAACAACAACCCAGTAACCATGCGTGTCTTTCTGTGCAACATTAATCTCAAACCCCCCCATCGCTGGCTACGTTTCTCTTAACATGAGAAAACTTTCATTGGTGAGCCGACAGTGGCACAGAACGAGGATAAAGACAGTAAGTTAGTGTTGTGTACGACATGTACAATTCCCATTCTCAGAACACTTTTCATAACAAAATCTGTCGTTTGTCAACTCAAACCTTTGACAGACAACCGCACAAAGAAAATATTTCAGTATTCTCCCTGAAAAACTGTAAAGTCCATTTATTAAAACTTATGAAATCCTGAATGAACGAGTTACCAATTAGCAGAAAGGTGCTAAACAGCCTTTGGAGCTGCGGGGCATTTTTAATTCATATCGCATTAAACAAAACAAAGTGTGACAGGAATGTTTACTACTGGGTCACACCACACTTTGTTTTAATTACACTTTTTGTAATTGGAAAGTCTACTTGTTGCAAGTTTTGAACGTGGGATGTTTGTCCATTCTTGTTATATACGAGACTAAAGCTGCTCAGCAGTCTGTGTTCACCGCTGTCTGATTCCCGTCTTCATGATGATGCATACTTTAGAATAGGAGGCCGATCTGGCCTGTCGATTACAGGCAGGCCAGACGAGCACATGCCAACGCTGTGATTCTTTCCAATTCTGCTTCATGATGAGGCCTGGAATTGTTCTGTTGAAATGACCGTGGAGTTCTTGATAAAATACTTCGACAGGAGCATAATGTCTCTAAACAATTGTAATGCAAGCCTCTGCATCAATGGCACCTTCACATGTGATCCTCATTAATGTCGATGTTCGCCACGTTTGGCGCAGAGTCCAACGTCTATTCCAAAACGAGCAGATATGTGAGATCATCCTCATGTCCTTGTTTGACATAATGATTGCTTATGAAAATAGTCAGTGTAAGCATAGCTTTTTAACTTCTTTGTCCATCATATTTTTTTTCTGTATTTAAATGCTTATTTGAATTATTCAGCCACTTTTTTTTGGTGTCACTGCAGGAGAGACTTCTTTTCTCCCTGCAAAAACCTGCAGGTCCAAAAGGGATGACACCAAGAGGTCCACAACCTCTTGAGCATTTTATATTAGATATGTTAAAACCCTGAGGGCAAATTCTGCCCTGGGCATTACAAATGACTACCCTTTGAAACAGTTCCCCATCATACGATGCTTTCTAAGAGAATGCACATTTGTATTTATAAGTTTCTTCTCAAGGTCACACGGAGGTTCTCTGTAAACTGGAGCAGAGGAAGAGTTTTTTTGTGCTAATGCCTCTTGATTTGTGATTACCTTCAGGGCTCTGAAAAATCAGGAAATGGCATGAGGTAAAAAAACAACAAAAAACTGACCACCTATTCTCTTCGTGCTCCGAGTGGCAAAGTGCGCCTCTTTAGAAAGGGCATCTCTGCCCTCATGTCGCACCATGGAGGAGTTGAGCAGCCATTAGTGCCCCTCTGGTCAGATGAAGGGTCTTGCCCTGCTGTGACTCAACAGCAAAATGAACAGCAGCACTTGAACTGCACGGGCCAGTGAAGTCCCTGCTGCATTCAAGTCCCAATCAATGTCCTTTTGAGCTCATATTTGCTAATGCATTCCTGTAATTACGGCACACAGGACATTGCAGCCACCAAATTGCAACAACAAAGCTCTTAAGGCTCAGAGCTGCATATCTGGGGATTTCGAGTTAATGAATTAAGTGGATTTCTTTTGCATGTCATGTCACAAGTTAAACGTAGTGTTCACTTTTAAAATCGTGGAGCAGGAACTTTATAGGGTTATTGGTTTGTTTTGGTGATTTACAGGAATACGTATGGGTAAAATATTGTTCTAAACTTCTGATTATAGTATCAGAAGTGTTTTTTTACACCGTGTTAAAATAGGGGAAATGTTTAACATAACCTGAAGCCACGATTATGATACACATTTACAACAAAAAAAACACACTGAACTGCATAAACGTCCTCAAGTTTGTTTTTCTGTGCATAATAAACCAGCATTGTTGAGACTCTCGGCTGTTATCGGAGCAGCTGGCAGAGGGACCACAGCGCTCACTCACTGCGTTGAAAGGTCTATGGCAGTTTCATAAGCGCTCAGAGTCGACCTGCGTCGCCATGCTTCTCGCTGCGCGTTACGACGGCCAGTATTACTCCTCGGGGGGTACCGTGTCTGCCCACCCTGCGGTCTCACCGTTATCTGGGCACGGCCAGGCTCACACGGGAGAGCTGTAAATGAGCGGTGAGGAATGTGTCGGCTCACGTGTGGCACATACACTGCCTTTACTCTCATGAATTAAGCATGAGGAAGTATGCAGCACTATATGCAAGAATATGTGAGAGCCTATCCAATTACCTGTGTCTGTATCTGATTCCGGTTTCTTTCCTATACATACAATTTTAAATAAAACTTGGCATGAGCTCTCATTTTGTATGATAATAGAATTGACTCCTGGCATCCCAATCGTATAAGGAGGTTGGATTGTGGTAAAGAAAAACTGTTTTTATTCATTTCCTGCTCCGCTCCATGCTCTCCATCATGAGATAAACAGCTTACCTTTGGCCCGACTGTTTCCTCTTTAATAAGTGCTAAAGCACTTTACTGTCCCACTTTGCAAAGCCATTAATTTGATAAGTGACGGGATCTCTCACTTAGCAATCATATTCCGGACAATTAAACCCATATCTGAGGAATAGGGACCCATCTGGAGGGCCTTTTTAGTGCAAATTATGTCAAACCATTTGAATCAGTGTCGCATATTCTGTCCAAATGAGCCATTGTTGTCAGAGAACTATGGCAGATTTACATTAATGTCGTATTTAGAGTTCATTTCAGGCTTTACTCGTTCAGTGGCGTGATGTCCAGAAGGTAGCAGCACAAAATCATGGGAATCTTTGTCCTGGTGTTTCATTTAGTTCTCTTGTATTTGTTTTACAAGGAGAGCTTCAGCAGTAGAACACACAGCAAACACTTGCGATACATTCGTAACACATTTAGAATTTCCAAGTTCCTGAACTAAGATTTCCAACTCCGATTAGTTTCACAGTAAATCAGTTGTTATCAATGGTATGTTTGCATTTCAGACTTCTCAACTGGAACACAGTGAAGTCCGACTTCTCATGTAAAATGGAACACCGCACAAATGATGTTCTTCCTCTGTCTGGGGTTTTATTGGGTTTACACTGAAATTGCAGTAGAGACGATAAAACGGATGATTTCATTAAGAGGCAAACAAAGGAAAACCTAGATATCTGAAGAGTGATTATGCATTTTTATTCATTTAAAGAGTGTTGCAAACATGTTGGCTACTAAAACAAAGGTCTTGTGAAATAAAATGTGACAGATCTTATCTCATATCCACTTTTACATTTCCCCAGAAACCAAATTCAGAACGTGGAAGATTCCTCATAGTCATACAGACTCATTCATAGTCACACAACAATGACACGCTGGCAGTCGTGTTTGCTAAAAAAACAAAAAAACAAGGCAAAAGTGAAAAGAGAAAAACATTTCCCAAACAACCAACCCATTGAAAACCCAAAAACCCAGAGAAAGTCAACTGAAGGTGTTGACTCTCCAATGACACAAGGACCAACTGAGCGACTGCGACTCTCCCTGCTTTTGTCTCCTCCCAGTCACACTGATTAACCTCAGCTGTGAGGACAACACAGGTGAACCCAATAACTCCCGATTAGCCAAGAAAAACTGGGACCTGGTTTATTTTGCTAGTATTCTGGCAGTTAGTGATCTTACTAAAACAGTGTCGACTGTGCAACACAACATTTGATTCATTATTAGGTGATGTTTGGACAGATCTATCTACTTTAATGTGAATTCATTCATTAATTTTCATTTATTTTTGTGATGTGCTTGAAAAAAGTATTATTTTGACCTCATCAATACAATTATTTAATTAAAACAAACAAACAAACAAAAAACATTTCCTTTACATGATAATCATTCATAATTTTACATTTTAAGTAATTTCTGAAACTTAAAAAAGACAATTGTATCTCATCCCATTTAACACGTTTCATAGCTTAACCCCCAACTTATATATTTATTCTCACTGTACGATGTTTCAATATAAACAAACTTTTTTGTATGATGTTTGTTTATATTACTGGACATGAACACTGTTATTGTAGTAGGTTAATAATTACATCGCTTCATTTTTTACATGACCCAACTGCAACCTCATACTCTTTGTAATGCATTAGAAACACAGCATTGTATGCATTTTTTTTGTCACATGTTACAACCTTGGTTGTAATATCCCTTTCGCTTTACTTTGTGTGGACATTTTTGTCTGCGCCCCACAACTTTAAAGGGCTTTTTCAGGGTTAAGACCTGTTTTTAGGGTAAAAAGGGCCACTTTACCCAAAGTATATACTATCACACAAACACAGCATCATCATAATTATTTGAAGTTCATGCTTCACTTGCCCAATTGAGGGGAAAAAATGGGTGAAACAGCCATTAAATAAATATACATGTTGGGGGTTAAACTATGAAACAGCCTGAGCGATGAGTTAAAATTGTGTAGCTCTCTTTGAAGTTTCAGAGAAGCCTTCAAAGGTAAACTAATGAAGGATTATCATTTCAGCTAAGAAAACGTTTTGTTATTTGTTTGATTCTTTTGTGAGCTGAATTAATAATTAGTAAAATATTGTGTTTCACAGTCGACACCAGAATACTAGCAAAAGGTCCAGGTCCCAGTCTTTCTTGGCTAATCAGGAGCTATTGGGTTCACCTGTGTTGTCCTCACAGCTGAGGTTAATCAGTGTGACTGGGAGGAGACAAAAGCAGGGAGAGAGTCAGTTGCTCAGTTGGTCCTTGTGTCTGTGGAGGGTCAACACCTTCAGTTGACGCTCTCTGGGGTTTTGGGAAATGTGTCAACTTTCTGAATTTGTTTCCTGGCGAAACTTCACAGTGATAAAATATGACTTTAGTCAATTTTATTGGTCACAGATATGTCACATTTCTTTTGTAAGACGTTTGTTTGAGTAGCCTCTCAGGACTTCTGCTACAGGTAAAGCGACACTTGATTTGTTCACTCTGGTTTGCCTATACAGGCTTCAGTAGAAACATGGCGTCTCGCTGCCAACAGTGGCAATGCAACAGCGGCCTGTGACCATGTTATTTTACATGACTTTTTGAAGCGCTACGAAAACCAAACAAACTATTATACAGCGACTAGACAATGCAGGATCACATATGTAAAAAAAAAAAAAGGTGAATTTTGGGTCATATTAACCCAGAAATACTACGCGGTGTCCCTTTAAGTCCAAAACCATATTTTCTCTCAAGATAACCAGGTGTCCTTTGGTTGCTTGTTAAAGGGGAACTTCACACAAAGAATGTACTGTTATTTTTTTTAATGATTGAGTCTTAAGTTTGCACAATTCCACAACAGAAAATTGTGCATCATACTTTGTTTATTCTTCCCATGACCAATTGTGGAAAAAATAAAATAAAATGGGTGAAACTGCCATTAAATATATTTTGGGGGTTAAACTATGAAACCGACTGAGAGATGAGTTAAAATTGTGTATAGCTCTTGTAAGCTAGGAAAATGTTTTATTTGGGCTATGTGGTATTGATTTTGATTCAATAATTGTGGCCTATAGGTAAGGTCAACCTAGGCCTCGAGCTTCAGACTTTTCCTTTTTCGACCTCTGGTTTGGACAAATGTTTGATTATTTTTGTCCCCCCCCATTCATTCGCATAGATATGTCTAAACATCACTGTGACACTGTTTTAGTGCGATAATACTGCCAGAAAACTAGCAAAATGAACCAGGTCTCAGTTTTTCTTGGCTAATCAGGAGCTATTGAGTTCACCTGTGTTGTCCTCACAGCTGAGGTTAATCGGTGCGACTGGGAGGAGACGAAAGCAGGGAGAGTGTCAGTTGCTCAGTTGGTCCTTGTGTCTGTGGAGGGTCAACACCTTCAGTTGACTCTGGGTTTTTGTTGTCAATGGGTTTCGTTTTTGTGAAATTGGTTTCTTCTGTGACTTTTGCCATTTTTTAAACAAACGCAACACAGCCCACGCTGCATTGTTTTCATTAAAAAGTGAATCCTCAACTTTCTGAATTTGTTTTCTGGGGAAATGTCAGAATTATAAATGACTCGATATTATTGGTTAAATAATCACATTTATTTCATAAGACTTTTGTTTGAGTAGCCAACATGCTTGCAACACTTTTTAAATCCATATTTATTTAACCAATGCAAAATGGCTCAGTAGCACCCCCACAGGTCAAACGCCTACGGAGCGGTCTGACATTTAGTTGCGCCAAATTTCACAATTTTTTTGGGGAACATTGTCCGGCCCAAAATGAACAAAAAATCCTCCTGGGACCATGACCTCGACTAAACAGGAAGTCGGCCATCTTGGATTAGTTCTTCTCCCACCCAAAACTTTGCAGCGTAACTCCTCCCACAGTTTGGAGAAAACCCCACACATCCTATATCAGAATGTGCGCTTTGATCAGGAATAGCCAACTTGGACTTTTCTAAGTGCTCGAATTTGACCCACACGCTATGTCGGCCATTTTGGTTACGCCGGTTTGCCGCTGAACAGAAAGTGCCGTGTAACTTGGACGTATATTGACCGATTTGGCTCGAAAACCTTATGTGAGACCAAGGGCTCACCCTGAACACATCAGATGGAAAAATTACCTGCAAACAGGAAGTAGGTCACCTGAAACCGGAAGTGCCCTGTTACTCTCCTGTATATTGACCGATTGGCTCGACACTTTATATGAGACAAAGGCCCTGCCCTAAATACGTCTGCAAGGCATTACCTGCACACAGGAAGTAGGTCACCCTAAACCGGAAGTGCCCTGTAACTTTGCAGTACATTGACCATTTGGCATTAAACTTCATGGGTGACACAAGCGACGCCCCTGAACATGAATTTGACCCAAGCGCCATGTCGGCCGTGACCTGTAATTTGGATGTATATTGACCGATTTGGCTTATGTGAGACCAAGGGCCTGCCCTGAACACATCTGATGAAAAATTACCTGCACACAGGAAGTAGATTGTGCGAAACTGGATGTGCCATTTAACCCGCGCATACATTAACCGATCGCTTAGAAACTTGATATGCGAGACCAAGGGCACGCCCTGAACATGTCTGCAAACTATGACCTTGACACAGGAAGTAGATCACCCGAAACCGGAAGTGCCCTGTAACTTTTTCGTACATTCACCAATTGACTCAAAAACTTTATGTGAGACAAGTAACCCTACCAGAACAGAGTCCAGGGCTTAACGGGCCTGGCGGTGGCACCGGCGGCTGCGAGGTCCCGCACAACGCTGCTTGCAGCTTTAATTATAATTTGTATTCTGCGTTATTACGTCCAGGTCATATATAACAAAAACAATATTTGCTGACTGTCTGTGAGTGGTTCAAGAAACACTTTTGCCAACATGACAAATCAGATCCACCTGCACTCACACCAATCAGTGGTGCACACCTGCAGTCCATCACTCACGCGCACACAAAATTGTCACAGACGATGCATTCCCGAGCCACTTACCCTAGGTTTATATTGAATTAAGTTTATTCAATTTTAGAAGGTTACGTATAATTCTCTTTGTAGAACATGTTCATTTTAGCTTAAGTTAATTAATGTGTCACAAATTGAAGTGAATTTAATTTTATGTGTACAAACTGTTTTATCTTGTATAGACAGTGTGTATCCACGTTATTAAGCATGATTTACTATGTAAACTGAGCAACAGTGGGAGAATGTTATTTGAAACTGAGAAATGCAAACAATTACTTTCTAAGCCAGGTGCTGAATTATTAAAGAAAATATACTGATGATGCACAAAAGTACATGGGTTTGTTTTTTGTATTACGATTATGAATCATCAATAATGTAACTTATTTCCAGATTTATTCTCCTTATTTATTTACGTTTTTTTTTTTTTTTCGTTCAGTGGCTTTAGTTTAATTTATTTTCCTCTGCAAATCAAAAGGACACATGGAGAGAAAACTAATTTGCTTTCTGTGAACACATTTTTTTAAAGACCTTTTCAGGAAAATGTAGACCTTTTTTGTATAGTTTTATTACCTGACCACACCTACTTCGTAGTCAACCTGTGTATATAAACTCCAGTGCTTGCCCCTGCCACATTGTTTGTCCCCCTTGTGTTTGTTGCTCTTGTGACTTCAAGTGTTTGCTTGCTGTTTCTGACTTCAGTGAATTTTGGGCTGGACTTATTCCGTCTTCACTGTATCCGAGTTATTGGTCTCTCGGTGAATGTCGCAAAGAAAATCACGTGTGGGTGTGTTCTTTTAAGGGATATAAAATAGTCCTTTTATTAGTCCAACAGTAAAGATGAACAACACACATTTCCACATAGCATATTAACAATGCAACTATAACAACTTATCCAGAGTTTAAAAAGAAGCAGATGCTGATTGAGCCTGGACAAAAGCATCCGTGTACCGTATGGCGAGTCGGTTTGGAGAATGTGCTGGTCTTATGAATACGACCCAGCTGACCTAAATTCAAACCCACCACTGACGCCCTCCTTCATGCTCAGCATGACAGGCAGCAGATCCAGCAGTGAACAGACGTCATCGCCTTCAGACGGCAGGATCGTCGGGGTCTCATGCAAAAGTAATGAATGTTTTCTTCTGCAATGACGAGAAGGATGAAAAATAAAAAAAATACTCGGACTGCTCCCTCTCGGTGTTTGAAATTCTCTCAGATATTTGAGCAAATCTGATGGAAAGACACTTTGCAACAGCAGAGCAAATGTTCTCCAGACAGGTCAGTGATGGATTTGATTGTACAGTCTTAACATGAGGTTTGGGCACATTTTTCTTAAAAGACTATGGGTGCATTAACAGCCCTTAATCGAACCCTCTTGTTTGCTTAGAATGTCCAGTTCATTTGGGGAGGTGTGAATGTGCACCAAAGAAGCAAACTCTGGTCCACCTAAAACGTAGATCTGTTTGCTTCAAGGGGACCACATCGTAGGGCATTGTGGGTACAACGCAACCAAAACATGCGCACATGTAGAACAAAAGCCATGCAGGACAAAATGTCTGAGCCCACTGTTGCAACGTACGTGTGTCGTATGTTTGCATAAAACAAAATAAACAACCCAAGACGACCCGAGTGAGTTTCCTTGTCTCGTCTTCTCCTTTAGCGCAGCACCTCCTCAGGGGAAGGAGGAGGATACGCTATTCAAAAGGTTCGGTTCATTTCACTTAAGTGCCGTGTGAAAGCAAACACAGACCGGCTGAATGTTGCAACCGCTAATTGAACCAAATCCCCAACGGTACCAAGTCTGGTGGACTATTAGGTGTGAAAAACACCTTTTTAGAGTTTGGCTCCTGGAGGACACACCACCGGTGCCTCAGAGCAGAGAATGGTGCTGAATTTAACATGATTTTGAAACCTAATTTTTAAACACTTGCGACCGGATTATTCATTCAAATTTGCCAAGGTGGTTAATAACACATTTTCCTGTGGGGTGACAAGAAGGTTTTTTAAATCACTTTACATGGTCTTTAATGACTGAAAACTTTACTTTGAGCTCATAAATCCATAAACTTTGAAGCAATCTCTGCAGCTCTAGCTCATGGTCGTCCCCGTCCTTCATCCAATTTTTTTGGAAGAGGTTTTCGTAATCATCGCAGCATTAGATGTGTGAACATCAAATGGGAAAATAACTCAGGCAAACTTTGGTCATTTAAAACCAATGCAGCAGACTCTCTCAAAAGTGAACAAGATTTGTAATACTGGCAGAAACGGGGGGGTGGCAGTGCATTTGGTGGGTTGTTTTTCCGGGCGTTTCATCGGCAGAACAAGCCGCCTCATTTTGCTAGACAAGATTAGATCGTGATTCACTTCATGGAATCAATTTCACAGTGTATTACAACAGCATCCCCGCCAAGATCAGTCTGAATGTCATTTTGTGGAGAAATTTGTCTCGCTCGGCGTTTCCTGCGTACAGTACCTACACTCCTATTTATCATATTTGCCCTCGGAAAATCTTTATTAGCGTGAATGTCTTGTGTCGGGTCTCGGGAGAGCGTGCTGGCATTGATGCGGATGACGGCAGCAAGTCTCTTTGACGCTCTGTAGTGTTGACAGACGTGGAAATGGTAAGGATCTGTCAGGAAGCACTGCAGAACTCGCTGCTCCTGCTCCGGCTGCTTCTATAAATATTTCAGGAAATAACAATCATGGTTGTTTATTCCTTCCATAGTTATCAGTGAGTGTGACTGACGTGTTTTGAAAATGGTGGTTGTTTTGACAGATTTCAGGCCTGACAGTGACGCCGGATGCCGTGTCTGCCACCTGTGTGGTGATGAAGCCGACAGGCGGCGAGTGCACACACACGTGTATACGGCTAAAGCCGCAGCAGTGACACTGCAGTTTGCTCGGCTCATTTTCAGACTCTAATTTTTGCACATGGTTGTATTCATCCCCAAAAAAATGATCAAAGAAATGGCTTTGAGGGTAACATGGTTTCTAGGAAACTGGAGACAAGTGATAAGCAATATATAGGCTGCAGCAACCAGTGGGGTCATGTCCATGCTTTCTAAAATACACTCTTTCTCTCCCTTTCAAATGTGTTCTCTTTTTCCTCCTTCTGTACATATAGATGTTCTGATTTTTTTCATTTCGATTCATGAGGTTGTGATGTGTTTGCTGACATTTTCAGCCTTGACGGGGGAATTGTAATATTGAGATTTTCTTTAGAATGTTTTTTTTTTTCTTTCTCTGCTCTTGTAAACATGTGAGTTTGACAGCAAAATGATGTTTTATATAACGGTTGCCATGTCTCAGTTTACATTACATTAACACATTCTTATTCAGTTATATTTACTTTTTCATAGGTCCCGTTTTTTTTTTTACTGGGTGCACATTTCTTGTCATGTTTGTTACATGTTCAATTTAAATCTACAATCCCTGGGTGTTTATAATTCTGACGGCGCAAATGTAACCCATCCAATTTTTCCCCTGAGGTTTAATAAATGGTTATAATCAACACCCATTCTGCTTTTGTGCATGTGTTCACAGATAAAACGGTACCAAATGGTTTCCATTTGAAGTCTGCATAAGAATTTTGATTTGATTCCGAAATCTACTTCACAATATGTAGTGCAAAGAAATTGGGTGGAGGGATTTATATTGTGTTTGATGGTAGAGGTTTCCATTTTCTTTTATATTCTGATCACTTATTAGCTCACTGCTTTTGCACATGTGGCATTATATCGAAAATGCCACTTTTGCTTTAACAGCAAAACATAGTAAGCCTATTTGGTTGCAATGCTCTGCATGCTTCCCCCTCCATAGTCTTTTATAAATCAATGTAAATCAAGATGAATCACCTCAACAATGTCGGCGCAAAATGATGATGGGAAATTGCATCTAAATTATGGGCTAAACCAAGGAAACGTTTCCATCACAGCTGATCCATGAATCTAGAGAATACATCTGACACCATCAAATGTAATGTTTAGCAAATCGGAAACAAAAAAAACACCCCACAAACACTTTGGAGATAAAAGACAAAGCGGTGTGAGGCCTTTCTGAGCAGGTGGCACAGGCGTCCAGATGCTGCGGAGAATCATCCAAGCAGATAATGTCCTGCATATTTTACCTGCGGGGCCTGATTACAGTGGAGCGTCCTCATCTGGGTCAGATCCAAGCTGGTTCTGCGGGGATCGGCTGTCATGGTGATGGTTTCATCTGTCCCAGAACACAGAGGCTTGAAGACATCTTTATGTGTGGGGGGGAAAATGAAATGTTAATTTCAGAAACGCCTCCATTTTAGGGAAAGCCAGAGCGCTAGAAATTCTATCTTGTGGGTGTAAAGTTGTTGGAATAAAGATCTCACAGCAGATATATCGACATATGTACCATAGTTTTGTGGATACAAATGTACAGTGTTGGTGATAGGCATGTAAAACTATGGTAATGAGTATTTCTGTAAGCTACCATACAATTATTTATTTTTTCCTATTTGTACAATATTACTAAGCCATGTTTTGGTGACTATAAATACAATGGCATTACCATAACCTGTTAAGTGTACTTTTTTAAAAAGGATTACCATATCATACTGTTGCCATGTTGTCACTGTATTTTAATGTAAATTGTGTGTAATTTTCAATATTGTACCATTTTCTGTAAATTCCGACTAATACATTGTAAATCAAAGTTTAATTGGAAAATGATATATCTAAATAAGGTTTTGTTCCAGTCTGCTGCTTCAATTAAACTTCCCCATCTAGTGCTTTTTTGCATTAAAACCTTAAATGTTCACTTAGTGATGAACAAGATTCCTTTCATTTGTTTCATATGGTCCATGGGTTTAACCCTAATGACAAGATGAAGACAAAGTTTTCTTTTAGAACTTTAAATGGATTTACATTCATCTGATCCTGAAGAAAGTGCTAAATTTCATATCAAGGTTTTGCTTTTTTAATTATTCCACCTTTCAGGTGAAGGATTAACACACACAGTGCCATGTATTGGTGCATCTTTCAAACGTGTATTGGTGCCTTTTGTTTCTAGAGAAGTTTCTTTTTGAAAGAAAATGATGTGCATTTCATGTCTCAAACAAATCAGATTTTCCCACAACGGAGTGGTTTTGCAGTTTGCAACAGAAGTGACTCGAACAAAAGTAAACGGCATGTTGCACTCAGTGATAAGTGTACGTTTGGTGCAGCACTTGGAGTCGGAGTAAGACCACGATAGTGATTATGTTCCTCCATAATGAAGTGAAATGTCGGCAGTAAAACACCGTGGCTCATCTTTATATTTCTACTGTGGAGTATTGAACTATAGAGAATTCCAAAAAAAAAAAAAAAGCAATATTAGTAATTCATTAGTGGCTTCATATTAAGACTGAATAAACTGTTAAAAAAAAACATGTGAGTTAATGGGTGGTGATTGGAAAATTGCATTTTGACTCATGCGGCGAGGCCTCTGTCTTTTCATCAGCTGCCACTGTTCACATAATTGGTACATGACTGCCTTCACACTGAGAAAATGATTATTGCTTATAGTTATCATTTTGTGTATTGATGTCATTTCAAAAGTATGAAGGCTAATGGGTCCACTTGTACCCAATAAACATGATCGATTTTTTTGTTATCACACAAAGGCACCACATCGGCATCAGGATCACTTGTACATGACTTTGTCTATCGACAAATGTATTGATGGTTGTGATTGCTGCCATGTTTTTGACATTTGTTTTCTGTGATCCTGGCTGTGTTTGTAGCAGCTACATCGTTCAGTTAACTTGGCGCAAAGACTGTAAAAACGGTTACAACCAATCTGGCTTTTTAAGGTGATGTGAGGAAACACGATAACATGTTAAAGAATGATTTAAGGCATCTTTACATCCATTCATTTTAATAGAAATGCCATTTAAAAAAAGATAAAAATCCCCTTTTCTGTGATTATTTGAAAAAAAAAAAAGGTCTGGTTGTTTCACTATGCTATTAATGTGAACAGTCTGTATTTACAGTAAGATTGTCTGTCACGCAATAGATCCTGAGCATCGTCTCTTCATGTCTAATCATATATCAGACTTCATTGTCTGATCTGTCACTTGAGGTTACCTGCGGGGACATGGCGTGCCAGATAAAATGGGAATAGGACTCGAATCTAGCCTCTGTATGTTGCCCAAACCAAAAGGTCGGTTTGATCCTGATGCTGCTCCATTGCTTTTTGGTTTCTTATCCCAACTAATTTTCCTCTACTCGGATGTGGACATTGTGCAGCAAATCACATTTCATATGTTGACAATCCAAATATGACTTCTTTTTTTTTACTGTTAAAGGTGCCATATGTAAGAATGTGGCCAAGAAAGGTTACTACATTCAAATTCAAAATACCGAGGCCTTTTAGGTTTCATTTTTGACGTAACTGGCAACCCGTGGTTGCTCGGCAGCTGAAACTCTACTGACTGCAATGATTGGTCGACGGCGGTAGGTGGCGCCACATGCCAAACTTGATTTCAAAACATAAACATGATTTGCAGTCTGCAAAATATTTTTTTTGATGCAAATATTTTCTCTGTGACATATTAGGAGGATTTTATGGCCAGTTGCTTTAGATTTATTACTAAATGTACCTTTAAACGTTACCTTTCTGTCAGAGGTGTGGCTCAAGAGATGGAGATTCAGCTAAGCGACTATACACGGTGTCGTCATTAGAGGAGGCAAACATAATTAGCTAATCAAGCCGGCTGACACGTCACACATGCAGATGTAATTGACAGCCAGTGTGAATTTAAAATATTCATTCAGATGAGCGCCAACAGTTGTGATACTGTAACAAACACAATCCCAAAACTAATTGGGTCAGCCACTGCTCAAAGAGGCAATTTGGAAAGCAATTACAGCCTCCAGTTTTCTCATGAGCGACTGATAACCACTTGAATGTGTCTAAACCCTCTTAATCTCGCTAAAATAGAAGTTTGCTCCTTTTCATGCTCAACTTTCACAGTGCCTCGTACATTTTGCGCATCACAGGTAGAGGAATAAAATAAAACTGTCCAGTCCTGTCAGACGTTCCCATTATCACCAACCCAGACTGCATACATGATCAAACGGGATTCGTGTGTGAAGTTTCAGTGAAAATTCTCAAGCAACTGATGTTGAAGGTGAATGGAATTGCTCACATTATGCTCTCTTGTATAAAAGACGGCATAAAGAAGGCAATCAATGGGGAGCGACTGAGTGATATGTCTTAGTAATTACCCAGTAATGGATAAAATAATTGATGTCATGTCAGATCTAAGTGTGAAATGAGAAGGTTACCACAAGGTTGAACAAACTGGTAATAACTTGCATTGTATATTTTGTACATGGTCACCTCCATGTTTTCCCCACTTCAATGTTATGTGGTGATGGAAACTCTCTACATGTCCACTTTTATAAGTGCATCTATAGAACTGATGACACAACCATCAGACTGGAAAAAGGGTGAATTTGAATGGGTCATGGTCTGGTCTGGAGTATTTCTGAAACCGCTGATTGACTGGGATTTTTATACACAAGCCTTCTCCAGGTTTTACAGAGAATGGTCCAAAAGACAGAAAAATATCCAGTGAATAGCAGTGAAAAGGCTTTATTGATGTTAAGAAAATGGTCAGACTTTTTTGGTCAGGCAATAGTAACTCGATGTCAAACCTTGAGGCACCACAACCACTTAGATGTCATTTGACCATAATAAAATGGCAGGTGAGTGTCCAGCGGTAAAATGAACTTCAGAGTTGAGAAAGTAATGCAGGGTTCACATCAAGTTGAACTAATGGGAGCAGCAAACAAGATACCTTCAAGGAACCTGGTAAACTGCATCACTTCTGCAAACACTTAAAGTCCACTTTATCATTACACAAATAATGGAATACTCATCATGACGTGTCCATGAATGAACACTCCTGTGAGGATGTTGGTTCAGTTTTCAGAAAACATAATATACAAGTGGAACCATTAACCTGATCGGAAGATGTATGCATTAAAGCTCACATAGAGTGGTCCTGTTACACATATGTTAGTTATGGAGGTCTACTTACATACATTAACTTGTTTTTATGGTCAAAAACCTCCCGGTTGCTGTAAACGAGCCGATAGAAATTCTCTTTTCTGACGCTGTTCCCCAGCTGCGATATTTCAGACATAAATCTCACCCACAGAAGACAGTGTGTTGTGATTAGCCAGCTAGCGTGGAGGCTTCCCAACTGTCTTGTGATTGGCCAATACCCGGAAGTGACATATTCAGCACACCCGCTCTCTCAGAAGCACAGCTCCCCCCTCTGGAACAGTGGATGCACTGCTACTCATTATCAAAACATTATTTTAACAATGTTTAAAAAATAGCTTCCCGCCGCAGTCACTTTTATGACTTTGACCCAGAGTCAGAAAACACTGTCGCTCGTGAAACCCCTCCACAACGGACGTTATTCTTCTTCTGCGGGTCAATGTACGCAACCGGATGTGCCCGGACTAATGCACGGAGCAGGAGGATCTGCTGTTCCGGAGAACTGCTGTTTATGTAACCGGACCGGGATTTTTCAGAGATCTCGCTGAGCCCGAGATTACAATAAAACACTGCGTTCTCAGCAGTGGCTGAACTGTTTTTTTTTAACCTTCAGGGCTTCGTAAACAAAGTAAGGACGCAGATGCACACTAAAAAACAGCGTTAATTGGAACTTCCGGTCTAGGTCCGCTTAAAACATGTATTGCATTAATATATTTTAAAGGAGAAATTACTTTGAAACAAAACGAAGTAAATTGTGGAAGTTCACCATGAATATTTGCAACAAACTTGACCAGATTTTGATAATTCATCAATATTTTACTTTGAAGCACAATGGCAACCTGCTGGATGTATGAGAGGTTAGACGACAGGATCACCAAGTTCATTAGGATTCATCCTCTTAGAAACACGCCACAGATGTCTGCAAAGTAGTTCGACCAACAAAGTTGCCTCAAGTGAATCACGGCAGCAGAGATTACAAAACAGGCCGACAGTAGACTCGTGACGAAAATAATCAGGGAGGAAGACAGTCAGGACTGGAAGGCCCAGCTCAATCAGCTTGGCCCCACTACAATTTCAAGAAAGAAACAGGTTTATGAAGATTTATGTCCAATTTGTCAGGTCAGAAGCAAAAGCTTTCCCATGTTCATGACAGACTAAAGTAATCTTGAGGTTTTTTCATTTCTTTTTTTTTTCTTTTTTTTTTTTTACATCTGGCTTCATTTCACAGAAACGCGGCCATTGCTTTTGGAGACAACTCGATCAAATGGTTATTTAAGGCAAGACTTGGACGTGACGTTGTGAACATGAGGTCAAGGTCTCTGTGAAATGATTAGACGGCATCTTCAGAGCAGACCACACTGTTTTCCAATTTCATGGCTGCTGTACAGACAGAATGGCAAATCGGTTAACTGAGTAGAATACCAATCTGTATTTATAGGAGTAGCTGATTTAACAGGGTATAAATTCAGGATGACCTACAGTATGTTTTCCATAGGTGCGGGGGGGACGTCTCTGACACCGTTGCTGCTCTGCAAGCACATAATGATTTACAGCACTTTCAATTAGCTCAGAGCTCCTTATACAGTAGCCGCGGTGCAGCGCGTCGCTACAGCCGTAAATCACATGGAATTACAAAGTATCAGACAAAGCCGAACAAGGAAATCCAACCGACTTCTAAATATGCATCAACACATTCTATCTATTCATTCATACACTTCCATTTCCACATCCATCAGTGCATGGCTTGATAAAGATTAGTTTCAATGAGTGCCTTGAGTCAGCTAATGCTCGGCTAAATCATTAATTTGCTCCAATTAAAAGAGGCAAAAGCCTATTTCTGGCTTTCGCACTCGGTCTTTGAAACAGCTGCGTTATTAGTTGTTGATTAAGTTTGTTTGTGAGCCTCCGCTGATTTGCATTCTTGAAGCTCTTTACCGTTTTCAGCCTTCATCCAAAGGAAGCCGGCAGATGGCTGCTATTCAGTGTTTATCAAGCAACACTAACTTTTATGTCTTTCACTCCCGGTCTCCACAGACTCATTATCAATGCTAGTTAGATGCAATAGTAAAAAGCGGCCCAGAGGTTGAACACCTGGCAGCAGAGTTGCAGGATGTTACAGAATCATTTTTTTTTTTTACATTTTTGAACAGGTCCATGAGAAACAGTGCACACTGGAAGAATAAATTGCAAGGTTAATCGTGGTACAGAAACCCCACTGGTTTGGTCAATCAACAACCATCCTCAAATTGAGTTTGTTTACCCTTCACTTGTGCTTATTTTGTTTCACAGCCAGGTTTTATCAGTGTGGGGTGTCAAAGCCTGAGGCACAAGCTTGACTGCAAATCAGAATAATTTAATCAGATTGCCCAGAGATCTAATTATGGGTCAGCCTCTGTTGCCAGGAGAGGCCCTCTGAAGGTGATGGGTCAGGTGATTGACGGACTCGATGGTTCTTTCAGTGTGAGTTAATTGGCCCCCAAATTCTCTGTATCATTCTCAACTCCTCTTCTCTGATACCTACTTTGAAGTCCATTCTTTAAACGGTACAGCATCACATTGTTCAAGTCCAGACGTGCAGTATACCGGGCAATATGTCAGGCAACTTTTTCTTTTTCAGAAAAAAAAGTGATGGATGGCTGTTCTGCAGGATGCCAAAACAGTTCTTAGACTTTCCAGCAGGCTGTACATTGAGGTGTAATGCTGCCCCCCATAGTTGAAAGTTCTTCTTCACAGCATGATCGTCTCCATGTTCTCCTTCTTCATTGCAGTTCTAAATGCAGCTCAGCAGCATAGACGATGAGAACCAGAGGGAATGGGTTCTGCTTGTGTCGATCGCTTCATATTGGGGACAGAATGCAGTGTAATATATTTTTTTTACATTATTGTATTGCAGTGTTCTCTTGAGATGAGGGGAAGTTTATCAGTAAGTTGTAGGTGTTGGGATACAGCAGCTCTGCAAAATACCATACTGAGTGAAGATGCACTCAAATTTAGGGATTTCACCTAAAATGCACTATAACCTTTACAGGTGAACTTGAGTTAAGCTTCTCTCAACTTTCAAATGCACGTGTCCAATTGTTCAATGTTTCAGTACTTGTTGAATAACAAGATGGTTAACTGCAAAAATCACAACTGTCTGTAGTGGTTAAATTGTTATTGAACCATTTAAAGTTCTAGTTCAATGACAATTTGTATCCAAACAGTCCTTTTAAAATTGAAGTTATTGAGATTTTTTGTTTGGTATTGCAACCACTGTTGGCTCCATTGCATTCTTCTATTTAAATGCCCTGCTTTCATGGTCGAATCACTGTAGCATGAACTTTTCATAGGTATATGCTGTCGATTATACCTAACTTTTTGTGAGTAGTGTATATTCAGTCTGTCCAGTTCAGCGAGACATTGCTCCACATCTGTGAATTTAAAGTGCACGGTGAACTCGGACGTCTTAAACAGGCTCTGGTTCCGCTCATTTACTGAAGCTTTTCCGTGTAAACATGAGTCACAAAATGTCCAGAGCTCTGTGAAGCAGGTTACAGTCATTCTTGTGAGTTTACATTTGCATAAGCTTCCTGAACATTACTGCCATTTCACAACAGAACTTATGTTACAGTGACAAAGTAAGGTCAGACCAAACTTCAGCAAAAGCCAGGAAGTGATATAAATACAAAACAAAACGGCTTTTGCAGAATAAAGGAAAGTTTCAAGCTGATAATAATAACAAATAAAATGCAACAGCAAAAATGTACACATTATCCCATTAAATCAGCAGTTCCCAACCCTTTATGCCGGAGGCCTTGGGCTGGAGCATGCAGCAAAAACCCACAGAAGGCAAACTTACTGCTTTGTCTTTTTTTTTCTTTTCCTTCTTTAAATGTCAAGTTATTTATTACAGATCACAATGGAGTTTAAATTAATTCAAAAGTAAAAGCAAACCGGAATCTGCAGCAGATGAAATGTTGAACAAAGACGCTGATCTGATCTCTCAATCTATGACCATTTTGTTCCCTAGAAACTGGCTCAGGGTTCACTTAGTTGGTGGGTCAGGTATTGAGTTGTTTTTTTTTAACTAACTGTATTTTCACTATGCTGTGTGTGTGTATATATAAACTTGAAAGTAGTAGTAGTACCTTAATATCAGCTCAGTGTCATTACACCACTGGCCCTAGATTGCAATTGTTTGTAATTCTGACCAAAAATGATCTTTCCAAAAAGAAAAAAATGTGTGTATATATGAGTATTTCCTGATCGGGTTTAGCAAACTAAAAGCAATGTTTGTGTTATATTTTTTTCCTGCAGGTCAGAGATGCTAGAGACCTGTTAATCATCTGCAATTCCTGTGATTGTGGGAAAAAAAATGTATACAATTGTACTACTCGCACTATCCTTTGCCATCTGCTGGTCGATCCACATAGTGAGCACCCTTGTATTGGATTAATTCCATGAAAGTATGTTGGTGGTCGGCATTCTGCAATGTGCCTAAAAGCCGCTACTTACATGGTTTCAGATTCCCTGTGTAATCACTATGGCTTTGCAAAGGCATTTGTTTTTCGTAATTTGGAATTTCCATCACGGACGGCACAACGGCAGCCTCTTAGAACGTTTTTTGTTTTTTTTTCCCAAAGATTCATGTTTTCTTCGTGACTCCTGGGACTACATGCAAACCTCGCCAGTTACTAAAAGCCACTTACATCACCTTGAACATCTCTCCTGCAACCATGTTTATTCAGAAGGAAACCGAGTCTCCAGAGTTCACATGATCATTGAATCTTTTTCTGCAGTGCAGAGGTCCTGCAGTGCAGAAATAGAAGCTATTTTTCAAAACCGTCTCAAGGGCAAAGTGTGAATTGTATGATGTAAGTCAGATAAAGACCTGTTCAGCAGCTACACAGCATCTAACTAATGAAATACAAACCTCGGCGTGAAGCGCTGCTACGACATTGGAGCCGAAACTCACTTTAAACGAGGTGAACCGCAGCATCCAAATGGAAGGGAAATGTACAAGATATCAAGCTTTATGTCTCTCCTGGGAGCTGCGGGTTTAATGTCGGCTTGTTGCTTTACAGAAGGGTCTGATTTCAGCATATTTTGTAGGAATCCACAGGTTTTTACCAATTTCCTGTATGTCCACCGTATTTTACATTTATGACCACACTTTACTGTCATTTCTGCCACCTTATAGCTGGTCTCACCAACAGCAATTTGTTAACCTGGGATCTGAGCAGCCCTAGTGACTCGGACCTGGACATTAGTGTAGTAAAACGTTTTTACTGAGACACATTTGAAAATGGGTATTTATAAAGAGATTTTTTTTTTTCTATGGGATTTTGTGAACAATAGCTTGCTTCAACAAATTATCTGGAACTAAAAAGAAAAATCCACTTTCATTGCAAAAGGCTCTTAGACATGTGTGAATGGTTTAGACAGGAAATGCAATTCTAGTGGGTAAAAAAAACTATTAAGATGAGCATCATCATGTAGATTTTGTCCAGTGTTGTCATGGTGCTTGTGAAGGACACGGTCAAACAAATGAAACCCTCTGTGGCACAAACATCAAGTAAATAGGCCTTGTGAAGAGATTTAGATTTTCATCTGTAAATATGAGAAACAAAAAGCCATAAAACTAAGTATGAGAAAGTGAGTGATGCCGAATATCAGCGGGGACAGAAGGATTTATTTCTTATTTTTAGTACAAACTATTATTCATGCATTTCGAGCAGCACTTTTTATTCACCCGTAGGTTTTTCTGTCACATTTCAAGGCCTTTTTTGGTGCAAAACAAGTATAAATTATGAACCGTGTTAAGGGAGTTTTATATTTGCCTTTTGCCACGCAGCATCCTCTGCCGTGTCTTGGCTAAGGAGTTCTCCTCATGTGACAGATGAACGTTTGGAATGGGGCCACATCTTGCATACATTACATTAAAAGAGCAGTGAGGACGGCGTGTCTTTTTTGCCCCGTGGCTGTACTTATTAGTCGTTAATGAGCACTTGATTGTAGGGTTAAGTCTTTTTGGTCAGCTAAGAATAACATGGCGAGGACGGGTAGGAGGTGAGTGATCTCTCTGTAATAAAACCTTCCTCTGCAGTCCTTGAGTTGAATACAAACGCTGAGCATTAGAGACAGTTGTAGCCTAGAGTGATGTGAATCTGTGTGTGTGTGAGGTCAAGAGTTCGAAGTCCCCTTCAGCACGAGACTTGGCCTGTGAGCGGCTCCGACAAAGCAGAGCAAGACTTTGGATGCATTGGGCGGTAACCTCATCGAGGAGAAACCCGTGGCTGTGCTGCAAACGCGCTTTGTGTGCTCAGCAAACGCTTTCCTGCATAATTAACGCTTGGGAAAAAAATGTTGTTGGTTGAAAATCGTGAGGGTGAGGTCAGCCTGTTTCTACCATCTGCAGCGGGAACGGCGCACGGAGGAATACCACACTGGCATATCCTCGGGACCTTTTTGAAGTATTTAAAAGCACAGGACATTGTTAAATTCACACTCGTAAAATGTGATTTTAAGTATTAATGCATGCTCACAATAGTAATTGTAAACATGTATCAGCGTCGGGGCTTGCCTGCCAGGCTAAAATATTGAACATGCATGATTTTTCTGGCAGAGTTCTCTTCATGAACCCTCTCTTATCCTTTTAAGATGAACAAACAGAGAAATTGTTTACTTTTGTCGAGTTTTAAAATTCTGTAGTTATTCAAAAATGCATGAAATGTATTCAAGACGCTGCAGCAAGCATGACTGGATGGATGAATGAATAAAGGCAACCCTTTTATTGTTCCACAAGGGGGATTTGTCTTGCACTAGGAGCATAAAAACATTAGAAACATTAAAAAAGATAAAACATGATGTTTAAGGTATGACTACTGATCCCTGTGGAGAGATTGTGCTGCAGCAGCCACAGCCACGCACAATACACAGAGGCAATAAACCCACTTTTTAATAATAAAATGAACGCAATAAACAGTCATTCAATAAGAAATTTATTAAATCAGTCCAAAAAAACCCCCCAAAAAATAGGCAAATGATTCATGCAGTAGTTTCCCATGGTCCATCAATAACATAAATATGAGACAAGTTTAAACACTGAGCTGCAGATGAAATGCATACATATTAGATATAAGTGTGAGGGGAAACATTTCACACAATGGCACCATCCCTTGACGGAACCATAAGTACTGAAGGTGTTGAAAGTTAAAGCCACATTGTTATATTATTGTTGTTGTTGTTATGATGATTCTGAACCTTTTCGCACGTTTGTTTTTCCCGGTTACACTACCCATTATCACATTACCAGTGATTCCTATCTGATTTGTTTTTCTTCTGGGTTGTGTGGACACAGAAATCCAATTATCAAGCCGGAATCTTCAAATCACGTGGTCCTGAATCAGATGTGCATTTATATCCCCCAAAAATACTCAAATAATGGTAACGCTTTCTTTTACAGTCCCCTAATTACCAGGTATTTACCTGGTAAATTCATGGTAACACAAAAGTGTAATAAGAAAGTACTGGGCATTTACCTGGTAACTATATAGTAAATTATAGTATGTTATTGAGTAATTACTGCTGTTAATAAGAAGGTATGTACAGCGAAACTATGGCCTAAAAGCTGGGTATTCACCTGGTATCTATATGGTAAATTTAAGTGTATTATTGGGTTATAAACTGGTAATAAGCAGGTACCTACAGTCCCCTAATTACTAGCTATTTACCCAAGGGGTAACCAAACCCTAACCCAAACTATGTGTGTAAGAACATGGTAATTACATGGAAACAAGCTTGGCTTTCTTTTACAGTACAGTTTTACTTTACTTACCGAGTGCATTACCCAGTATTTTGGCAACGGTTTCACTGTATTCACTTTCTTATACCATTGGTAATTACCTAGTAACACTTTTGTGATAAATACCTGGCAGCATGATTTCAGGCACTTTTGCAACTCTTAATATATATGATTTTCTGTACGGGTCACATTGTCTTCATGTCAAAGTTAGAGTCGAGACACTGGAAGTTACAAATGCGAACCATATCTGATCTGTGCTGTTAATGTGAACATTCTGTCAATGTTGACACTGATGCCAATAAAAGCAAAAACCACACCGGCAACACTGTGCTTCACTTGTAAATTAAAAGCAATATAAGCGACTCTTGCTGTGTCACAATACATCAGTCAACACGCATAATCGTGTTTGCATTTTCCCTCCACTGACATGAAGCGCGTTCGCTAAATGAAGCTATTTTGTTCACCCGGCGACGAGGCTTAGCTGCCGTCTGCTGCGCTGATGGTCGACCGCTCTGCTTCAATCTGTGCCAGAGGCTTTGTCCGTCCTGGAGATTCACTGCTGGGGACCAAACCCATCAAGAACAGGCACTTTATTGTAAACAGAAGAGGAAGGAGTCCAAAATGAGGTTCTGAGTCTGCGGTGAGTGGAGTGATGGCAAAACAAATAAATAGGCCTTTACTGAAGTAACGTCATCTCTATCCCACACTTGAAAAGGGGTGAAAATGAAGATGAATAGAAATGATTTGTCTTAATTTAGAGATTATGATATTACAAAATTATAAATATCATGTTCTGCCTCAACTACTATTATTTTCCTGGTTTATGGAAAACCATTTAAAGGTGCATTATGTAATAAATCTAAAATAACTGGCCATATGTCACAGAGACGCAGGAATAATGTTCATATAACAAACTGAACTCACCAACAACAACAGTACAGACAAAATATTTGCATTAAAAAAATATTTTGCAGACGGCAAATCATGTTTATGTTTTGAAATCATGTTTTGGCATGTGGCGCCACCTACCGCCGTCTACCAATCATTGCAGTCAGTAGAGTCTCTGCTGCCGAGCAACCACGGGTTGCCAGTTAAGTCAAAAAAGAAGCCTAAAAGACCTTAGTATTTTGAATTTGAATGGAGTAACCGTTTTTGGCCACATTCTTACACATGGCACCTTTAAATATTTTAAATAGAAGTGAGGTACAACATCCATCTTTTCATAAGAACCATCATTAAAGCAGTCTAGTTTCAAATAACTGCTATTTAATGACTCTACCCTCTTCCCGTTTTTTGTTCCTGTGAGGAGAACAAGTCCACTTTTGTCCCGAGGCCTCCGACCTGCTGACTCGTGTCTCTGCATCAGATAGTGGATCATTTCTGTTCTGTTCTGCTCCTCATTTAATTTCATATATTTGCAATTGGCAGCTGATGCCAATTCATTAGCAAATCTGGCATGCTAGTCCAGTCTTGTAACCAGCAATTAATCTAGCTGCTTGTAAAAGTTTGAAGACATAATAACCCAAGCTGGGCCACCAGCTGGGGAGAACTCGACCCCACGCTACCAGCAACCCTAAATGTCCCAGATTCCATTTCTGCCAGTTTTTTTGTTTTTTTTCTTTTAAGCAAATTGACTCCAATGTCACTCATTTATGCCACTTATGTTTGAAATTATCCAACAGTTTGCCAGCTCTTGGACCTGTATCAAATTTAGCCATGGCTAAATGTATTTTTTTCCTCCATCAGCTCTTTACAGGGCAGCGCATGACTCTCTGCACACGTCGTCTCCTGTACATATATGTACATGCCCAATCCATAAGTCGTTGTTTGCATATCTGTTCATTCGGTGTCTGTCTTTGCTCGAACCTTTGTTGTCGTCCTTTTTTTTGATCTTTAGCTCACTTATGTGACTTATATTATACCTAACCCTATGTTTTTGGCTTATTTTAAACATAAAAGGTCAGAAAATGTCCTGTGAGTAAGTGTGTTTTTGCCAGAAGAACTTTCAATATCTGGCACAATTGGTAGTGTTTTAACAATTTAAAATGAGGAAAACACTGTACTTGTACATGAACGCCAGATTGTGAAAGTTGAAATTGAACAGTATAAAATATTTAAAGTAACATTTGTTTGAGTTGGGTGAATTCCTTGCATAACCCTCAATCTCAAAAATGTTTAATTTAAATGGGAAAACCCATTGTCTGTTATATTGATACCAACAGGCAAGGAACATGCGTTGAAGTTGCAAAATTGTAAATGTTATCAACCAATTGTCACTGTTATTCCACACCATTAAGGTGTTATTTCCATCACACTTGTAAAAAAAAAAGAAAAAGACACAGATTCAACAAATCATATTAAATAATTCAAAAAAATGTTTGCAGAGAATGATTAGCTCATGCTCTGTCACTACCCGCCATTAGCGCTCTGTGCTCTACAGTAATTACCACATGTATTTGCATTATAATTAATGAGATAATCCATGTGCTTGGAAGTTGCTTTTCTAAACGAATGTATTCATCTCATTGTACAATAATCCATATTATCCAAGAGTATAAACAAACATTTATCTGTGATTTACCAATTAGTGCTGATTAGAGTTGTTGTTTTACACATAACCCAGATTTTTTATTTTGTTTTGCTGTCGATGTGTTTTTTTTTTGTATGCTTGATTTGAGAAAGTTATTTCTGTTGTGGCCTTCATTAAATAGAAGGTTTTTTACCAATCATTTCATAATAGGTTTGGGAATTTGTCTGAATGTAAATTTCTCTCATGCAAATTACCAAGAAAAGGAAATGAAGCCTTCAACTTGATTGCCTGTACAAAACTCATTAGGTGTTTGACCCATTAAAGCGTAATCGCTGCTGACTGCAAGACACAAATATATGTGATATTGTGGATGCATACTAATCCCGAAAACAGATATTGCCATTACACTGAGGTTAGTCGCCTGTGGCATTTTCTTGAGGAAGCACTCCGAGAGAAAATTGATGTGAAAATCGCAACTTAATTGAGTTTCCTGCCCAAGGAGTTGTTATTGTTGTTGTTTTTATGCTTCAGATGTTTAAGGAAATCACACAATTTCAGGTAACTTTTGTTCGAAACTTCCACAGGAATATAAATGATGACTCAGGGACTGAGGGTGTTTTTTCAGCTAAATCAACCTCTCCTAGAAGATGCTGGAGACGTTTTCTCTCATTCAAGCTTCTGAAGGCTTCTGGTGAAACACATATTGGTCTATTTAGGAAAGTAAGGAATAATCATGTCTTTGAGATGATGTGATGGGGCCTGATCACTCGGTGCATTATGTGAGGAGGAGGAGAACTCGGAGTGCTGTAGAGACTGGAGTAATGCGATTGCTTCTCCTCGTTCCTGTCGGTACCTGTGCTGCTGCATTCTGAACAAATTGAAGACTCTTCGGACTTTTGAGCACCTTCGATGAGTTAAAGTAATGTAGTCCAGGCTGTTTCTGATTTTTGTCATGTTGCGCAGGTGGAAGAAAGCTGACTTATTGACTTGTATGTGTGAGTCAAATTACAAATCTGGGTCAATAACAACTCCAAGGTTCCTTACAGTAGACCTGGAGGCCATGGTAATGCCATCGAGGAGGACTTAATGTTCAGGTAGAGCTTCCCTAAGGTGTTCAGGCCCAAGGACCATAACTTCAGTTTTGTGATGATTAGCCATGTTGCTACTGTGAAAGTATAGAAGGATGGATGATACGGAATTCCTATGAAAGACTGATTTGGCAAAATAACTTTGTATGAGGCTATAGTGCAAAGAAGGTCAAAGTCAACACCACACACACACCGGTTCCCTCAGGAGGTCGGCTGCCAAGTTTGAAGCCTGTGACGAATACTGTTGGACGATTATGCAATCGAGAGACAGACGTGCAGACGTTCCGCACCACACTCGCCGGAACTCGATGAAGTAGTAAACCATAAGGATGTAGCTGAACCGGAGAGTCTCGTCACGGCTTTTGCAGCCAACAAACCTGCTGCAAGTGCGTCATGTCGCCTGGATCAAAGCATGTGAGGGTTGTTTCCAGTTGAACCTGTGCCTCCAATAATTTAAGATGGCGAGTCCAACCCAGTGCTTGTAGTTACACCTGTGAATTGAGGAGTTCTGGACGTTTTTAAGGCAGCAAACGTGTGCCATTTGCTGAATTTAAGGCAAACCAAATGTGTCAAAATGATAAAATTTAGCCGTTGCGTTAGTGCGGCTGTTTTTTCGTGAGATCAACCGGTTGTTAAAGTGTTTTATGTCTGGTTTTAAAGACCCTTCAAGGGACGCTCACTGTAAATGAGCAGTAGCATAATTGCTGTGATGAATGGCAAATGGATATTCACTGTGCAGTCGTCTAATTCTGCATCTGTTCAGGTAACATAAGCATTTTATGTTTTTTTTTTGGTATTCAACAGAAAATGTTAAGATCTGATGATGGGGACTTATCACCTACAACTAAAGATCAGAATTAATCATTTTGAAGAAAGTAAGAATTTTCACCTGGAAAATGAAGCATGATCTCCAATTAAAATGTTTTTGCAGAAATGCGCGTCTACTTTCCCAACCTTAAAGTGCTTTGGACTAAATTCTGTAATTTCCCTTCTAACTATAAGTCATTTCACCTTTTGTCATAAGCTGCTTGCACAAAAAGTGGGTCTTTTTTTTTTTTTTTTCCTGCTGTCTTTCACAGGAAACTATTCTTGCTTTCACAGTCAGAGAATCCTTTCCCCGAGAGCTTGCTAACACCTTCTATCACACGCCATCAGCAGGATGTTTATTTTTTTCAACACCCTGCTGTTGATTGTGCTGTGGGTGATTTAATAAGCAGAGAGAAATTGACTTTGCAGGGTTTGCTGCTTCACCCCAGAGTGGTTAGCTACACGGAGCACACATTACTGGAGCAGGGGGCGAGCGCTCGCTGCTCACCGAGCCGACTGACGCACAGACCCAAAGATGGCTACCTGGCGGCTCAGCTGTGGTGAGTCGCCTCAAGATGTTTGATTGCAGCAATCTCCCGTGTGCACTGGTAATCATGCATCAAGCTGTGTACCAGCTCCAATTTGTGTACAGCATGACGTATGGGACAGCACATGAGAGGACTGCAGGAAATAATGTATCACATTTGAGCAGAAAAACAGCAAATCTTACGCACATTATTTAGTCTGAGGTCAGTGTCTGAAATTTAATTTCTGTGTGACCATTTTGTGTGGACAATTTGAATACTATAATAAATGACTTTCCATTTCCTACATTTATTTCCTACGGGGCCCCCAAAGTGACATGAGAAGAAAAAATGTTTTTTTTTGTTTTTTTTCATAATTTTTTTGAAAACTCGAGATTTTCCATGTCCTACATTCATTTTCCCACGGAGACCCCGAAGTGGAAAAAAATTGAAATCTTGAGTTTGCAAAAAAAAAAATCTAAAAAAATGTTTTCATATTTTTTGGGGGGAAACTCGAGATCTCGACTTTCAAACTCGAGATTTAATTTTTTTTTTTTTTGTCATTTTTTTTTTCTCATGTCACTTCGGGGGCTCCGTAATTTCCCAATAAATTTAGGCCACGAGATCAGTTTCACTTTAACAGATAACCGGCAACTGCAAGGTTTTGACCAAAACTAAAAGGCCAAGTGTGGAAGTGAATGAGTGTACAATGGTCAGATTGCACCAAATGGAGAACTCCGACACTCACACCTCCTATTCTTAACAGCATTGGGAATCTATTGGCGTGTTTCCATTTGGTTTTGGAACAGTAAAGCCTGTGTACCTTTTACTTGGAAGGCAGGGTGACCGATGGCTCTCAGTGAGATATGTAGCGTGATGTCATACAGGGTCCAAGGACATCGAAACGCGACAAAGGACATCGAGCAGTTAGTGACTGTTTTTCTCAGCAAGATGTCGAAGAAACACCACTCGCAAAGGATTGATGCTTTTCGCCCAATCAGCTGAATCACCGGTACCATACCATTACTGTGGTATACCAAGAGAAGTGTACCAAAATATAATGGTTAGGGCTGGTTATTCTGGTACTATATTCCCCATGGAAACAGCCAAAAATTTTTTTAAATATGTAATAAATATGTACAGTACTAAACTGAACCTTTCCACTCAGTGGAATCATGACATTTGTTGGCCATCATATACTAGAAAGAATATAAAATGAGGTTTTATGTGGACATTTTTCTTGCATCGGTGTATATTCAGTTTCTTCGAGTTGGAATAACTCATGTGTCGGAGAGTATCAGCAGTGTATGCTTTTGTCATTGCCCTCACTTGTAAAGAACTTGGGTCACCAAAAATACTGAGCTCATTTACATTATTACATTTATTGAGCGGAAATCCATACGCTGCCCAGCACTGTATACCTTCGGAAATTCACCAGCTTCAACATTAAAGCAATTATACACATCGGCACATCAATATTTATATTCTATTTAGATAATTAATTACATTACTCTGAAATGCTTCATCTGGTGATTTTATCACTGCGGGTAGTTTCCTTTGTGAAGATGAATTAAATTATCCCAAATGTGATTTTGAAGTTTGTATAACGCGTGCATAAAGTTTGGACTATTTTGGGTGGAAGTTACATTTATGAGTCCTTCATGAAACTTTAATGAAAAATCCTTTACTATAAATAGAACACCCCCTTTCAAAGTCCTAATTCCCAGTAAAGCCGATCTGACGCTCATTTGAAGTGGGTCACTTTTGGAATATGGACAGTTTACAGGATCACTCCTACAAATGTCTGACTACAATAATGAAACCAGAGAAAAGATCCTCCTATCCTATCAAACCTTTTATGACAAGACGGATATTCACGTGTGAAACTGATGGAGTGCCACTTTTAAAAAAAAAAAATCAATAATTGTGAACATTGCCTCTGTGGCAGTGACGTGTGCACAGAGCTTCCTTTGTGTTGCTTTGAATTCACAGCGGTTCTTTATAGATTTTACAAAGCTCTCGAACACAGAGATTACAGGAGTGTGGCTACATTAATGAAGAGTCTGCGGTGCATTTTACGATTCATAAATACTCCCCCCCCACCCAGCTCCATATTAAGCTACATGGTATGTTCCGCAAATGAATGTGGCATTTGTGAGTCTCCTCTCCTTCCTGTTCAGCGAGCAGACTGATTACAGGCCGGTTTAGGCCACAGATCAGTAAATATTGATGAATCCAACTCATTCACTGGCCAAAGCTCACGGCAGCATATCCTCCGAGTCAGCAGATCATGTCTGGAGAGCAGTGTGTGTGTGCGTTTGTCACTGAAACATCCCAAGATGCATAAATCCATAATTAACATTTCCACTTGGATGTTCAGGAACTTGAGAAAAAGGATGATACATTTTTACACTTGCAAACATGATGTTCATAATAATAAGAAAGATAGATAGATAGATAGATAGATAGATAGATAGATAGATAGATAGATAGATAGATAGATAGATAGATAGATAGATAGATAGATAGATAGATAGATATCCTGGTAATTGTTGGCGATTAACCCACATTTTCAGGACTTTTAAAGGTCACATAGAGTGGTCCTGTTGCACATATGTTAGCTACTTACATACATTAACTTGTTTTTATGGTCAAAAACCTCCTAGTTGCTGTAAACGAGCCGATAGAAATCCTCTTTTCTGACGCTGTTGCCCAGCTGCGATATTTCAGACTCAACTCTCACACCAAGAAGACAGAGTGTCTTGTGATTGGCCAGTACCCGGAAGTGACATATTCAGTACACCAGCTCTCAGAAGCACAGCTCCCCCCTCTGGAACGGTGGATGCACTGCTACTCATTATCAAAACATTGTTTTAACAATGTTTTAAAAATAGCTTCTTCACGACTCCCCGCTGCAGTCCCTTTTATGACTTTGACCCGGAGTCAGACCCAGAGTCAGAAGACACTGTCGCTCGTGAAACACCTCCACAACGGACGTTATTCTTCTTCTGTGGCTTCAATGTACGCAACCGGATGTGCCCGGACTAGTGCCCAGAGCAGGAGGATCTGCTGTTCCAGAGAACCAGGTTTTTTCAGAGATCTCGCTGAGCCTGAGATTACAATAAAACACAGCGTTCTCAGCAGTGGCTGAACTGTTCGTTTTGAACCTTCAGGGCTTCGTAAACAAGGTAATGATGCAGATACACACTAAAAAACAGCGTTAATTGGAACATCCGGTCTAGGTCCACTTTAGGTCCTTTTTAACTGACAGTTCGAAATTGTCTGACCAATCAGTGGTCAGCAGTCTGATGACATCATGCATAGTATCGTCTCAGCTCACGTGGAACCTCGCCAAAGCAGGTACTTAAAAAAAAGTACCAGGTACTATCGCTGATGGAAAAGAGTCGAGTCATGCTATTGGAAACATGCCATAAGTAATATTTAGCTAATGACTAATTAATCTGTCAATGTTTGTACATAGTAATCGAACAAATGTGTAGGTAATTACTTCTTGACAAATCATTCAATTATAAAGTTAGAATTAGGCATTAACATTAATGTGTAATTAATCATTTTGTTGCGCCGTATGTACTGTTTTAACCATGGGTAAACCAACTCTTCACTTTAATGAGGGGGTTAAGTGTGATTGTATTAATTCCCAGTGCAAACAAAAGCCAGATGTTTTTTTTTTTTTTTACTATAGTGGGAAAATAAATCCCAAACAGCCTCAAAAGTCCTGCAAGAACCATCATTTAAACTCTATTTAACCTCAAGTTAAAAGGGAGAAGATGTTTATTTTGTGAGAGGAATTTGAAGCAGCTGCTTGTGAGTCTCATAAGTTATTCAAATGAAACTCGACAGGTTTTCTTAAGATGAAATGATATGTTCGGTATCGCGCACACAGAGAGAGATTTTGGCCTTGAGAAAAAACTTGACTTTCATCGCACGATTCTGTTCATTAGTGGAGTTTGGAACTCTCTCTACCTTTCAGCCTCCCCTGGTTTAACACACGAGCACAAGGACGCTGCACTTTCAAGGCTGCACTCTCAAGGAGGAGGAGTAGAGGGAGGACTGGGAATCACTTATGCACAAGATGTGTTATTTTGCCTTAAGCCCATAAAACGGAGGTCGTTACTTTACATGTTTTGTTTTTTTGTTTTTTTTCAAACAAAAGTTAGCTGCATGGGCAATGGAAAACAAATGCAGAAGCTGATATGTGATATGGACTAATCAAAAATGATCTTGCAAAAATAAACCATATCAGAGAAGTTGAGGGAGGGGGGGGGGGGGGGGAAAATTGGGCAATCTCGCTTTTGAAATTGGAATCAAAATGGCTTTTAAGTGCAGAGAAGACGGTGAAAAGAGGAAGCAATCTATTTGGACGGAAGCCTGATTCACTATAGAGGAAAGCAGCTTCAATCTCACGCTCCTTCATCTTCCGAATAAACACAAGTATACTTTCATAAATAAGCTCAGGCGCGAGTCATTAATAACCCGGAGAAAGTCATTTCATCTCCTCCATATGCTGAATAATTGAGCTGCTGGTTGCCTTGTGCTCTCTTTGTAAATATGCTCATCAGTTCAGTTTTTTTTTGTTGGTGTGTTGGACCAAGGACGGCGTCGGTGTAATCGGGCGTCTGCGGCCTCCTCCTCCTCCTCCTCCTCCTCCTCCTGCCGGCCGCCGCGGCTTTTATCACTCGGCGCACGTCGCAAAACCCGAACAACTCGCTTAATTGGATTAGTCTGCGGTTGTGTTCTTTACTCCGTCCTCGTACACAGACGGGAGTCGCGCACCTTTTGATCTCTGAAGAGGCGCGACGCCGCCCCCCGTTAACGACGCGAACAAATCAGAGGGCACGACTGCTGCAAGAGCTGGTGACCTTTGTTTTTTTCCACAGCCATGTTTGCAGCTTAAATGTCCTTCTTCTTTTTTTCCCTTAAAAACATGATGGTCCTTTTATTATTCGAGATGAAAAGAGGCTTTGAACATAAATTGTCATTCAGAGGAGAAAATCCTGTCGAGACAAAAAAAAAATCTTTTTTTTTTTTATTTCACTGTACTATGAAATGCATGAAAATCCAAGACTGCCGGCATTAAATGTTTTTGTCCCGTTCGGTTAATGTGGATCCAGTGCATTGGATGAATGGGCCGAAATGGCAGCGCATCAATAAATGACACAAATAAAACCACCCACATTCGCTCAGTCGTTGAATGAAACCCGATTCCATGCGATGGGGGGGAAAATAGAGCGCTGCTTTCTGAGATGTTGCTGCACAGAAATGAACTCAACGGTCTGTAGATGAGAACAGTGAACGTGCGTGTGTGCGTGTGTGTGCGTATGTACGTACGCCGGCTGACGGGGAAGTAAATATGCAGTAATGACTGAGAGATCAGAGAAAAGGGGATAGATTTAATCATGCTCTGCTTCCTTCTCCATCATTATGCAGTGTGTGTACAGTAATGTAGAATAAATAAGTGTTAATCCGCTGGCTTGAATTAAACAGCAATCAGCTCTGCTTTGTTGCATCTTCATAAATTAATTTGTGAAAATCTGGAGAGCAAATACAGTATCTGTACGTGTGAGTACCATACTTTTATTTTCTTATATTTCCAGAGAGGAAGTGTCGTCGTTTAAATGTTGAAACCTCGCTTTGAGTTGGTGCTGGATTGACTTTAAAAAAAATAAAAATAATAGATGATGTTTTAAATTACATTTTCAATGCAGTGCACATAGAAAAAAAAATGAAGCAGGCATTTTAGAAAGTGATATAGTGTTTAACAAAAGAAAGCAGTTAAACCACACACCCAAGAAAGGGACAGTAGATTAAATCAGATTTAGCTGCTGTTGTTGCAGTTCGGATGAACAATAACATTGTGCAGGAGAGTGTGTGTGTGTGTGTGTGTGTGTGTGTGTGTTCTATGTTGAAATATTGCCTTTGTTGTTCCCAGAGCTCCAAACAACAAACGCAATTACTCAACAGGAAGCAGCAGCGATTAGAGTGTCACGCTTTTTTAAAATTATTATTTTGTCTAAATATTTCTAAAAAAATCCACCCACTACAGCAAAATTAATGTCCGATTGTATCATCGGTGCTAAACTTCAATGTTTCCCAGTGAGTGGCAAATTTAATTAAACTGTCATTGTGTTTCAGACGTTATCTTGACACCATCTCCTCATACAGGACACGCTGTTAAAGACTTCAATGTAAAATCAAATATGTGGATGTAAACTATATTTAAAAGTCAGTTTCACTACTGGGAAAAACAGTGAGAAACACAGACATTTTTATGTAAATGTCTGTAGGACGCGACGCCTGAGAACCTTGATTTTAACAATTTTTGACGAATTGTATATATTTTTTTTTTGCTCTCAGGTTGTTGCTTTAGGGGTTGCCACAGCGGATCATCTGCTGTCAGATTTCTCCGTCCTTTGTGTCCTCTTGAGTTCCACCAACTTCCTCCTTCACCAACACAGTCTCATGCGGTTGTCCTCTTTTCCTGCAGATCCATCTACCGAGCCCCCGAAGTGACATGAGGAGAAAAAAAGAAATTACAAAATGTTTTTTTTTTTTTTTTTTTAAATCTTGAGATTCCCAAAAAAAAATTTTTGTTTGAATTTTTATTTCATCAAAAAATGATGAAAACTTTTTTTTCAATTTTTTTGTGAAACTCGAGATCTTGAATTCGAAACTCAATATTATTATTTTTTTTTTTTTCATCATTTTTTTTTTTTTTCTCATGTCACTTCGGGGGCTCCATATTGTCCCTCCTCCGAACCGTCTCAACCTTGACTTTATTTCCAAACCTGAGCTGTCCCTTAATAAGAATATGTTCATTTCTAAGAAAATATTAATCTTCAGCCAACTTTAAGTTTAATTACTCACATTCTTACAACCCCTTTAACAGAGAGCTTATCTCACACGACTTTGCATTACTGCAATTATGCTACGGTTTGTGCTATCATAAGAATTGCACAATTGCACCATTTTTGGACATTGTGCTGTACTTGTGTTGTTCACGTACAACTATAGTGTTTTCTCTCAATATAACATTTTCTGGACCTTTTATATTTAAAATAAGATTTTAAAAAAATTTTTTTGAGGCTGAGGTGTTAAAGGGATAACCAGACCTGGTGTACAATATTAACAGCCATTACTTAGGATAAGACACAAACAAGGCCCCTTTCAAGTTCACCCTCCCCAGATTCCAAGACGCCAGACATCTGGACCCTAAACACTATCTAAAGTCTTATGAATTATCGGACCTGGCACGCGCTGCTCTCCAGAATCTGTGATGATGCCTTATGCTCCAGAGATCCAACACTGTCCATCCTGGTCACTCCCAACAAGCATCTCAGCATCGTCAGCTCTGCCACCTCCAGCTCCGCCTCCTGTCTTTTAGACAATGACCCTGTCCTCAAGCCATACATCATAGCAGGTCTCACGACGTGTTTTTGACCTTCCCTTTCACTTTTGCTTCTATCACACATCAGCCCTGACACTCGTCTCCGCCCTGCCTGCACCCTCTTCTCCTGTGGTATTCTGTCTTGCTCCTACAAAACCTCCATTCCTCCTCTGTCCACTGCATACCTCCGACCTCTCCATGTTCTCCTCCATCTACCCCCTACTCTCGCCGCAGCTTATACAATATCATCTGCAAACGACGCAGTCCACGGAGACTCCTGCCTGACCTCATCTGTCAACCTGTCCTTCACCATTGCAAAAACAAGAAGGGGCTCGGAGCTGATCCCTGATGTAATCCCACCTTCACCTTGAACCCATCCGTCACTCCAACGGCACACTGTCTCACTGTCCTCATACATGTCCTGCAACCATGTTCACTCCCCATCCAGAACCATATTTGGTCAAAAAAAAGTCAGGATAATGGACACAGGAAATGGTCAATTTTCACACACAAACTGATTTTGTCTTTCTTGTCCCAGATTTTTTTTTTGTCTAACGCCCTCACCTTGTCAGTGTCTCATTAAGTTCTCAGAAAAGACTTCCAGGGAGCTGGAAATCACTTTTTTCCTTCTTTTTTTTTAAGAGTTCACACAACGCTGATTGGGGACTGCCAATTTTGCACCAATCAAGGTCTTTTGTTGAACTGCACAAGTCAAGCTGAAAATCACGTCGAGTGAACAAGAGCTTTCTGAAAACTAAAAACAGTGATGGAGTTGCACATTTAATTTGATTAATAGACACATAAAAGCAGCAGCTGGATAAGGACATACATACCTTTTCCTTTTCCATTGTACTTTCTTGGTAATGTTATCGATTTCCACTCTAAGAATTTCATTATAAAAAGATAAAATGTGTATTTATCTCTTGTATGGTTTTTGCAGATCCTCCCCAATCCGTTATTACAAACCAAAAAATGCAACAGTTGTTTTTCCAAAGCTGACATTTGGGACATGTGTGGTGCAACATACAAAATGAGGGCTTTGATCATGACAGGGGGAGGTAATGGCCACAACTGGCCATGTTTGTAGGAATAACAAACACCACGGAAGGACGCTGTAATCATGTTTGGTATAACAAACGCAGAAGCCTCTTTAAATCCACATTGATTCTCAGTTTGGTCAGTTTCATAACACACGAGTAAAGCATGCAGAAGCAGGAGTAACATCATCTATTTCTGAGCATTATCGCATGCCTCTGAAAGAACCGCACTTCACCTTCTGTCTCCATGGCAGCAGCAGCAGCAGCAGCTATAGGAGGCAGTTTGATAACTCAGATTCTTTATCTAAAAAAAGAGCCTTGCTGACATTTGGACTCGGAAGACTGACATAATGCGGTGGCCGACATTCATTTCACCTCTTTGAGCTCACATCTTCATCTCTCTGTGTGTGCATTTCTATTATGCCAAGTGATGAGTGCAGATATGCTGTGATAAAGCAGCAGAATGAATTATTGTGAGTTTTTTTAGGACTGTGATAAGTGAAAGTGGGTCTTTACTACTTTACTACAAATGCAGTGTTGTAAACATTGCCTTAATCCATAATAATATATTTCCTATACATTATATTTTTTAAGGACATATAGGAATTCCTGGAATTATTTTTTTCCCGAAAGGATCACATTTCTACGGAGACCCCAAAGTGACATGAGAAAAAAATTATAATAATTGAAATCTCAAGTTTCAAAGTCGATATCTTGAGTTTCAAACTCGAGATTTCAAATTATTTTTTTTACGTCATTTTTTTTTTTTTTCTCATGTCACTTCGGGGGCTCCGTACATTCCTGATGTGCTAAATGGCGAAAAAATAAGGACATTACAAAAAAAAATGGCTCAGTTGCGCTCCCCAAAGCTGCAACGCTGTCGGACAAAGCCAAAATGAACTTGCACCGAATTCTACGAAAATTGGTGGAAACATGTCACAGCCCAAGACAAACAAACGTCAACTACAACCATGGCCGAAATCAACTCAACCCTCACCCAAATCAACAGTTAGTCAGCCATTTTGAAGTTTTACCATTTTGCACATTTCCTAAAGAACAGACTCAGCTGAGCACGTCAATTGTAGCAACATACAACAAAAATGTGTGAACTTGTATTATACACATCAAAGATGAAAAGTTATCAAAAGGTCTCACAGATGCAAAAGGGGCGTGGCCACGGCAACCACCGGAAACCATCAGAAGTGCCCTGAACTCGTCTATGAATGTGAAGTTGACTTCCCAAAAAGGAAGTCGGGCCATTTTGAATGTAGCTGCCATTTCGCCGCAAAAGAGGAAGCGGCCTGTAACTTTGCCGCACATTGACCAATCTGCTCAAAACATAAAAAAACTGGTCAAGGGCTCCTTGCAGCTTTATTTAAACTTTATTTTTAATTATATATATATAAAAAAAAACAGTATTATATAAGTGAATACAGATGGAGTCTGATGCCCGAGGGGGACAATGCTAATTTATGTTCAATTACATTAGTCATGTTGAACTGGATAATTACTCATGTTAAGCTAAATGATCATCCAGTGCCTGGCGCTTATATACAATGACTTTGGCTTGTGGGCATTTTACGTTCTTAGTCATAAGTGGAGACGCAGCAGCTCTAATTTAAAAGCTTTAACGCCTTGAAACCGTAAAAAAAACTAAAAAGTAAAGCTGCTGTGTGGGTGAGTGAGTGCACACACACACCCACACACGTGTTGCTCATGATGTTTGTTGTCTTTCTGTCTGACCGCCGTGCACAGCAAATGGATTTACAACAAAGGTTAATGAAATAAATTAAACTGTTAATGTGGCACGTTTAAATACATAAGTGGGGAAAAAGTCGCACTCTGCACGGCATAATAAAAAAATGATTATGTCAGTAAAAGGATGACGATGTGGCATCTTATACGACAGGGTTAGAAGCCTCAGGTTCCAAATGCCAACAGTTGCTTATTTTTGTTTGAGGATCATAGCTGATGTGTGACTAAATTTGGCCTATTTAGAAAAAGATAAAAATAAAAATCCCTGCTCCTCTCCACTCATGGCTTTTCAGAAGGCACAGCATATCACATTTGTTAGTTTTTTTATAGATTCTATGCTCATTCTAAAACTACAGAAAAGTGACAAAAGACGATCTCTGACGAATGAGAGGAAAATAACCTGCATATAACTCCATATTAGGGCTGAAATGAATGGTTATTTTATTGATGAAACATCAATCTGTCTTGGAAATAATTATCCTATTATTGATTGATCTGTCAATTACTTGTTGTTTGTTTTATAAAATAAAAACAAATAGTGCAAATTATCAACTGGTATTTCCCAAATTTCAAAAAAGTTGAATTAAAACTCAGTATATTAATTATTTTATGAAAAAATAAACACACTGATTATCAAAAGATTTGGCGATTCTTTATCATTATCTACAAATATAAATAAAATGGGAAAAAAGGCTTTCATTCGAATAAGACTTGCACAGGTTGTTTTTGAAAGGACATAAGAAATGTCGATCTGATATATTAATAGAAATTCCATGAGCCGGAGACTCTGAAGCCCAGTGTGTCACCTGCTGAGGTTGCAGTTTGCAGTTTTTTTTGAGTCCATCAGCTTAAACATCCCTCCACCTTCCTTCACTCGCCTCTTGCTGGAGCGCCAACGCTGCCACAAACTGTTTGTTGTCTGCAATAGTGTGGGAGCTAATTCTGCACCTACGAGTGCCAGCAGTGCTTCTGCTGCGAGGGGTGAAGGTCAAACTCCACAGCGTTTGGATCCAGAGGTTCTGTCTGCTTTATTATCTTTTCCCAGAAGCACATTTCTGTTATCTGGGGTAATCACGAGGGCAGTTTGAAGTGGGCAGCCTGTTATTTCCCCAGTTGATCTAGAGAGACAAATAATTCCCCTTTGGTTTCCCCACAGTGCAGCACAAAAGTCTGAGATTACTTTCCGATTTAGACAGTGGCTTCATAAACAAAGCCTGCTAGTTCCATTTGTTCCGGTTATGAAATTTTCAGATACCTTAACATTGTTATGGCTTCAGGCTGAAGACCTTGCTGTTATTGTTGAAACTGCTTTTGATGTCCCTTTCCAATTAGTGACTTTTATTTCGTTTTTTTCCAACCTCTGAAATACCCTCTCAAACCTGTGTGCTGTGAGCTTGTCATAGTTTCTGAATCATCCCCTCCAGTCACTAATGTGAAAACAAGTTTTCTAACTTTTAGCATCACCGGTGATGAATTTAATCATTACCGCAGACGACGATAATCAGATAGCGGCTCATAAATCCCAAAAATATATATTTGGAAACCAAGTGCTGAGTGAGGACATGTTTACACTCACAAAGTGTTTGCAATTACTTAATAATTCATGTGAAACCATTCAAATTGAATCTGTTAAATTGAAACTCTTGTCTGTTAAAACATTCCCTATAATCTTTGAATGTGGTGTACAGCAAGGCTCAATTCTTGGTCCCCTCATGTTATGTTTTTTTTTAAACACAAGTATGTTAGAGGCATTTTCTAAAACACATCATTATTAAAATGGTGTTTATAATTCGTTATCCATGCTATTAGAAGACGAATAAACCGCAACCTGTCTCCTTTTGGATGGTATTAACTGTCAATCCTGGTGTCCACTAATTTGTACTTTGCTTAATCATCAGTGTTACTTTATAGTCTAGTAGCCAGCCCATAGAGCCCTATTGTGAACCCGGAAATGTTGAGTACCCCAAAGTTTTTTTTGCAGATATGTGAAGTATGGGTCCCCAGTATACAGAAACTGCCGGACGCTAAATTGCATATGTTGGGCAATTTTCATAATTAGCATTATGAGCTTAATCGTCCAATTTGACCACATATTATTCACTGTGTGACCAATTTCTACAATATTGGAGTCTTTTAAGAGGTTTTAGAGGATTCTGAATTCAATTCTGGAACTTTCAGACATCAAAATGGTAATTGTATGACACATTTGGATACATTTAGAGACATTTTTTATTATTTTCGGATGAAATTTAAGTTTATTTTCATGGAGAACACAATAAACTCACATTTCAGAATCATAACAGCTCCTACTCTTAGATGTGAATGTTGATAGCCTTAATTTGTATACATTTCTTGAGGTACGGTCATGTTTTTATGCAAATAAGCTGTTGCAGCTAGCTGTTGTATCAAGCATGTTGTAAAGCAAGGGAGCATAGTCTAGTTTTAAAGGACAAAACATTTAAAAATGTATGTAAATAAATCACAAAGGCAGTAGTGGGTCAGGGTTACCCTAACCCTATTTAATGGGAACATGATTTACAAAATTGACATTATGTTGTCATGAAAAAGGACCTGAAAGTGAATGTTTACAGTATCAGGAAAGTAAATGTTTACTGATACTGTAAATCAGGTAAGAAGTACAGTAGATGCTCACTTTCCCATAGACTTTCAATCAAAATGTAGTTATTTTTTGCAATCAGTAGAGTCGCCCCCTGGTGACTATTCAATATCTTCTAACCTCACCAAGCAACCCGGGAAGCCTATGTGCACATTTCTGTACATGGTCTATGGTTTACAAATATGGTCTATGGTATTACAAATAATACATTTACATAATTTCAATAAATGATGTTTACATTGTGGTGGTGGCGGCCACATATAAGTCAATGCCAAATCAAATGTTGTTCATTATTAAAAGGATGTCGGAAGAGTGCCTGGTCCTTCAGTGTCACCCGGGACACATTAGTTGATGTTTTTTTTTTTTTTTTGTGGCCACGTAGCACAGAGCATTATCCAGACGTAGTGATCTAATCTTCAGGTTGTCTTCAGAGTGTCATGGATGCCTTCACACCTGTACTTAAAGTTGTCCACTTGTAATTGGTTCACACTTGATGGATGTTAACTCCAGGTCTGAGCGGGGTCTTATATATATATATATATATATATTTCTTTTTTTATTGTAACAGGCTATTCTGTTGGTGGGGCCTCCTCATGCCTCACAAAGGGAACGCATCATTGAAATCTCAGGATAATGTGCTCCACAAAGCACCAGTGAATGTTAGAGAGCGCAAGGGATCCATATCCCCCCCCCCCCCCCCCAATGAGCTGCGCCTCACTGCATACAAATCCTCATAAACATTTTTACACTGTTGGCTCTGTAAGGCTGCAGCGTTGATCACAGCTCCGAGTCTTTGGTGTGAGGATAAATAAACAAGTCAAGATTCAAGGGTTTTAGTGTCACGCCGGTTCTGCGAGTACACAGTTGTAAAAGGCTTGCGCTTGTCAGCTACATTTACATAGAAAGATACAGAAATAGAGACGCTGTAGAATACAAATAGACTTCTCCAGGAATATAAATAAAGGCAAGAAAAATATCAGAAGTAAAATGAAACGATGGAGACGAAAACAAATCAACTGTTTTTTAAAATAACTGCGGATCACAGTGGTTTTATCATTCGGTTTATTCTAAATCAGTGTTTTTTTCAAACTGTTTTATACAAGGTCGCACTGTAATATGGCAGAGGATTTTTGTGCCTTGGACTCAGAGCTCTGCCCTCTTAGTTGTGAAATTCTTCTCAATCTTAAAATTATTGGATTGTTAAGCTTTTTATGGAATAGCTGAAAATGTGTTTTAATGTGTCACACACACAGCACATTGAATCTACGTTCAGACAAAGTGTTTCATAACTGCCGTGCTTTGCCTCGATGTCAAATAAGAACCTTAAGAGTTTTTCGACTGAAAGTGTTTTGTTGATTTATTTTCTGTTTGTGTCTCACTTGTGTGATTTGACTGAGGTAGATTTGTTTTTTTTTTTACTTTCAAGTATAATCACAGCACAGCAGGATGAGAAATGAGTGATTGTGGGGAGGCATCAGGGACACACTGATCTCAAGCAGTTGTCTTTTCAAGGATGCTTGTGTGAACCAGAAATGTCTAAGATTCACCAACCTGTGATTGCACATTAGCTTGAGAGACTGTTGCTCTCCAGCACTGTAATTACCGACATTAAGTGTCTTCAGTCAACAGAGTGGCAGCTCAAATAGGCAGGGGGTGGACTTTGTCTCAATTAGCCTGCTCTGTTTCATCTCGACTCTCTCCGAAGACGTCAGTAACATGGAGATTGGGATTCATCCTGCGTGCAGCTGGTGGTCCTTCCTCTACTTGACACAACGCTAACAGCTTTGTCAACACCTCTGAATATCGTGTTGTTATATTGTGTTTCCAGATAATATCAGATGATGAACACCCGGAAGCAATAATGCCTTATGGATTCAGTTTGAGCACCCCCTGACAGATGGGGGTAGGTCAAAATATCTATTTGGTGATATATCGTCGTCCTTCCTTGATACACCAGGGCAAATATTGATATTTTAATTCACAAATGAAGGCACACTAAAGTAAAAATCAGCCCGTTTACAGTTTGAGATAAACACCTCTTACTCCTCCAGCCCCTGCGATGCTGCTGTATACATACAAACGATCCCTTAGTCGGGTCTGGTAGTTTTGCTCGACAGAGCCTGGTTTCAGATGAACAACGCTGCACATATATAATATTGTAATAATCATGTATTTTCACAAAAAACAAGAATTAAAATCTATTTAAGATCTATTTGAATATCATAACAAGGCTTTTGTGTTTACTGAATAAACCTCACATGTGCAGCTTCTATCTTCAGTGTCATCATAAGCTGACTCGATTATTCTGACATTCTGACATATGATGACATCAGTGTTTACCTCTGTGCTTCTCAATTAAAGAGACTCGGCACACTTCTGCCCCCTGCTGTGTGGCATCGTGTCATGCTTTTAAGGGCAGGGAAAGATTTGAACCATAAAGCAAAATCAAAGTCATACTGTAAAAAAAAAAACCCATTTATAATCAACTTTGTAATGCAAAACAAACATTGTATTCCCCTAATATACATTTTTGTACTGTATAATGAACAGTATGTGATTTTTTTTATTTTATTTCTAAAGTAAAAAATCTCACATGGGAACCGGGGCCAGCGACCATTGCAGTTTTACAGTGAGTTGAAAAGTTATATTAAAAAAAGAAGAAGATGGTGCTCAACCTGAAAAAGACCAAGTCTATTCAAAAGGTAAAACTTGTTCCACATTCCAATTTGGCAGTCAGGGCAAAGTACCTTTTATTTATATTGATATTTCACTTTTGCTTTTTATTGGCTCAGATCTGACAAAGTGAGATGCTTACTCGAATCAGAACATTTTTAAAAGTGAAAACACGCTTTGTGAGTCCTGACTGCCAAATTGAGCTGTGCTTTTATGTATGAAAAAATGTTCTGCCTAACTTGTGATGCATGAAAACAAGAATTTGAGACTTGATTTGCATGTTTAAGGTGATTGACAGCATGTTTTTGTATTCCGATGCTGAAGATTATCTAAAACTACACAACCGTGTAATACGATTTGGCCTAAATGCGACAAAGGCTCGTGTACAGTCAGAAATGTTACCCTTACCTGACCTCGGCTGTGCTCTTTACGGCCATGTGTGAAGACGGAAACCAAACCAGCGGCAGGTTCAGCTCCCTGTGCGTCTGTTCCATCATGTTTCAAATCACCACAAGCTACTGTTACAAAAGCTGGGGGAGGGCAACAAAAAAAAAGAGGCAGAACTGTCATCGTGACGGGGCACCGCGGTGTCAAAACGGCAGGCAGCACCACAGGCAAGGTCTGTCGGTGTTATATGAGGATTCTGGTGACAAAGCTTCAAATGTCCAAGCATCCAGAGAACAAACAGACACTGTGTTAGGTGGAATTTCTACACCTCTTGTATAATATGTCCACGACACACACCAGAAAACTATAAATTAGATTGATCTTCATGTGCTGTTAAAATTGATGATAACTGTGCTCTGCAAATAATCCCCCGCAATAAACGATGCGAACTGGCAACTTCCCGTTGTTTGTGTTTGACAACGGCAACAATTATGATAAATTACGAAATTCGGCTACAAAGCCTGGGTTTTGTATTTTCATTTTCCAACTTTAATGGGCTTCGTCAGCCAATTTGGACAATGAGAGTCAAAGTCACGGCTATATTATGATTCAGTTGGCAATTTTTAGCGGCCGGGCTAATTGTGCCCCCTTTGCAAACCTGTAAAAATGAGAATTGGATTTGAGCACGGCTCCACCATTTATAATCACTAGGGCTTCACCAGCATTTATGTTTGCTAACTATTTGACTAAAAGCATGCATGCCTTTTTGCTGCTGGCTTTTATTCAACTCCTTAGAAACTCAAAATCATGCTATTTTTGTTTGAACATTTGCCGTGTTGTGCTTGGTCATTTCACATAAGAGTCCTGTGCCTGAGTGTAAAATGGATCATTATGATGATCATCACTCCCCCACTTTTGTTTGCTTTGTTGGGTTTTTGTTGTTTCCATTTTGAGGAAACTGACGCAGAGTTGACGTCACGCAATCGCATCATGCAACAATCTGAGAAAAATAAACGCCGTCAAGATAACAGTATGTGAATAATCGTGATGATTATCAGCAAATTCTGCACTTAAAGGTGAAGTAAGTAGTTTATAGTGCCATCTAGAGGAGAGTCTGAAATTTACAACAAAGAACTGCTCCTCTGCTCACCCCCTCCGTTCCCTGAGCGCTACGGTATCCTCAGCCGGTCAAATGTCGTCCTCGTCGTCTTTCTCCGTGTCAGCAGATGAGGTTCGTGAGGCGAGGGAGAGGGCGAGCTACCGCGGCCGTAGCAGACGAAGTGGAGAGAGAGGAGGCGGGACTTCCGTTACAAGTAAAGCGACGCTTGATTTGTTCTCTCGCGTTTGTCCTTACAGGCTCCGGTAGAAACATGGCGTCTCGCTGCTAACAGTGGCTATGCAACAGCGGCCCGCGACCATGTTATTTTACATGACTTTTTGAAACACTACGAAAAAGGAAACAAAAACTATTATACAGCGTCTATAAAATGCAGGAGCACATAATATGTATAAAAAAAGTGGATTTGGGGTTATATAAACCCATAAATACTACACAGTGTCCCTTTAATGACCTCCAACGGCCCTCCTGCAATACCTCATGGCCCACCAGAGGGCATGCTTTTTAGCAATATATTCAAAACTATTTTTTTTTTCACGTTTTATTATAAAATTAAATTTGGATTAATTTATCAATCATGTTGTATATCACTTAAAAATGGTTTGCATATTCAAATTATATATAATTTTTGGAAATTACCTTAGAAATGTTACACCCACGTTTTATCAATGTATTTATTTATTTAACTGGGTCAGAATTTGACATGTTTAAAAAAATGGGTCACTGCATAAAAATGTTTGGGGAAAAACACAGCATGGAGCAGATTCCCACTCTCAGCGTGTCCTGTTTTGAAATTCACCAATTTTGCCGTCCAAAGTGTCAAAATGTTTTATTGTCGACTAGATTCTGCTCCGCTCCAGCGAGATGATTCACTTAAATAAAAACAAACAAAAAAAACGGCAATTTAATGTACCTCATCCACCAAAATGACGTGGTCACAACTCACAGATGGAGCAGATTTATGTTGCAATAAAGTCATGACACAAAACTCACACACACACACGTGATTTAAAACTGTTGTTTTTCACCGAGCGCCACAAACTGTTAATTGGTGCGAGCCCACCCAGTTGCTCATTCTGAAAATCATCGCTGCAGGTTGATTCTGAACTCACCACCCACGCTGTGCTTTTTTTTTTCCGAGGGGGGACTGTGGGCACTGACACCATCTGTGGCATTAAGTGAAGAAGTCTAAAAAAAATATGTCTGCTGCCAAGGACGACCCGCGGCGAGTGCTTTACAGCTGAAGATATGTTTACAGTGTCTAAAGGATCGGCACAGACCGTGAATCTGACCGTCCACCTGAGGACACGGACCCGGGGTCAAACAAGTGAGCCGAGTGTAATGTTGAGCTTTAATCACCACCAAGTTTGAAGGCAGGGGAGAGAGTTTCTGCCATGAGCAAATCTATCTAGGAGCCATGTTTGTGACTTTTACTACAGTTTCCTCTCTAATCCAAATGTCAAGCCATTTTCTGTTGATGCCTCGTTTTAATGTCAACTTTTTTTTTTTTTGTTCACACCCCACATGCTGTCGGTAGCTTATATTCCCCTGAGTCACAATCTCCATAAAACTCTCCCTCTCTTTTGTCGCCTGTGCAGGTGAAAAACCTAAAATGAGAGATGGCTCCATTTGCTTCCTATAGCTAATTGGATTAGTGCTTAAGGCACGACAATAATGGCTGAATTTAGAGAGGCAGGCGGAGAGAATGGGGGAGTGGGAAGCCGAGTGGTGGAGCCAATTTTCCAGTGAAATGAGCTTTGCTTCAGGTGAAGAGAAAAACTCCAGCTGAGAAATGGAGAAGCTCTGTGTCGGGGGGAGATTTTCTGCCACCAGACGCTGCAACGTGTCACTGGATTTACATTCGGCGCCTCTTGCACATAGTTGTAAATGACATGTTCATGTCATTGTCACAATCCAGGAAATTAATTACATGCCATAATGGGAGATGATTGCGTCCTTTATATCAGAGGCAGGGGGTGTGCGTGAGGGTGGGGGTGTTGTCCCTGAGCTGGAGGGGGTGTGTCCATTTGTAGATAAGACATTTTCATCACATTGCTGTTAGGAATTTATATTCAGCAGTGAATCTGATTCATTCACTTAACGATGAGCGCTTTTAACCAAACGTCAGATTGAATGCATTCCTGTCCACATAAAGCCAACAAATATGATTTGAATACGTTCAAGGCCCATGAAAGTTTTTTGCAATGGCCCCTCAGTAGACATTTGTCATTGGAAGTGTTTGGATTTTGTGCAAGAATGAAGTGAATTTGATATTTAGACCCTTTAACACCGAGCGTATCACAGAGGACACATTTGCGCAAGCGCACTTTGAGAGGTTGCACGTCAAAGTCGACAAGTGGTTATTACGGTAATTTCCCTTGCGCCGTTTCAGGAAGTCGGCAAATCAGCGTCTTTGTCACCAGAGAGGAGAGAGTTGTTAAATCATACATACATTTTGAGGTTTAAGTGTTAAAGGGTTAGATAAATAGTCTCGCTTGTTTGTTACGACGCCACCTACTGTTTCAGCAATTACCTCAAGTCATAATTTGCTTGCGGTGTTGTGGACACCGTCTCTCTCTCTGCGATGTTGACATAAGATTCCACGTTTATAGAGAGCGCAAATGGCGTGATGTCTGGGAAATGCAAATTCCAAGATCTCCGGCACAGCAAAGACATGGCTTTGACCGAGAGCCGCAAGAACAATCACTCGGTCAGATGCAGAGCGTGCTGCAAATCGCTAAAACTGGAACCCGTGGGCGTGTTCAGCGAAGTTGCTCTCCCATCTTAAGCCAGCACAGTCAGCACATTTGGCCCTTGAATTTAAGGGAAATGGTCCAGGAAAAATCCTTGAAAAGTCCTTGCATTTGATGTCAACCTAGGTTTGGGGACCCTGTATACCCAGCCAATCAAAGGGCAGCAACTCATAGTCATGACAACCTGCTGACCTTAGTGTGACATGCATGTGGACCTTTTATGTGTCTGTAAAGACCCATAACATACTAACATACTGCTGCATATGACAGTCTTTTCATGTACTATGTTAGAATAGTAAGTGCCAGTGTATTTTACGACAGGTTATTCATGCTATTTTTCTTAAACCATTAGCTGGACAATGCAGTATGTTGTGTTGACAGTGAAAGGTCATTAAACAGTCCGAGAAGTTCTCCTACAGAGTTAAAAACTGAAAAATGATCCGTGGCGTTGAGAGACACTGAAATATGTTGCACTGCCAGAATCCTTAAAAAAATGGCCTTTACCTGCATCATTATTCTGCTACACCTTTAGTGCCACAGATGGCAGTTCCCCAGTATCTGTGCCCAAAATGGGATAACGATTTTTTTTTTTTTTTTTTTTACAAACAAGTGCAGCAGTCACTGTCAGGAAAATCAGTTTGGGCTCGGTATTAACACACGTGACACGCAATGGAAAGTTGCTGAGATGCAGAGAGGACGTGGACTACAGTGCGGCGTTGATTTATCTCTTGAGAGAGAGGCAATTTAACACCTCGGCACTGATACGTGAACGTTCTTCATGCCCTGTCCGCTGAGATCAATATGGGTCAGCAGCGAGTACGGCCTTGAATTACTGTTAGATGCTCATTACAAAGCAAAGCTCAATAGAAAGTGGAGGGTAAGTATGGTTTGTGCGAGTGTGTGTGTGTGTGTGTGTAGTGTAGTGTAGTGTAGTGTAGTGTACTGTGTGAGTGCATCTTTCTAAAGTTCCTGCCAATAAACACCAAGGCCACGAGGTGGTTTGAGTTGCGGAGGTTTAATCAACCACAGCCACGATCGCTTCCTCTTTCACTCACACCTGAAAATGGAGAACGAGTGGGGGAGGGAGGGGGGGAGGTAACAAACTTTCCTTGAACTTTCCCTTTCCCAAGCCACAGCTCTCTTTGTAAACAATATAATTTATAGCAAATAATGGCGCAGTGGAGATAAAGCATGAAATTGTATGTCCACAATGGGATGATCAAAGGCCAGAAAAAAAAGCAATAAAAGAAGTGTGTCTATCCATCAACGGGCCGCTGGAAACCGAGAATGATCTCCGTCTCAGGTGGACTGGACGCATGACAGCGACTCTTCTCTCTAAATCACATGGCTGCTCTCTTATTTCCTGGATGACTGGACAGTTTCGCCACTCAGCCATGTACAAAACAAGAAACTCCTGAAAGGGGAAACTTCACCAGTCAATCAATGGTGAGTAACATTTATACGTATTATTGACTTTTTTTTCCCCCTTTCCTTTTGTGTTCCTGCATCAGTGCATCTTCGGAAGCTTTAAGAATTAATGGAATTCCACGCACACTTAAATATAATAGTATTCTCTACACCGTCTTGCCTCCTGCTCTGCAAAAGCAGCATTTTATGGCTGCAGCAGCTTCATTCCTAAAGATATTTTTCCACCAGACCTGCCTGTGTAAACACACATACATTACTTTTAGAGCTGTGCTCTGTGTCATGTTGCAAACGGCTTGATTCTGCCTTTCACGTAATCTAAGAATACTTATAATTTTGTATTTTTTTTTCACCTGTTGAAATACTGAAATGAGTGCTCACCTTTTCAGTTTCACCCTCTGAAATACCTGTGAGGAGCCTCTCCAACCAATAAAATGCCATTTTCATTTGCCAAAAGCAGCCAAAATTGCAGCACTTACCCTTTGTTTCTGACATAAAGTGACCCACTGTCAGTATTTGACACATTACATCCCACCCGTTCCCCCTTCAGCCTGTTGAAATTGCTGTGAAGAGACAATACAACCATAAAAGAGCTGGGTTTTTGTTATAGTAAATTTAATTATAGCACCTACCCTGTGACTAAAACATTGTTTCTGACTCAAAAATAACTCAACAAGTGCTCTATTTGACAGTTTGTAGACCACTCATTCACCTTTAAGTCATTGTTTCCATCTCGAAAGGACTTGTTTTCATTCATCAGGGCTGTAACTGACAGTGAAAGGGAATAATAGGTGGTCTATAATCTGAATGAGGGCGATATTTGACAGATCTATGGCCCCACCTGTTCACGTTTGCCCAAAAGCGAGGACAGCTCCCTATCTTGTGACTGACGGGCTCAAAAATGAGTCATATTTGACAGATGTGATTGAAAGTGATTACAGCCTTGACTTTTTTGCCAAGATATTATGCATACCTCAAAATCATTCACTCAAATTCATTCACAATGGTTACAGTTTTGACAGATTACACAACGCTCATTTATTTTGCCCAGTGAAATACATATACAGGGTCAACACAACAGGTAATATGCGGTTTTGTACAAATGCCAAAAGGTGATTACAGCCCTTGCATCATTTGGTCATTTGGTCAAGTGTAAAATGTAGGTTGAAATGGCATTTGTCAGTGATGGATTGCTTATGATCAATATCAAGCAGTGTTTCTCAAACCTGGAAAGGACGATGTTCTCAAATGTGTTGTTTTTGTCCACAAACAAAAAATTATTTGGAGCAAAGAAACCAGAAAATATTCACATTTAAAGGTGCATTATGTAATAAATCTAAAGCAACTGGCCATAAAATCCTCCTAATATGTCACAGAGACTCAGGAATAATGTTCATATAACAAACTGAACTCACCAACAACAACAGTACAGACAAAATATTTCTATTAAAAAAAAATATTTTGCAGACTGCCAATCATGTTTATGTTTTGAAATCATGTTTTGGCATGCGGCGCCACCTACCGCCGTCTACCAATCATTGCAGTCAGTAGAGTCTCAGCTACCGAGCAACCACGGGTTGCCAGTTACGTCAAAAAAGGAAACCTTAAAGACCTTGGTATTTTGAATTTGAATGTAGTAACCGTTTTTGGCAAAAGGTCGACTACCTCAATGATTGATGATGTATGTCGATGACCTGGAAATAAAGAAACAACAATAACCATTTGACCTCAAGATGTCCTGTTATCCCTCTTAGTTTACACATTTACCATTTGCATAAAAAATGTCACATTGAACTTGATCACTTTGATGCTGCTCGACTCAAAAGACTTCAGATGATGATTAATATGTTTGGCAAACATAACGCCGTCTTGGGTAAAGTTGGCTGATGTTGACATTTGCCAGCAAACATTTGCCAGTGGCTAATGGCTACAGTGCAGACCATTATTCCCACTTTATTCACTTCATCTGACGTCCGAGACACAACGTTCTTGTGTACTGGCACACTTGGAAGAATAAAAGCTGGTGGGGGGGGAGAAGGGAGGATATGCAAGACAAACCATGTCTTGCAGCAAAATGTTCAGCCTCCTGTTGGATAAGGTATCAGCACCACACTCCTGCTACTCTCGCAGAAAACACCTCGACGGGAACCGACGCGAAGAGGTTAGCTCGCTCTCTGCTGCCACGGGGGCTGACGTGCTTGGCTGCGTGGCTATCTGAAGCAACCTGAACGAGACCATGCTTATGAGAGATAAGGAAGGTGCGAAGGTGTATCTGTGTCTTCCACACCCAGACACCAGGGTGCAAGAGGTCTAAGACTGAGAGTAAAGAGAGTAAGGTCATGCTTACTGCGTTCCATTTTCAGGAGAGCTTCTCAGTTCCTTATGCGTGTACAAACTCACAATTCCGTCCACAGGGTCTGCGAAAGTCTGGCATTCCAGGCATCTCCGATTCCACTCCAGTAGCAGTGATTTCTGAGCAGGAAAATTGCCCTCATTTGTGTTATTCTTTCAGCAACTACTTGTACACGTGTAGGTACTAACTCAATGGTTGCCATTATCTTTGTTGTCTCTTTTTTTTTTTTTCTTACAAAAAAACAAGTGTTCCACTGACTAAAATGGAAAGTGTGCACTGATTAATTTGCATAGAGTGCAAATTAAATGGGTGCATGACGTGGACCCTAGCAGACTGTTTTGCACAAGCGGACATGGCCTCCGTGATAAGCCAGTATAATCACATTTTAAAGCTCACATAGAGTGGTAGAGAGTTTTCTGACGGTGTTTCCCAGCCGCGAGATTTGAGACTCAACTCTCACACCCAGAAGACAGAGTCTTGTGATTGGCCAGTATATTCAGCACACCCGCTCTCAGAAGCGCAGCTCCCCCCTCTGGAACGGTGGATGCACTGCTACTCATTATCAATTATTGTTTTAACAGTGTTTAAAAAATAGCTTCTTCACGACTCCCCGCCGCAGTCCCTTTTATGACTTTGACCCAGAGTCTGAAGACACTGTCGCTCGTGAAACACCTCCACAATGGACGTTATTCTTCTTCTGAGCCCGAGATTACAATAAAACACAACGTTCTCAGCGGTGGCTGAACTGTTTGTTTTGAACCTTCAGGGCTTCTTAAACAAGGTAGGGACACAGATACACACTAAATTTAATTGGAACTTCCGGTCTAGGTCCGCTTTAAAAATTAATTTGCAGTCCATAAACTCCGTTTACCCGCCCTTTGACACCCAGGTTGCCAGATGAGTTACTCCAGCATTTTGAACGTTACCAAACCAAAACAGATCGTGTTTCAGTTTGAGTTTTTTGCCAAATAAAAGCAAATCTTCCCTAACTCTTTGACAACATACATTTGCAACTTGCAGGTGTTTCCATTGAAGGATGTTTTGCATAAAGTCTAGTCTAGTCATGTCCCATTGATGGCCAAGCAGATGGCGTTTCCATGGTATTGGAAGTAGTGATCTCGATTGCTTCTGCTGCTGCTGCTGTCGCTGTGATTATTTTCAACAGAGGACAAAGGCAGCAGGTGATCGTTCAAAGGCAAAGCCCTTATGTATCGCAGCAGCCACAAATAAGACATTTCTGGGAGAGGATTGTGAAAGAGGAATTGTAGAAAACTACCCCCTACGTCATGTGTGATTCCATTACACTTTCGCCATAAGCTTTTATTATCAACCTGCCTACAGATAACGACTTTGGGTGCTTTGGAATTAACATTTAGGTTTTGTGCATTTCTAAGGGGTAATGGAGACCCCATTACTGCCTCACAACCCCTCTCAAAAATGTCTCGGCCAGTGGAGAAAGAACATTAGAGTATGGAGTTAAAATATAGAGATATTGTTTACCTCAATGGAGATACTTTTCTCCTGTACAAGGAAGCAAAACAAAGTAAACTATAGCTAACACCCAGTCTCTCTCTCTCTCTCATATAATATGTTTTACTGCCTTTTCTCATCATATTTCTTCACGACCGTTAAACCAGACGCACTTTCACTGGCAACCACATTGGAACAGCAGGAGACATTTCGCGCATTAAGGTCACTGTTGAGCATATTTTACTTATGTGCCCTTTAATCATTGTGCATGTTTTCATTTTGCAGTTTTCCACCAAAACACATACTGTGTGTCCAAACCAGCAGACACATTCAGTTAACTTTTCCACCCCATAAAACATTTGATTTTTGTTGTTGTTGTTGTTGTTTATATCAGCTTACAGCCTTCTCCCTGTCCTCCTTTATTAGTGCACTGTTACCTGTTACAGTACATTGCCTCTCTGTGCTGTTCTGCAGCAACGTGCATTTCATTAAAAAGGACCCCGACACACAAATCAGATGCATCATATTTTACTTTATATTGTTGCAAGTGATAAAAAAAAAAACTCCACAGGCTATGTTTATGTTAGTCTGGATACAGAACATTGTATTTAATACATGGCTGAGTGAATAAATGAGGGTTTTATTATACGATGCCCAGCCTGCATGAGCTCAGCTGACACCAGAAATCAAAACATGGAAAAAGTAAAAGGCTTCTACAACTCTATACTGACAGAGAGGGGGAAAAAATACACATTTAATAGTCAATTTTGTGTCACATTCAGTCCAAGTTTTCTAATAAGCATCTGAATGAAATGATGTCGTGTCCTAGAAATGAAGATCTTCCATTCTCCAGGATTATTTTACAGCCACACAGCTCCAGCATTTTTATTTTTTTTTGTTACCTGACAGATTTTAATGCAGGTTCTGGGGAGCAAACAAGCAAAGTCCCCCTGCTCTAACTACTGTGCACCACTGCAGAGTTTCACTGGTCAAAAGTACAACATGTTCTCCTGAAAACTATTCCCATGTAGCTGTGATGTTCTTTTTGCATGACTAATAGTTGACATGCAGCGTTTGTGGGAACGTGGATCCCCATTTGTCTAAAAGTAGGTTATGTATCATGTATATTGATAACTGTTCAGGAGATCTATGAACCTTTTATCGATGTCTGAAACGTTATTGATCACATGGCTCCAAAGTAATAATGTTCAGACACAATGAGGGTGGTTGTCCTCGATCTCTCAACCTGAAAGGAGTCGCATCGGCGTAGAGCGATTGAATATTTAAATGTATGAAGTTCACACTCGATCAGTTTGCTGACAGTTGACGGTGCGGTCTGATGGGATTACTCAAAAACTAGCCAACTGCATTTGCATTACACGACGATATAATCAACATAGTTTTAGGCATTACAGACCAATAGCACCTATTGTTTCAACACTGTGTAGATAAGAGTGATCTCAGAGAGAGCTAGAATTCTGATCCTTGTCTGGACTATCTCCAACTTTGGGGAAATTTGGCATGTAAGGGGAGACATTGACCAATCACAAGGCAGTTCAGAGAAACAGGGTGCTCCTATTGGCTGTTCTACTAAGCAGCTGTGTGTACATATTCCTTTGACGGAAAGATTGTATTGGTTAAAGGTAGGGTTGGAGATTGAGCATTGTATTGATGGTAGGTTAACTTTATGTCTTGAACTTTTGAGGGTTTTGTTCAATCAATCAGTTTATTCAAGTATCCAAACAATATACTTCTATAAAATACTACTGCGTCGCCCCAAAAAAGTACCAAAAGTTACAGATGCTGCACGGTGCTCGTGAATATGTGTTCGTTGTGTGTTCCTGTGCTCTGGAGGAAAGTCTGAAGAAAGGGGCTTGGACTTTTGAATTCAAAATGTACCATGCTCTAATTGTTTTTCCAGGATCACCAACTCTACCTTTTAGATTATGCGGCAAAATTAACTAAGAACAGTAGGTTTGGACCATAAACCTTAAAAATCTTGACAATATTGACGGAGCCTTTCAGAGGCTACATCTTCTCTTCTTAATACCACTATCATTAATGTGTGTGTATATCTGCAATACTAATATTGATATATGTGTACTATAAAACATAATATATCCTATTTAATGTCATAGTTGTGTGCAGTGTGTTTTTTTGTTGAACCGCTCTGTACACACAACTTCTATCGCACATGTGTACATCCCTCCTATGTGGCTCTCCCAAAGGTTTCCTCCATCTTTTTGGGGTGAGGGCCTTATTACTTACTAAGGATAGGGCTTGCAAAAGCCCACTGAAGCAAACTGATGTCATTAAGGCTACGTTTACACTAGCACGGTTGTTTGCATGTTAACGGAGAAAAACAGAGTTTTAGGCAATCTACGCTCCAAAAATGCTACCTTTTTACATTTGGTTATGATAATTTTTACGTTTGCATTTGCAAATACAGCTCCTTTATTACATAGAGGAGCAGAGACGTGTTAGGGCTCGGAGGTGAGCCAGACCGCGTCACCGTCAGCTTTGCCAGTTTTGGGTCCGACCTGTGCGGACTGCTGTCTGGTGAGAGTCTAAAAAATAAACTCTGTCACTTGAATAGTTACGTCCATACATCGAGGGTGAGAGGTCAGTCGTTGTTGTTGTTGTTGTTGTTGTCGATGAGGATTCTGATTGGCTTGTATGGCTTTCTCCTTCTTCCTACACTTCCGCCCACAGGCTTGGCGTAGTTATGATGGCTCTCGACAGCTTATTTATGCGGGTTAATATAAATGGAAACTTTTTTGAAAATGTGTGCACAAAGTTATTTTGGAAAACGGAGGGAAGAAAGTATCCGTTTTTAAAAATATCCAGCTCGTGTAAACGTAGCCTAATGCTGCTCTTTTTTTTATTTGAAAACACACCAGTTGTTATGCTCCGCCTTCGTTTCCTACTTTCTCTCTCTGCATGCAATCAGTTCACCTGAGGTGGGACCACACCTGCTCCCAATCCAATCAGCAAACACCTCTACTTATTTCCTGGTTCTCCAGTCTCTCATCGTTACAGACCTCTGTGCGGTAGACGTTATGGCTCTCATGAAGATTTCTTAGTTCTCTAGTGCTTCGTTATTTGCTCACGTTCTGCTTTTGTTGACTCCTGTGCTCGGAAACATCCTCCGAACTTCCTGCGTTGTCCATCTCATCTGTTAACCCATTCATCAATAAACTGTTAGACGGCCAACTCCAGGTCTCTGGGTCCAGCACCACCTCGCCCTAACACCAATCCTGTCATACATTATGCACACATCATTTTATTCTTGTTTGATCTCTGTCCTTTGGCTGCTGCAGCACACACATTTCCCCAGTGTGGGATCAATGAAGTCTCATCTAATCTAATCTAATTCTGCTCCAGATACACCTGGTGTCTATGCTACCCCAGTTCTTTAATAGACTTTAAAAATGCTGCTTGTTCTGTTGTAGTCTGGACAGGCAAAACAGATATTTCGTTAATGATGATGCAGTCAACAGAAAAACTCTTCCTGTTTCACGCTGGTAAGAGAGACTCAGGACAGAAAAACAGTGTTTAAGAACCTGGAACTCAATAATCAATAGATTTTCTTGAGATTCTGTCAGAACCGGTATAATCTTAACGTTCAACCAAGATTCATACGTTTCCCATATCTGATATCCGAGTGCACACAGCCCAATCGCTCATGTAGGAATATGTTGGCGACACCACGTTGCTGGAAGAGCTCAGCGCAATTTGGCGTAATTAGGGGGGGGGGGGGGGGGTTTGGCGTCGTCTTCAAAGCTTGTTGCCTTTGTAGATAAATCCTAACAGGCCACACAATATGTTTTGTCTAAGCTATAGAAGAGAACTGTGAACTCCAGCCTGAGCTTGTAAGCTGCCACAGAAGGAAATGAATGAACACCCACGTTCACAACAAAGCAGAGTTTAAGAGAAGGGAAGGAAAGTGGAGGAAAAGCAGAGACTGTTTTGAGTGATGTTCAGTCTCATGTGGGAGAAAAAACGACTTTGGTGGTGACTGAGCTGAAAGTTCTGTGTGTGTCGGAGAAGCTGCGTTTCATCATCTGTGGAGCGAACGAATTACAGTCGTTTGAAATTAGCTGTTCATCATTTACCTGCGAATGGTGAATCTGAAGGACGTTTTGGGACCATTTGTTTTTTCGTTTGTTTGCAAAGAATTAGGAGGTATCGCTCTTGTGCCTGCTCCTGCAACAGTTGCTGGTTTAGCTACAAATTGCACAAAGAAAATTTGGGGGGACGCAGTAATGCAACATAATGCAACAACAATTGTTTTATATCCACATTTTCTAAAGCACAAATACTAACTTAAACATAAACAGCTGCATCTTAAGTTGAGAAAACACAAGAGCTGGGAGTGGACATGGTGGCTAATATATTTTTCATGCCATTATCTTACAATCACGGAATAATCAGCCTGCTATTACGGAATAATCAGCTTACTATCTCAGGAAAAACAGCCTGATGTCTTGAGATAATTTGACAAGGAGTTCCTTATGATAATGAGATACTTTGTTGTCTCACGTAAAGACACAGTCACAGTCCGTCTCCGCCTGGGTTGGACGTTTACTGACGTATACAGCCTGACAGATTCACTGATCAGTTGATTTCTCTGTTTTGTGACATTTTCAGCTGCTGGCAAATGTCAGAGCCTACGGTGCAGCTGGTGTTGCTCATCTCTGATATAAAAAGAAAAAAAAAATGTTCATAAAGAGAGGGGCGACCTTTCATTTTTTTTTTGTTATCCAATATCACGAGGAAAACCAGTCTTGTTATCAAAAGATTATTCCGCGATCTCAAGGTGACAGAATTAATAATTGCAGTGGCGACCGCGTCCGTTCAGACATGGCAATATCAACAATATCTTACCTGAAAATTGAAAATGAATTTGAGCTGTGAGTCACTCGTGCCTCAGAGCGAGACTGGAATGAATATGAACCCATTGATTTCCTTTTTTTAAATTGTTGGCGAATTTTTTGAATCCGGTGCTGATTTAAACAACAACACGACGTCGATGCGCAAGTTATAACGCCGTCAAACACACTCTCATCTCTGACCTCCAAGGACCGCGGCGTTAAACGGGCGACCGCCTCTCATTACTTATCCTTTATCTGTTGGCTCATTATTTTTTTTCTCTATTGCTGTATTTTGCAATGCAAATCTGGTGCCCAATTTATCAGCAGCTCTGTTTACAAAGGCAAAGAGGGGGGAGGAAGAAAAAAAAAAGAACTCATCCTATTAGTGCTTGGAAAATCTGGGCACTTGAGGAAGTATCGAGGGTGTGAGAAGAGAACGTTTCCGTCTTCCCTCAATGCTGCTGTTCACGACCACGTTTGATTTCCAGGCGTATGAAGGAAAGACACTCTTCCTCTAATCTTCGCAGTGCAGCATGAACTCTGCAGTAAACTAATGTGCATGTGCAGATATGTCATCCTGGATGGCGGATGATGGCTCAATATGTGTCATAACCGCACGCCAGTATCGTTTGTGGCGTTTTTTTCGTTTTTTTTCCTCCTGCAGTGCGAGTCAATATGTTCAGTAGTTGTAGATGTGGGCATTGCCTAATGGAATCCAGTCAGCGCGGCTGATACCATCACCGAGTCACAGTGCCAAGCCTCGATAACACCAAGCTCCTCTCCTTCTTTGGAGCCGTGGCAAGTGTCCTGGAGAGCTCTGCAGGATCTTACATATTAATACCCCTCGACATTTTCTGGGTGATGAGCATGCTTGGGTATAAATATTCCGTTTTTATGAAACCACTTCAGCACAGCTTCCTCATACGAGGCAGTCTCTGGCTATTTTCCCTCGTCACACACTCGTATCTGGAAACAAAATGCTCTGTCTTCCGTATCCTGTACGTCTTAAAGACGCATCACCGCGGCAGCCAGAAGATTATGTGTAATGGAAGGTCTGCCAGCGTACGAAGATTCATATGGTCACTGTATTGTGTGATATGAAATGGTTGTGAGTTGATTGATACATGTCCGTCTGCAGTCGGCGCCTGATTCGCTTAGTTTACTTTAAAACGGCCTGATTGTGCTGCAAAGAAACACTTTACATATAGGAAATGGACATATCTATGGGGAAAATGAGCAGGCTTCTTACCCGATTTATAACGTCAGTAAACATTTTCCTGGCGAGTGAAATGGTCTCAATCGCTATTTTTCGCGTCGTCTCCAATAAAACATGAAGACGTCAATATGGTAAATTGTTCCCATTTAGCCCCAAAAATATCATCATCGCGGAGTTTAATTCGATGTCAGACAATAGCTGATGGGTTTTGGAGATTGAAGCTAGCAATTACTTTCAACTCATTACTTCATGTCGGATGCCATCAAACCACTGCAGACAAAAAAAAAAGATGGAGGGGGCGGAGAAAAAGAAAAAAACAACCACACATTTATTCTTCTGCTGCTGCTACTTCACACATAAACCCGAACATGTTACTTGTAAAGTGTAAGGAGGCTTATTTCGTTTCCTTGACAAAGCCAGGCTAACTGTTTTTGCATGCTAAGCTAAGCTAAATGGGCTACATATTTGCAGAAGGAGACATTAGAGCAGGGGTGTCAAACATGCAGCCCACAGGCCAGAACTGGCCCAGCATAGGTCCAATCTGGTCCACTGGATGACTTAGTGAAAATGTTAAATTATGATTAGAATCTAATATATTTTTCAGTTTCAAATACTTGAAGCTAAATGTTTTGTGCCTTTTGCCTTTTGACCCTGAACTAAAAATAGTTTGACACCCCTGCATTAGAGTCTTCTCAAACATTCTATTCTAACTCCTGACAATTGTCCAACTGACCCCTCAAGGGAAGTATAATCTGATTATACAGCAGCATGTGTGCACTTGCATTTGTTATCTTTTAAGGACCTGGCATGAACACTGACCAGATCAGGATCTCAAGTCCTCATGATCCTAATAAGGCAGAACCTCATCCCTGTGGATCTGTTAGCATGTGTTCCTTTGCATAGGTTTTAGTTGTGCTACAGGAACAAAAAATAACAAGCGTGAAATGCAGAGTGAAACAAATTCCATCCTCACACATCCCTCCCCACAGCAGCCAGAGTGAAAAATTCATGTCCTATTACCCCATCAAATATGAATTGCAGTTTATAAGATCACATTTGAAATTCCAGGTCACAGCTCATACATTCCCCGCGAAACACTCTCGGCATCAACATCGCCGGAGTCTATTTCTGGAGGCCGGCGTCTCGCCAGCTGAAAAATGAGTCCGCTCACGTCGGGTGGAAGGTGTGAGGTAGTGTGACAAACACAGTTACCGTGTTTTTAAATGTGAAATAATGAAATGGGGCTACTGTATAATATGTGGCGATAGACTGTAAATACGTGCTGCAGCTGCCACCGCCGCCAGCACTGCACAAGTTATGAGATTGCCTGATCACAAGTCATGGGCTGGAATATGAGGAACTAAGGCATGTGTCATGTCTTGTTTGGGGAACATTATTTTGGTTGATGTTTCACAGCGACTCCACTGCCTCTCATGTTGCTCATGTTGCCTCCCCTCCGGCTGTTAAGCCACGAGGGGAAAAAGTTGCACGCTGGCATGCTTTTCACCACGGCAAATGGAGATCATCCAAAGAGACGGCACCCTTACCTCTTACTTTCACCATCGCTGCTGCCACGGCAAACAGAAGCTCCAAGAACCTCTGCCATCTCAACACGCAGTTCGCCCTCGTGCATATGCTCACGCCGAGAAAGAAATTTCTCGGAGAGCCAAGAGACTAGCTCAGCATGTGCTAGGATTTCTAACACATCCAAGTATTTGAGGTTTTTTGAATATCCAAGCCACAGCTCACTGTAGAAAAAAAACAAAACACACACACACACAAAAAAAACCACTCGTCTTCAGCTCTCTCTTGACAAGTAGCCTACAGCATGACAACATATATATATTATTCATCACAAAGTACAGATTTCCTATCTTTGATGTATGTACATCAACAAGATGCGTTACGTTTTCATTTCCTTTTTCCTGATCTTCTCAAAATCCATAAATGTACTGGCAGAATTTGCGGGGCTTATCTCTTCTTTTTTTTTCTTTTTTTTGCATCATCTGTACTTTGATTTCCTTTGGTGATTCATCGAGTCGACTTCAGCCGCGTTTCCAAAGAGTGGAAGGGTTCGATATGGTATCGCATTTCTTTGTGTTTCCAGTAGGAATAGTACCAAAATATCCAGTCCCAACTCTTCCATTTTCAACACCTGTCTCTTATGAGAACAAGAGGGTGGAGCTAAAGCTACTCTACATACATGCACGTGCTTAATGGTGTTTATGTACATGCATGTTTAAAGCTACCAGATAACATGAACTGTGTAATAAGAGCTATTGGTACCCAGCTGCTGTACGAAGAAACTCAGTTACCGAACTGGGGTAACATTAAAATTATCGCCAGCGCTGTCCTTGGTGCTGATTTACCTCCTCAGTCACTTTGAACAAAGTTGACAAGACGACACAGCGGCACGGTTGATATTAGCAGCACCGATATTACCACAACTGCCCTCAAACTGCGCAACTCTTTAAAATAACGTATTAGAAACTACTTTAATACATTCTAACTAATTCTGTGCAGAACTAGTTTATATGATACTTGTACATTTTTCCTACATACATTTGTCTTTCGAATATGTTGACATTTCAAGACGCAAGTCTTTCCTGAAATGCTGTAGGTTTTATGTGAAACACTGTCATTTTTTTTGTGACACGTTGCGTTTTCTGCAAAACTAGTATGTTGACCTTGAGGGCCTCCATACACATCTATCCAGCATATGAGGGTTATTTTCCAGTTTCACCACAGAAAGCTATTTTCCCATGGATAAAAGTGATTGATCTAACGATTGAAGTAAACTATACGGCGCACGCTACATGAACAAACTTCTGTTGTGGTGTCAGTTGTGCTCGACTGATCTACTGCCTGTTGTGATGTGGCTCTGTGTCTGATGCCGGAGGGCAGTAAATACCTGTGATTGCAGACATCTGATGAAAAAACAACAACACGGCAGAGCCTCCTGCAGTGAGGGAGGACAAGTACAAAGAAGGATGAGCCCGCAGTGGATATATAAGAGAAAAATGTTCGGCTGTAAAATAACGGACGTGTGCAGAGCTTCTTCTCGCTATCAAAGACACAGGAGGAGAATGGGGTGGTGCATTTTGCACGAGAATAGTTTTTCTGGGATTTCTGAGATTGTGCCCTGCTTTTTAAAATCATAGAGCAAGTGTTAAAAAATGAGTTCACGAGACAAACGGAGGCAAGGCGATGACAATTTAGAGGTGAATTCTGCTGCTCGATAAACCCAATGGTTCAGCACTTTGATGGGATGAACTCGTCTTGTGCGTGCCTGTCCCTGCGCTGCCGCTGTATACACACAAATGCTCCCTCAGTAAGGTGTGATAGTTGAAATGAAGGACGCAAAACCCAACGTTGGCAGGATGACGACAACAAAACCAATACTCCAAATGTGAAAGATGACGAAATGGTAATCTCAAATTCGACCTGAGTAATAATATTATAAATGAAACTGAGCAGAACCCAATGCACTTCATGTAGTTACCCCGTGTCACCCTGTCCCTGACGTACAATCGTAACCATGGTTACTGCTTGTTTCTCTACACAGAAGTGCAGCCAATACACACATACAGAAGATGTGAATATGTTGTTACACATGTACTCAGGCGAGCCCACTCGAAATGGTCGAGTGACCATGAATAAGTTCTCGATTATCTGTCGTACTCAAACTGGGTTTGATGCTAAATAAACTTGAAAATGATTGTACTAAAAGTATGGTTTTGGTTTTTTTATGGAATATATGACATTTTATAATGAGCAGTATGTGTATTTTGGTACTATTCCTAATGGAAACACAAAGAAATGCATACCATACCAAACTGAACCGTTGCACTTGAGGGATCCATGGCTTAAAACAGATGCATCACAAATAAGATGCAGTACTTCTGTGGATTTTGACAGGATCAGGATCAGGATCAGGAAACGGAAATGTAACATCACTGAATGTGAATTAGGTTTACTGTGCACCTAATAAGTAGTCACTGTACATTCTTTTGAATAGTAAAAACACAAAGTACCGGTTTAATAGCACGATTATATCCTGAGAAAAGAAACTGTAACCCAGCGCTCGGTTATCAACAGTGAGGACATCACTAGATGAATTGACATCGACACATGGAGCCAAATGTTGATGCCAGATCGGCAGCATAAATAAACTGAATCAAACATTAAAGTGACTCTTAATGGAATAACAATGGCAATGACAGCGTAATCAGTCCACATTCCAACGTTGATCTATTGCGAAACAACTCAGACAAACGAGCGCAACGGGTGAAAGACGTTGAATCCCATCGTCCTTTTACTCCGTCTTTCTGTCATCACTCATTTCTTAATGTTTCTTCCCTCTTTGTCTTCTTCTTCTTCTTCTACTTCCTCCACCGCACAAACACTTTTGAGTCCATTTTTCCAACTTCGCTATATTACACTTTTGTGTGATAACATGTGCTGGCTTTTCACGTTCCAGAGTTATTTGCTGTTGGGTTTATGTGCGGAATCACCTCAGCAGAGAGAGAGAGAGAGAGAGAGAGAAAGAGTCGGTCTCCTCAATTTCTCTCCTCGTGACAGATTTCATCCTCTTCGTATCCATCTTTCTTACCAGCTTGGGCCACATTGCTTCTGAAACAGGAAGAAAAGGTCAGAGCGTTAATGCACAAAGTGACGGCAGATACATCACCTAAATCTATGGTGACTTTTGGCTATACATCCTACACATGGACACTCAATTTTTATCAGGGGAAAACAGGAGTGATGAGAGCGAGATTGGGAATCTGGAAAAGGACGACGTTTCTTAGCTCGAAAGGATTTTCTGTTTAATTGCGAAACGCTAATTGTCGTTATTAATTTAAAACCCTAAAAAACTAATCTCTGTTCCCCACATTTACATAGTTAGGAGTGATATAATAGCATTGAATGCAACTCAACAGTTGAAGTGTGACTCCGTTGACAAATCGTGAGTCGGTTTCTGCTGTCATTCGCAATATTTTACCAAACTTTTCAAACTACATCTGAAAAAAGTTGCCCATTGTCCCATCTAGGTTTATTACCTTTCATGCAGCCAGCCACCAGAGACTGTTTAACTTCATTTAAGACACTGTAATGAGCCGTCTTTTGTCAAATGTTATTTGGAAGCTGGGTTTACAAGATGAAAAAAATCTTATTCTCTTACATTTCAAAAGAAAGAAAAAAAGACCAACCAAACTTGTAGGTTAAAACTGTAATGATTTGATCATGAGAAACAGGAGAGAGGGGATTGTTGTTGTTGTTGTTGTTGTTGTTTTTTATAGAAAATCCCAATGAATGAGAACTGATGAAATCCAGTGATGAAATCCAGTGATGAAATTGCAACAGAAGTTTGAATAAGAAAGACAGATTTTTACTTGGCCTTTTTTGTCAATTACGTTACTTTTTTCTGGTCCATCTAATAACATAGAAGAGCTCAACTCTAACAAATGATCCACAAAAATGCTTGACTTTAAAAAAAAAAAAAAAAAAAAAAAAAAAAACATTTTTCGGTCCATTTATCCAGTTTTATCGCTGCACTGCTGTGAACTGTTAAATTGTTCATATTAAAAATTCAAATGAAAACATTTCCCAGTATGGGATCAATGTGTCTATCTAAACTTTTATATAAAATGGCAAAGGTTAAGTGCATGAAGAACAAAAATACTTAAAACTTATAATCAGCTGATGTTGCCTGTGCTTATATCAATATCTTACATCTTATATTGTGTCGGCAACAGACAATCGCACATGTCCACACTGTATCGTGTGCATTTCCATGCTTTTTAAGCACATTTCTTGCACAACTAAAGGTTTTATTTTCTCATTTTATGGCCCTTTATTCACCTTGATTTGCTTTGCTCTCGAGACTTTCCCCCGGTGTTTTATCACACAACAACCCGTCCTCATTTACATCGCATTTACCTGGCTTTTCACAGTAAATATTTAAAAAGGACGATGCTTCTGACTGTAACTAACAGGGTACAAGCGTTGACTTTATTTTATACACTCAGGTTTTTTCCCTTCACATTCATCTCCCAAATTACAGCTAATGGAGGCATCTTGCCTTCCCGTTGCTTAGCTGGAGCAGAAATGTGGGGGAAATTAGGGGGAAAGTGGAGGGAATATGTTTTCTGTTGCTGCTACGTTTTTCAAAGTGCACATGAATTTGAGGCAGTTTGCCATTTCACATTGAAATGTAAGAGACGTCCAACAGTACAGACATGACTTTTAGTGGCTCTCAGTTCATCATTTCGTTTTTTTTTTTAAAGTTGGAACTTTACTGTTTTGCTTCCCACTCTGATCCACTTTATTTACAGCCCAAACCAGCAGATGTTTCCACTGAAAAGCGTTCTGATAAAGCAACGAAACACTAACTGCCAAGCGCTAAACTGTTTGACACCAGCTGGTGAACATGGTGGAGCATTTAGCAACTAAAGGGACAGATGTTTTGTTTTGTTTTGGGGGGTTTATTCCCCCACCCCTCGGGAATTGGTAGAGACGTACATATTATAACTTGAAATTTGGACTTGAATATTAAATGTTGGACTGCAGCTTCATGTCCAGCAGATGTGTAAATGGGCAACTGTTCACTGGCCGAGACTGGCCAGAAATTAATTAAAGTGATTTTTTTTTACAGCAGTTACAAAACATGGTGCAATGTATGAATAAATGGAACCAAGAATTAAAGAATTACATGTGTGTATATATATGTGTGTGTGTATGTGTATATGTGTATATGTATGTATATATGTGTATATGTGTATATGTATGTATATGTGTATATATATATATATATATGTATGTATATATGTGTATATATATATATGTATGTATACATGTGTGTATATATATATATATGTGTATGTGTATATGTATGTATATATGTGTATGTATATATACATGTGTATGTATATATGTGTATATATGTATATGTATATATGTATATGTATTTATGTGTATATATATATGTATATGCATATATGTATATGCATATATGTATATGTATATATGTGTATATATGTATATATGTGTGTAAATATGTATATATATTATGTATATATGTGTAAATATAGTATATATATATACTTAACTGTGTTGTTAAAAATGCAAGTACTGCGTGTGTTAGAATGTTATGTTTATGTGCAAATAACATAAACAATGAGATAAATAAGAAGTATGGCTGGGGAAATGCCACATAACAAAAAATAAAGACGAACGGATGTCCTTGTAACTACAGAGAGCACAAAAGTGCAAACTTGCTGCACAGTGTCAATAAAGTCAAAGGTTGATGCCAACAAAATCTAATAATTATATTTTGTCTTGACCCTAAATCTATCTTCAAATTCTCAGTTATGTTGCTCGCAAGCAAACAAACAAAAAAATGCTGCCAATGACAAACGGAAGCTTCTCTGCAGTAATCATTATACCAAGGTCAAGAACGAACTGTCACTTGCAATTGTGTGAAGAAATGCATCACACTGCAAGTAAAAAAAAACAAAAAAAACTTGAAGTGTAAAATGTAAAAAATCATGTTACATTTGTCCTGGAACAAAACATTATATATTTTATGGCTTCCTAGACTGAATTGTCCAAGTATAGACCATAATGTATGTCATTTTTATTATCATTAGTGTGAATATCACTACATATCATTACAGATTGTTGTAAATTTCCTGTAGATACCAGACTGTTGGGACCATTAGTGAAGCACACACACACACACACACACACACACACACACACACACACACACACACACACACACACACACACACACACACACACACACACACACACACACACACACACACACACACACACACACACACACACACACACACACACACTCTGTCTCTCTCCATCACTCTTTGTCCTTGTGGGTGATTAGAATGCACCCTGGTTGTCTTTCTGCTCGCTCATTAATCACCCTGCAAGAGACTGCGCTGAACACTAAATATACAGTTTGTCCTCATCTCAGCACTCCAAAGTGCTATTACAGCAGAAAACCACACAGGGTCAGAAATGACTCATGAGCAAGGTTTCAGCTTCGCTCGTGCTCGTCACCGTCTCCGTGCTAATGAGCAATGTACGTATAGGTGCGATTTCCCCAATATTCAGGTGAAATCGCGCTCACATTAAAGGTCCAGTTTAGGAGGGCACTGTTGTGTGCGTGGATGAATCCAGATTAATCTGGCAGCGATTTGATACCGCTCTGCAGGCACATCTGGCAAAGGACGCCGTTTTGGCCGACTACTGAATCTCAGAAAAAAAAGTTCAGTCAAGTCAACTTTATTGGATTTCATTTAAAAACAACCGAGGTTGACCAACCAAACATAAAAGCAACTAGATAGATTTTGTAGCATTAGTGCAAATTCGCAAAAAACACACCTCTGTTTTCACGTTCAATCCAAAATGACGGCCTTCCTGTAGGATTCACAGGACACTTGTCATCGACTTTTATTCACGGCCCAACCTAATGAACGTCCGTACCAAGTTTCGTTCATGTACGTCAAACCCGACAGGAGATGACCTTCTCGCACTTTTTTTTGGGTCAGTTTTTAGCCCCTCCCTCTTTCCAATTTTCCACACTTTTTTTCCCGAACAACTTTCACACGCAATCGTTCACCAGGTCTGATGCGGTTGCAAAAATCTGGGAGTTTTGGGGCATGGGAAAGGCCCCAAAAAATTTGATTTATTCCGTGGAATAGTAATAATAATGATAATTATAAAGAATTCCTCCAATTTCAATAAGGATCTTGCACATTCGTGCTCGAACCCTAATTTAAAAAAAAGAACTAAAACAGTAAAATAGTAACACAAGAGCATAGTAAAATGGTAAAAACTACGTAGAAGTGTACATAGAAGGATCGCCCTGGGTTAGGAATTTGGCACACACAGAAAAGCAGCCTGTTATTAAGATAAGTTAGACTTCATTTATCCCTCATCGGGGAATGTCACTTGTTATAGCAGCGAAAATAGTTAAGACAGACAACAAAGTTAGACATTACAAAACAAGAAAGGTTAAAGAAAGGTAAAATGCAAAAAAATGACTATAGGCTATGTGCATTATGTACAATAAAAAGTTATGGACATTATATACATGAATGAAGGCTAGTGAATATTGCACGTTGCAGATAAATAAATACAGAGCATTGTTGGAGTTGTAGGTGTGGTACAGTCTGACAGCAGTCGAGATGAATAACCTGCAGTACTGTTCCTTTTTGCACCGCAGGTGCGAGGTAAGACGGTGCCGAAACCATTGAGAGCTTTAAAAACCAACAATAAAATGTTTAAAATCAATCAACCTAAAACGAATAGGAAGCCATGTGGAGAGAGCAAAACACAGGTGCGATGTGGTCTCGAGCTTCCTACGCCAACGATGGTGAACGGTTTCGCCCACATAAACCCGGCGCATAACTTATGTAAAAAGAGTGTTTACATCCTTTCTGGAATGCAAAGGCCACCGTACTTCATCAATGCACTTGGAGAAAAGGAAGAGTTAACATAGTCAACCTGTATTTTACCACATTGGACCTTTTAAAAACTACATTTAGGAAAACAAACAGCAAAATGTTCAGCAAAAGTTGGAAATGACAAAAATGATCAGTCATCCCTCTCTGTCGGAATGTGTTTCTCTGTGGATGTCGCAGAGATGGACAGCAAATCTCCTGGCACCATGTTGTAAATAACAACCGTTAAAAAAAAAATGCCCAGACACAATAAAATCTTACTGCAGATACACAACAATATCAATATATCTTTCTGAGAGATAGGCCTATAACCGGCACTACTTCCATCTTGTGACGTATAATTCTGCTTTTTAGCGTCGCAACAGCTCAACTTTTGATTAAATTCTCTTATTCGGCAGATGATTGCCTTTCATCTCTGTTTATTCGGTCCACACGCTATGTATGAGAAATGGATGTCATTTTATAGTTTGAAAAGTTTTGAAAGTCTAGGACGTAGGGCAGAGTTTGTATTGAGCCACCAGGGGGCGACTCTACTGGTTGCAAAAAGAACTTAAGTGGAAAAATAGCTGTCTCCTTTGATTTAGACTATTAGTAGACATTTTACAGAGGCGTTAATATCAAGTACAGGTTTGTAAATTTGTAAATAATGTTCCCATCTAGGGGACACACAGTTGTCTTGTAGTAAGATAAGACCTATGATGAGTGTTCCAGCTCCATATTTCGACCTATATTCTTGTTTATTAAAAGTTTCTCAACACTAAGGGATTTCTGCACCGTTTTCAAACAAGTTTGCTAAGTTACTTCTCTCTCTCTCGACTTCGTGAGGGACAGTACTGTATATCAGTGTTTTTTCAACCAGTGTGTGTGCACACTAGTGTGCCGTGAGAGATCGTCAGTTGTGCCGTGGGAAATTATCCAGTTTCACCTAATTGGTCTAAAAACATTTTTTGAAAACAAATAATTCATTATCTGCAAATAATATGGATATAAATATTCAAGACACTTTGATAAGAATGACTCTGTTAGAATGACCATTAAATGCAGCTGGATGTTACAGCGACAAATGATGAACGGCAAAGGTAAGAGGCATCAATTGACATTTTATTCCCAAAAACTCAGTAACATAGTTCACAGGCAACGAGCTTCGCCCTGACCAGTAACACAGACAGATGGAAAATGGCGCCTTTTATACTGTGTCCCTGATTGTGAGCTCTGGCCCTACCATTTGCAGGTGAACTCTCCACATAATTAACTACAAACAATCAACAAACAATTTCATTTTTTAACTTCATATTTTTAACATGTTTTTACCAATTTTTAATAATGATTTTTAACATTTATTTTATTAAAAATAAAGTCGGTATCACCGTTAAGAACCCCCCAACAACCTAACCATTGTCCACCAGTTCCCCTCTCCTATTTTCCCACTTGGTCCGTCCCGGAACATAAATAAGTTCTCGTTTCCTTTGGGACTCTTTTGAACCGAACACCATGCTGCAACACAGAAGAAAAGGTGAGTGTCTTGTCCAACTTTAACACCTGTTTACTATAGCCCTCTTAACACAATTCAGCCACAGAAATTATTAACTTTAGTCATGTATTCAATCCTCAATATTCACAGTGTCATTGTCTCAATTCTCCTTCCTTTCCAGGAGGAGCCGTGTGGCCACCACAGCACCTGCTCCAGGACAAACAATTATTCAAGGAAATTTCTACACTTAATTCAAACATTCAATACCAATTATTAAAATGTTTCATAGACGATGTGCAAATATGCAATGTGCAAATGTTTCTGTGCAAAGCTTCAATAAAGTGCTAATTAATATTAAAGTGTCAGAGTGCTATTTTTATGTTCAATGTAAACGTTGTTATGAGCGATGTTAAAATGCAATAATTCAAACCCAAAATAGTGCAAAATTCCCAGTAATGAAGTTCCCTTCGTTACAGACTCGATTGTTAATATAGGCTACAGAGTATCATTTTTTAAGCATTTTTATTTTTGGTGGTGTGCCTTGTGATTTTTTTTTTCAACGAAAAAAATGTACCTTGGCTCAAAAAAGGTTGAAAAACACTGATGTATACAACAGGCCTATAATTACCTATTTATGTGACAGAACTACTCAGGATTTGAAAATTCGCTCTTACAAACACAAACTGCAGAATCTCTGCCAATTTACGTGCAAAAAAAATGCCCTTTTTGAGTGCAGGCGTTTGGGGGAAAAATGCAAATGGAGATGGCGGGAAAAAAATAAACTGTTTGTGTAATAAGCGCCGACAGCTCTCTTCCCTGTTTCCTCAGTGCCACCGATAATTTGACAGTTTCAAAGACAATGGGGGAGAAGATATATTTGCGATTCAAAAGAGAATGTTCATCAGGTAACAGACCAACGCGCACCACAGAATTCAACAACACAACATGGCAGGACGCCATGATGTCGCCAACTAAACCGCTTGCACGCCAAGTCGAATCAAGTCTCCCCGGAAAAAAAGTTGCAAACCAAAAAGAAAACATACTTCAGTAGCAGATGCAGATGTTCCGTCAAGGGTATGATTAAAAAGAACAAGGACACGACAACAGGCAAAGCCCTGTTTATATTCTCCTTTATCTAATTATTCTGCTTCAGACGGGCGCCCACCTTCAAAGACCAACCCGAGGGCAGTCGCTCACCACCAACAGAAACTCATAAGCCATTATTGCTGCGTGATTCACAGGCGAACATAATGAGGTCGAAGCAGTCGCTGCTCCAGTGGCTTAAAAACAAAGTCTATCTCCGACGTGTTTCTGTCTAAGTGTGTGAAAGTGGGTTTGCTTTTTGCATTTATAAGCATCAAATGTTTGCTCATTTACAAACCAAATGGAAGAGCAATCTGCAAAATCTCGAAAAATACGACTGACAAGGCTGCAGGTGTCGGCCTGAATTAAATAACAACTCTGTCTTAGAGATTCATCGCCGTCTCCTGGAGAGAGAGAGAGAGAGAGAGAGAGTCATTTCAGAGGGGCGCAATCTGACAATTGTGACCCTTAACGGGGGGAGGCACCCTGCTGATTCTACACGTCAAAGTCGATTTCATCGCCATGACGAGTACGTGCCGTCTTTGAAAAAAAAAACGCTCAAACCTTGTCTTTCTGTAGTTTGCATTTCCAAGGGGTAAAAACAAAGAGATACAACATGGAAAGAACACATTGCGTGGGGGGGAAGAAATGAAAAGGGAGCAAATTGAGCTGCGTAATTGGAAGTGAAGGATTCATCGTGTGCTCTACGTGAAAATGGTCATAAAAGATGACGAGATAAGGAGGCTGTCACGTCTTACATCATCGTCCATTTTTCATCTATTCCTCTTTGTCCTGGAGGATTTGCAGAGAAATTGTTCACGATAAAGGTTTAAAATTTAGGCAGAAATTGAAGAAAAAAGAATTATAATAGTCTTGTATAAGTGTTTATGAATGATTTTGAGCCTTTTATATTCATAGCAAAGAATATATTTTGTTTTTTTTACAGCTTTTTTTTTTTTGCTTTGATGCCAACTGAAGGCTACACTCGAAAATAGAAATAAAAGTGCTAAGAAGAACCATATAAGGTTCTTCGGCTTGTCCTCATAGGAGAACCCTTTTTGGCTCCAGGTAGAACCATTGTATAAAGGTTCCACCTGGAACCCTTTTGGAGGGTTCCACCAAGAACCCTTTTAAAACCCTTTATTCATGAAAGGGGTTTTAAAGGGTTCTCTGTGTCAAAATGGTTCTTACTGGAACCATTAGTGTTACCAAGAACCCTTGAAATACCCTCTTTTCAGGAAAAGGGTTTTTCAGAAGCAAATGGTTCCAGGTAGAACCTCAGCCCTTGTAGAAGGACACTTTTGGAACCCTTATTTCTAAGAGTGTACATACAGTAAACACACTTAGAAGAGTTGCTAAACTTTTACACACTGTGCCTTTAAGTAGAAGAAGAGAAAAGTCTTGACCAGGGACACACTGACATGTAGAGCTGGAGATTGAACCCTGACCTTAAAGTCGGAGGACAACCCACTTCACCACAGAGCTATAGCTGCCAACCTTCATGGTTAAAATGGTCACTTGTTGTATTATATAATTAATTCCCATCCTCAAACAAAAGTTATTCTTCCTATTTTTGATCAACACTCCCCCCAGAAAAAAATACATAAATCTGAAAGTGTGAGAGTCACGGTTTGGAAACAAAACAAAACTAACAACACTGCAACAAACGATTTGTTTGGTTTTGGCAGTCACGGGAATAAAAAACTCCTCGCAGCCACTCGCTAATGATAGAAGAGGGAGTCACTGGTCACTGGTTAGAGGGGGAAAAAAACGGAACAAAAATGACCAAAAGCATCAACACCAAACATCCAAAACAAAAAACAACTCCGATTTTCGATTCAAAACAGAAACACAGTAGAAGTCACGTCGGCAGCCACTTAACAAAGAAACCTCTCATCTCTGCCCATGACACATTATATCGCAGCTCATGAGTTTCAATCGTTGCTTAATCGGCAGCTTAAACAAGACACAAGAGTGTCATGTCCTGTGTTATGAGTCTCAAATGACTAATGCATGTTTTTTAGTACCTGTAAGTGTATTATTAGAGTGTCCTGGATTATGTTTCTGCGGACAATGATATTCATACTTATTTCAAGGTTATATTCTGGTTTTTAGTGTCATTTGTGACACTTAGATTACATATTTCACTTCTATTGATCTGACATTATTTTTCGTCTGCATCCTTCATGTGGAAACGGGTTATGTCGAGCAAAACTATCAGTAACTGGCTGGTCTAAACGTTTCCTGACTGCGGCTGGGAAGTTTTTATGAAACATGAGCACGAGACTGAATTCTCTCTTTGTGTCGTGTGTTTTTATTATCATCTCTCATATAACTGGCTTTATTATAACAACATAAAATATACATAATAAAACATGGGATGTGAGTTAATACAATACGACAGAGTACTGGAATGGATATTGGACAGATATAAAAATGTAAAAGCCGATACAATCCAAAAGTCCTATAAAGTATATATCACATGCTTTACTGTGCACAGACTGTAAAAAAAAAATATTTTTTTTAAAAATCAGCAACAGCATTTTAGCTGAGTCATGTTGTGGGAGAAGAATATGTTGTAGCACAACTGGAGAATGATTCTGTTTTGAAATTGCTACAGCACAAATGTGTTAAAAGGTTCTAAATCGGTTTGATATCGGTGCATATTCTAGTCTGTGATATCAGACAGTGTTATTTTGCCATCCTTGAATAAAATATAAAACTACAGTATATGTACCTGTACCTGTGCATTGTAGTTTCCACAGGTATTAGCACAGCAGGCTTACTGGCAATGTGTATTTTCCCGATACATGAACACATTTCTAGCACTAAAGACCATACGGTAAACCCAGTACTTCGACGTACAGTGCACATATATAGTCGTACGTTTGACATACACGCATTAATACACATGTGCTGTGGCTCTGCACTTCACCTTTGGCAAAGCCCCAAGAGACTTGAGGCATTTACGCTGCGATATCGAGAGGCCGAGAGGCCACAAATGCACAGCATGAATATAACATTATGGCAAGTGGAATAATATACCATATTGACTCTGTTAGGGTCACGCGGCACAGTAGCGGGTTAGCACTGTTACCTTGCAGCATCAACACCTGGGGTTTGTATGGATTTTGCATTCGCCACACAAATTCAAGGACATTTTCCAGGACCGATTTCCTCAAATTCGAGGACCAGATGTGCTGACACAGTGGAAGGGCAACTTATAAGAGGTTGTCTTCTCTATGGCGTTGCCGCTTTTATTGATTGTGCAGCACGGTCTTCATCTGGACACGCGATTGTCCTTGGGATCTTGGTATAAACCCAGGCTTAGTCGTTTATTTCGGTGAGCTAGAGACCTTGGAATTTTTGCATTTCCCAAGCATCACGTCGTTTACTCTCTCTTGCTCAACGTTAACTCGCTTACTGTTCTGCACGGAATCTCACTTCAACAGCGCCGAGAGACAGTGTCCGCAACAACGCTAGTAATTATAACGTGATGTTTGTTCTCTGTAGGACCTAGCCTGTAAATCAAACAAAACTAAACCTTTTAACACCCAGCGTATCGCAGGTGACACATTTGCGCGAGCACAATTTGCATTTACGTAATTGCGCGACGGTGTGTGCGGAAGGATTCCAACTGTTTCTGAAAGCTGAGAAGTTGCACGTCAAAGCCAACGTTTGGTTATTACGGTAATTACTTACTGGCCTGTTTTTGGACATTGAGACAAAAACTGTTAAAAAATGTTACTTTGAATAGGTCTAATTTTTAAATTTCACATGCAAAATCTGGTGTTCATGTGCAGCTACAGTGTTTACAGTTTGTTTTTCTTAATTTAAATTGTTGATACATTATTCTGGGGGGGAAATGGGCAAAAGTACTTACTCACAGGACAATTTCTGGCCTCATAAATGTTGAGGCTCAGGTGTTAAAGGATGACCTTCTTCAAGCGCTTTCAATGACCTTCAATTCACAAAATTCAAGCACTTTCAACAACTAATATCTATTAAGGACAGTTTTCAAACACTTTCAAGGGCCTTAAATGTTTTGTCGAAATCACAAACTTTCAAGGATTCAAGGACCTGTGGGAACCATACACCATTAAAATATAAATGCATTTAAATTCCTTCCAACATCACGACGGCTTCATATTATTATTTTTTCTTTTTTTTTCTTCCTTGTCATAACCAGCCCCACACACACACCGACTGTTTTCATTCCTTCATTCAGACAGGTTCAGGAGTGTGTGAGGGTTGCGTTTTCCCTCAAGGTAAACACGAGTCCTGGCTGTGAGGCGTATGTGTTTTTCTCTGACAGGTTGTTTGCTCAGGAAGATGTCAGTGGTTCATCTGCGGCGTGTTTTCGCTTTGAAGCGACGCTTAGAACTCAACGCGGGGAACAGTGTGTTTTTCTGCAGGAGCTGCAGAACAAGATGTACTGTACAGCAACTGTAAGAAAAAAAAAGAAAACATGATGCTGCATCTTCAGTGTCAGAACTGCTGAACACTGACCGAGCAGTATCTGTGTGTACGGCTTAATCTACAGAACAAGCAATGAATCATAAACAAGACGTCTTATTGGCTTATCGACCTTTTACGCACGTCAAAGTGGTTGCCAGTTCTGTATCCGTCCACCCCCTCCCCTCTCGATTATTTCAATTTCAGCCACAATAATTCTCCACATTGCAAACTCTCACATTTCACGCTTGATTCTCCGTTTCTCCGCACGTTTATGGAAAAGCAGTTATGTTTTCTCCTCTGCAATTTGCAGTAATGGCTCGGCAGATTGTTTTTGCCATGCCTTTGGACGGGCATGATGTGTAGGAAGTTGCTTTATAGAAAGCATTTGTACCCTCTGTCACAGATCATCTAGCTTTGCTTCTCCGTGGAGATAAAAGAATTTGCATGGCATAAAGGATTTATTGACATTCGCGGGCATTAGCCTGTCCATTGTATAAACATTATTTACTATAATCCTTTTAAAAAACAAAAACAAAAACAATGCGCCATTACACGGTGATAATTGAATACACGGCCTTTAGATTTGAGGAAACAAATACTGGTGCTGTCACTGCTGATTTCCATTCATAGCGGACACTTATTGATCCGCGGTAAATACAGGAGCACGTCGCCAGTAATCTCCTCTGCAGATGGAGCTGCTCTTTGACATGTGTCATAACAAGAAAATAAATATGAATGAATCACTCCGTTCACAGAGGGATGACGAGATGACTTGGGAACACAATGTGATGCAGCCGTAACTAAACTGTGGAATGTTGAGGGACATGGATTTGGAAAAAACGTCTCAGGCCTAAAACCTTAACTCTTGTCTTGTCAACAAGACTACAGGATCAAATATTTCCTTACATATTCTTTATTTACTTCATAAACAGGCAGAAACGACTGTACTTTAAATCAATATCCATAAATCGTTTTTAACCCTTAGTGCTCACACGGCACAGATCTGTGCCGCAGGTGCACCCTTGGTAAATTGCCATGGGAATAATACACAACTCCTTATATGGACATCCTGGGGTCGTGTGTTTATAGGTCACATATTCAGGCTTTATTTTTATTTTTATTTTTTTTATTTTAATCTTCTTATGTGTTGTTGAGAAAAAGTTGTGATTCATTTTGCCACATTTTTAGTTGTGATATAAAGTAACGGTAATTGTGCAGAAGTCACAAAATAGAGCGCTTTTTTCTTTCCTTTTTGTTCATAAAAACGAGCCAAGTGAACTTTGAACTGTGTCGCATGTCCAAATGTCACAAATGCAATCCGATTTTAAACATTTTGAGTACTTTTTTGCTCAGGTGTGTTTATATATAGTTGGTGAAAATGATCAGATTGCTTATAGGTTGTAATGAAAAAAGGATATGAGATGCTCTATATTGCACATTCTTACAGCCTCTGTATGTACTGTACATTTAAACATAGTAATGGAAAAAAGCAGCCGAAATGCTCTGTGTTCTATGGGTTGAATACCCAGTGGCCCTCACTTTTGGAATCAAAGATGTGAATCAAAATAAAACACATTTCACATATAGTTGTCACAAAAGTCCAACTCTGCAAACCAGGGTCGTCCTTTTTGAATTTTCTTTTGTAACTATTAATTAGTTAGTGTTCATTAAATCAGTGTTTCAGTGAGGGTTAATTATTTTTTACAGTTAACTGACAATATTAAACGTTATAGCATGCAAAGTTTTTCAACCATTGGTATTAATTGGTTAAAAATCTCCAAAATGATTACTTATTTGCTTGGCAGTACTAAAGTCAGAACATGTATGTGTCTAATATAAGGGAAAGCATCCTCACATGTAACATTAAATGTATATATAATAAAAACAAACTCAGTGTGTCGCTGCCGCAGATTTATTTGGTGTGGTTTGATCAGTAGATACCTTTTACTATCATTATTTGTCTATCGACTGTGACGCCGTCATCGGCAGACTGAATGGACACCTTTAAATGACTTGAAAAGCCAGGGGGGAAATGTCATCCACCTCAATGTAAATCAAATAATGACCGCTCATATATATATATATGTAGCCTCTGCTTTTAAATGTTCGCTTTCAAGATTTATTCAAGCAGAAAATAAAAGCGCCAACACACACAGTGGTTTGTCAGGGTCAGTATAGGTAAAAAGGAAACTGGGGCAGGCTTCATCTCTGATGTTCGGGAGGTTGATCCAACCGTACAAAGTAAAAATGTCGAGTTCACAGTGTATTTGTAAAATTGGCTGCACTCACAAAGCCCTTTCCTACTCGGCACCCATTCAACGTACTTTACATAACTCTTGCATGGCCATATAGCGCCTTTATGTTTCTTATGTTGCCCAAGGACCACTCAAACATTGCACACTGAAGGATTCGAGAATCAAACTACTGACCTTCTGATTACTCAGCGACACCTCGGTGCCAGTGTCAAAGTCCAGATGCTAATCATATTATAGTGATTCTGCGCCACAAATGTGTATTGACAGATGTTTATAAATCAATTTGCGCAAGGAATATTTGATTAGTTCGACCACCGCAGGCTTAATAAACAGCAAGTGGCAAGAGTCTGTGGTGTGATGAGGTTAATCCAACCTTGCAAAGTGAAGCTACGCCGTTCCTTAAACGCCCTTTCGTCCCAGTCCCTGGGACCTAAAGTGTCTGCTTTACATAAAACGAACAGCCTGCGTTTAACAACAGCACATACAGTAGACCAACAAGAGCGCTCTCCTTGCTCATTAATATTCCCGACATGCTCTCGTAAAGTGCAAACAGCTCTCTGGTGCAAACGTGCTATCGCTGGGACCCGAGCTGCACGAGCGTTTTGTCTTTTTCTCGTCCCCCAAACTTTCTCGATAAATGCTCTTTAACAACTCCTGAGTTCTAAAACAAGCCTCTCTGTCCGTCACGATGCAAGATGGTACAGTTTTGTGATAACTCACCCCCCCCCCCCCTGACCTTAAGGGGACTGACCTTATGTGTCAAAGGTAAGGCGTGATGTGAGGTTGAGAATAATATTTATGGGTCACATCTGCTCTAAGTGACGAGTGAGGGCCTTTGGCTTCACGGTTAAGAGGAAATGGGGATGTCGGGGGAGAAGGTGAAGGCGTTTGTCAGTCAGACGATGAAGTCTGAAGCAAGTATTGAGTGAGAGATTTAGCAGCTCCTCGCCCTTTCTGGAAATGCCTAAAACAGTCATTCCGGAAGTCATCCGTGCTAGGCTGTGAAATGTCATTAAGACAAAAAACTTTTCTAAACATTTCTAATGACCAAGTTTTGCAATTAAGCTTCTAATAACTGTAAAATATTTGTTTTTGTTTTTTTTCAGTAATACAAAGGAAAGCCCCTGGTATATAAATGACATGGTGTTTTCCATCACTTCCAATATGAAAATATTCCAGTGACACAGTGCATTTGGTTTGGAATAATACTATATAATACTATATAATAATACTAATTAAAAGTATTAAATTGTTTGATTAGACTGTATTGCATTATTTCAGAGAAAAAAGGATGAAAACAAAGGCCTATATCCATTCACTGGCCAAATGATTGAGTACAAAGACACTTCATAAAATGAAGACTTCAGGAGATCAGCAGTTTCCATCTGGCTCAAACAAGCGTGCCACGTTCAGAGTCACTTAAATCACCTTTATTCCTCATTCTGATGCTCGGTTTGAACTTCAGAGAGTCCGTTTCGACCGTGTATCCATGCCTTGAGATGCATTGAGTTGCTGCATTGTGATTGGCTGATTCTACATACTGGTTAGAACCACTGCACTGGATACTGGAGCACATAAACATAACAGTAAAAATGCATAAATCCTTCACTAGATACTCAAGGCCAGTGATTGCTCAAAATGTTGGGTCCCCAACAAAATTTGCTGCATTTTCCTCACCTTTCAGTTAAGATTTATGTGAATATCTTTGAAAGAACATGCATAACATTAAGTTGTAATTATTCACCAATTGAAATGAGGTGGGGTACCTCAGTAGTTAAGACTTTTACCCTTTGTGCAGATACATCATGGTCATAAGTTCAACAACACCCCCTGACAGGTTGTACTTAATTCCCTTGTAGGTTGCTTTGGACAAAAGCGTGTGCTAAATGACATGACATCACGATAGTTTCCCAGACTTTCTGTGTGGTGATCCACTTTTTAAAGATGACAAAGGATATGATATCAGTATTGGTGATATCGAGCCATCCCTTAACGGGTTGGGCATTATGAAGCAATGGCTTCAAGGGAAAGTGTGCGTGTGTGTTGATTGATGCTGTGATTAGAGGCTGCGGCGCTCTTACTTTTGGAAAGAGCCGGCCTAATAAAAGAACAGAGGATGGCCGTAATCAGCAGTCTTCGGCTCATGTGGCTGTCGATAACCGTATTGGCAGCTGTGTGGATCTAATACATGACCTTTTGGCACGGCTTTGGTTTCCCAAACCAGCGGCTGCCACTGCCACCAACAATAGCTCAATAAAGGTCAACTCAACGTAACCTTTGTACAAAGTGTCACCTTGCCGCTCGACAGACAGATCCTAATATCCTGGATGGAGAAATTGCCCTTTAGCACTCCATCATGATTGATCTGCTCTGAAGTCTTCATGCACCTCGTTCTCGTATCTCGGAAAGAACCCCCGCTCATTAGCGGAGATGAACAACCCTATAATGTGCACGTGTTAATGGTTCGGTCTTCTCCCTCGGTTTAAATAATACACTGTGAGAATAATTACTCACACGCCGTGAAAGGTTTTGCTGCGTGTGCATGTGGAAACTCTGCTCTGCCATTCTTTCACTGTCACTGACTTTTAAATTTCAGATTTTAATTAAAAAACGAGTTTGAACAAAGCCTCAGGAGGGACTCGCTCAAAAATAATAATAATAAAAAAAAGAAGAAAAATCACAGTAAACAAAACATTATCTCAAAATGTCAGCAGTGAGTTAAAAAAAAAACACCAGGTTTGACTAGTGGCCATTAAACTTCATTTACTTCAGCTGACTCACCTCTTCAAGGAGCAGCTATGGCCCAAGGCACAGTGGTACGATCTGGGTCACATAATGGTTCCGCTCCTGCAAAGCCTCAAAGGTTAATTCAAAGTCAGAACATTAATTTTTCGATAAATCACCCGGAACTACTAATTATTTTCCCTCCATGTTCATTGTCAACAGTTAGTCCTCGGGCCACCTTGGAACAGTAATGAGTTAACAAGCACGAGTCGAGGCAAGTAACTGATGAGGTCGATACCATATGAGCTTTTGGATCATAATAGGATTGGCCCATTCCATTTTTGACAGGAGCCAGCAGGTAACCAAGTTGAACACACACACACATCTGAGCCACAGAGTGAATTCAATTTGTCACCTTCTCTAGTCAGAAATCACTGTTATTGCGTTCATCTCCATATTTATGGATTTTTCCTTCAAGGATAAAAGGTATATCTTGGTCATAAGTTTGAGTTTTGCAGGGGTTGAGTGACGTCTCCTTGACAGATTGTGATGAATCTGATCTGCTTCCTTTCTGGTCCTTGAGCACCACACTGTGGCTGAACTGGGGCGGTGCAGGCAGTGGGTACTTTTACATGTGTAATTCATTTCTTTGTAAGAATTGAACCTATGACATCAGAACTGAACAGCAACGTTCTTATCCACTGAACAAATCACTGCATTGCTGTTAACACGTTGTTATTGTTCTATACGATCACGTTAGAGTCTGCAGGTTTTCTGGCCTGACTTTATTTGAATATTTTATGAATGTATTAACCATAATAGTAATGATAACGATAAGTTAGATTTATTTGTAAACCACCTATCCAAAAACAGTTACAAATTTGAAATTTGAAATTTAAATTAAAAAAATTTAACCGTATCCCAAATTTTTCATTAATTATCTTATACTGATCCCCCGAAGTGCAAATCACCACCACAAATAGGAAGAAAACACCAACAAATAACAAACAAATGCAAATCACAAATCACAAAGCACAACGAGGAAAAGTGGACTCCTCCTGGTTTAGTGCAGTCCGCGCCCTCCCCTCTCCATAAATCTAATTGGAATGATCCACTTCCTGTTTGCCAGTAGGCCCTTCCACACGGAGCTAGCAGGAGCAGGAGAAGACACCGAGGAGGAGCAGCGTGGACAAACATGTGGTAACTGATGCTTAAAAATGATCCACACATTTCTTAGATGTTCTGTTGACGCTCTGTTCACATCTGTTGTTAACATCCGACCTGAGTGATCTGATCACAGGTGTTCACTGCTGCTAATGCTAATGTGACGTCACTGCTCCATATGCAAACACACACCTTTCATTTCATTTCCCTTCACAAACACATGATGTTGTTTTCTGTTTGTTACAGAACGACAAATAATCCAGGAAATGTTAATGTTATTATTTTCTCGATCAAGTTAGTATTTGTTTGGTCCAGAAAATGTTTGAAAAATGTTGATCAGTGTTTCACAAACCTGGAAATGATTATTCTCAAATGTCTTTTTTTAAATTATCCACTCACCAAAAATGATTCAGTTTTAATTATTTCTTTGTTATAAGGAACAAAGAAACCAGAACTTTTTTGTAATAATAATAAAAAAACAAATCAAAGAACAATGAATCGATTATTAAAGTATTTGACAGTTGATTTAGTAATGGTTTAATAATGCAGCAATCATTGCATCCTTACTTGTTTTATATTAAAAAAATAAATTAATAATAATAATCAGAGACACCATGATACGATCTATCGTGATATTTGTAAAATCATACATTGCGTTATACTGACAGCGCCAGTGAACGTGACCACTTGGCACCATCTAGTGGAATGAAATGTTAATTTCTTTAGTTATTTTTTAATGCTTATCCACAAAAAAGTTTGACGTTTATTTGTAACATTAGTTAAAAAAATCTATACAAAAAAATTAATACTTGGTGCCTCAAAAGCGATATAATATTACCAAACAAACTGTTGCGATATTTCACTGTATTTGTTTTTCCCACCACCACCACTAATAATAATACACTCAAACCTATTAACCAATGATCATATTAATTAGTATTGGATTAATACTTACTGATTAGTATTTACAGTTTAATCGAATGTGAAAACAATGGCTAGTTGCAGCCCTCGAACAAACACAAATGATGTACATGTGTATTTGTTTGTGGAGCAGTAAAGTAGGATTCACCTGTGATTTCGTCACCTCAGACAGACGTTAACAGCACTTGTCAACAGAGCCTCTGTTTAATGTGTCTGCATTGATTTTCATTGTTAAAATGTGACTTTAGTGAAAACCACATTCACTTGTTTATTCATGATTCAGACAGTCCAACTCAACTGCAGCTGTTTGGAGCTCTTCAGTGTTGGGATGTTAACACAGAAACTTCACAAACTCTCATTTTGGACAATAGACCTTAAAACTTAAAACACCTAAAGTGTTTGAATAAATGTTTATTGTCAAAATGAGTGTTTGTGAAGTCTCTGTGTTAACATCCCAACACTGAAGAGCTCCAAACAGCTGCAGTTGAGTTGGACTGGCCGAATCATGAAAAACAAGTGAATGTGGTTTTGACTAAAGTCACCTGTTAACCATGGAAAAAGGATGTGCGCACATTAATCACACAGATGTCTAATTAATGTGCAGATGATTTTTTAAGCAGCAGTTACTGGACACCTGGACCCCAACTGTCTGGTGGACTTTCCAGAGTGTGAACCCCTGTCATTTTTTTCAGGTTTTTTTAATGAATTTTTGTGCAAAAATTGTGAAATAAAATGTCATAACCCCCTCCTGTTGTGTCTCTGGGGGTCCGGGGGGACACAAGCCCAGCCCCGTTCTCCTACCTACACACCACATGCACATGCACCGCCACCTGTGAGTAATCTCTTGGGACCACGTGGTGGAATCGAACCAGCCATCACCAGACCGCCACAACCTTGCGGTTGCGAACAATTCCACTACGCCACACATCCCTGTGAGATTGGGGAGCTTTTGGTGCTTTTCAGTGTTCACTTTGGATGTGGACCCTTAAAATGTTGAAGTATAAGGGAATTGAACTCTCAATCTCAGGACTTGAGCTTTCTGATGCCTGCTCTTTAACCAGCTGAGCTAACTCCACACTCTTTTTTCAGTTTTCGAACACCTATTTACTCTTTATGGTTGAATATTATATTTAAAACATTAGTCTGTGTAAGATTCGAACCCTTGCCCACAGGAGCCTCAGGAACTCGAGTCATTCTCTTAGACACATGAGCTATTTGTCTTTCGGTGCTTTTTCCTAAAATTTGGAAGCCTTTCAATGATAGAACCTCAATGACATCACAGTTTTGTAATACTTAATGATGTCAGTACAATGATGATGGCCAAACAGTTAGCGTAATGGTTTGGACTCTTGCCTTTGGAGCAGGAGATCCCAAGTTCGAGTCCTGGTTGGACCAAGTACCTTTATGCATGCAGTTTTTCTCCCCGTGTGATTAACACACACACACACACATTGTGTACTGACACAGTGTTGATGGTTATACAACCAGACTTCAGTGTCTGACACACACTGATTAACTGTGGTTGGGGGGTCGGGGAATGCAGTGTGTGGGGTGTAGGAGCGGGTAGCCTTCCTGCTACAAACACTTGGAGGACATGCAAAACTGCATGAATAAAGGTACTTTTTCCGAGCAGGACTTGAACCCAGGTCTCCTGCTCCAAAGGCAAGAGTCCAAACCATTACACCACCGTTACTGTTAGTCGGTGAACGTCGGACTGACATCCTTAAGTATTTCAAAACATGTCATGGGTTCTATCATTGAAAGGCCTCCAAATTTTAGGGAAAAGCACCAAAGGACAAATAGCTTATGTGTCTAAGAGAATGACTTGAGTTCCTGAGGCTCATGTGGGCAAGGGTTCGAATCCTAGTCGGATTAATGTTTTTTAATGTGTGTGGGGCGCTCCTACACCCCACACACTGCATCCCTCGACCCCCCAACCACAGTTAATCAGTGTGTGTCAGACACTGAAGTCTGGTTGTATAACCATCAACACTGTGTCAGTACACAATGTGTGTGTGTGTGTGTTAATCACACGGGGAGAAAAACTGCATGTATAAAGGTACTTGGTCCAACCAGGACTTGAACTTGGGGTCTCCTGCTCCAAAGGCAAGAGTCCAAACCATTACACTAACTGTTTGGCCATCATCATTGTACTGACATCATTAAGTATTACAAAACTGTGATGTCATGGGTTCTATCATTGAAAGGCTTCCAAATTTTAGGAAAAAGCACCGAAAGACAAATAGCTCATGTGTCTAAGAGAATGACTCGAGTTCCTGAGGCTCCTGTGGGCAAGGGTTCGAATCTTACACAGACTAATGTTTTAAATATAATATTCAACCATAAAGAGTAAATAGGTGTTCGAAAACTGAAAAAAGAGTGTGGAGTTAGCTTAGCTGGTTAAAGAGCAGGCATGAGAAAGCTCAAGTCCTGAGGTTGTGAGTTCAATTCCCTTATACTTCAACATTTTAAGGGTCCACATCCAAAGTGAACACTGAAAAGCACCAAAAGCTCCCCAATCTCACAGGGATGTGTGGCGTAGTGGAATTGTTCGCAACCGCAAGGTTGTGTCGGTCTGGTGATGGCTGGTTCGATTCCACCACGTGGTCCCAAGAGATTACTCATAGGTGGCGGTGCATGTGCATGTGGTGTGTAGGTAGGAGAACGGGGCTGGGCTTGTGTCCCCCCGGACCCCCAGAGACATAACAGGAGGGGGTTATGACATTTTATTTCACAATTTTTGCACAAAAATTCATTAAAAAAACCTGAAAAAAATGACAGGGGTTCACACTCTGGAAAGTCCACCAGACAGTTGGGGTCCAGGTGTCCAGTAACTGCTGCTTAAAAATCATCTGCACATTAATTAGACTTCTGTGTGATTAATGTGCGCACATCCTTTTTCCATGGTTAACAGGTGACTTTAGTCAAAACCACATTCACTTGTTTGCTGCTTTATCATGATTCAGCCAGTCCAACTCAACTGCAGCTGTTTTGAGCTCTTCAGTGTTGGGATGTTAACACAGAAACTTCACAAACACTCATTTTGACAATAAACATTTATTCAAACACTTTAAGTGTTTTAAGTTTTAAGAAGGTCTATTGTCCAAAGTTAGTGTTTGTGAAGTTTCTGTGTTAACATCCCAACACTGAAGAGCTCCAAACAGCTGCAGTTGAGTTGGACTGGCCTAATCATGAAAAAAACAAGTGAATGTGGTTTTCACTAAAGTCACATGTTAACAATGAAAATCAATGCAGACACATTAAACAGAGGCTCTGTTGACAAGTGCTGTTAACGTCTGTCTGAGGTGACGAAATCACAGGTGAATACTACTTTACTGCTCCACAAACAAATACACATGTACATCATTTGTGTTTGTTCGAGGGCTGCAACTAACCATTGTTTTCACATTCAATTAAACTATAAAGACTAATCAGTAAGTATTAATCCAATACTAATTAATATGATCATTGGTTAATAGGTTTGAGTGTATTATTATTAGTGGTGGTGGTGGGAAAAACAAATACAGTGAAATATCGCAACAGTTTGTTTGGTAATATTATATCGCTTTTGAGGCACCAAGTATTCATTTTTTTGCATAGATTTTTTAACTAATGCTACAAATAAACGTCAAACTTTTTTGTGGATTAGCATTAAAAAATAACTAAATAAATTAACATTTCAGTCCACTAGATGGTGCCAAGTGGTCGCGTTCACTGGCGCTGTCAGTATAACACAATGTATGATTTTACAAATATCACGATAGATCGTATCATGGTGTCTCTGATTATTATTATTTTATTTTATTTTTTTTAATATAAAACAAGAAAGGATGCAATGATTGCTGCATTATTAAACCATTACTTAATCAACTGTCAAATACTTTAATAATCGATTCATTGTTCGTTGATTTGTTTTTTATTATTATTACAAAAAAGTTCTGGTTTCTTTGTTCCTTATAACAAAGAAATAATTAAAACTGAATCATTTTTGGTGAGTGGATCATTTAAAAAAAGACATCTGAGAATCATCATTTCCAGGTTTGTGAAACACCGATCAACATTTTTCAAACATTTTCTGGACCAAACAAATACTATCTTGATCGAGAAAATAATAACATTAACATTTCCTTTATTATTTGTCTTTCTGTAACAAACAGAAAACAATATCATTTGTTTGTGAAGGGAAATGAAATGAAAGGTGTTTGTTTGCATATGGAGCAGTGGCGTCACATTAGCATTAGCAGTAGTAAACACCTGTGATCAGATCACTCAGGTCGGATGTTAACAACAGATGTGAACAGAGCGTCAACAGAACATCTAAGAAATGTGTGGATCATTTTTAAGCAGCAGTTACCACATTTGTCCTCGCTGCTCCTCCTCGGTGTCTTCTCCTGCTCCTGCTAGCTCCACATGGAAGGGCCTACTGGCAAACAGGAAGTGGATCATTCCAATTAGATTTATGGAGAGGGGAGGGTGCGGACTGCACTAAACCACTTTTCCTCGTTGTGTTTTGTGATTTGCAAAAAGAAAAACAACACGTTAAAAGATTATTTCACTCAACATTATGAACAGATAGTCTAAATTCTCAGTCTGGGTGCTCATTTATTTACCTAAAAGAAGGTTATGTGACTGGGTCATCGGCTCACCTGTACACACAGCTGCTCTGATGAATGACATGCTGAAATGTTGGGACCCTGTTTCCAAAAAAACAAAAAAACATGCAATTCAGATCAATTTACTTTTGAATCTTACAATAAATATTAGAATAAACAGTCAGTGGACAGTGGTTTGTGGGCAGGTCGTTTTACTAAATTAATGTCGGGCCTATTGATGGTTTTTAAGTTAAAATCCACACAAGTATCTGCTTGGTTCAGCCACTTCAGCCTCATCTTCTCTTTAAATCCCCACTTGACTGTTGTTTCAATCAATCACACAGAAAATATGATGCTGCCAGTCGAACTGAAGCAACCCATCATCAATCCATCATCCGCGGGGCATTAATCACAGACGTGGCGCCGTCCGCATTCTGTAGCTTGGCGCGACGCTTTCCCCTTCTGAGATAATCACTTTTTCATTACGGGCGACGTGAAGTGTGACAGATGCAGATCTGGATGTGACGAGATGCTGCTTTTAAAGGTCAACTAAACAGCCCTGTGACAATTAATTCATGTAGTATGGGAAGAACACTTGGCAGAAATCGAGTACACTACACAAAAGTATGTTTGTATAAGTGTGTAACTGCTTTAAGCTAAAGCATTTTGAAGCAAAAGCTTATTTTGCAAATGAAGAATGGCATCCTTTTTCCTTTTTTTTTTGGCAGCTGCCCTTCATTTGTTGCAATTTGCCATCTCACCACTAGATGTCACTCGGTCCTTCAGATATTTATTTAGAGGATAACTAGTCATAAAAACTTCTTTCAGAAACTTGTTTAAAAGTAAAAATATTAAATAAACTGAATTCACCTCTTTGTGCCCAAATTTGAGCCAGTTCACTGCTTGGAGAAGTCAGAAATTAATCAAGCAGAACATTAAACCACTAAAACCAAATGTTCTGTTGAGGAATGCACAAAAAATAACAATATAATATACTATTTTTAGTAAAGCACATCATTTATGAACAAAAATAACATAATTTCAGTTAAAGATCGTCTACATGCTGGTGTATTAACCATTACAAAAAAAACAAAAATATAATTTGAATCATTACCAATGCTGTTAATTTAAGGCAGCTGTGGCTTTAGGTGGCGGTCTAATAAATGTAAGCACTGTATTTTGATTATAAACGGTAACATCTGGATTAAGACATGCTTCCTCTCTCAAAGCTTTTCACTACGCAGCCATCAGGACTGCATTTAAAAAATAATAATAATAATACTTTAATATAATCATAATGTGCACGGTGTTTCAAGAAGGAGAGCGAGTCAACCACTTACCAGTATCTGGATCAGGTTGAAGTGTCCTTGAGTAAGAAACCTATGTAAAGCACTTCCGAGTGGCCATCAAAGGTATAAAAGCACTATAGACATATGGACCAAGAAGGCAAGTGTCTGTTGATATCTGTGGAGAACGTCCTGGGATTAAGGAGAAGTGACATGACATCAAACGGTTAACCATTAGGTTCAGAGTTCATGCGTTTACAGATTTGTTTTTTTCTTACCATTCTTCCTCACGATTGTTCACAATACCGAAACATGCACTGTAGCTTCTCAGTTTGAATCAGAGCAATGTCAGCTTGAGGTTTCCATGCCACAAATGCTTCAAGAATGTCTCCTTACTATGGATTCAATGTATATCGCATTACAGATCTGCTGATTTTGAGTGAACACATTTGTTTTCAGATTTGAGTACATCACAGGCGCCACTGCATGACACGACACTGACATCCAGTGGTATGACATCAGAAGTCAATACATCCAATAACGTCAGACATTCAATAAAAAGACAGTGATACATTTGGCATTTCTTTAATAAACATTTGCCAAAGGAGGAGGGAGGGAAAAATTATTTTAGTACAAAAAAAAGAGCTTTCTTTTTGAAAACTGGTTGTGTGTGTGTGAGTTTTGCTCATGATTTTACAACTACTGGCAAAAAGGCAGGTGGAATTGACAGTGATAACAGCCTTTCTCCATCAAGTCAGACATGATTTGCTGCAAGTGCTACCAGTCTCTGTGGAACCAACAGTCCTTTTTCTCCAGTAGCTCCCTGTGCTGATACCTAAACCATCAACCCAGTCAAGTGAGCCCACCATCGTTTCAACATTGTGGTCATTAAAAGAGGACACTACATTACTGGTCATATTCCTAATTGTGCAGGGAAAGCACATCATCCTTTCCTTTCATAGCTAAAATAGTTTCCACCTACTTCAGTCAGTAGTGCAAAACATTAATACTAGACTGCCCTGGAGAAATTACAGCCAGGTGAAAGGTAGAGATTTTAAATTTGACCTGCCTGATAAATGTACACTCAAAAAGATAAAAGTTTAATTTAAAAGACAGCAGAATAGATTACAAAAACATATGAAAATGGTATGAGCAAGAAAAGCTCCTCCATTGGTTTTACTCAGCTGTCCTTCTGCGACGTACTCCACATTCCAGACTGAGGAGGAATACAACGCTCAACGTAGAATTAAGTTATTACAAACTTGAGTGTGCATCTCCAGATATGTCCGGTGCGGCCTGAGAGGTTTCTGGCTCAAAATAGAGTCCTCCAGCCCTTTGTTCATCGTAACAATCTGGTTTAGACATTTCTAGTCTTTCAGAAAGGCAGTCCTCGTCCTCTGATAGTCGCTGTTGAGTTCACATGTGGGACAAAGCCCAGGGGTGGTAGTGGTGGACCCCCACCTTGAGAAGGGGAACTCCAGGTTTGTCCTGGGATGGGTGGAGGAGGTACACCATCCTTTCTTACCATGGTGTGGTTGTACATGTGGAGAGCGCTGGGGTTGGGTTGTCCCTCCACAGGTAAAGGGCTGTGATTGTACTCAAAGCGGTGGTCCTTGTCCCCAGTGAACACCATGCTGCTGGGTCCAGTGACTCCGGGGCCTGGGGGGAAGGGGTCAGGGTGGGCTGGGGCCATTACGCCTGCACCGGACAAGGAGCTTGCAGCCTGGCCAGCTCCGCCGAACACATCTCTCAGAGCATGAGGGGGCAGGCCTCCGCCTAGCATGTGACCCATGTAGCTGTCTCCAAACCCTGCCGGTGTGAAGGGCGGAAGGGGTGGATGGTTGTACTCACTGCCATACCCAGGTCCTTCTGTAGTAGGGAGAGGAGGGTAGTCCTGTTCTGGAGGCCTCCCACCATCACCTCCACTTGCAGGTCCAATGGGGGGAGCTTGGGCGATCTTGGGCTCTGGTGGAGGCTGCCGGTAGTCAAGGTCAGCGTGTGGAGGGGGCTCCGGAGGCTCAGGCGGTCTCTGGTCTGGAGGTAGGATTGACATTGCACCTACCTCAGATACTGAAAAACAAATATAGTCATTTGAATGCACTGGAATTAGAAGTTGACCAATATGGGTTTCTTCTGTGGCTAATGCAAATCTTTAGAATACAAATCGAGCTTATGGTTGTTTTTGGATGAAAAGTTTTATTGAATTAGCAGCTGCATGCATCATGTTACTGGGAACAAATGTAATAATGTGTAGTAAATGGTTGAGTAATTAAAAATCAACCAACGCTGATTGTTTTTTAGTTTTTTTATAATTCTGATCCGTTTCCAACATCAAACCATGTCTCACATTGCTGTGATGTAAGTTTCCAAGATTCTTATCGCCGTCTTATTTTCATAGTTTGGGAGAAGCCAATTTCTTCTTTCCACAATCATTTTTACTGACATCCTTCTGGTGATGTACTTTAATGGTTTTACATGACACACTCCATCTATCACACTTTCTCTGCGAAGATGTCTTGGCCTGATCTATTTCCATTATACACTTCATCTGGTAAACCAATGTTCTGTAAATGACGTGTGGTCAGAAAAATGAAGAGAAACAAATGACTTTGCAGGAGAGAGATGGACTGCACTTAACGTTCAGCCGTGTCAGTGAAAATGTTAACAGACAAGGTTACTACCTGGAGAGACTGGGCTGGGCTCTGGAGGCTGTTTGACCTCTGGAGGTAGAAGAGGACCTCCTGGTGCAGCTGCAGCAGAATTTGTGCTTTCTGCTCCTTCACCTCCATCACCGGATTCCTGCCTCTGAGCCTGCTGAGCTTGGAGGAGTTGAGCCAGCAGCATCGTCATGGCTGTCTGTGTGGCAGCTGCAGCCTCTCCTTCTGGTAGAAGTGGTGGTGCAGACATGGGGGGTGAAGGAGGCTTGGGCATCGGAGGTGTGCGGGGGACTCCTAGAGGAGCAGCAGGCTGGGGAGGTTTGGCGGGTGCAGGTTGAACGGGAGGCTCTGCTGGGTCAGTGGGGGCAAGGGCACTGGAGAGCTGCTGTAGCATCTCCTGGTTCACCTTTGTGCTCATGGACTGGACAAACTGTGCTGTGTTGACTGCACTCTTGGGCTGGCCAAGGAAGTTCAGGAGGACGGCTAGCTGTTCCTGTGTCAGCTGGGAGTTTGGACCCTTTGGATCTGTCGAAAGTCGGAGGAAAAACAAGATATCAACATATCTCAGGTGACAGACAGCAAAGTCAGACATTTACCAAGATTTCCTGAAGCTTTCCAACTTAACCAAGACTTGTGCTGTATCTGACAATTAATATTCAAATCCACGAGTTGGGTTGTTTGCAGTTTTGAATTGAGAATATTACTATGTGAATTAAATTAATGCAAAAATAAAGCCTGACTAAAGGTCTGAAAACAAGAGAATTCTTCATTCCACATTATTGTCCATTAAGTTCACATAAAAAAAGTTATGTTATCAGCTATATTTAACGTAGAAATAAAATATTCTTATGAGTAAAACAGTAACTGGAGAATTATAAGTAATAGTCAACTTACCAAGCAGTGCAGAAGCAGCTGTATTTTGAGCTTTGATGCCTCCAGGAGCTGGGAAACCCTGGGGAGTGTTACTACGACTGTCGTCAAGGCCCAGCTCTTTACGCGGCACTTTCGGGGCAACGAGTTCTTCTGGCATCTGCTTCTGTCGCCGGCGTTTCTTACTCCACAGCTCGTGACAGTCCTGCCACAGTGGAAGGCTGGAGAGATGGAAGCAGTCAACATGTTAAGTTAATAATAATATTCTTTGTGTCGCACTCTCAGTTGTGCACAGTTAAGATCAAGATCAAAACATACTCCGGTGGGGGCATCTTGTCTGGGTCCACATCTTTGAGGAACTCACTGCCTAGTGCTTGTTCAGCTGTGCAGCGTTTGCTGGGGTCCAAGTTTAACATGTGGTCGAACAGATCCAGCGCGGATGGAGGGATGCTGACCGACAGAAGCACAAGGTCACAGTCAAAGCACAGCAGGAAGGCTTGACCAATAAATATATGATGAGATGCCATGGACAGAGACTTACAAAGCAAACTCCTCTCGTAGTCGTCTCCTGTACTGTTTCTTTGGTTTCATGGTGTTGAAGAAAGGAAGTTTTATTACATCTGGCCAGACAGCAGGGCAGGGGCTGCCACATATCCGGCTAAAAGAAGAAACAGAAATGAACTTGTTAAAGCACAACACAACAATTTGTGGACACAGTAGGCAAAAGCAACTTTACATAAACGGACTCCCAGAATTACTGGCACAACCAAGACAACCGTTATGCCTTGTGTATCACATTTGCCTTCACTACCTTCATCGTCTCTGCCCTCGCCTCTAATGTTGTACATCACCAGTTAAAGTTTTTCCCCTTTCACAGCTCAAAAAACTGTAATAACACTCATTTCAATTTTTATCACCTCCCCCATATCTCTTACGAAATACTCAAACACACACAAAACAATGCCTATTTTTTATTATATCCCCATTTACTGTCAAATTTCATCACATTCAAGTTAATATATCACTACAGCTGTGTCTCAATCCAGTTGTGTCACTAGAATGACCCATATAGATGCACAAATCAGTGTATAAGGTGGAAAAAGGATCAGAAACGAGGTTGACAATGATATAATTAATGTCAGAGTAATGGCTTGGCTTAAATTAACAAACAGTGGTTCAGGAGATAGAATGGCCTGTCTAATCAAAGGGTCAGAGGGTCGATCCCCTGCTCATCTAGTCCAGTTCGCACTTTGTAAACTCCTCAATATGTGCTTTCTGAATTGAGGCACAGCTTGAGTGGAAACAAGTCTCAGGTTAAACAAATATCTTAAAGGGAAATAAGTTCCTTTATTTATTTGCACTCTCACCTAATGAGCTCCAACTGTGCGAGCTCCTGATTAGCTTGGAAAATGGGTTTCTTCGTGAACAGCTCTCCCAGAATGCACCTGTGACAGACAGTTCATTAAAATGAGTCCCGGACCTGATAAAGAAATGTGTATGCAAAACGTAAGTCCATAGCATTAGTGTTCTTACCCGCAGCTCCACACATCAATAGCAGGTGTGTACCTCTCTTCTCCTAGAAGCAGCTCTGGGGGACGGTACCAGAGTGTGATCACTTTGTTGGTGTATGGACGACTGGGAAGGAGAATATGGTTTAATGTCTTGAATCACACACAGGGTGGGATATTTAAAACAAAAAAGGCTTATCAGACGAAACATATAGACAAGTATAAAGGAAATTCACCTTTCTTCAGAGTTATACAGCCGGGCAAGACCAAAGTCTGCAAGCTTTATTTGACCTCTGATTAGGAGGAGAGAAAGAAAACAGGGATTACATCTCACTAAAAAAGCATTTTTGAGTATGATACTAAAATAAAAAGGGATGTTGATTCTGTAACAAAGTAGAGAATCCAAGGACCCACTTGTTATTGAGCAGAATGTTGGAGCACTTGATGTCTCTGTGAAGAAAGTTCTTCTTGTGGCAGTAATCGAGACCCTCCAGCAACTGTCTCATAAAAGATTTGATGTGGCTCTCGTTGAAATGAACCAGGCCAGACTCGAGCAAACCCATAAGGTCATGGTCCATGTATTCAAATACAAGATAGAAAGCGCCTGGGGTGGAAAAGAGGGAAATTGTTTGGTAAAAAAAATAGTCCACTTATACAGACATTGATCATGTTGGGTACAATCATACATTGAAATATACCTTTATCGTTTTTGAAATCTAGTGCATCCTCCTTGTCAGTGACAATTTCCTTCATGTTTATGATGCTTTTGTGGTTGAGTTGTCGCAAAATTTTGATCTCTCTGATGGCTGTGATTGGGAAACCCTCCTTTTCATTGTCCAGGCGAACTTTTTTCAGAGCCACCATTTCAGCTTTGAGGACAGCAACAGAAGAGACAACTTAAACCCCCAAAACTAGATCACAAACTGGTCCAGATTCTTAACTATGGCAATGTTCACACTTTTTTCAGTGGCATTTTGTTAGCAGTATAGATGATGAGTTTTGAAACACTTACCTGTGTCTTTGTCTTTAGCTTTGTAAACCTGTCCATAGGTACCTTCCCCTGTTATTCCAATTATCTCAAACTTGTCCACACAGCGTTTGCCCCAATCTATTTCTGTTTCTTTGAACTCACCATATCTTGGGCCACAAATTCTGTAAATTACAGGAAAATAAAGTAAATATTTAAATACGAGTAGCAAAAGAAAAAAGATTAAGCAGTAAATGCAAGATAACATACTTGGGTCTTTTGCGAACTGTTAGAGACTTTTTGTCATCGGGTGGGCTGTGTGGAGAGGATGGGCCACCAGGCAGTTCAGGCGGGAGAGGCAGGTCAGTTAAAAGCTGGCGTGCCTTCCTTTCAGACTTTTTCTTCCCCGAGAGCAAAGAGTCCTTCAAGCTACAGGAGATAGAGAGACAGAGACAATTTGTTTAAATCTACTCAATCAAGTACAAGCTAGGTCAACTAATCCAAACACACATACCCTTCTCCTTTGTCCATGTGCTCGAGAACTGTCTGGGGCAAAGGTAGAGATGATAGAGTAGAGATGAGTGGACCAGTGGCTCGTTCCTTGTCTTTGCCCTGTAAAGATACTGGTGCTTTCCTCTTGTCCCGCTGTACAGAATCATCCTTCCCCTTTCCGTCTCTGTCCTTGCTGGTAAGGAGGTCAGTGCTCCTCTTGGTGGATGACCTGTCAAGGGGTGACTGAGGCTGACTGGATATTGGCGTTTTGGGACCTTTCTCTGGTTGAGGTGGAGAGGGAGGGCGTCCCTTTCTGGTTATGTGGTTAGGCTTAGGACTTGGCTGAGGAACCGATGAGGAACCCTTGGTTGGAGTTGATGTGTTGCTGGCGTTCTTGGCCTTGGCAGCTGCTTCAGCCGCTTTAGCCTTTTTCTGCTTGCTGAGTTCAGCAGCAAGACTAGTTTTGAAGGTAAGCGTGCTTGGTGAGAGGCTTGATGGGCGACTGCGGGAGCGAGAGTGGCGGTGGCGGCTGCGAGAACGTGAATGCCTGGTGGATGAATATGGACTTCTGCTACGTGACCGAGCCGATCGTCTGGAAAGAAAATTAAGAAAATCTTTGCACGTTTTGCATCTGCATTTCAAACATTATTTCAGTCATTCTAGCAATCCCACATTATGTTATAAGTTGTATTTTTCCACTTAAAAATGGTCAAATGATTAGTGCTGCACTTCAGCAAATATTGTATCAACAAACCACAAGCTGCCACTCTACACAACTCACCGGACATCTGGACTTGGGCTCCTGGACTTCCTGAATGGACTCCGTGATCTCCTGCGGTTTCCGTAAGGACTTGACCCAAACTCTCCTTGTTCATACGGACTGTGTCGGCCATAACTCGGTGACCTGCGCCAGTTCGCTGGGCTCACAGGGGATCGCTTTCTTTTGTTGCTTGAATATGAGCTGGGTGACTTTGTAATGCCATAAGCTCCATATACATCTGTATCCCGGTTGTAATACGTGGAAGTGGGAGAGAGTCTTTTGCTTCCATAAGTTGGACTTCTTCTAGATATGAGCTGGTTGTACCCAGCAGGAGATTGGTAGTTATACGAGTATGATGTCCCATAGGGACTTTCAGCTTTTAATCCAGGACTTCGCCTGTGTCCCCTGAGGTCTTCACGGTCATCTCTGTAAGATTGAGGAGCATCTCTGTATGCAGATGGAGTCTCTTTCTCAGACCTTGTTTTACTTTTGAGACTTTTTGAATCTCTTTTATCGGCAGATTGTGAGGACTGAGATGTAGATGTCCTTTTGCCATTTCTATCACTGCTTCTTGTTGTGTCTCTGGGGTTTTTAGAACCACTGAGGCCACCTGCACTACGAGCTTTTGAGGAGTCTCTATCCCGACTCTGACGGTCTTTTTTCCTTCCTGACTCCTTGTCTTGCTTGCTCCTTTCATATGGTCCTCTTGTTTGTTCGTCTTTGCTAATGCACACCGTCTCTCGGTCTCTTTGTCTACTTCTGTTTTGAGATGCTGGTCCGTTATATTCACCTACGTCAACATCGCTGAGTCGGTCCACTGACAGCCGGTCAGCATGGGGGTCAAGTTTTGGAGAGGGGCTCCCAGAAAAGCGCTCCGACTGGGAGCTCACGTCGTCATATTCAACTAATGTTCGCAGCTCGACTTCTTTCTCAAAAGTGCTTTTACGGTTGTTGTCAAAGTCAGCTGTTGTGCCGGCATACCACAAGCCCTTTTGCTTGGCCTGCCTACGTTTCTTTCTCCGAGAAGCCGACGACCGCCTCTTCTCGCGGTGTCTGTCCCGCTGAGCAGCACCGCTCCCCGGTTTACTACGTCTATCCTGCCTGTTAGCATTTCTCTGTGCGGAGGGGCTCCGTCCCCGAACATCGCGAAGAACGTCCGAATTAGGCATTTATCAACAGAATAAATGCTACAGTAACGTTGAGAATAATTTACAAAATATGTACTTCACCTACGCTATGTCCCTAGTAGTGTCGCGAAACAAAACATTGGGCTAGCTGTGTACCAAGGCTAGTCGGCTAACGCTACAACTATTTCACAATTAGAGCCAACCAGCTAGCTAGCTTTCGCACAAGCTTATCATTAGCATTACGAAGCTAGCACAGTGGTCGTTCCAGATAAACCGAGTTTAACCAGACGGAAAGTGATAACACTTGGTGCCGACAGATTCCGTCATATAAATCCCACAAAATGGTGCTTACTTATAAAGCAAGGCAATACTCCACCATTGTACTCCAGGACTGACACTTACCAGATTTGCTACCTAATGCTAGTTGGTTTAGCCAGCTAGCACCCACTAGCTGTGTCCGGCTACACAGTCGCATTCCATTTCATGGCCAAAACACAGGCCCAGGAGCAGGTCCAGATTTAAAATCCCGGTCTGATGAAGTATCGCGATTCACATAAGCAGGTACATCCATTCATCAGGTGGCTTGTAAGTTTAAACAGAAATAGTCCATCCCCTCCTATCAAACTTCTTCTCGCCTTCCATCACACTCCAATGTTCAACAAGGAAGTGACTAGCACGCGAGTATGCTGTTGGACAGCCGCCGCCGCTAGCTCGCTAGCCGCTAGCAACTTAGCCAATTAGCTTTCTTTTCTCCTTGTGTGGAGTTCAATGCAACTCAGTCAAAAATACAACAACACAAAGCCATTCAAAAACACGCCAGCTTTCATGTGTCTTCTTGGTCCGTTGCTCCCTCTGACAGCTGCACTGTCCAAATGTATAACGCGTCCCTCCGCGTTAAATGGCTCGATAACAGCTTGAATTAATTCCAAATATTATAACTTTGTTCGCAATGTGGCTAACGGTGCAGCTCACTGGGGCCCACACAGATTTCAAACTACAGGCCTCGTGCGTCGATGTGAACCAATGATACGCGTTTACGTCATGTTGCTCAGTGGTTACGAAAGCACCAAGGGAAACCCCTTCCTTCAAAATAAAACATCTGCCAGTCACCGCGGATTTTAATCCAGCCGGATTAAGGAAAGAGGGAAGCATGAGGATGAGAATGGGGTCGAAATTTTGACCTGCGTTTTTTAGAATTGCGTACTGTGATGACGAACTTTAAAATGTGATTGGGAACTTCGAACTGTGGAGGGCAGCATTGCACCTCTTAGTGTAACAGTCAGTCCGGAATTTATTGAAAGAACAAAATAAACATGTCAGCATATTATTTGGTGTAAACGTGTGCACGTTTTTTCTCATAGGAAATTAATTGTGAGTTCAGATCAAGCAACACACTGCACTCAACATACCCATCTGCATTTTCTAGGGAAATGTACATGTTTTAATTCATGTGGAAACTGGGTATGTAAGTGTAGAAAAATGTAAATTTAAAATATTGCATAAACTCAAGTGTCAACTGTACTTTTTGTAAAAAGCGAAACAAATAGGTGACTGGATCAATAACTTTTCCATCACAAAACTGCCAAATTGTCGTTGCAATTGCAAAAATTGTAAACATAACTTTAAGATATCATAAAATAAAGATTGGTGCAAGGATATATGAGTTACAAAGGTTTTCCATGACATTTTCATTCAGATGATTGGAGCTGCACCAAGCTGTCTTTGGGTGAAAACAAAAGGGGCAACAAGGTCAACGTAGCACTTCAGTCATTCCAGATATAAATTCACATCTCAAGACAAAAATATATATTTTTTAAAAAAATCATTCATAAAAATATCATTAGTAATATCCATTTTATTTTCCATTTCCAAAGAACTCACAAAAAATGAATTGAAATGTAAGCTTCACCTCTTGCATTCACAAACAGATAGGCTACATTAGTGGTTACGTTCAAAATAAGTAAACATGAAGGAAACATGTAACTGATGGCATACATACAACCATCCAATCAAAGACATAGATATCAATTCATATTTTTTCTCTTTCATTTCAAGGGGTTTTTATACAAAATGCAAAACGAATCATTTGAATACCCCAGGACAATTTTTGCTCATAGCGTTCACACAAACATCCGTATTAGTGTCCAGTTGAAAATATTCAGGCCATCAAGTTTATTTAAGTATTCATGAAGACCAAAGAAAAGAGAATGGGGATGGATTACATTTGCTTAAGGGGAAGCACTGAAACGAGAATGCGATAAACAATGCTGGAGTGAACGAGCACTATGGCGGTCACAGACACTGTGGACACACAGCACTTACTGTAATGGACGTAAGCTAAATGAAAATACGTCATAACAGGCTGTGGTTCTTACATTGTATGCATTTCGTTTTTTTGTGCCTGCCACTTTGAATATCGGGCGCTTCAACCACTGCAGTTTAACCCTTAGATTAAAATATTTCAAGCTTAACTATTTCAAAAACGCATTCTAATGCCATTGCTTTGTCTCACAATTCAGTCACATTCAGTCTCACTCTCCTCTCTTTGAAACTTCAACTATGTGCTTTTCAGGACATGTAAATCCATTACATTCTTAAGCATCACTGCCTTTTTGTACAATAAACACACTGAAATGTCTTATAACAACAAAGTCTGTAAACAAAACTTAAACATTTATATTAAGAGAAAAGTGTTTGGATGATGTTAGACTTTTTTTTTTTTCATCTTGTGGTCAGATTAGTGAAAATAATTTAAATACAAGTGCTGATAGTAAACTCAGTCCTGAGCTGTTTTCAGGCACATAAAATGTCTGGAAAAATGGCTCACTTTTGACATTCTCCAGAAATATGACTGGAGGGGGGGTCGGAGGAAAAAGTTCTGTAAGCCCATTTCACGCAGAACAATTTCCGGAAACTGCTGGGACAACAGTGCATGTTTGAAAGCAGCTCCTTTTTTTTCCAACAACATTAGTTTTTGCATAGACTCCAGTGTTGGGCATCCTACTGATTGCCGAAGTTCATTAAAGTAAATGTAGCGCTTATGTGGTTTGCTATTGTAAATACACATACACTCTCTCATTTACTTTTATATTAATAAGAGGGGGATTTTTGATGGTTGTTTAACTTAAATAAAATCTTTAAAAAGGGTAAAACAAGTTTGTTTTTTTAAATAAGTTACAAGTTCTGTGGTAGAAACAATAAAACAGCTCAGTCATAAAAGGAAATAGTGAGAATAGAGGGGGCAGATTTCATGGTGTCTTCGATTCATCCGCTAATCACGCACTGCATTCTAATTTTGCCAGTTCTTACGCCGCTTTAAGGTACGTGAGCAAGACCAAACGAACACTAAGAAGTCACTACAGCAGTGAAACACGGGGTGGGGGGGGGGGCACACAAAATCTAACAAAAGTAGAATGACCATTGAACTCTGCACCTCATTGGCCGATCACAGGACAAGCATGTGGGGATTATTCACAATCACAACAGAGAGAGAAGCAACAGTGACGCGCTGTACGTTAAATTACTAAAAGCAAGCCCTCATAACTTTGCATTTCTTCCCCTGTCCATTTCACTACAATCCCTGCTCCGCTCATGACACACCTTTGCCTAAATAGAAACAGCTGTCGCACTCCCAACACTGCAGTGCTTGATTCTGATGTGCTCCATACCAAGATGTCATTCACTTCAATAAAATAAAAAAACTTGGGCACTTGTTTGAAATAGCTAGCATATTTCTTTGGTGATAGAGAGAACTTTTTGGATGGGTCAGGTTCCACTTCTTTTAAGCCTTTGTTATTTAATTTTAAACAATAATTTATCACCACTTAAGCCCAAACTTTCAGAAAAAGACGGGGAATTAAAAGTCTGAGTGAGGAAACTGGCAAAAAGAAATACTTTACCACCTGGAAGAAATGTATTTAGGTTTTTTTGTATTATTACTATTATTATTTGAGACGTCTTAAAGAGGGCACGTGAAGGATGTAGTGTTTTGGAATCACCTTTTATCAGAGCACCAAGGATTCCAAAGGAAGGCAATGAAAGCCAAAGTGAGGTAAAACTTCTGAAATGTTACAATTGAAAAAAAAAAAAACATTTTCAAGTGTTGTGAAAATCCTGAACAGATTCAAGAGTCGTGATCAATGTTGTTTGTGCATTTGACTTTTAAAAAAGCGACTGGAAAAGGAGAAAGAAAAAAAAAAAAACATTAGTGTACTTGTTTTAAACTGGATGTATGAAAGAGGAGGGGTAAAAAAAAGGGGCTTGGCTGTGGAGTTAAAATTAATGTTGGCAACCACAGTGCACAATAAAATAGAGGTGTAAAAATGACATATAGGGATGACATCAAATTTCCTCTGTGGCTTCGTTTATGCAATGATTTTCCGACAAAATCCTTCCAATATTTACCAGTGCAATGTACTTTTTTCTTGGCGGCACTTGATGAATTCGGGGTTGACACTACACTGACTGGTGTTCACTTACATTTCCTACCAAAGACTAACGTGGACAAAATAAACAAAGTGAGAGTTTCCAGTTCTATTTTACACCCATTAAAATCTTGGCTCCGACACATTATAATTCCTTATTTCCTTTTAAACTCACACTGCACAGTAGTCTTGAATATATTATACACATTAAACTTTACAATGAAAGGTTGTGTAACATTTCAGGGCTTAGCCTCTTGTCAAGCTCAGGCCTAAATTAAAAACACCATCCATTCATTACGCTCTGTTACGTGGTCAGAGTAAGAGAGAGAGAGAGTACATAATTATTTGGAGTGTCAGCACATAAAAAGTTAGAGCTATAAATGGTGTATGAAGTGCCACCTTACTACTTCCTGACACACGGTCAGATGTCCTGTTAGCCAGGAACAGAAAGTCATGGTCAGGTTTGAGCACAAAATAAATGTAAGAGTCTGAGAAATGTATATGTACACAAGCAGCCGTCCTGCTCTCTTTCACCACTATAAAATACAGCATCGCTCTCTAATTCTCTTGGCCAAACTTTTACTTTTCTTCTTCCCGTTCTTCTCTTTGCTGTCCTCCATTTTCCTTGCCCGGATTTCTCTCATCAGATCGAAGAACACCTGTTAAAAAAACAAAAACAACGACGACAAAAAAGCGTATACACTTTATTTCTGGAGACGTGGCTGGAGTAATGATTATGGGTGAAACTTCCAGAGCAGAAGCAGCAGTAAACTAGTTCTTTCCAAAAAACGGTGGAGGAGGCAGCGGCAGCTACGTGGCTGCAGGATCGCACTGTCATCGCAATAGTAAAATGTTGAAACTTTAAATAAAATAAATTAGACTGTGTCCAACCTCCTTGAACAAAGATTGACTTATCTTATTGCTGTGTAAATACTGATGCACCACAGTGCAGACTCTTCATATTTCACTCTCAGTGTTGTCAACATTAAATTATTTAAATTAAACACAAATACCGATTGTATGATTTGGTGTTAGTTGGTGACTATCTGTTCCTTTTACACTGCAGAACTTACTGTGTAGAAGTCAGAGGGACGATCACATCATCCCTTCCGAGGTCTAACAGTTGATTTTCTTTCCCACATACCAAACTGTTTTTTCTCAATTTCACAATCGCTCTCTGGGATTAGCGCCCAGCTCCAAAGCAAAGTGCCGGTTCTGCTTCAGTGACAGGATGCGCCACAAGTTGCACCCATAATTTACACAAGGTATCATGGGCCAGAGGAATAAGGTGGACATGTATCCGACATACTGAATATCAACGAAACCAACTTTCGACAATCAGACCAACCTTGTCGACATTTGCACGGGTTTTAGCGGAAGTCTCCACATAGCACACGCCCCACTGCTCGGCGCGTGCCTTTGCCTCGTCCGCGCTAACCTGCCGTCGGTCGTCCAAGTCTGACTTGTTGCCGACCAAGAGAAAGGGAACATTCTCATCCTCCTTCACTCGCAGGATCTGCTCTCTGGAGAACAGGAAATGCCATTCAGACATGAATTATGTAAACACACGGGCTACTACCGTCTTACTGCATTAATGTCTATCACAGACCCAAAGGGCTCAGAAATGTCAAACAGTATGTTTAAAGCACTTATGTGGGAGAAAAAAAACATATATACCTAAAAATACACGTTGTATGAGAATTTTAGAAGATTTATATACACGTATGCTACTGCACCTGAAGTCGACTGTTGCTGCGAAGGATTCCAGTTCTGTGATGGAAAATACACAAAGGAAACCTTCGCCGCTGCGGAAGTAGTTATCCCGGATGGCTGCGTAGTCCTCTTGTCCAGCTGTGTCAAGGATGTCAATCTGTACCTCCTCACCGTCCAGCACTACTTTCTTCCTGTAACTGTCTGCTTTGGTCGGTTCATAGTCTTCAACAAACTAGGGAATTGGGGAAGTCAGGGATTTATTATGCAAACAAGTGAACCTTTTCACCTCAACAATGTAACCAGACACCTGGGGTTTAAATACTCACCTCATCATACATGAACTGCAGCGTGAGGGCTGATTTGCCCACTCCTCCACTGCCCACCATAATCACTTTGTGAAGGGCAAGAGAGTTCTGCCCCTTTGGCTTAGCAGCTGCCATGGCTCCGTGTACAGAGAGATTTGAGCTTAGCGGGGAGGAAGTTCAAGGTGGAGGGTAGGATTGTGAAATGAAGAGGGGAAAAACAGTCTGGATGGCAGCGACAACAAAGGGCTGAAGGATAATACCTGTGGGGACACAAAAGGAAAAGAGAGAAAATAATCACGAGATGTTTCATCATCACTGACGGGGCATTAGATTCCACTCCTGCAGTTAGATTGCATTGTCATCACTGTGACTCAAAGCTATAAATCCCACTACAATAAAATGTCCGAGAAATGGCCATTACACTGCTACTGTAGTGCAGATTATTCTCTGTACATACGGTAAAGACAGAAGGATAATGAGCAGTTCAATGGCCATAGAAACAATTTTTAAACTGCTTTAATATCAGTATTTTCCATTTGTATTCTTTCCAGCAGCTAAAAAAAAAAAAAATCATGTCCCTTTCTGTGCTGGTAGTGAGCACTGTTTCTCTCATTTATTTTATGACAGCAATACAGGAATTCAAAAGTGTTTATATATGTATAATTATATACATGAAACATCTTCATTAATGTAAATTTTATGTGGAAAAAGTGTCAGTTAGCCACAAAGTTGCACTCAAGATCAACGACAACTCCATTTAAAAAAACAAAAAAAAAACATGTTGGACATACTACATGTCTGACCACAACAAAAAAAAGCTTCAAGTAGCTACAAGAAAACTTAACAATATGAATGTAAAACAGTTAAGCACCTGTGAGAATCTACCAATTCCACTAAGCCAAAGGAAGCCTGTGAAAGCCATTCAGCAAAGAAATAAAATGGCTCCTAAAAGCTCCTTGGTAGCAACTGGCAGTATTTTCCAAATTTTGACAGGAGTGGATATAATCGGACATACGACATATCAATTTAGTGAATCGTTCTACATTATGGACTGTCCAAGATGACCACAGGAATAATAAGATGACAAGACATGTATGCTATAATATCCTTTACTATCAAAGGACAACACAAACATGTGGGAATCAGGGGTTAAAATGGGAATGCAGCCAATGAGTCATTATACAAATTAACAATTTAGAACTTTATCATTGTCGCCATTAAAATGCTGCTGACAGATCAGGTGAATGCTGTAAAATGCTGATGGTCAATGTGATATAGGGTTATGTCAATAATTGTAAATAATTGTGTGCACAAATACTATAGGTTATGTACTAGGTTATAGGAATTCTATTGCATTCTACATCTTATTATGTTACACCTCTCATTAGCATTTGCTGAAGAATAATCACAGTATTAGCTTGTGTAACAATCAACACAAAACGGTCATGGGCTGTAAAATTAAAGAGACAATACACGCCTACAACCACAATCATTTATTATGTTCATATATTAGGCCTCAACTTTTTAACTGTGTATATGAAACACGACAACAGGTAGGTAGTCCCGGGAAGGATGAATCAGTCATGAAATGAGGACAAGACAACGGTATCTGGTATTTTATAGAATCTCTAGTAGAAAGTAAGCAGCGATAGATGTGGATATCAATGCCGACATAGATCGAATACTTTTAGTACATTTATTCGTATGAACTCGATTTATTCCATTAAAAAAGTATCTTCAATGACTTGTATCGTAACCCAACGAAATAGAAACTCATCAAATAGTTATTTTAAGGCAGATCTGCACACATATGCTCATCATTTAAACAAAAATGTCAATTATTGAGTACCACAATACTCTCAACTGTCACCTTTTTAGCAACTTAGCCGCTGACATGTCAGGTTGACGACAGTGGACGAACGAGGCTAATGTGCTACGTAACCAACCGAGCAGGTGAACCTTACCGTCCCCTAATTAACCGTCTGAGGGGATGTTCAAAATGGACGTAACGTCTCCAGTGACATATAATATGAGACATGAACGTAATGTCGATGCTTTCAAACTCAGCAGCTCTCTTCGTTAGCGTGTTTGGGTTAGCTTAGCAACACAGGCAAGACGCTAGCAAGCGATAACGAGCAGCTAATCACAACTAACCGATGCAACGCGAAGAAAAGAACAAACGCCACCAGCAGCGGCTGTTATAGCACCCGTGTGTCGACAACATCACCTACCGGTCACTGTAACGGTGTCCACCCTCCGACACAGAGTTTAATGACTTTTGGAGGCAAAATTTAAAAGACTTAGCGAGCTATTTGTTAGCTCATGGCTAGCTTCTTCGCTAACTCCAGAGACTCGGCTGATAGCTGGTAGCTGTTAGCAGCAGCAGCAGACTGACTCCCCGCACGTCCTGTGGGTTTGGCTCCGTCTGACAACGCCCGCCCGCATGGGAGAACCACACAGCACTCACTTTTGTTTTTGATTTGAATGCAGTATTAAGTCTATTAGAAATAATAATAAAAAATGTCGACAAAAGCATTGTCTCACTGAACTCACCACAAAAACGACATATGGGGAAGATAATTGATTAATCAGCTGATCCTCATTTAAGTGTTGGTACTTTTGTTTAGGTGGAGATCCTCTGTGAAGTCACAACATACCAGGTAATGTTGTTTACAGCCTTAAACTAGTAAACATGACAGTTCAATATTTTATTATGAAATTCCCTTCCACATACAGTAACGTAATCCCATACTTAAGACATTACATTAAGAGTGTGACAACTGTGGTTCCATGTTTTCTCTCCTTTTAGATATGAAAGAAAAGTCAATAATATCTAACCTGCGTCGGAAGTTCGCAGAAAGGAGCTGGAATGACACTTTTCAGCTGGTCCGCAGATGCATGGTGAGACACAGTTCAGCCTTTTCACAACCCCTGGTCTCCTTCTAATGCTTCATATAGATCACCTTGAATCATTGGTTTGGTTTCCCCCTCAGTGATGACTAAATCTGCGTGGAGAAGAGTGATAATCACATTTATTAGACTTGGCTCTTTGATGGCTTCCCTAATATGATGATGTGCTGTGAATCAGGCACTGGTGAGGCGGTGAGACATTGGGAATGAGCTCATCTATCCTGGAACACACAAGTCATTGTTTGTTGGATGAGCGGACTGTGCAGTGACGGTTGTCACATCTTTACTTTGTTTCGCCCCTTTATCAACTGCGTGGCATCTGCAGGAAGAAACAAAAACAAAGTTGTTTGAATGTTTATCTTGGCTACTTGCCACCTGTTTGGCATCATCTACTGGTGTCTTTCATTTACATTGTAAAGGTATAAGGGTCCTAATGTTGAATGAGTCACAGATTCTAATTTTACACTGATCCAGAAGTCTCCAGAGTCATCTAATGTGCATGAGCTGTTCTAGGTCCTCGTGAGTTGAGGCTCCTGAGGAGAGGAAGGGTTAGTTTTCTTCAGATTTGTCATGGGTGGAGCAGCAGTGCAGATAATACTGATGGATTAATACGAAGTGGAACTTGGCAGCGGTCACTCTCTGGAGTCTGGTAAAGAAACTTGATTGCTCACTGGACTGATGTGACATGTAGTACAAAGGAATGAGTTTATTCATACAGCGTCTTGCCAGCGTTGGTACTAAAACACCAAGAAGTATTAGGTTTCTCTCAATAACAAGTGTAATGATTTGGCTCCGTATAAATAAAACTGAATACTCTTGTAGGACCAGTCTCAACTAAACGTAATTACTGACAGCATGCTGTATTTGGACAGGCTAGTTTACACAAAGATCACAGCCTCCTTCATTTAGACCCATCCCAAAGTGCAAAGCATCCAAATGTCAACATATCTCTCTCCCTGCTCTGGTGTCGTGCAGTTTGTGTGATACATGACGGGATGGGACCAAAGGCTGTTTACACAAGAATAACACTGCCACACAACTGGTCTATTGTTGTTGCCGTTTTCTTTTCTTCCCTTTGTCCCCTAATAGGAAAAATCCAGAGATGAATCCAGACCCTGTGGGCCACTGGTTAGATCCCTGGAAAGACTCCAGGAGGAGTTTAATGGTAAATAAAAAGTACAGTGATGACTCTTTATTTTAATCCACCTATTTTACTTTACCTTTGAACAGCTCCGTCTCTTGTGTTTGCAGTGTCCTCTTTGAATATCACAAAGTCTCGCCTGGAGATGATCGCCAAACAACAAGGGTAAAGATTAGACGTTGATTGTGGCATGTAATGCTTGTGATATTTGACTTCACAGCACTTCCAGATGTTGCTCTACATGTCATGTTCACTTTTTAACTAAATAAGCTATATAGAGTCATTCTCTGGCGCCCATTATCTTCCCTATTCCTGTTTTCTACGCAGAATGGGTTTTCATGTCACTGAGGCCACGTGTTACCTCACAGCCGACCTGTTCTACCTGGAGGTGGTGTTGGAACAGTATGGTCGGGTGGAGGAGGTAAAGGTGGCTCCACAAGTAGGACCTCCTGTTGTAAGTGCTGCTTCTTAATAAGCCATTCACAGCCACCGCGTGCTGCTCCCATGTCTGAAATTAAATTGTTTTGCAGTCCAGCGAGTCCCTCCTGCAGCTGCTGAGGTAAAAGGCAGAGCTAATTTGACAGACGGTATTTAAATTTACAAGAACATTTCAGATCCATGTGCCGACTGTGCTGCTGTTTGTTCTCACAGGTTGAAGAACTATGCCGACTTCTCCAGGAAATTAGCAGGCCTCTTTGCCCAGTACAACATGCCTGGAGACAAGTACTGAAACACCGCTAGAACATTTTTTATTTTGGCATCACTTTAATGGGCCTCATGTAGCCATTTGTTAACATAATGTTTCCTCCAGCAGTGACATCAAATTAAAGCTTTTTACATCTCTGCAACACCTCGAGAAAGACTTGCTGCAAATATCAGTTTTGGAAAGGTGAGTAGCACCAAGAACTAGTGCCTATAAACTACATCGATGATGATAATAGATTTATTATTTCCTTAATTTTTTAACTTTTCTTTCGTGAGATCGGGTTTTGGTTTGGAGACATCATTTTTGTTTATCTTGGACGATGCCATGTTTTGTCAATCCGAATGCTAAATGGCGAAAAATAATTGACAGATTAATCTATAATAAGGATTGTTATATGTTTGTTTTTTGCTTTCAGGGCAACAAAAGACTGCGACTCCAAGATAGACCTGATTAATAATGGAAGGATTGGGTGTGTAATAGAAGGAAGAGAAGGTACATGAGCACTAATATCAGTTATTGACACATATTTTAATTTCTGTTGTATTTTATATTGACCAAATCTTCTGATCGTAGATTGCCCTCTGACCATACACTTCTATGGCACTCCAACTGAATCCGATTCACGTAAGATGCCAGAACTGTCAAATAAAGCAAACTTGGTGCTAAACCCGGATCGCTTACTAATAAACCTGTTCATTTTGGCCTCAGAATGTTTATTTTGGGGGTGCATGAGTTCCTCCAAGTATGTCATCTTTCATTAACTTTTATATGTTTGAAGAAACAGCAGATCCAAAGCCAGTTATCCATGAAGCCCAGGTGACTGTCGGTGCCAGCGACGTGGCTCACCGGCTTCAGATGTCATCTCTGATCCCGCAGCCTCCACAGCTGGATCCTCATGGGTGACATGTTCCTGTTTAATCCCCTCACTCATGACTGGATTACTGTTTGTTTTATATCCCACGGTGAACGTGAGCAGCAGCTTTTCTCTTGGTGTTAATGTTTCTGTCCTTGCGGCAGTTCTCCTGTGTTCCTGCTGCTAAATGAAGTGCCACATGAGACGCAGCCGGCCTGCTTCCTCCTCAAACTGCAGCCCTTTGTACCAATGACAGCATCTTTTGTGAACAAGCTGAATCTGATTACAGGTGTGGAAAAATGAACTTTAAAATATTTATTAGCAGCATTCTATCCCATGCTCTTCTCTTCCTGTGACATTTCATAGATGTGACTGTACCAGATGTTGACCTGCAGTGGGCGCCCTTACCCAGTCTCCTGGTGCGAGGTTCACAGAGTGCAAACAGCCACGGGGAGACATTAGATGAGCAGGATACTATTTATACAGTGGTATGTTTCACATGTTTTCACTCACTTGTGTTGCAATAATCGTAAAAGGTAAACCAAGTACAGTTGTTGGCCACTTTATTTGGTTCACCTGCTCAACTGCTTTTTATAGCAAATATCTAATGAGTCAATGTGGCGGCAAATCAATGATCTTAAAGCTTGTAGAGTTTATAAAGACGATCTATTGAGGTGAAATCTCAGCATCGGAATGCAGAAGAAAAGGTATTTTGTGGTTGGTGTCAGATGGGCTACAGCAGCAGAAGACCACGCCATATGCCACTCATTAGGTGTATGTAAACAAACGTTGGATTTGATAAATGGCTTAAAATAACCCAATGTCTTTTTTTCCTCTCCAGAAAAGTCCTGATGATGTGAATCACAGTTACATTCTCCCTCGAGCTGCGTGGGACGCACCTGCACAGATGGCGACGATGGTGAGCAGCGTTCCCTTCACCCATCCTGCTCATGTCCCTGCTCTACTGGAGCTGCTGCGACATCAGTGTGTCATCAACACCCTGCTGATGAGCTGCATCACTGGAGCCACTACAGGTATGATGAGTTTGGCTTTACACAGCCACAAACAGTTACAGAGATGAGCAAACCGTTTATTCCAGTTATATCAAGTGTCACTGATTAATCGTCTTATCAGGCACGGTTTGTGACCTGCACTTCGAAGTCCTGCCGGAGACGGACACCAGCTTTTCTGTGACCTTCAACCCTCCTGACACGGACTCCCTCGCTGTTTGTGAGCATTTACCAGAGAATGTTTTTACTCGGGTTTAAGACGTGAAATCTATGTAGCATTTCTGATTTGATGTATTTTTTTTCCTCAGTGCTGGTGAACATATCCAGTTCTCATCAGATCACCTGCAGCTTGTTTGGAGCAGGAACACTTGATGCAACCACGGATCAGTACATCTCCACTGTCATTACGAGGTACGTGATCAATCGTGACATGGTCTGTCCTAACTCTGCAGCTTTAAGAGGACACATACATGGAATCAGTCTCACTTTATAGTGAGGTCAAAACTGCAGCAACAGAAGTTAACTGTCAAGATAATATTAAAGGTCCAGTGTGTAACATTGAGGAGGTTTTATTGGCATATATCGAATATACTATCCATACAAATGTGTGTAAGTGTAAAATTGGCTTTCGTAGCTTTAGAATAAGTACTTAAGGAAACGGTCTTTCTTCACAGAGGCCACTCCACTGGTCCTTTAAAAATGAATTCATGAAGTGAATCAGTTTCTCTGATGGCTTGTGTGAATGTTTTTGTCTCAGGTGCTTGTCCGTTCCTGTGACCTTGAGGACACTGTGCTCAAAGCTCAAGGAACTCGCCTCCACTCCACATTCTCCGAGCCGCCTGGCCCTCACCGCAGAGGCCGAAAATGACCACTCTGCTCCCTCAAGTGCCGCTGTGACAGACACCGACAGCACCGCGACAAAGTTGTCCCCGGGTGCAGCTGTGGCCGAGGACAGCTCCAGTGTTTCTGGCGCAGCCTGCTACGCCATGTCTGTCGCCGATTCTGAGCTTCTGACTTAAACAAAAACAAATCCTACCGTCAGTCCTTAAACACTCGCTCCTTGGTTGGTGTGTTTCATTGGATGGGCAGCGATGCTTAACTGGGAAAGCTCACTAAACCTCTTTGTGATGAGCAAATATAATATATATATATATATATATATATATATATAAATATAGCATGTGATGATACATGTGTATTTTTATGTTGCTATTTTCTTCACAAAACAAACTGGGATAAATAGAAAACAAGTCACGCAAGGAGTTGAAGTTTTTTTTGGAGTGAAGATGCTCTGTAACTGCAGCACTTTCTTTGTTATTTTTTTCTTACTATGCATTCCACTGTGGCAGAGATTGCTGCCTGTAAAGGGTTGAGGTTTGGCTTTTGACCTCTCTCTGACAGCCAACATCCCAGTCGACTTGAGGCCTGTTGCGAGACAATCAGACGTTCTTAAAAGAAGATGACGCCTTCCCAGTAGCTCATAATGATAAAGTAAAGATCAACACACTGCGCATTAAAAAGACGAGTAGCTTTGTTGGATTCGTAAATGATTCTGTCAACGTTTATACACGCAATGTTGTTTTGTTCGTTTTCTTTTACGTTGGGGAAAATAAAACTTAGCACACTTAAGAAATGACATTTGTGTGAGTGTGTTTGTGTATGTGTGGGAGCCGAGTAGCTCTGTGGAATGGAAACGCCACGGTTGCAAATCTCCTGATTACAACTGCTTTTCCTGGGCGGCTGCCAAGACGGATACCGATATAGCACAAATATGACTCGTCTGTATACCGTCAACTATTTGCCGTCTGGTGCAGAGGAGCCAAAAGTTATCCTTGGTCGTTTTGATGAGGTCATATATTGTGTTAGACATCCTGCAGGTCTGTGGACAAACCTGTAGAACAATGGGGCCTTTTGCACAGCAGCCATTTTGACTGGACTATACAGTATCACAGAGAATCACAGGTGTAAATAAACTGTCTTGACTTCCAGCGTGTGATCCGTAACACCTGTGCTTTTCCCTGCTATAAAACAAATTCCAAATGGCTGATGTGCAAAGGGCCCATTGGCTGTTTGAAGGCAGGAAGGAATTTAACATGTATTCAGAATATAAAGTCCACTGTCAACAGCTGACAACTGCTTTTGTCCAGCGTTTGCTTGGAGATATCCAATGACCTGTACTAACTGCTAATTATAGACATGGTCCAACACGTGTGGTTGAACTTTGGCTCTTCTGTCATTGGGCCTTAGAATCCTTAGAATTTATGAGAACACTGTATATGTTCTCATAGAATATGAATTTGGTAAATGATACCAGTGGATAGTTTCCCTAACAAATACTTTTTTTTTCACTGTTTCAGGACATTTCTATCTATATTTTCCCATGAATGTTTCCCCTTTTAAATCAGTTTCCTACATGTATTATTTTGCAACCTGATAAGCTGTTTATGTATAAGACAATAACACCTTTGTTTCCAAAACAGTGAGATAATTGTAACCTGGTTGCATTTCCTGCACTCCATTTAACTTCCTCCAGAAGGCACAGAGTGCACAGTCTTTTCCTTGTTGCTTTTAATACTCCAAATCCTTTATCCCCTCCCGGGGCAATCTGTCTTTTACCTCACTGCCTTCCTTCTATCCTGGAGTCGTCTGCTCACCCTCTCACTTCCCCACATGCGCCAGGGAACTACGGTGGCCTGCGTGTACCCGAATGGATGTCATTTTCCACCTTGGTCACTTGAGTTTGAGGCCCCTGGTGTGACGCATTGTTATTGACTGATGCTACTAACTCTCCCACTTCCAACCTCCAAATTTAAACACAACGTATGACCCTGGATGACTGAGGACCTTCACACACATACTTATGCATAGTACATAAAGTCATCTAATGCCAAGAAACCCTTCCAGAATCTTGCGCACTGGACCTTTAAACAGAACCGGAATCAGAAATACTGTACTAATCCCCAGGGGGGAAATTGCTTTCATTCTAGCTACTCCATCCAAGACATTCATAACCTAATATATATATATATATATATATATATATATATATATATATAAAATAAGTATAATAAGAGTTTTGAAGAATAAAAATGAGTATATATAATGGAAATATTTACATCTGTGTCACAATAAGCAGTAACACAAAAGGACTACAAAGTCAGTCAAAGTTAAAATAAGTGAACTGGGTTGAACTTACTATATACTATACAGACTACATGATAATTCTCAGTTACTTTGTGGCATCTGTTGCTTATGTGTCCACACACACACACACACACACACACAAAATAAAACAAAGTAGTAGTTTTAATATAATAGCAGATCATTACAGGAGTGTGTGTGTGTGTGTGTGTGTGTGTGTGTGTGTGTGTGTGTGTGTGTGTGTGTGTGTGTGTGTGTGTGTGTGTGTGTGTGTGTGTGTCACAGTGAACAGTGCTGTGTTGTCTGTGCCTTATCTTTTTTTAACCCTCCACATCTCCCTCTCTGGTCTGCGGTCTCTTTAAATCCAGCTCAGTGAAGTTGAATCTCTCTCTCTTTTCTCTCTCTCTCTCCCTCTCTCTTCTCTCCTCTCTCTCACTTCGTCTGGTGGCTGTGATTGCCCTCACTCTGCCTGATAAACAGCTGCTTACCATTTAGAGCACTTCACAAAGTTTCTTTTTTTTCTCCCTTCTCTCCCTGCCCCAAACTCCTCTCAGATTTTCGGATCTTTTTGTTTTGAGTCCTCCTCTCCTCTCCTCTCCTGCAGCAGCAGCAGCAGCGGTGCGTCTCCATGTGGAGCTTCACATACAGAGCGAAAGGTCTGCGCCGCTGGAAGCTCAAGTCTGGACTCTCCGGCTTTGCGTAATGCTGAGGCGTCCTCTGCGCAACATCTGGATTAACTATTTGGAGTCAGAGCTAACGGGCCGACTCAAGACTCCGGCTGTTTCCTCTCTCTTCATGGAAAGACTCAGTTTTACTCTGGGATTTTAACGCCTTTTGACAAACCCTCCCCCGAGTTTTGCGCATAGATTATGTATTCTTTAAAATGGGTGCGAACAATGGAAAACTGTATGGAAGCGAGGGTAAGTGCTGCAATTACTGCTTTATTTTAAAATTCCACCTCCACTGAAGCTAAACATTGTAAAAGAAGAGGATTTAACATTCCACGTAGTTTCGTATTCGCCTCCATTTGTAGTAAAAACTAAAAAAAAAAAAAAAAAAAGTTTGCAACGTAACCCCACTTTAACTCTGGACAGCACATCTTTAAGTTTCATTGTCTTGTTAGGAGGTTTCAAATCACACCAAATCCCATTAAAAATCACAACAATTGCAAAGGTTGTGCTGTTTTTCAGCTCTCATCCTCTGTTACTTGCTTTTCAAACGCTTTTCAAAGACTTATATTCGACCTATAAGATATAGAGTGACATCTGGTGGTCATATTTGAAAAGAAATGCATGCATTTCAGTATAAACTTAAAAAAACAACAACACAAACATAAAGCTACTGTTAGTCAATGCATTTCCTTATTACCCTAATTCCCTCTTAACCCTTTAATCTTCATTTACTGTTTAACTTGAAGTCATGCAACAATAAAGCCTTATGAGGCAACATGTCCATAAATGGTTGGTTTTTTTGTGGGGGGGGAAACAACTACATAATAATAATCAATGGAGAGCAACAGGTTCACCAGGCAACACCCAGGAGCCTTAATGTGATTCATGTGTTGTGTTTAAAGACAAAGCATCTTCCTGCAAGTTTTAAATGAGACGCTGGGTCAAAAGGACACAAGTGTTTTTGGTATGTGGGCACTTAGTCAGTCTTATCTCGATAAGAACTACTCTGTAATTCCACAGATTTTTTATTTTTGTTGGTCCACAATTCCTTATCCTGCTATTGTGTGATTTTGGAGGCACATTCACACAACACACACATCCGCCGTGATCTCTGTGCATCTCGTGCTGTGTGTGAGTGAGAGAGAGAGCTCTCCAGTAACAACATGATGTCCAGTTTCAGTGGACTGCTGAGATGGTTTCTCCCTGGGTGCACGTGAAGGTAACGGGGTCCCTTCAAACCTTGGAGACTTTCCTGCAGATGACTGTAAGACGCTGTCGGTGGGGGTGGAGCCCAAGTTATTATTAATTTGACACCATGCACACATTCTGATAGATTAGATCGGAGATTATGAAGATAATGAGCAAAAACAGCAAACTAATCCCACAAACTGTGAGAATACGGTCAAAGTAAACATAACCTAAGGGATAATAATACACAGACGTGAATAAGAAATGCAGTATATGAAACATATTTGTGGGGAAAATGTATTTTCATAAACTTTTATGGAAGAAGACACTGATTTTGCAAGTCTAACCTCCATATATGATATGATATGATATATCATGATTAAACTCTCAATTTACAAGCTGATTATCAGATTATCTACAAAAACCCTATATTTAAATGGGATGTAATTATATTAGGACTTAAAGAATAAACAAAAGTCATAAGTTATGTGATTATTAGTACCATTCTACTGTTAAAGGTGCATTATGTAACAAATCTAAAGCAACTGGCCATAAAATCCTCCTTATATGTCACAGAGACTCAGGATTAATATTCATATAACAAACTGAACTAACCAAAAACAACAGTACAGCCAAAATATTTGCATTAAAAACATTTTTTTTGCAGACTGCAAATCATGTTTCTGTTTTGAAATCATGTTTTGGCATGTGGCGCCACCTACCGCCGTCTACCAATAATTACAGCCAGTAGGGTCTCAGCTGCCGAGCAACCACGGGTAGCCAGTTACGTCAGAAAACGAAACCTAAAAGACCTCGGTATTTTGAATTTGAATGTAGTAACCGTTTTTGGCAACAATCTTACATATGGCACCTTTAATACAACATAAACGCTCAGTATTGGACACTTTTAAGATGACCAAAATGTGGATGTGCTGACTCCTGCTCTACTTTTTCTTTGGAAAAATAAACACTCCAAACATGCACGAATGATGCTGATATCTAAAAAATCCACCTCGCCGTCACCCGCTGTCTTTTTCATCTTAGATGTCATCAACATTACATATTCAGGAAAAAAAAGGGGGAGGGGGGGGAATGAGAATAAGAAATAGTGGTCCGGTTCCATCGAACACATCATTTCTGTCTCCGCTGCAGAAATGTTTGTATAAATAACATTCCAGTGTGCTCTCTTCCTAAATCAACAAGTGCAGAGAAAAAAACTGGGGCTCATGATGTGAGGAATAACACGTGGACTAGCTCCACCTCAGAATCCAGCCTGTGAACTTACACGAACAGACATGTTTTTTTACTTTAACCTTCTTTTGCTCTTATTAAGTCGACAATCGCTGATCGGGTCGTTGTCGTCGTACAATCTCCTCTGCCAGTGGCTCGCGCCGCCTCGCGTACGACTGAAGCTGTGCAGGCACAAACGCAGACATAACACTCATTTAAGACGCTCGTGTAAACACAGTCGTTTGTGCCTCTCTTTTTTTTTTGTTGTTGTTGTGTCATCGCCAGATGTTCGGGGGATGATGTCAAAGGAAAGCAAATGAAAACATCTTTTGTGTTGTGATGAGTTTCAGATTGAAAATAACCAGCTTCCTGGTTAATTCAACGGTGCATGAAGACGTGAGAAGGAAAAGCAAGTGCTTTCATGCATTTAAGAGTCATATTCTTATTTTTAGTTTTTTAGATAATGTAGGTAATGGATGGCAGTGAAGCAAATGTGGAAGTTCTGGGAAACTATATTCTCTTGGATGCCCATCAGGGGGCGACACCACTGATTGCAGAGACTTTTTGAATGTAAATCTATTCCAAAAAAAGAGATGACTTTTCACTTTTTCTCAGGAGTGTTTCAGAGTATAACGACCTGGAGAAGCTTCACTTGACTTACAACAGCAGTAAACATCTTTCTTAGGAATCTTTCTCGTCTTCTTTAACACAGCATGATGTCCATTTTGCAAACTGTGGCCCCATTTCGAGTGAAATGGATGAAAAAATGCAGGGTTTGCTTCAGCGTGTGATTCTTCTCTGTGCCACCCTCTCATCAAATATATGGTGCCTTCCAGCTGCTAAACATGAAGACTTTGAAACAGCAGGTCATAAAGTTAGTTGACACAGAGTTGACACTTGACACTTCACCGCTCTAATCAGACGAGGGTGTTTTTTGTTTTTTTTCCAGGGATCTCGGCGTACATTGATACGTAGCACTGGCCATTGGATATCGCAGCACTTAAATTTGCCAGCTCGCTTTCAGGAAACATTAGTGCACTTTCAGGGCTTAATCCACTTGGCGACTTTCTGTCGGAAACAGCCCAGCAGCTGATATACAATATCTGTTTACAGTGCAGCCAACAAGCTTTTTTTTATGTTAAGAGGTTAATAACTTCAATATTTCATGATGAATTGATCTGTAATAGGTCAAAAACACCCTATTACTCAAGCCGATATCTTCAAATGCCTTTTATTGCATGACAACAGTCAGTTTATGATCATAAAATCTAAAACTAGCAGCGACCCCTTACTTCAGCGACCTACCGACCTACCTACTGACTGACCTACCAACTTTCCTGATCAGCTATATGAGTAATCTACCTTCCTTCCTTCCCACTGGCATACCTACCTACCTACCTACCTTCCTACCTTGCTTCCTTCCCTCCTACCTACCTACTGACCTGCCAATGTTCCTGATCAGCTACAAGAGTAGTTATCTTCCTTCCTTCCCACTGACCTACCTACCTACCTACCTACCTACCTACCTACCTACCTACCTACCTACCTACCTACCTACCTACCTACCTACCTACCTACCTACCTACTGACTGATCTACCAACTTTCCTGATCAACTATACAAATAGTTATCTACCTTCCTTCCTTCCTTCCCACTGACCTACCTACCTACCTACCTTATATTGCATGACAGTCAGTTCATAAAAGTCTAAAACTAGCAGCGACCTCTTACCTCTGTTCCTTCCTTCCTACCTACCTTGCTTCCTTCCTTGCTTCCTACTGACCTACCTACCTACTGACCTCCCAACTTTCCTGATCAGCTATAAGAGTAGTTATCTTCCTTCCTTCCTTCCCACTGACATACCTACCTTGCTTCCTTCGTTCATTCATTCCTTCTTTCCTACCTACATACTGACTGACCTACCAACTTTCCTGATCAGCTATAAGAGTAGTTATCTACCTTCCTTCCTTCGTTCAGTTGGAAGGAAGGAAGGAACAAATGAACGAAGGAAGGAAGGTAGACCTACCTACCCAATCAGCCATAAGATTCATTCATTTTTGGTCAACAATTTTCCTTTTTTTTCTGTCACATAGGGAGACGTACCTGTTCAAAACAGTTTGGGAATAGCATTGAAACTGTAACTAAATTAAAACAGGGGAAAAAAAAACAACTGTAGGGTTTTAACCATCGATCACATTTATTCAAAGAATTGTCATTTCACCGTGGACCATGTCGTGTTGCAGGTAACCCCGTCTTCATACTGTCTGGTGTCTTATTTACAAATGCAGAATTCTGCTGTCCTTTGGTCCACATCTGTTTTCGAGCATGATCCCACGATTAATTATGCTCTGGTCACAACTATGCAGCAGCCCTCCACCAACACATTATGTAAGCATAAGACGGGAAGCAGGAGCTTTCCTGAAAGTTGTTTTTTCCATGAAAGATTCTCATGCATCAACCAAACAGCCCTGACGGGGACAGACGTCCCGTAACCTGTAAAATATTAAAACGTATTTGCTCATCTTGACCCGGCCTTGCGCCTCCTCCTCTGCGTGGATATTAGAAAGAGTGGTCTCACGTTGACATCTGTGAACTCCCTCATGAATATGTGAGTCATTTCCAGGAGCAATAGCAGATGTGCTGGCTCAGTGATGTCACCACGAAATGCCATTCATACTTAAACCATATGAGCTGCAGTGGTATTATATTATTTTATATACATGCACATGCGACTGTGTGTCACTGGTGTGAGTGCGAGGGCACAGGTTGTGCATCTTTTTTTTTTTAGTTCTTCCTTCCACAAGCAGGAACTGTCTTGTCTGTTTAGGAGGCTGCACTTGATGTGCATGCGGGTGTGACTGTTTGAGAATACCTCTTCAGCCTGTCGTGCTGGGTGAAAGGCACATACTTAGTCTCAGGAAAGCCACAAAGCTGCATTTATGAACTGACAGAGGAATGGAGTGCCATAAACAACCTCTCCACAGGCAGACCGGCAGTCACCGGCAGCACAGGCAAGACACTCAAAAAGACCACGTTTGTTGAAAATGTAGTTCTCCTGTGCGACTGTGTGGAAATCCTTAATCCGATAATGCAGCCGTAGCTCATAAAGGAAGAGTTGTACATTCACGTCTTCAACAGAGTGATCGCTTCTTATTCCCTGTGCAGCAGTGTTTCCTCACTCGTCCTCCGTGAAAGTAAAGGTTGAGAGGGGATTTTATTCTTCTTCCAAATATGAAAAAAAAAAGAAAGAAGCAAAGCATGGACACTTAGTCAAACAAACCAGCAGAGACTTTGTGCATGTGCCAAGGCCCCGCCATTCATCAAGAGAACCTGAGGAACATAAATGTCACGAAAGCAGAGAATAATGGGCTCCATGTTTCCTCACACTTCAGGCCTCCTTAGCACATTAAATTCACAATGAGTGGGATTCCATCTTATCCTGTACGGACACTCTGCAGATAGCACTGCAGCATTAACAAGAAGGGGTTTTTGTTTTCTACAACACTCCAAAACAGCACTATTGTATGTTTCTAGGTCAACGAAGAATATGTGATATTTATATGTGACACAACTCGTGCAAAAGTGGCCACACTGTGTCCCAACAATCTTCTTTTGGTTTTCGCCCTGCAGGTAAAGGGAGCTCAAGCATCTCCTCTGACATAAGTTCGAGCACAGATCACACACCAACTAAAGCTCCAAAGAATGTGGCTACCACTGAAGGTAAGGCATCTGGTGCTCATTAACCAAACTCCCTCCCTTTCTTCTCTCCCTCCTCTTCTTCTTCTTCTTCTTTTCCCCTCCTCCATCCCCCCCTCTCCTTTCTCCTCCTCAACCACTTTCTCTGCTGCCTATTTTTGGAGAGAGAAACCTGTGTGTTCCTGGGATAACCCTAAATTAAAAACAAACTCTCAGCTGCCATCAGAGTCCAGAAAGCAAAAGCAAAAAAAAAAGAAAAACACATTTCATGGGCTTTGTTTTTTTGATGAAGAAGAAGGAGGAGGAGGAGGAGGGGAAAAAAAGCACTTCTGGCTTCTCATTGTGGAAGAATGCTTATCTAAACTGTGGTCGTATCAGGCTCAAAGCATTGCGAAGGAGGGAGGGAGGTACATGTGGAGGAGAGAGAGGGATTTTGCTGGAGACGGGGAAGGTGTTGGGAGTGAAAATGGGGGGGAAGAGAAAGTGAAGCTTCACCTTGGGCTCAGACGAGGCCGTTACTCGTCTCCACGCAGCTCTCTGGCTCCCTCTCTCCTCCCTGCACTTCTGCCTGTCCCAGGCAGACGTCCAATCCTGGCAGGGCTCTAATGTAGGGAAGTGCTCCCTTTTGTCGGGGAGTGTATGTGTTGCGAATGTAAACTGTGTGCTCACTGTAATGGTTCAGAAATGCTTTGCAGCTGACAGATGCCTTTTGAAGCCTCATGTAAACAGCTGTCCTGTAAGTGGATCAGACTAATACATTTTTAACAGTCTGTCAGTCAGCTGCACTTTTTTTTTTTTTTTTACTCCAACAGAAGTGAGCAAAGTTAGTATTTAACTCCTTAACTGTATCTGTATGTTGTTTGCTAATTCTAACTTTTCGGGTTGTAACAATAATAAAATCAAATTTTTGCCACATTTTTTGTGATTGTATGTTACCCATGGTATATTAACTATGAGATTTTGGTAGTAATATAGCATGAACACCTACTGAAGTGGTCTTTTGCTATGCATTCACCTTTAGTTCTTGTGTTCTTATGGGGACGTTGGATTGTAGACTTCCTTTTGGAGTCGACTTCGCTTGGATGGATGTTTTCCCTCAAATCTCCATTTTAGGTAGAAGGTCAAGCAAGTCACAAGCAAGTTATTCTCGAGTCGAGTCCCTGCTTTAAATCAAGCAAGTTTCAAGTCAATTTGTGTGAATATAGAGGATGATTTTCCAGATATTCCACATTAAAAAAAACTACAGAGGCTAAAATGTAAAGAATACTGATATTAGCCCTCGACTAAACCAGGGTTTCTCACTCCATGGTCCTGGGGAGCCACTGTCCTGCATGTTTCAGGTGTTTCCCTGCTCCACCACACCTGATTCAAATAAATGGGTCATTATCAGTCTTCAGCATTAGCTTACCGACGAGCTGACCATTTGAATCAGGTGTGAGAAACCCTGCACTATTTGCACCTCAATATCAAGTCACGTGACGAGTCCCCCAACTCTGGTTACTCATACTCCTCGTCTTCTTTGTCTTTATCACCTTTTCTCCTTTTGTAACTTAGAGAAAACAAAAATGTTTGAACGTGTCAAATTTAAAAGCAACTGGCTCAATAATAATAATAATACAGCATTTCTGTGTGGAAAACAAGTTTTTTTTATCCTTGTTGGCACATATCAGTAAAAGTGTAAAACACGACAATAACATCTCAGCGCTGTGTTTCTATCTCGTGGTGCTTTTACAGCGTTTAACTTGGAATGTCGAACAAGCGTGAGTCAGACAGTAAAAAAAAAAATGAAATGCTAGAACCCAGTGAAGTAATCAAGTGAGTCAATGACTTGGCCTTCAATCTTAATATAACCCTGACAAGATATAGCATTATGGTCTGTCCCCCCTTTTGTGCTGTGGTCGCTCGTCCTCTCGGGGGTTGACCGTGTGTCTGTTTTGCACGCTCATCCGTACAGTACAGTATATACTCTCGTTGTGCTTCTCATGCATTGTCATCACCAATCTTGAATTTGCTCTGGCATGATGAATGTAGTATTCTCGTGGTTCCAACAGCCCACAAGAAAACAAATAGCAGCTTCAGGCTGTATTTATGGATGTCACTCATGCTGAAGATTTCAAGGTGTTTCACAGAGAAAGAGAGAAAAGAGCATAAATTCTGCGCGAGATGACTGGTGGATTCTTTTTGGGGTTACACACAAGATGAACGTCAAGTAGTTTATTTGAGTGGGGTTAATTAAGCGATTAAACTCCGTGGATGGGGTAGTGTGAGTGTGCAGCGTGATTGCTGTTACTCACTCGGTTGGAATGGGAACGCTGACTCACTTGGGTCTGTCCGTTGAAAAGGGCTGCACCCAGATTATTCTGGAGAAATGGATTATTCACTGTATGCACGGTTCATCGCTTACAACTCCCACTAAAAAATATAAGCCAGCCAGTGAACTTCCAGTCCAGTTTAGTAGTGAGCCCTGCAGGATACATGTATCCTTCATGGACGGACAATCTCAGGATGCAGCCTTGACTATTATGACACAGCTACTGACCGTATAGAACGGGGTTTCTAACTCACACGCACCTGATTCAAATAAATGGGTCATTATCAGGCTTCAGCAGAGCTTACTGAGAAGGTGACCATTTGAATCAGGTGTGTTTGAGCAGGGAAAACACCTAAAACATGCAGGACAATGGCTCCTCAGGACCAGGAGAAACCCTGATATACACCATGGGGTGTCAAACTCAAATGACCTGGGGGCCAATGAGCCTGTCTAGAGAAAAATAAGTGGTGGCAAAAACAACTGTTCAGTAGCGGGAAGGCAATATGAGCTTAGAATTACATACTAAAAGTGCTTGTTTGGTTATGGAATGATCTATACTTCACTAAATAATGATGCAACACGAATATATTCATGAATAAATCAAAAACGAAGTCAATAATAATGTTGAAAACTGTGAGTAAAACACCAAACAAGCTCATATATGTAAATAAATGTTGAACGTGGTGCATTTAATAGTGCGATAATTACTGAACTGAATGTTACAGAGCTCCAGACATGACATGGAGGGGGGAAAAAAACTGTGATTTGTGGGCCACAAAATACTAATTAGTTCCCATAAAGTAGGTAAAACATTCCCACAAAATACTCATTTGTGGCCACGAAATGCTAATTTGTTCTTAAGAAATAGTTATAGTGTGCACACGAAAATCATAATATGAAGAACATTCTCATTAACAGTTACTCCCACAGTGCAAAAAACGTGCAATATGGGGATTAGATAAATTGAACAGTGTAGACAAAGCGGTAGATGGATGGATGGATTGACATTATACCTAATACCAAATTCATGTTTGGTTTATATTCTGTCTCTATATCATGTTGCTGGCCACTGTGCCACCTCTGCATCTTAGTGTACTGAAAATAGACAGACCAGCTTGTTGAAATCCAGGTCGTCACCGTGCACATACTCAATTGTCCTGAATGTGTCAAATTGTATGTACAACCAGAGCAGATATAAACATATCGACAGGAGTTTTGGCAGTGGTCGATGACTTCCTGACCATAATCTCCCTCCTGTGTCTTGACTTGTTATTTCTTCCCCCCCCCCCCCCCCCACACACACCCCCATGCTAGGTGTAATAACATGGTCTGGAACCACAACGGCCAAAGTCAAAATGCCCTCTCTTTAGAAAAAAAAAGAAAAAAAAAAAATTCATAGACATGCACATAAACACACACACAGTGGCAGATAACACAGTCCTTGCCCACCTCCTCCTGTGGTCCACTAAACTAATCAGGAAGCAGTCTGGCCTGTTTCCTCACCACACACTGGGAGCATTCATGTTGGGGCTTTCAGAGTCCTCTTGTTGCGCTAATGTCACTGCATTAATACAGTTATGATCCCCCGGGGGTCTCTCTAAATTGGCTAATATAAGTGTTAAGAATAGCCAGTGACACTGCACACTTTTGTTTTCCACTTTGCTAATAAACATGCTTTACACTAAAAAAAAAAGGGGCAGTAATGAACACAGTTAAAGTTGTTTTTGTTTTTTTTTGGACACAGATTTGGCACAAAGAACAAATTCACCCTTTTCCTGTTGGTCCGTGACGCTATACGTCTTCTACTTTACCAATTTAAGCGTCATTGCTGCGCCTGCGTCTCTGCATGCAATCAATTCACCTGCGGCAGGATCACACCTGCTCCCAATCCAATCATCAGACACCTCCTTCTACTTATTTCCTGGTTCTCCAGTATCCAGATTGTCACAGACCTCTGTGTTGTAAACCTCGCGGCTCTCTCTGGAAGATATCACAGTTCTCTAGTGTTTGCTTGTGTTCTGCTTTTGTTAAAGCTCACAAAGAGTGGTCCTGTTGCACATAATATGTCAGTTGTGGAGGTCTACTTACATACATTAACTTGTTATTATGGTCAAAAACCTCCTAGTTGATGTAAATGAGCCGATAGAAATCCTTCTTTTCTGACGCTGTGCTGAGGCTCGATATTTCAGACATAAATCTCACCCCCAGAAGACAGAGTGTGTTGTGATTGGCCAGCCAGTGTAGAGCCTTCCCAACTGTCTTGTGATTGGCCAATACCCGGAAGTGACATATTCAGTACACCCGCTCTCAGAAGCGCAGCTCCCCCCTCTGGAACGGTGGATGCACTGCTACTCATTATCAAAACATTGTTTTAACAATGTTTAAAAATAGCTTCTTCACGACTCCCCGCCGCAGTCCCTTTGATGACCTTTGACCCGGAGTCAGAAGACACTGTCGCTCGTGAAACACCTCCACAACGGACCTTCTTCTTCTTCTGCGGTTCAATGTACGCAACCGGATGTGCCCGGACTAGTGCCCGGAGCAGGAGGATCTGCTGTTCAGGAAAACCGCTGTTTACACACTAAAAACAGCGTTAATTGGAACTTCCTGTCTAGGTCTGCTTTAACCCATATGTTCAATAAACTGTTAAACCACCATCTGTCCTCGCCTGCTTCCTCTTGGGTCCAGCACTCGCCCATAATCTAAATCGCTTCTTAATTTGATAAGGCATTTTATCAAATTTACACTTCTCTATATCACATTTGCTTAAAAATCACTTATTTGAATGTGTAAAAATAACAACATATCATCACATTGTCCCTGAAAGTTTACTCAAAGTACCAGTGACTGAAATAAATGGTTGTTGTTTTTTGGAGCCACTAGAATCAGAATGTAATCAAATATGACCACCGTAACTTAATTTTAACATCGCTCACGTTGCACAGCACGAACGCGCTGTAACCGTGGTTTTTGTTGTGACCCTAAAGTCACAAAGCAACCCAGACCCAATGTTTGTGCGCTGAAAAACATTAGTCATCGTAGGTTTCTCGTCGAAACCGGCCGTATCGTCAAATCCCCCTGTTGAGCAAGAGCACATTTCATTCTTATGGATTCATTTTGTATGCGAAATATTGTGTCATGTTCTTCTCACAAAAGACTCTTATGTGCGAGATCCAAACCAGAAAAACTGTTCAACTCTGACCAAGAATTTTTTTATTTTTTTATTTTTTTTAAAGAAGAAAACAAATGCCATCAGAGGAATATGATAGAGGCTATTTTCACCTCAAAACTCCAGACTTGGCATCTTTAAAAGTCAATAAACCATTTTGAGTTATTGTTCAGTTCTAATATCACTATGCAGATGGAAAATATGCCTGTATTTCTTTCTCCAAAGGACTAACATCTATCCCCAAAAAAACAACATGAGGAAGTTACTCTGATCCTGGTCCTGAAAACAAACCGTGTCATGCGGTCGTCTGGCAAGTTTTTGCAATCGTGTTTCTGTTTTCATTTATTATTAAGACGAGCTTGTGGTGGCCTGACCCACTTGAGTTGCTTATTAGCTACAGACTGAAAGGAACAATCCCGGACAGTAAATCCCTCTTGCGGGATGAAGCTGAGTGTCTCCCAGTAGGGGGTTACACTGTGACCCTGTCTGGGCCTCAAAGGTTTGCTTTGGCACAACTGAACTTTGGGTATCGGAGGAATGCGGCTCAGAACACCCTGAGATGTTCGACGCGAGAGTTGTAACTCTTGGAGAGCTTTTTTAAAGCGGACCTAGACCGGAAGTTCCAATTAACACTGTTTTTTTTAGTGTGTATCTGCTTTACCTTGTTTAAGAAGCCAGAAAACAAACAGTTCAGCCACTGCTGAGAACGCAATGGTTCTCTGAAGAATAACGTCCGTTGTGGAGGTGTTTCACGAGCGACAGTGTCTTCTGACTCTGGGTCTGACTCCAGGTCAAAGTCATAAAAGGGACTTTTATCAAAACATTGTTAAAACAATGTTTTGATAATTAGTAGCAGTGCATCCACCGTTCCAGAGGGGGGAGCTGCGCTTCTGAGAGCGGGTGTGCTGAATATGTCACTTCCGGGTACTGGCCAATCACAAGACAGTTGGGAAGCCGGGGTGAGAGTTGAGTCTGAAATATCGTTGCTGGGGAACACCGTCAGAAAAGAGGATTTCTATCGGCTCGTTTACAGCAACTAGGAGGTTGTTGACCATAAAAACAAGTTAATGTATGTAAATAGACCTCCATAACTAACATATATGTGCAACAGGACCACTCTATGTGAGCTTTAAACCTTGGTCTGTCTGAGCTTGAGCCAAGCTGTTGACGTAACACAGGCTCACAGGGAGTGTTGATCATGTCAGAGCAGCCGTACTCCAGGGTCAGCTGCATCACCCGTTTCTAATGGCACCAGGAAGGTGGGAACGGTGGGAACAATGAGCATATGCCGCCTTCCTCTCTGAACCTCTCTGAGAAACAGTGATAACAGTGACAGGGAAAAAGCTCACTCTCAATACTACACTGTGAACTTACCACAGTTCACTATACAGCACGTTTACATGGAGATTACACAGCTTATTTCGTAGATGACACGGCTAAGGCTGCAAATAACAAGCAATGTCGATTCACCCTACATATGAAAAGTTGTTTGTTACGGTGAGTAAAATGCTGAGGAAAAATGGCATTAATTGACTCATAGATCCTCAAGTAATGTCTAAAGTTTGAAAAAAAAAAAAAAACTTTTGGAAAACCCTCATAATTGAGACAAATGTGGAGTATTTTTTACTTGAAAAAACATAAAAAAACGATCAGGTGATAAATCGATTTTCTGTTGTGTCGATTGATTGATGAAGTGGTGCAGCTCCATGTCAGACAGACAGTTGTCATGAGTGGGAAACAAGCAGGAAGGAAGTCAAACTGGGACGGACAAAAACGTTATCTTTGGTGCACAAATGAAAATATTGCAAAAACATCCTCTTCGCTGGTCCACCATTTACTCAGAAAAGCCTGTTGAATAACGTTCTATCAGGGTAGGAGTGCATTATATTAAGTAAAACTCAAGAAAGTAGTGAGAGTTGCAACATATCCCCGTATTCCAGCTGTGGACACTGTGCCGGTCAGATGTCCAGTCTGTCCGACAGCTCTTGTCTTTGTCATATTTTTACTCTCCCAAGGGCAAAATAAGAATCCCTCGCACCTCATCCGTAAACTATAACCTCACGTGCCGATGATAACCTTCGCTTGTGTTTACTCAGCCGCACATATCGCGTTCCACTGTTGAATTTCAACCACGGCAAATATGATCGAGGCTTCTCAACGTCATCGTCCGTCTGTAGTCGTTACTGCCGCGTTGGTTCAAAACTCAACATCCATCTGTGACATATCTATCTCGCTGAAGTTTTTTTGGTGAAACTCAATGCTCCATGTGTTGGCTTTAGCTCCGCCGCTGAAGGCAGAGGAGTTGGTTTAGTCGAAGGAGCATCTGTTTCTCCGGGGGGTGCAAGATGATTGACTGTGTTTTAATGTTGGAAATTGTTCTAATTTAATGTGCAGAAATTCACAGCCTCAATGACCATAAACATGACGCTGCGCTGCGTGGAAAAGTAATCTGTCCCCTTTTCAGCACTCCATGACTCAGAAGTCACAGCAAACGGCAGAACTGCAAGTTATTCTAGGACTCTTTCACAAGGCCTGTGGTGGACGTAATGAGAAATATTAGCGGTTCATTTCAAATCTCCGTTGGAAATTGTCTGTGTGCGGAGAGAGAGAGAGGACACAGAGAGGCGAAGAATGCCAATGCCGTTTCCCCCACCAGATTTTCTCCATCAGCTGTCCTCGCTCCTCCCCCCCCTTCCCTTCTGCCGCCTCCCACAGCCAGGAAATCTGAGCGAAAAAGCACAGAACAAGAAGAAAAAAAGAAAACAAGTGAAAGCAGTTTACAGGAGGAGGAGGAGAAGAAAGAGGAGGGAAAAGCAGCTCAGCTCTCCATCTCATAAGTCTTCTCTGATTACTGCTTGCTCTTCTTGTTCTCTGAGGGAGCGCTGGCCTTGTTGTTTTGTATGCATGTGTCCTTTGCTTCAGCGAGGTCACGTTTTTTTCAGGCGTTTGACAGGCGTTGGGAAAGATGCCACATGGCCGAAGCGCACTCTTTGCGCTTCCTGTAATATTTGGCCCGTGAGCGATGTTTGCACAGCGATACACCTGGGACTTTTGCGCTTTTATGTGGCGATATGAAAACAGTTGCGGAGCAGCTGAACTGACACACTCGACTTCCCCTACTCTCGGTTCATGCTGCGGTTTCGTTTCATTACATAAGCGGGGAAGTGTCAGTTGTGGCCGAAGCTTGCAATGGTACAAAAATGAGAGGAAGGTCTCTCTCTCTCTCTGTAAACTGCTCCTCGGGGAACTGGGGTTTGATAAACTATGTTTTGTTGAATAGTGGTTTTTTTGAAGAGCGACCAGGACTAATTTTCTTTAGTTCTACGCCAACGCTAAGCTCAGCCAAAAACAATGCCATCGCTCAATATCTGCATGTTTCCATTGTTGTTTTTAAACATGCAAGTCTTAGCATGTACTTCGGAGCCTCGTTCGTTAACATAGAGCAACTCAGCAACTTCGCCTCATGTTGCTTTTACATTCTGAGATGTGTTTTTCACTTTTAAAGTTACAAACAAGATTGGAACTCATTCTTTCAGTCACATTTTTTGAGGTTCACAGAGAAGTCAATATTATGTTAATTTTGGGCCAATTCCAATTCCTATCTTAACCCTCGATCTTAACCCTCAAGCTCAACCCTTAATCTTAACTGGCCCTCAAAACCAAGTGTTGAGGGTTATTTTGTCACTTAGAAATGGGACACCCCTTAAATGCAGATACGTCTGTCAACTCCAAAAAAGAAGAAGAAGAACACATTTACGTCACGATTATTTATCACGATCCGTTTGTCAGTCAAGTTATTAGGTTGTCAGTTAGTTATAAGATGATACTCATACAAATACCACAACCACGGACTTATTCAGCTGACAGTTACCACACACACATTGAAAAGTTAACGATAGCAAACGATCGCTTGTGCGCACCGGCCGGCTATTGACAAAAGATCGTAAAATAAATATAAATGTTACACAACAATGACGTCAGTAATCTATAATATGGGCTATAAACTAAGATAATACAATGGTTTTCATATTTTTTACATCTCTATTAACAAAGAAAATACTTAATTTGTAGCGTATCGCTGCTTTTGGCGCCATCTTTGTTTTGTGAAAACACGCAATGCATCCTGGGTAGCCCTTGCTCCCAAGGGTGGTCTCGGAAAATCTCAATATTGAGGGCGATACAGCCCTTAAACTTGCCCCTCAACTTAATTTTTCTGAGAATCGGGACAGCACTTGCACTAGCGGGAGCGAGCATTTTTGAGCTTGAGGGTTAAGCAAGGAATTGGAATTCACCCTTTATGTCAAACCATTCTCTACTCGATTCGGTTTAGTATCAGTCACGTCGTTTTCCATTGCTATAATACGGGGTTTCTCACTCCTGATCCTGGGGAGCCACTGTCCTGTATGTCTTAGGTGTTTCCCCTGCATCTCCAACACATCTGATTCAAATAAATGCCTCGTTATCAGGCTTCAGCAGAGCTTACTGACGAGCTGACCAGTTGAATCAGGTGTGTTTGAGCAGGGACAGTGGCTCCCCAGGACCAGGAGTGAGAAACCCTGCTATAATACTTCCTCAACGTTCGTGGGGTCATCATAGCACAGCTGCAAAAAAGGGCCATGACTTTGTTTTATAAGACACAAATACACAAACTAGTGTACTGAAGTGTACTGGTAGTGTACCTCTGTTAAATATTGAGATATTAGAAATGCTAAATGTTGGAGATTGACGCACGTTTTCAGGAATTTTTAAGCCTTTTTAACTGATCTGCAGTTCGGAATTTTTACGTTTTTCGGTTGATTCCTGTGGCGGTGGCCGTAGTATCGGCTCAGCTACATTCAGGTTACTGAAAAAAAAGCACCAGGGACCAGGTACTATCCCTAACCGAGTAGAGTCGAGCTGAGCCGAGTTCGAACTATATCATGGAAAAGCTCCACAAGTTTCAGGAATAGCGACTGAGCATCTGCTTCGAGATTTTGTGGAGCTTTCAGAGATGCTTTCTGGGCATTGTTCTTTAAACCCTGGCACCAAACAGGCACTTTCACCCAGAGAACTGCTGCCTACTGGATATTTTCTCCTTTTTGGACTCAATGGTCGTGTGTGAAAATCCCATTAGTTCAGTTCTGAACATGGCATCAACAACTAGGCCATGTTCAGAATCACTTAAATCACCCCCCCCCCCCCCTCTCCCATTCCGACGCTGTTTGAAATGCGGTTACCAAACCATTCAACAGGTGTTCCTAATAAAGTGGCAGGTAAACACCTGGCAGTAAAGCACTTTTTTAGCCAAGGATGTGGTTTTATGAAGAACTCTTTGATCTTCCATTAAGGCACTTCAACCACAGAAAACAAAATAACCTCTTTCTGGGGTTAAAGTGAACATTTTTTCGTCAGGAGTTTGAAACCACAAAATCTCCAGCACTTCCCTTGTTCTGTTTGCTTTAACCACATGAGATCATTACATTTGCTCCTCATCACGACCAAATCAACCGTTCGGGGGCCAGCGCTCACTTTTCCATTCCTTTCTAACGTGCAGTTCTTCTCGGTCATGCACGTGTGTGTGTGTGTGTATGTGTGTGTGTGTGTGCTTACCCTCCACAGTCATTTAACACGACTGTCACTCCACACTCCAACTGTCTCACGCACCGCTGGCAAAGAGCATTAAAACTGTGCACAAAGGCATCTCACGCTCACGCTGCTCCACTTTTCGACGTCTTTGACATCCCGACTTAACAACCTGCAAAGTATGACATCATCTTGGAACGCCAGTGATTTGCAGAAGGCCAGATCAATTTTTGAATGACGCCAGCAAATTGCTCCGCTGTCATCTCCACTCTGGAAATGTGCTGTGATATATCGCCGAAACACGAACGGCTCATTTTTGAAGGAGTGACTTCTGCTGTCCTCTCAGCCCGAGGATTTATAAAGCGATGGAGTGCTGGAGTTGTGGAGACGTGTCAAAAGACGTCTTTTGAACAGACACACAGGTCTTCAGGAGGTGGAAATTTGTCGTGATGTGGGCACAATAAAAAAAAAACAGTGTGAGAAAAGCTTCAGTCCTGTCGAGGAGGTACAGGGAGGGGTGTGTGTGTGTGTGTGTGTGTGTGTGTGGAGCTGAGGAGTCTGTTTCCTGTCTGAGTGTGCACATTGTAAAGGAACCAGCAGGCCCTATTGTCTTTCACACTGTCCAGTGACGCAAGACCTTCCTGTAGTGAAGGCTTTGCTGATAGCCCAGCCGCCACACTGTATAGTAATATCAACTTCCATGTATTCAATAAAACCTGAGACAGACTCAGATGTTTTTTTTTTTTATCCCAGGAGGTCTCCACTCTTGGTCTACTTTTTAGTGCGTTTTAAAAAGTGGACTTTGTAGCTGTCTAGATCTAATGACTTAACAGAGTTTTTGATTCTCTAACAAGTCAAATTAATAAGCTGATACCTTCATTTTAAAGCGGACCTAGACCGGAAGTTCCAATTAACGCTGTTTTTTAGTGTGTATCTGCGTCCTTACCTTGTTTACGAAGCCCTGAAGGTTCAAAACAAACAGTTCAGCCACTGCTGAGAACGCTGTGTTTTGTTGTAATCTCGGGCTCAGCGAGATCTCTGAAAAAACCCGGTCCGGTTACGTAAACAGCAGTTCTCCGGAACAGCAGATCGTCCTGCTACGGGCACTAGTCCGGGCACATCCGGTTGCGTACATTGAACCGCAGAAGAAGAATAACGTCCGTTGTGGAGGTGTTTCACGAGCGTCAGTGTCTTCTGACTCTGGGTCTGACTCTGGGTCAAAGTCATAAAAGGGACTGCGGTGAGGAGTCGTGACGAAACTGTTTTTAAACATTGTTAAAACAATGTTTTGATAATGAGTAGCAGTGCATCCACCGTTCCAGAGGGAGGAGCTGTGCTTCTGAGAGCGGGTGTACTGAATATGTCACTTCCGGGTACTGGCCAATCACAAGACAGTTGGGAAGGCTCTACACTGGCTGGCCAATCACAACACACTCTGTCTTCTGGGTGTGAGAGTTGAGTCTGAAATATCGCGGCTGGGGAACAGCGTCAGAAAAGAGGATTTTTATCGGCTCGTTTACAGCAACTAGGAGGTTTTTGACCATAAAAGCAAGTTAATGTATGTAAGTAGACCTCCATAACTAACATATATGTGCAACAGGACCACTCTATGTGAGCTTTAACACTTCTATTTTCGCACCTATGAGATGAAAACAAGCCAACATTGGCTACATCCTGATAAGCCTGCTATCCTCATACTTACTCCAACATTCAGAAGTTTAAAGATGCTGTTGGCTCTGTTTTTAGCTTGGCTCATCGTCAGAGTTGTGTTTGGACGAGCAGAAGCGAAGATCTTTGGAAACGAAGACGCTGCGTTTATCAGCCAAGACTCGACTATCAGATGTGAACGAAAAACGCTCTGTTAACTCTACTTTCAGTTTCACCTTTTTGTCGATCTAATAAAAGAACCAACTGCGCTTACTTTACACCATTGTTGTTTCTCATTAGTAATAATGTTCCGAAACTGGGCAAACAACTGCAGGGAATAGAATCTGGCTTCCTGTCTCTGCTAAAGAGCTGAAAACTCCGTGTGGATGCAGATCGCTTTTCTTCTGAAAACACCCGTTTCAAATTGAAAACGTAGCAGTGTGTGTGGACTCTAGCCTTTTGATTCCCTTTACTAACCCAACACCACGCTGCCTTGGCAGCTGGAGGAGCACAGTGCAGAGCAGGAACATGTCACAGGCCTAATGGCATTGAGGTAATGGATTGGTCTGTCCTGCCAGATGCAGCAGTAATAATCCTGCGAGCTCCAGACAGGGTCTTAGCAGAGCTTCACAGCACTGCAAGATCCTGAGTGAATCCCTATAGCTTTAGTTTATGACCATACTGCGTCAAAGTCTGGATTGACCCTGCCTGTGCACTTGTCTCTGTCTCTGGTAAAGTCAGCAGGCTCTACTGCCAATTTATCCCCACCCCCCTTTTTCTTTTTTCATCTTGCCCCTATTTTCTTTTGCTGATCCTCAAAGTCTGTTTTTGTGCGTTAGTGTCTTCTTTTTGAAAATTCTCTTCAGCTTCACTTCACGAAAACATCCAGCTGCACGTCTTCATCGCGCAGTCATCTCGTCTTCTCACCGCTCGCTCCAATTAATTTACATTAAGGTTCTAATATCAAAGCACGATCCAGATGTGTCTCAGAAGAATTAAGGCAGAGTTGATGTTAATGGGAACCTGCTGCAAGCGCTGCTGTGGATCAGCTTAGATTTGGGTATTAGTGGCAAATGATTTCAGCCAAGTATGCCTTGCTGTGGCTATATGCACATTCAAAATGCATGAGTTTCTCTTTCATTTCACCACTGCCGCGTTGCTCTTTGTCCGGGGGTAAAGACCAGATGTTCTACTGTTTCTCCTCTGATTTCCTCAACTAAACTGAGTCCTCTACCATCTGCACCCACGGTGGTTTAAAGAGGAGTTTAACAGCTGTATGGTATTTGTTCTGTTAATGATAGATTTGCAGTTATATAGCGATATAAAACACAGCACTGCTAGTTTCAAGAGTTGTTTCTTTTATGCTTGAATGTTTAGAGCTGCAAGTAAACGAGTTGAAGTTGCCGGAAATTCCCAAAGATCCAAACCCTACCTTGCTTTTCCTCAAACTTTCAATCATATCAGGTGGTTCTTGTTATATGGTTTGCGTGGTCACCATGGAGAAATATACTCGAGGCCCTGGTTGCTGTTATGACTTCATCCATAGCACTGTTAGGACTTTTTCATCCATGTTGGCCTATAAATTAAAATTCCTCATTAACCTGAGCTATACAGTAATAATCCCAATGCACTGGCTCCTTTCATCTGACGCAGCTGAAAGTTCCATTAAGAGTGTAATGGGACTTTGAGCAGAGATCGTTTTTTTAAAGGTCAGGAGTGAGCTTGACGTCTTACTTATGAGTATAAAGAGTCGTTTTTGAGAAAGCTGAATATTTAGGGTGTAATACTGGGTTACAGCCTAAATATTTAAGGCAGATGTGAAGATTTCAACCATCTTGGTGACCTAATTGCCACAGCTCTTTCATTTCCCTTTGTTTGCATGGCAGGCTTTGTGAGGTGTCTGTTAGTGAGGAAAAATGTGGCCTGGAAATGCTCTGTGCAAAGGACTCATCACATATAAAGAAAGGTTCCCACACTACTGGGAAACTAGGCGATCCTTTACAGATGCAAAAACAACAGGTTTTCTTCCCACATCCAGATGTGACAAAGTGTGAAAATGTGAATATTTTGCTCATAAGATCATTGTCAGCAGCTCCATTGTCAGTGGCGAAACGCATAAACAAGATTGCTCATGCGACCAGAAAACATATAGATAATGTCTGGACTTCATTAAAGTTCCAGGTGTCCTGTTGCCATCCATCCAAAATCCAGTGCAACAAAGCAACTGTAAATCTGTCTTCATTTAACTTTCCTCACCAGCTGTGTGAAAGCGTGTCTTGGCGTCGGGGGCGGGGGGGGGGGGGGGGGGGTGGACGCAGTCTTGACTAGTGTTTCTCCAGCGCTCATCTGATCAGCGACACTTGTAATCACACAGTCAGTGGCAGGTGACGGACGATTTTGACTCCTTTTCGAGCGGAATCCTTCGCCTTTTTCGTCAAACTTGGATTATAAAGCCGCGCCTCCATTAAAACTAATGACTCAAGAAATTAGTCTGCGTCGTGCCGGAGCGTTGCTCTGTGGAAAACTTGATCTTCTGCTGGATGATGTGATTTTGGCCGCGCAAAACTCGTCTAGACCTTTGGGTTGCGATGCCAGGGGATTGATCCCTTTGCATATTTAGCCATTAATGTGTGCCCTCACCTCTTTAATTTTCCACATGAAGTTAAAAAATGGGCCAAAAATTACTCCGATTTCCACTTGTTTGTATAGCCGTGCGTCGCAAAGTGTGTGGCTCCACGTTGGATCCACAAACACTCGGTATTAACTCAGGAATCTTGCAGTATTTATAACGTACTTGAGCAAACATAAAAACTAAAGCACCAGTGCTTGCGCGGTGTATTTGGACAGGTGTGTGAAAACCCGAAATTGATGAGGTGTTTATGTGATTTTAGAGCATTCAATTTGTATTACGCTGAAGGTAGAAAAGCATTATCGCGTAGGCCAAGATAAACTGCGGGAAATAATTCGACATATCTATGGTTACAGACCACCCACAGAAAGGTGATTCATTAAAGTCGAGGCCAATAGCGTCCCACAGGAACGATTAACGTCATGAAAGCTGGATAAAATGCGTTTGCAGCAGACGAATTCGTTTTCACACACCGCGTTACTTTTGCTGAAATTTGGACGCGAGTGAGACGTTAAAGGCTGTCGCGGAGTAGCCGCGAATCGGAGGACATGTTCCTAGCGAAGGACGAGCCGGCCTGTGGATGTCATCAGAGGAGAGTCGGGGGGGGGGGGAGTGGACTTGAGCTGACGGTCTGGAATAGAGATCTGTCCGACGCAGCCGTGAGGACGGTGTCGTCGTCTGTCTCGGCACACAAATCCACATGACAGGCAGGATGCTGTTCATCTGTCATGCAGATGCAGACACACAGTGTGGAAGCAGCTGACTGTCCGCCCTGAAGCCTCCATTAGCCACAGATTCAGACACGGTTCAGTTTGCTTGACTGGAACTATAAATATCATTTTTAGCTCAATATAGTTGACCTGTTTGAATTCACGTAGCAAAAGTCTAAGTGGGAATGGAATGGACTCAAACTCAACATCAATTGCCACCTCAAAACCTTATACCCAAGCATTAAAGGCCTTAAGAGGCATAGAGAACGAGGTTTGTTTGTGGGATTTCATGCTGCTGTAGTTGTCTGTTTCCCATTCTCTTCATTTTTTTTTTTAGTGTGATTGCACATTCATCAAGACCATCAAGACATAAAACAAGGACTTTTTTTTAGCTCAATAGTTGCTGAATCCTCAAAAAGAACCCTTTTTGGGTTCAGATACAAAGCTGCTGGAACTATAGTTTCTTGCTGCCAAGATGTAGGTAAAGTTCTTTTAAACGCTCTGGTAATGGAAAGGGTCAGTTGGTGATGATGACTTGTGTCCACAGCCTTTTCTTTCTTTCTGTGTTTAATTTGAAGGTCATAAAAAGCCTTTTTGGACACTATAAAGAATAAAGTAAGAGAAGGGACTTTTTTTTGTGGTTGGGAACTACAAACCAAACCAAACCAAACCAAAAGTGGTAATAGATTCCTGCAGAAAAGGCCAGGTACAGTTTCTCCACAGAGTCCATGAAAGGGTTTTTATACAGTTTCATTTATGTGTCCACCACATAGTAAATAGAGCCTTTGTGACAAAATTGATACCATTTATTGTCCTTCAGGCATGTTCCTGAGATTCTATAAAGTTAGTTTTGTTCTTGAAAAAGTTCAATGCATGCAATTATTTTGGAAGGATGTTTCACATGAGAGTTTTCACAAGTCTTTTCTGCTGTTATGACAAAACTGTTCCTGCCTTGAACCTTAAGAATGCTAAAGAATTTACTTTGAAACAAGATAAGACCTCGTTTTGGGTCCAGTTAGCACTTGAAAGTGACGCCAAACTTAAGCGACTGACTCCAACTCGACTGCTCAAGTTTGGACAAACACACCGAGGAGCTACAGATAGCATCAGAGGAGAGCACTCAGTGGTCCAACGATGAAGGTGGAGGCGCCGTCGTCTCACGCCACAGCCGCTGCTATTCACAGCTGCGCCTGCAGCCCTGGTTCTGGAGGCCATCAGAGTTCACGCAGAGCTAACTGTACTGAAATCCCACCACCCGCTCGCTTTGAAGATCTACACAGTAACTGCTGCCAAAGGCCCTCGCAGATAAACGTGACACATTTTTTTCCCCCCCAAACATCCCAAAACATGATAAGGACACCCATGGAAACGCCTCTTCATCGACGATAAAGGCCGCTGTTGCTATGGCACCATCACAACCCGGCACCTGTCGACAAACCCTGTGGCCTTTTTGTAACAAAATAGACATAGAGACACCAATGTCTCTCTAGTAGGAGTCTTAAATTTTAAATAAGCACCACAGCAACAAGATATGTTGGCCTTTAAAGGAACATGCCACCGATTTTGTACCTCAAAGTCAAAGTGTTTACAGCTCTTGAAGCCTAATACGGCTTTAAAGGTTTGAAAAAAAGCTGGCAACCCTTAGGAGGAGAATTTGTGGCTTTGTGGTCTTTTTTCCGCATCGCTCTCCTCGTTCACACTTACTCTGTCTCGTTAATACGAGAATAAATGCCTCAAACGCAAATCATTTTAAGAAGAAAAATTGTTACCTCAAATGGAACATCATGAAACCTGATAAACTGCCTTAAATGGTATCACATGTGGCAGCGTTGGTTGGGGCCTCGAGACTACGCTTTTTGAAAGTGAAGGAGGAGAAGGAAAAAAAAAAATCAAATAAGGACCAAGAAAGATGATATTTCTGATATTTTGATCTGCAGAAAATCATGTTTGAGGAGTGACATGCTCGTCGGTCAGTGTAGGAGTAGAGAGCCGTGGCAGCCTGTGAGAACAGATGTAGGATGTCTTCTGTGGTCGTGTGGGAGCTTTGATGAGTCTTGAGAAAATCACATTAGGCTTATCTTAACATGTGTTTGAACCCCACAGAAATTGCAGACACAAGTTCAAAGGATGTTGCTATTTACCAGGCACTGAGCGTCTAATGAAAGTACGGTGGGAATGGCAAGCGTCCCGTGTTTTTGCACGAGCCTCAGAAAGCCTTAATATTACTGATTGGTTTGTGTGAAGCTTATATTTCCCCATGATCGCTGTCTCCAAAGTCTCTCAGCTTCGTTTAAATGCAATGCAAAATCAATACAGTGTCCTTTTAAGATGCTAAGCTGGGTTTTTTTTTTTTACTTGCATGGAAACACTTACTCTGTTGGATTTCACGAACAGAACAGTCACCATTAGCTGTTCTCTCCGTTTGTGTAAAAAGCCCGAGGTCACCGGAGGATTGTTTTCAGTTGTCACAAGTCGTTGGAGGAAGTGGAGGAAATTACTTGTGGAAATGTAAATGCATGAGTCAGGCTGGAGGAAAGTACAAGCAGAACTTTAGATCGCGGTATTCGTTGCAAAATTATTCTTGGAATGCACCAAATGTCACAGATGATAATAAATAATGTATTTGCGGGGTGGATTTTTTTTTTTTTTTTTTCGTTTTTCCCCTTTAGCACCAGTGGAAATATGAGGACGCTGAATTTGGCTTTGGAAATTGAGTTCTGACTCTTTTGCAGCAGTTGTTGTGATAAAGTCTTAGAAGTCAAAGAAAAAAAAGCCTTGAAGCGATCACATTAGACCACGTCAGGCTCAAATCACACTTAAAAATAAATGATGAGCTATTTTTTTCCACACAAATTATATTAGACCTGGTCTTGTTTAAAACACATACGTGGGTTTACATAAGTGGTTTTACAGCAGAGGCTTCAAACTCGCGGGCCGTGGGCCAATTGTGGCCCGCTAAACAATTTCATGCGGCCCTCCACATATAAAAGAGTCAGAATTATTCATTCTGTCAGGTTTTTTTTTTGATATGTCCATCTATATTGCATCATAAATAGTGCTGTGCAATAGCATGACACGTTTCCATGACGACTGACCGGAAAAGAGGAACATGACGTCATGTTTACGTGCCGCGACACCGGAGTTAGCATTAGCTCCTTTTAGCGGTGGTTAGCGCGCCTACAGACGAACTGGAGCAGTCTGTTTATTGAATGAAAAGAGCAGCGCTACAAATAACCAGCGTACCTGTGTACTGCGGTATAATGTGCATCTGTTTTTAAAGTTTAGCGTTACTTTACAGTCTTTTTCCAATCAGTCGTCATGGAAACGCGTTAACGTTTGACAGCACTAATCCTAAATATTTTTTTAATATTTGTGTTTCAATATCAAAATAAACACTTATTTTGAAATTCTATGAAATATCATCACAAATATCAGTCATTTAAGTTTGAGACCCCTATTTTAGAGGCATTATTTTTCTATTAACGATAAATAGAAACGGTTAAAATGAACAATACATAGCTTTAGCTCTTCAGACACTTCGGAGAGTTTCATAAATTATTAATCTAGTGATTATTTTGCTGATTAATCTTTTTGGTCCATCACATACAGAAAATGGTGGAATTCATTGTTTTCCAAAACACTGTTTACTCTCATAGAGGAGCAAAGAAACCAGAAAATATTCATATTTCATGAGTTGTTGGTTTAAATTCCAAATCATAGGTAAACCTATTTCAGGATTATTTTTTTTAACAAAGCTAAGAAATAAAAAATTTTTTTGGTTCTAACTCTAACTGTGTTGATCTCATCTCTACTCCATTCAGGTCTGGACTCCAGCACCAGGACTTTGAGCACCCCAAGTCCTGGTCTCATCCTGCCCTCCAAGTCCTCCTCTCTCTCCTCACCCGCTCTCTCCAGCAACGGCCATGAGACCAACTCCTCGTCATCGTCCTCTGCTCCCGCCGAGACCGTCGCCGTGGTCCACTCTCAGCCGGGCACCCACACTCGTTCCCGCCAGTCAAAAGCCCACCACCACGCGCCCATCGACCTCCTCCCCGACCACGCCCTTCTGCAGATCTTCTCCCACCTCCCCACCAATCAGCTGTGCCGCTGCGCACGCGTGTGCCGCCGCTGGTACAACCTCGCGTGGGACCCGAGGCTGTGGAGCACCGTGCAGCTGGCGGGGGAGCTGCTGCACGTGGACCGCGCCATCAGAGTCCTCACTCACCGACTGTGCCAGGACACGCCCAACGTGTGCCTGACCCTGGAGACGGTGATAGCCAACGGCTGCAAGAGGCTCACGGACCGCGGCCTGCATGTGGTGGCTCAGTGCTGCCCAGAACTACGCCACCTGGAGGTCGCTGGCTGTTATAACATCTCGAATGATGCCGTGTTTGAGGTGGTATCCTGCTGCCCCAACCTGGAACACCTGAACCTTTCAGGTAAAACCAAAATGAAGTAGTTTTTACTGTCTATAAGACACAATCAAAGTCAACTTATCTCAACTGGTGGCTAATGGCAGCCATATTCAGTTTCCTTAAAGATGCAGTATGCAACTTTTGGTGATTTATTCTGCAAATATCTGTACTCTGCCAAACAGATATTTGGTTAAAAAGAGCTCTTGTGTGTAGACAAGATAAGATCAGAATTGCTTGAACTCATTTGACTTATATAAAAGTTATGTACTACAGTTTTAAAGGTGCATTATGTAATAAATCTAAAGCAAATGGCCATAAAATCCTCTTAATATGTCACAGAGAGTCATGAATAATGTTTATGAATCATGTTTATGTTTTAAAATCATGTTTTGGCATGTGGCGCCACCTACCGCCGTCTACCAATCATTGCAGTCAGTAGAGTCTCAGCTGCCGAGCAACCATGGGTTGCCAGTTACGTCAGAAAACGAAACCTAAAAGACCTCTGTATTTCAAATGTAGTAACCTTTTGTGGCCACATTCTTACACATGGCACCTTTAAATAAAATAGCAGTATGTGATTTTTGAATTATTTTAATAATCCAATTTGCCCAACTAAGCTGCCCTACTTATTAAATATGACTATCTAATCCAGTTAAAACAATAAATCATGACAAGAGAATATTGTGTCTAATGCATTTATACACACATTTTACACACATTTTACAAAATGTGTTTAATGCAATTTCCAAATATCATGAATAATTTAAATGGGTTAACCAGACTTTTGAAAGTGATACATTCAGCAGAATTATTTGGTGACCTCAAACCAGCAACCCATTAAATCCATATAGTATAGAGTATTCAATATTTTGTTTATACATATTATATTTTATTTAAATATGTGAGTCAGACACCATACATGTAGTTAAATGTAAGTTTATTGAAGTTAAGCAATTTCGTTGGTCCGTTATTGTCAATGACCTGTTGTTTTTTATCACAAGCATCGTATATCAGCTGCACTGATTTCTAAAGATCGGCCTGAGATAAACCCACGTTAGTCGCCCTCTATCCTCAAGGAGTAGCTGCAAATTAACATCATGCACGTGTGCAGTTACTTTAAAGAATTCCTCCTCTCGGTCCTTCTCAGTCGTTCCTTCCAAAGCTGGTAAAATCATCAGAGGAGCGGGAGAAGCTCTGCCAACCTTAAAGCTCCCATGTGGGAGAAGAAAGGCTTTCTTTAGCTGAAAGCAGAACTTACTTCAACATGAGTAAAAGAGCTGGTCTGCTGCTTTCATTAAGGAAGTGACACAAATAACACCGACTTGGACTGGACTCCGATGGCAGAGCGTTGCCTGCGGCATTAGCACCACAAAGAAGGTTCTTTGTTGCGAAAAATAGCCCTTTTTTAAAAAAAGAGATGATTTTAATTTGAAGAGACAAAATAATAAAATCAAGTCAAATGTTGTGACTAATGAGGAAATCAGTCTTTGATTCTTATCCTGAGAACAAAAAAAACCCAAGGCTGGTGTTCTCAAAACATTTTCAAACTTGCAGCTGCAGGCATGAAGCCAGATGCAGCAGGTTTTACTTTGGTGCCCTCTAGTGGTTACTATCTGGACTCAGCTTTTTCCTGCAGGTCTTTTCCAGGAACGGATGACACTGTTTTTGTTATTTGGATTTTCACAGTCCTTGTTCACTGATATTCTTGTTCATGCTTAAGCAGTGTAAACTAGAACAAGTTAACTTGGCATTTCTACTCATTTGGAGAGCAAGCATTGCGGAATTTGTCTCCTATTATGAACACATTATGAGCTGAAGGTGTCCACATGGGCACCTGGGTCACATAAATGCTTTGAATTAAAATCAATCTACATGAATTATTCTGCGCTGACAACACCTCTGTCCTTCTTTTCCAGGCTGCTCCAAGGTGACATGCATCAGTCTTACCCAGGAGGCCTCGCTCCAGCTCTCCCCTCTTCATGGCCAGCAGATTTCCATTCACTACCTGGACATGACCGACTGCTTTTCCCTCGAAGATGAGGGATTGCGAACTATCGCCTCCCACTGCCCGCGCCTGACACATCTGTATTTGCGCCGCTGCACCAGACTGACAGATGAGGCCTTGCGCCACCTGGCTCTCCACTGCCCGTCAATAAGAGAGCTAAGCCTCAGCGACTGCCGCTTGGTGGGGGATTTCGGGCTGCGCGAAGTCGCCCGACTGGAAGGCTGCCTGCGTTACCTGAGCGTCGCTCACTGCACCCGCATCACAGATGTGGGCATACGCTACGTGGCTCGCTACTGCCCGAGACTGCGCTACTTGAACGCAAGGGGTTGCGAGGGGCTGACAGACCACGGCCTCGGCCACCTGGCCAGGAGCTGCCCCAAACTCAAGTCTCTGGATGTGGGCAAATGCCCGCTGGTGTCAGACAGTGGGCTGGAGCAGCTGGCGATGTACTGCCAGGGCCTGAGGCGAGTCAGCCTCCGAGCGTGTGAGAGTGTCACTGGCAGAGGACTCAAAGCTCTGGCAGCAAACTGCTGCGAGCTGCAGCTGCTCAACGTGCAGGACTGCGAAGTGTCGCCAGAGGCTCTGAGGTTTGTCAGACGCCACTGCCGACGCTGTGTCATCGAACACACGAACCCCGCTTTCTACTGAGAAGGGCCGTCCTTGGACCGGTCCTCTGACAAGTGGATGTTCTCATATTCCTGCTAAGGTGTTGGCAGAGTGGAGCGGCTGATGTATCATAAGTGGTGGTGCAATACTGGCCAGAGTTTGTCTTTTTTTTTTTTTTTTTTGTCTTTATCCGCTTTGTGGCTGTTATTTCTGTCCTTTGAAAAATACTTCAGTAGAATGTATTTAACATATTTATCTGTAAAAAAGGCAAGAGATCTTCAGTATTTCAGACTATTTCTTGTTTTTCCCTCCATCACAATCTGCAGTATAACAACAAGCTACAACACTGAGCACTGGGTACAGATGTGTTACCATTTGAAGGCATCCTAATATATTGTATTTGTAAGCTCATCATCACCTTAAAGGTCCAGTGTGTAACATTTAGGAGGGTTAATCTGCAAAAATTAAATACACTACCCATAATTGAGTTTGTTCAAAGGTATAAGAGTTGTTTACCCTTAGATTAAGCTTTTTTATGCACTTAGGGCTACGGCTTTGCTTCACAGAGGTTGCCAATTTGCTCTGCAGCACAAAAGGACAAACCAGAGTATACGTTTTGCATGTTTTTAATTGGAATATGAAGAAGAACAACATTGTTTCTAAAGTCTGACGCCCTTAATTGCAATCTGCAGTCTTACCAGTAGATGTCACTAAGTCTTACACACTGAACCAGTAAGGCATGGGGTCATAATAATAATAATCATATGTTACTACATCTATTTATATACAGCAAGTATCTTCAGACTAAACCACTAAGAAAGTGTAGCTACAGAGCAGATCTGGTGATTTCATACGTACTCAGTTCCACTTTCTTTGTGTTGTGTGTGTGCATATGCACTTTACGCAGCTGTACCGACAATCACTTTAACTGAGCTCAAAGTGTCATAATTTTAGATTTTGTCAATGATATTCCTTATAATTAAAGGTTACTATTAGCCACAAACTGTTATTGGGACTATTGTTGAAAATAAACAAGAACACATTGCTGCTATAACTGTGCCAATAAAATTCTTCCAAAAAAAACAAAAAAAAAACTCCACCTCCACAATTGTGTGTTTCACTCAACTATATTACGGCCTTAGAGGAATTAAGGTAAAATTACAAAAAATATTTATAAGCACCATTTAAAAAAATTGTGAAAGGTTGTTCTCCCATTTTAGCTCCCAGTTAGCTAGGAGTGTTCAACTGTTACTAGCATTTATATTTTGCTTTATTTTGATACATCTATGTTAGCTGTTGTTTATGCTAACTAGGTGTTTATGCTAACTAGCCCGATCGGGGAACATCAGACCTGGGCAACATAGGTACAACCCCCTGTGGTTTCAGCTAACAAACATAGGCCTTACAGCTAAAGTCAGCAGTTAGCTGCTAGTCACCAGCATTTCTATTTTTGCTTTATTTTGATGTAATATATTTACAGTTATGACAAGTAAAAGAAATTTAACATTTGTTTTATTTAGCCATCATAGTTCTGTCACTCATCATTTTGGTTATTAGTTAGCATTCTGGCACATAGAAATAGAAGAAAGCTTGCAAGGTGTTTTCGCTTCATCATCGTTGTTTTTTAAATGTCAACTTAGTAAACAAGGTAAGTGGACAAAGAAGCCATGTAGTATGCATTTTTTTTATGTAAACTCATGTTTATGTTAACTAGCGGTAGTTTCAGCTAACAAACAGCTATAGCTAGCAGTTAGCCCTGTGTCAACTGTCACTAGCATTTATATTTTCGTTTTATTTTGATGTTGTATTTAATATTATGATGTATGTATGGCAAACTTCACATTTGCTTTAGGATTAGCCGTCATATTTTCTGTCACACATCATTTTTGAACATGTATGCACAAAGGATCATGGTACAGTTGCTATGAGGATATATGCCATTACTGTATGTACATTAGAACAGTCCTTTGGCAGGGTTATAATTTGCTGAATTAAATAACTGGGAAGTATCTCAGGAATAGCCATGATACGGCACATTTTCTGTGGCTGTGAGAGATGCAGATGTTTGGGAAAGGTTTTAGTTTGCTTACAACTCATTTTCACTACATTTACTTCTTTTGTGACAAAGAAAATATGTATGGAAAATACATGTGACAGAGCGCTGGTGTTGATTCTTGCTCCTGCTGTGACAGACAATTAAGAATATCACAATTATGTCTTATACTGAAGTGTGCTGCAGGCTTGGGTTATATTTAAAATGATGGCCACCACTAGAGGTCACTAGAGGTTTTTGCAACTTAAGGTGATATTTTTTCCAGCACCAGGGATGAACATTGTGAAGCAGGGAGAATGCACATGAGAGACGTGATGCTGAAGTTATTTAAGCGCCATTAAATTCAATTATCTAGCTGGTTCCTTTACATTACTCCACTCATGGCACAACTTAGCCAACAACACCAGCAGCCCTACAACTGTGGCTGTGTCCCAGGTTCCTCTTAGGTAACCCTTTATGTCTAGAATCTGATAGATGTGAAAGACATCATTTAACAGCAGACAAGAACAAGAGGAAAATCCACAAAAACAGCTCCAGACTTCACCAATTGAACCTAAATAAACCCCCAAAATGAAAAAGCAAACTCCACACTCTGTGATGTGATTCAGTGGTTTTACTTTTGTGATAAATTAAGAAGAGAAATTACAAATATGTAACCAACAAACATTCATAAATAAACTGTTAAAATAAAGGTTGCCACTCTCACAGGCCTCAAGTCCAAATGAACCAACAGAGTGACTCAGATGTGAGTATACATTTTAAAAATAAATAGTATATGAGCTTTTGCAGATGCAGGTGTGTCTTTGAGACATCCATGTCAATAGTGTTTGTGTTTGCAATAACTGATATCTCCCTTTGTCACACGTTGAGAAGTAAAGTCAGCAGGGTTTACATAACACACTTTGCACGCACTTGGGTATTTAATGTCACTCTCTAGAGAAGTGTGAATACAGTTATTCACCATATTGAGTTGGAGTGGAGGTGTGGAGTGACCTCGTTGCTCACTTTCTCCTTATCGAGCAGTGACTTTTATAAAGTGCAGCCAAAAATATAAACACACAAAGCGCGAAGAGGCCGTTGAATTTCACAGTTCATCAAGAGCACTCTCGCCTCGGGTCGACCTGGTTATTGGGACGTGTCACTCGATGTGTGTTCACGCATTCAATCACAACTTGTGGAGGCTGAGTACAAGTCCCCTGTGAAACAACAAACAAACTATGTCAATGTTAAATCTGTATTCATCGTAGCGCAAATGAGGCAGAATATCAGCACAGGAAGTGTGTCGCACCTGAGATTTAAGGACACGCAGCTCACGACGAGCTTTCCTGAAGTGACTTTCCAGCTCCAAGTACTTCTCTTTCAACTTCTCTCTGTCTTTCCGCTCAGTAAAGAAGTCTTCCTTGTAGACCTCAGCCTAAATATGGATACAAGGAAACATGATGTAAAGATACAGAATGTAGGGAATTTGTGGAAATTGATATTTTTGTTGTTATTTGGTGTTATTCTTCTAATCCAACCCTTGTTTCACAGCTCACCTGATGTTTCCACACGTCCTGCTGCGTTTCACTGCTGATCCCAGGAGGTGCGGTGGTGACAAGAGCCTCCTCCAGGGCCTGGGCAAACACAATAAAGCAACAGTAGGTAACTTTTACTGGATGTGCTGCCACTGTAGCAAACACACAACTTAGGAGGAAAAATGCATAGTGTGATGGAGATAACCCGCCTCACCTTGTTCAGCCTTTTGATCTCCTCTTTCTGATGTTGCCCTCTTCTGGTCAGTGTGCTGTTCTGCGCACGCAGCAATTGCACCTCCTTTTCTGCTGCCAGTAATTCAGAGCATACGTCCACGTCGCCGGTCTGCGCGTCGTCTTTGCCTTTGAGCGTCTTGAGCTTTTTACATGAGGTAATGGGCTTCACTCTTGCCTCGCACGTCTCCTCTTCAAAATGATGAAGCAATGTCTTTAAATCCTGAACCTGAGCGTTTGAATCAAAACAAGTTGAATTCATTTTGAATCATTTTCCACAAATCATCAGCTGCCTTTTTTTGGGCAATTTTGTGCAGCTAAAAATTTTTTTGGTCCCGGCTGGCAGTTCACAGAAATGTTGGCACACTGCAAAGTCACTGTTGATAATGTGTCAATATCTGGTGACCACATAACCATATATTGCATGTTTCCCTTTCTTACCTTCTGTTTGTAGTAGCACACCATTGTTTGATATTCCTTTGCCCATCTCTTATTCAGAGAAATAACCTGAATGAGTCAGAAAGAACAAACGTCTCATATAAGTACTGGAACCACATGCTCGTTTTCTGGAGCGATCATAAATCTCACTTCTTCTGACATGCTCTCACCTCTTCCCTCTGCCTCTCCAAGATAAGTATCTGTGCCGTCAGCCCGGCATCGTCTTTGGCAGCGGACACTTCCAGCTGAGGGAAAAATAGGAGGAACTGTTAAACGTGGGGCATCTTTACAGGCGATTGCGCAACAAGGCAACATCCACTAACTGACTTCCTGTTACACACGTTTGGAAGTTCTGCACTTGACAGCTTCCAGTAAACACAGAGAACGCGGACATTTCCTTGTGGTGTGGGAAACGGAGAGTGTATATTCCAGTTTTGCGTTTGTTAATATTACCTGCGTGTCCTCCAGCAGTCTGTCACGACAAAACTCTGCGGCTTCATGAAGCTTCTCGTCGAAGGAGCCGTCCAACTTGCAGATTTCATATCTGAAAACACAATTTTTGTTTATAGTAGCTTAAAAAAAATATATGTTATTCCCTATTTTCTGTGAATAATGATGCTTCCTCACCTGTCTATGTTTGGCAGTGATGGATATAATCTGTGAGGACGTTTGTTGTCTCTGGCCTGCGATTTTTCCTCTGGTTGTTTGTCCATCATGATTTCACGCAGGGACTTAAAGCACAGAAGAAAGAAGAGACAGCTTTTAAAATAAAAGCTCAAAAAACAAAACTAAACTTATTTCAAAAATGAATATATTTCATTTTATTTCAATTGATTCCATTTATTGTCCAAAACTGAAACCAATCAAGTTTTACTTTGAATAATATTTTAATTCTGCATCACTGATAAAGCACTTTTAAAGTGAAATCTTCACATGTAGGTCATAATATGACAACATTTTCATTATTTCTTAATGTATTTATATCTATTTTACAATACACTGCTAAACATTTATAGGCACTAAAAGCGATGAATAAGTGTCTGTAACACACATATACATTTGCTGTAAGCAGATTTGTCCACAAGCTTTCAAGTTTTCTTGAGAGAAGTTAAATGTTTAAATGTTAAATGTTGATTATTCAATGAATGGATTATTAATAAAACTAAAGTAATGAATTTGTCAACTATTTTGATAATCGATTAATCGGTTTGAATGTTTTTGTCATAATTAAAACATAATTAAAATATATTTTCTGGTTTCTTTGCTCCATTTAACAAAGAAATCATTCAAACTGAATCATTTTGGTTTGTGGACAAAACAAGACATTCAAAGATATCATAATTTTTAGGTTTGGAAATGAAGAATGATTTTTCAACATTTTCTGATATTTCATGGAAAAAAAAACTAGTAATCGATTAAGAGATAATAGATTAATAAAATTAATAGATAATAGTTACATTAGCAATTAAAACACAGGCCACATTTATAGTCTAAAAATGATCAGTTGTAAAAAAAAAGTAATCTAATCTCTACTTTGAGTCTTTATTAATTTAATTACATTTCTTAATTCAAATTCAAACTGTAAACTTTAAGTACATTTTATTGTATTCATAGTGTAATACTGTATATCCGCTGTCTGGTCTTATATACTACAGGCTGTGGACGATGATGATACAAAGAGTGCAGCATGTGCTTTTAAGGAAAAAAAGGTTGACAACTGACTCAAAAACCCCCCCCCCAAAAAAGCCACAGAGGAAATATCTGAGCTCACAGTCGCATGTGATCTCACTCAAACTCAAGCTGCATGTGGTCTCTCAAATGATTCCATATAAAAAAATAATATATATTTTTTAAAGTTTTTGATGAGGTTTTGGACTATATATGATTGTCAAAATGTCTAAAACTGTTATATTGGGTCATTTAAGCAGGTTTTCCCTTCACCTTAAAACCTATACAATTATACAAACTCACATTCTCGGCCCAACCATGAAATAGAAAATTAAAAAATAAACTCACCATAATTTGCCTGTGATCAGATCAGATCCCTCTGTGAAGCTGAGATTTGAAACACACTCTGCCCCACAGCATGTTGTTATACTCACGTTCCTGCGTGACGTAGTAAAACCCACAGCGTCCAATCAGCTGTCAGGTTTCCCTCTTTGGGCTTAGCCAGTGCATGCAATCAAGGAAAGGAAAGTACAAGTGGTTGGTCAACAGCCAGAGCGAGCGGTAATAAACACTGTGTTTACTGTACGGAGTATGACTAAGAGAAAAATCTGCCATTACACTGCAAAAAAAAAAAAAATTATTTAGTGTCAGCTCTTATCTCTTGTTGGGGTCATTTTAACTGTCACTGCTCCTTTAAAATAATTTATTTATGTACTGAAAAGGAAAAATAAATTAAAATGTTTGTAACTGGTAACAAGCACATATTTAATAGGTTATATGTAGATAATTCCATATAACTAAATACACATTAATTAGGGTGTCTGAAGTTATTGAAGTTATTTGTCAACCAAGTGTACTTAATTTTTATGTAACCAAAATAACAAAATAAAACCCCTTTAAAAGCAACACTAAAGCAAAAATAATGTAATTTTAATTCATTCATGAATTATTAGAAAAACTAATTTAATGTTCACAGTATTTTAATGATATATATAATGATTGTATTTTTTTACAGTGTAATTTATGCTGCAAGCTTGTTGGTGCACTTCCTGCCTGACTCAGAACCGCTCACGCTTAAGAGTCCGGAAATATTGTCAAATCACTAACGTCAAAATGAAAAAACAGAAAGAAAAGAAGCAAAAAAAAAAAGAGAAAAGTATGGTCCGCTGTGGGTTGGTGGGTTGTGGGAAAGTCACACATCACGCAGAATAAAGTTTACACAATCTGACGTTCTCAAAGCTGTTGAGTCAGACGTGTTTCACGGAAGGAGGCGAGGGGGGAAACACGCTGCTGCTGCTTCTTCTGCTGCTGCTGCTGATGCTGATGATGCTCCATATAGCTTCAAACTTCCTTTGCCAGCCGTCAGTGTTGATGGGAATGATGTGAAACTGTGGGAAACTGAGCAGCAGAGTGATGGTTTGCACTCTCTGCTGTCTTTTCTTTTATTTAATGTTGTCTATGTGAATTCCTTCAACTTACTTCCCTTTATTTCAGTTACTGTGAGAGAGAAATCACTTTTATGAGATAAAAAGTAGTGTATTTGATGTTAACGAGACTGCTAATCATGACTTGTTTGTGGTTTGTTTTTTGTGTGTGTTTGGCTTATTAATTGATTTGCATCACTGAGAGTCTAATAGTAATAACCCATCCACGGGTATTTCAAGGGACTTTGGGCGCCACGGGGGACTTTACATGAAACCTGAACAACGGCATTCAAACTTTAAACGAGGGTCAGTCTAGAACAGGGTTTCTCGCTCCTGGTCCTTGGGAGCCACTGCCCTGCATGTTTTAGATGTGTCCCTGCTCAAACACACCTGATTCAAATGGACAGCTCGTGGCTCCCCGGGACCAGGAGTGAGAAACCCTGTGAACTTTTCGATTCCGACACAGTCATAGTGGTGATTTGTCACAGGTAGTTTACCCTGTACCCGTATACCACAGTTTGACAATCATGGCTTTAAGCCTTTTTAGCACCTGTGCAGATGCTCTCCCTCCCACTCTTTCGCTCTGAGTTAACACAAATAATGAGAAGTTCTGATAAAATCAGAAAGTGAGGTCTTAGTCATATTTGTGGCATTGAGGACGCGAGCGAGACCCTGAGCGAGAGCGAAAAGCAGCAGAACCAGGCCTTTGTGGTTCATATGTTCATATGTTGCCACAAATTATAAGCTAGTGGCATCGCGCCTCATTATGGGGTTTCTGATCACGGTGTTGTGGCAGTCTCCTCTACATGGTACACTCCTAGAAATAAGGGTTCCAAAAGGGTCCTTCTACAAGGGCTGAGGTTCTACCTGGAACCATTTGCTTCTGAACCCTTTTTCAAGGGTTCTTGGTAACACTAATGGTTCCAGTAAGAACCATTTTGATCCAGAGAACCCTTTAAAACCCCTTTCCTGAATAAAGGGTTTTAAAAGGGTTCTTGGTGGAACCTTTATAAGCAGGTTCTAGCAGAGCTCCCTCAGTCAGGTCTGATAGTTTTGCCTGACAGAGCCTGTAGAAATGATGTCACATGAAACAGAAAGAGGCAGAGTAATAAAGTCAACAGAAACCACCAGAGGTTACGCAATGCAGCTTCTAAATTATCAGCGACGTCTCGCTTCGTTTTACGATACCCCTTCAGCTGACTTAACTCAATCCTGGTGGTTTCCATTTGCTCATCTCACCTCACTCATTCATTCCTGACCCCTGTACAGATTTAGTGTAGAGTAATTTGACTAAGCACTAATTGTTTCTGATATGTGCGGAACACGTAAGCGTGAAACTGAAACCCTTAGCTGGGTTTCGACCCAGGAATCCCCTTGGAGATGAGATCAGGCTCAGGTAACAACCCAAAACCCAAACTTTGTGGCGTCTAACTGCTCTTAGGTTTTTTTCGGTTAAAGGTACGGTGTGTAAGACGTTGCAAATGTACAAATGTACATTTCAAACTTTCAGTGCAAATGGAAACTGTTCAGTATAAACCAGCAAAATTCGTTTTTGATGGTTGTCACTGTATAAACAGTCAAGTCTGTTGACTTTTTTTTATTTGTTTGGCCTTGACACAATTGCCTTGAAAGCGCTATAATAAGATAATCATTTACTGCGCAGTGCGAAAGCCAGTGACTCAAATCGGGACAGTGTTTACCGACACTACAGTGTTTCTCACAGCACACTGTCGTTGTGGTTTTTACAGAAGGGGCCTCCTTCATGTCACATTTGTAGCACTCGGAGGCCCAGAACGTCCCTTCCCATCACCGACGTGGGCCTGTTTACGGGACGTGTGACACAGCAGCGAAGTCACCAAAAAGGAAAGAGGAGGTTTCAGCTCGGCGAGCCTCCCTTTTCCTGCCAAAACAATCTCACTCAGATCCGCAACACGAAACTCTACTCTTAAGAGCTCCTGCATGTGTCACACACTCACACACACACACCCCCGTTTGTTCACACACATAAAAAGGAAAGACAGAAGACTCTGTGGCCTACGTCTACACGTGTAAAACCAGAAGCAGCAGATCACTTTCAATTCTGTGCCCGTGTTTTAAGTGGTTTTGCAAATTTACACACATCTCAGTCCGCCCTCAGGCGGGAGCAGGTTTCATATAACTTTTTAGCAGAAATACAAATGCTGAGGGAAACATGAATATATTAACAGAGTTTTGGTTGGATGTGGTCTGAATGAGAAAAGCCTCTATGTTCATTTAATATAATAAATGAACTTGACCTCTGACATGATTTAATTGGACTTTTGTTCTCTTGTGGATTCGTTGTCTTATGATGTAGCTTTTCTGTTTTTATTTTGTCTCTGTGTTTGCTTTCCCGCCATCCATCTAATTATCATCACAATTCACTGTCAATGTCACAGCCATAACGTACGATAAGACATAGACGAGGCACCTTTCAAGGTTCCCTCCCTAGATACCAAGGTGACAGACATCTGGACCAGATACACTATCTCAAGTCTTACCAACTATATGTATCAGACCTGGCACGATGCTCGCCGGCATTGTCTCAGTCATTCAGATGGGTGTTCATATACATGTATTCCTGGTTTAGGGATATCTGTTACTGCTGTGTTTTCATTGGTGTAGTGGCTACCGCTCTTTGGTGGACACTCTAAATTGACAGTAAGTGTGAGAGTGGATGTTTGTTTGTCTCTATATGTGGACCTGTGATGGCCTGGCGACCTGTCCAGAGTGTGCCCGGTCTCTCACCCTATGTCACCTGAGATTGGCATAGCCTCATGTGGAGGATGAATGGAAATAGAGTAATGAACGTACACGGAAGTCACAGACTTCGAGGAGAGGGGGAAAATGAAACACAGACTGTACCATGACGGAAACACAGCACGTTTCCTGGTATAAATGTATGTGGATTTTAACAGAATGGTTTCCTGTCAAAATGGCGTTGTTTTGATTCTGGTGTTAGAGGACATACAATGGCTGATGCTGGGCTTTTAGCTGGGAGTCAGGCCATATAGGTCAAGTCATAAAGTCTTTTACAGATAAGACTTCAAAATGCCTTCCTTACTCCAGCCTGGAGGTATCTCTGGTCTCTGCTCAAGACTCCGCCCAGTGTTAAACTGCTGAGGGCTGCAACGACATAAATCCTCGCGACACGTGCTGCGCTGTACTGTGTTGTAAGTGCAAACATTCGCCTTTGCCTCTCCTGCTCGAGTCTCGCAAAAAAAACAAAACATCGTAACGATCATGATCTCACACAATTTGTGTGAGCTGTGAGGACAAACCAGACTTCAGGTAGACAGTTAGAACTTCCTGTTTTGGCGGCACACACCATGATGTGGCATTTTCTTTTACAGACCTCACAACTAGATAAGAAAATGTGCCCTCAGCACAGAAAATATTGTAAAATGGGTGTAAATTAGGTTCCCTGTATAAAGGCCTGTCAATATTCCAGTCTTGTTAATCAAAAGTACATTTATTTAACTATGTACATTTCCACCAAAGTACCGTAATGACCCTGTTTATTATTATTTCCCACAGCCTCATACTCATATACATTATTGCAGTAAAGAGTACAATTGTCAGTGTCAGAGTATAAGGACAGGGATCACTAACTCTACAGTACATGACACATGCTAGAGCTTCTTATAAACATTTTCACCGACTAAATACAAAGAAAAAAAATCAACATTTTTAAAATGCAAAATAACTTCGGAGGTATGAAAAGTACAAAATACGAACATAAGACACCTTATATGTGCATGTTGTTTACAACGATGCATTAGAGTCAGAAAATCGCATTATTGTTATTATTATTATTATTATTATTGTTCTCCACAACTTGTTTATTGTTGTTTTTTCATGATCTGACGTTTTCACCAACAGGCACCACAAGGTTTTTCACGATCATTGCTGCACACCTGGAGCTGAGATCTACAAAAAAAGAGTCCGAAAAACAGAGTAAGAAAAGACACTTGTGTGTTTCCCTGTCTCACACGTGAATGTTTGACTCACTCAGTCACTTCTTTGCAGCTGTATTTAATCCCTTCAGCCAGATCGTTCTGTAAATCATTTAGCGACACGTTCGTGCAGTTCGTCCTGAGGGGATGAGACGATACAGTACATATTATGGATTCTTTTTTTTACATTTTTTGTACATTCACAAGTATGTTTCACAGAAACATTGACAAGAAATTAAGACATCTTACATGTCTTTCTCATCTGTGACAAGAACAACAGTCAGGCTTTTCACCTTGGGAAAGGTAAACCTCTTCATTTCGATGCTTGCAAAAATACTGAGGGCAAAAACAAAACCATTTCGGTGAAAAAGCACTTGAAAACAAAGTGTCATTTACAGTCTTTTCACAGATCAGTGTTTACATTGTACACTGTAGATACGGTTTTTCTTTCTCTCTCTCCTACTTTTGCTATATATTTCATATTAGTATCACATATTATTTACTTTATTTGGAAACATGTAAAATGTTGCAATAGTAATAAAAGAAGAAGCATAAGGATTTCCGATGAGCAATTGTTGTGCATTTAAGAGGACATAGTAACTTAAATGTATGATTAGTATGCTTAAACTGACTTCCCAGAACAATGGTAATATAAACAAAATGACTGTCAGTTTTTACTGTGGGTTATTTCCTGTTTTATTGTGTAATTTCTTCTCCCTTTGTTGTTCACTTCCTGTTTATTTTGTGTCTGTCTTATCGAGCCTTGCTTCCTGCCCTGATGTGTTTCACCTGTGTCTTGTTAATTGTCAACTGGTTAACTTGGTACCTTCTTCTCAGTCAGACTGTTAAGCTTTAGAGAACCATGACAGGGATTTAAATAATCGGAAAATGATGTATACAGTATGTCTGGAGCTGAGTAAAAGCAAAGAAACAGGACAGGAATGTCATCCATTGTGCCTGGGACACATTTCCCTGTTCAAAGTGCTCACACACTCTGAGTTAATACATGGAGGAATGAAACAGCAGAGAATAAACATCACATAAAACAAACAGAAGCTCTTTTATAAGTAGTCAAAAAAATATCACTGAGAATGTGATGCATGCAGCTTGTGCTAATATGAGATTCCTAACATTTCCCTGATATTTTCCCCCCAGTGCGGAGCAACTCACCTCGTGGGGGAGTACGGCGTCGCGATGGATCCGTTAAGCATAGCCGAAACGTTGCCGCAGGCATTGTCTCCAAACTACGCACAGGACGGAAGACGTCAAACTCACAAAAAAAAACAAGTAAGACTTCAATCTCCTCTGTTACTGCGTCGCTGCCAAAATCCATCCATTTTAATCACGGTAGTCAAACACTGGGCTGCCACAGATTTAAACTTCTTGGCGGGAGAATATATACATTGCATATTCATAAAATAAATGTGTTTTTTTTTTACTTTTACTTTTGACTGTCTTTGCTGCTGTAACAGTGTAAATTTAACATTTACACATATATATTACAGTTATTGATTGTAGCTATATTGGTGCCTTGCTCAGGAGCACCCTAGACCTTAAGTGAACCTGCAACCCCTCTTATTGGTTACAAGACCAATTCCTTTGGCCACGTGCAAAAGTGTAACTCTTAATTTTAGACATGAGGTGAGTTGCTTTGTCTATTTGTATTATTTAATAAAGGACATTTAATTATTTAGTCAAATTCTGCAGCGGCACAAATATTTTATAAATGGGTCAATAATGACATGTATTTTTTATTTTTAATACCACAATCAGTGCCGCGGCTGCATTTCAAACCAGGAAAAGACATAACAAATGTCATCTCGTATCTTGATATAATATCAATACATTTTCCAACACTAGGTGGCGGTAATTCAAATAAAATGAATAGAATAATGTCAGAATAAAAACAGTTTTTTTTTTCTGTCTCATTATGGATCTATAACACCTGGAAATGCTTAATTATAGGTGAGATCAGTTGAGCAGCTGTGTTTTCACTAACGAGGGCTAATGTGAATGCGTGGGTTGCCGTCAGTGGCTCAGGAGAGAGAGAGCTGTGCAACGTGGCTCCATGGAGACCAGCACAAAGCCTCATTGATGAGGAAGCAGAGAGAGAAAGAGAGGGAGAGAATGACCTTTCTTTTCATTCCTTGCCATCACAACAATCACTTATACACAGGAGAGTTCTTGCTGCAAGTCATGTTCTACAAATTATGTGTTGAACCATATGCTTCATCCTGGGACATCTACTTTATACTGTGGTTGATAACTTACATCACTTGACGCTTTGTTCCAGAATGAGCGGACAGGGTTATTCTCACAGTCATTCCAACCTGGGCAGCCGCTTGTGAATATTTCTAGGACAAAAAAAAAAACCCAGACACATTCAGGTCTTTTCAGTGTTGCTGGAAGGAGATTTTGCCGAGGTGAGACGCAAAAACAGAAACTTCAGGATGTCGCATGCTGTCACCATGCCGAAAGAGAAAAAAAGGGCTAAACTAGTTAAATTAAGGAGAGATCATTGAATATAAGAATGTAACAATGCCATGATGATGATTTGATATTTTATGACTTTTAATAGTCTTATATCTTAGGGAACTTTTTTCTTCTATTTACCTTTTCTTTCTATATAACTTCGATTTGTGGACAAAAACTGACTTCTGGTGAAAAAAACAACATGTTTTATGAGGTGTTTTTACAAGCTAGTTAGTTCAAAATTCAAGGTTGTCTTTATTTGTATAGCAAACAAGACACGGAGGCTCCCTCTGACAGCCTTTTCCCACTGGAAACAAACGTTTGTTCACTCACTCACTCCCTAAACCAGGGTTTCTCACTCCTGGTCCTGGGGAGCCACTGTCCTGCATGTTTTAGATTTTTCCTGATCAGACCATTACCCATTTATTTGAATCAGGTGTGTTCGAGCAGGGAAACACCTAAAACATGCAGGACAGTGGCTCCCCAGGACCAGGAGTGAGAAACCCTGTCCTAAACCAAAGTAAACCAACAAACCTGCAATTTTGCATCATATCACACAGGAGTTATGATCCACTGCTGCTTCCATTATTAAGCCCAGATGTGTTTTTCATTCAGATATTTACATACGGGACACACGTGGTGCGAAGGAATGAGTCGCTCACAAACGTCAGTTTCCACTTGAAAAAAACAATGTCTAATTGTAAGAAACAAAGGGGGGAAACATATTGTAGACTTAATTAATATTGTGTAGACATAAGTTTACCGACAGGTGAGCACACACAAAAAACTGAACTCAAACTGTCATTTTAAGAACCTGTTAGTTACATGAGATGACGCCGCGGAATGCCGACCTGAAGGCAATAACTCAAACTCTCATTCGAGTGGATCGTCGACACGGTCCAAAATAGCATGAGCTCATAAATTGTGGCATGACATGGCATTAGACAGCAGTCATGAACTTCAGACTTCAAAAGTATCCTATGCACAGTTGAACAACTTTCAGCCCAATTTCAAGTCATAGACAGCTTTTCTAATTTGTTTGCCGTGTTCCCATTTAGAAGGAAAAAGACGACGACACGTGTCTGCTTGCAAAAAAACTGTTTTGTTTGCAACTGGAAAAACTACATCCACTTTTTGGTGACGGGTCTATGGTACAGACACATATATCGTTACAAGAAGGGGTTAAGCTGAAAATCATGCTCAGCAGGGAAAACGATGTCGTGTAGAAGCTTGCGTTTGTTGAAACTACCTCAAAAATTACCAATTGAAAAACCCTAATTAAAAGAAATGGCAGCTTCCTGCCAAACGTGAACTTGAGCCTTGTTGAGCACGGACGCTTCTGCTACAGACTCTCTTGATTGAAGGCTACTGCTCGTGTCAGACACTGAACATGACCCGGCGTGTTTTAATTAACTCGCGGGCCTCGTAAATACAACCTTTTGGCACGAGACAGCAGCAATTATGACAAATGTCAGCGTTAATCCCTCATGTTCCTTTGTTGCATAAGCATGAAACGCGCACACATACAGTGACGAAACAGTGTTTGCAGGATCAGAGTTTGTGTCAGTCTGTTGCCCGGAGGCTCTTACCGTCGCTGTTCTCCTCTCCACACCAGGTCAGGTCGTTTAGGACTGATCCCAGCAGCGTGTCCTCCAGTGTGACGAAACAATCTTTCTTTTCTGTGAAATCGTGGACCAAATGCTTGGTTTTGGTCCAGAACATCATCTAATCCCCCCACACAAAAACATGACTTGTCAATAGATTGAAAACTACTTTTTTCTCATAATATTATGACTTTTTTTTTATATTACGACTGGAAGCTCGTGTTCCACTGGTGGTACATGCACGACAGTTTGAGAACCCTGGGCGTGGACCGTGTGACGCTGCTCAGAACAGACATGGAGCTTACTCTGTTGCAAAAAGGTTTCATGGGCACTGCAGTGAAGAGAGGATCGTAAGCTTCCATGGGAACTTTGCAAGGATCCTTTCGTACAAACGCATTTTTGAAAATGTCCGATATGTTTTTGCAGTTATATCTGGGGGAAAAAAAATAAATAAAAATTACACATTTGCTTATTTCCAAGGACACAGATTAACATGTAAAAGAACATTTCATTGTTTTAAGTAAACCAGTCTTTTCCAAACGTTCTTATCTGGGAAACCACTTTTAAAGAAATCAAAATAATCAATCCTGACAAAAGCGCATTTACAGACAACATTTCATCATTAATATCCTATTGATTTAGTTGAATAGACAAAAATTAATGATCATTTGCAAGTCATTTTTGCAGCACTGCAGATTTTGTCACGACCCTGTTTTTTTTTTTTTTAAATCAAAAATACTATCTTTATTAACATATTAATTTATCTTCAATTTGGATGTTGCATTTTATTCCCCTGATAGGCATGGTATCATCCACAGTACTGCATTTATTTTGATATTAGGCCTCCTGATCACCAGGATGAGCCCCTGATAGTGTGGAATTTTTTTTAACAAAAAATCTAGATAACTTTTAAATATTTTAATAATATCTAAATAATGCTCAGATTGTTATTTGTTGTTTTTCTTTAGTTGAAGATTTGAAGAGTGAGAAACCCTGTCATAATACATCAGTCAAAATGGGTCAAAGGTCACAAATACTTGAACTTTCTCACTCACTCACTCACTCACTCACTTAGGGAACTTAATTATCAAAAATTCACCTGCCCTCGTCATTCACCTGTCCTCATCATTCATGCAGCTGTCCTCGTCATTATTCACCTGTCATTCACCTGTCCTCATCATTCACCTGTCCTCGTCATTTACCTGTCCTCATCATTCACCTGTCCTCATCATTCATGCACCTGTCCTCGTCATTATTCACCTGTCATTCACCTGTCCTCATCATTCACCTGTCCTTGTCATTCACCTTTCCTCATCATTCACTTGTCCTCACCTGCCCTTATCATTCACCTGTCCTCATCATTCACCTGTCCTCACATGTCCTTATCATTCACCTGTCCTCACATGTCCTCATCATTCACCTATATATATCATTGAGGTGTCCAGGTTAGTATTTAATGACATTGTGAGGATCTCAACTCTCTTTTTATCAGCAGTAGTATTTAGTATTACTATTATTATTATTGCATATAAAAATAAAGTAAACATATTGCGTAGATATAACACAGGTGAGTCAGTAAAGCTGACATATGTCATATCATAATAAATAAAAACACTCACCCCTCCTCGAATGCCTCACACCTCGTCAGGAAACTCTTTTCCAGTTGATTTTCTTTATTATCCTTGATGACGAAAGCCAGCAGAATGGCAACGATAATTAACAGCAGAATAATAGCGCAGACACTTAAGCACACTGTGAAGCGTCTCCTCCCCTTGTGCGCAGGTCGATCGTATCGCTCCTCCATTGGAAAAAAAAAAAGAAGTCTCCTAACTGAACCCCACTCCTCCGCTGCTCTGCTCTCCTGCAAACTTGTTGCGTTGGACCTTGTTGTTGCCTTTGAACTTAGCTCTCTGTCGCACGTCTATTTATGGCAGACATGCGCGAGTGCGCGTGAGCTCCGAGACGTGAGCGTTTTTTTTTTTTTTCGTTTTTTTTTTAACTGTTCAGGTGGGGAGAGAGTTTATTACTGTCACGCGAACGAACCAAGAAACAAAGACAGGAACATTTTTCAATAGATAGATGTATAGATATTTGTACTTTATATAATATAGGATGATTGAGTGTAGAATGTATATATAGACACATGCAGTACACTGTATTCATAGATAATAATATATGTTTATTTAATATAAACCAAACGAATGAATGAATGATATTCACAGATAAATGAATCAATACATTATCTGATCTATGGATAATGTAGATAGGTAATAATATATATATATATATATATATTTAATTATACTGTACATAATATTTAAGATGAATGAATGATCGATAAATATAGCTAGAAAGATATACTATATATATGTGCTAGATAATAATAAATGAATAAATACATTCTTTAAAATATGGGTATATATACTGCATATACTACATACACTGATTTATACTCTATAAATAGAAAATAAGAAATGCATAAATAAATAATATAATATAATACTCAATAGATAATATTACATAATAGATATTTATTTCAGATATACATAAGGAACAAGAAAAACTAGTGTCTGGTGTTTATTTTGCTCCAGGTTGTTTGTTCAGCGCGACGTTGTCTGTGTTTCATGACGTCTTCACAGAAAACATCACAGTCTGAGGATTAGGAATCGTCTTCACTGTATTCACCGCGCGTTTACTTTGTCAGTCAACACGTTCAGTTATGGCGCTCAAAGCTTTCTGTTCTTAAGTCAGTCACACATGTTTTCCTTCCTCAACAGTATTTGCAATTGTCTAAAAAAAAACCTGTTTGGACATCCCCCCCCCGACTAAATACTGTAGGCTTGTAAATAAAAAACATTGATTCAGTAACTGGATGAAGTTCAAGGAATGATATACTTTTTAAAAAGTGGAGAGTCAAAGGTCATACAGAGGACATCATTAGTTAAAAATGCAGCACAGGACCAAACTTGAAAGCTCTCCAGTAAAACAGGGTTACTGTAATCTTTATGTCCTGATCAAAGTGAAATCATAGGGTTCATGTCATGTTTCTAAGTACAGCAAGAGTTATGGAAGATTCAATTACATGAGCACAAAGGTCAGAGGCTGAACTTTGGTCACAGTAACACAGACTGTATGCTACACATTTACCCCCCATGCATTATAGAGTTTAGTTTCTCTCTGATTAAGTATTTATTTACCTAATAAACTGGACAATAAATTAGTTTATCACTGATGTAGATTTAGCTTATGATGCAGTCAGGAAAATCACTCGTAGGTGTATTTTTTTGGACTTTACCTTCATCAAGTCCACATATGAGGACAAATTAGAAAATGAAAGGATACAATGTAGATTTCCAGAGATTCCATGTTTATTTAAAAGGGTTAATAAAAAAAATCAGTTGGATGTGAGGCTCTTTCTTTGTGTCAGATTGGCAGCATATATCTGGCAGGTGGGATGTTTGGGATTCTGGATGCACTGGAGGATCATCAGGGTCCTGTGGACAAAACACATGACCTCTGCTATCAGTTTCCTCACCCACGACATCTGTGAGAAGTTCCACACTCCAGCAGATGTAAACAAACAGTTAAGAGGAATGGCAGCATTGAAGCGTGTTAAACATCACTTACTGGTCGTTGTCTGTGCAAGTCCAGTGGAAACCTCTGGACTGGAGGATCTGGATCAGGTCCATGATGGACCCTCGGCTACAGGATTCTCTGTACGGGAGGGGAAAAACAAGGGCCAGATGGAATGTGACTTCTTTATGGATATGACTTTATAAGATGTGCTGTCAATGGTAGACGTAGTGTTTGTGAATAAGATAATTATAGTTATTTATAGCTTAAGTCATAAATGTTGGTAATCTCTTAATAGATACTTGCCATTAAGTTCGCATTTTTAATGGCTCATATCTAATCTAGAGTGAATTTTATTCATGAAAATAAAATAAGATTAGTCGTCGATCAGTGTTTCTATCCTCACATATATGGGCCGTCTAGATTGGCCACCACCTTAATGTTGACACAATCCACCCTTTGTGGATTCAGGCTGTCCAATTCAACACTTCCAAGCATGCTGCAAGATAAAAAACAACAACAACATTATTCGTCGTCTTTTTACAATATATTCTCAACACTGTGTTTCCTTTACCTCATCCTGTCGAAGGCGTTGGCAATAGAGCCGTTCAGCAACACGGTGATGTTGCCGCACGCCATTTCTGCGAACTAAAAAGAATGGATGAAGGAAAAGTCACACTGGACAAATACTCCACTGTTGGTTTTGGAACAGTGTGTTGCACATCAGTGTTGTGTATACACGTGGACGCTGCACTCACGCTCTGTGAGGCCTGCCTCCACAGGGAATACACCGGATGGTTCCTGCACGCCGACCACGCCGGACACGAGCTGAAATCAAAACCTGTGAGAGTCACATCCACAACTATCAGCTGATCATACGCACACGGAGGCAAGATTAGAGTCAAGACACAAACAAGTTTGGGGTGATTATCTCGATGGTGACATGCAGCAACACGCAGCTGGCAGGTTAGTCTGTCTTCAATGTGGGTGAAATATAAATCCTCAAAAGTTATTTAGAAGCAACATTCAGATGCATTTAAGACAATAAAGGTGCAGTGCGTAACTTTTAGGAGGCCCTGAGTCCATAGCATAAGCCTTTAAGGTAAGGGTCTTGTGTAACGGAGGCCACCATCTTGGTGTGTGTCCAATGGGAGTGGAAATCGTCATTTCAGTCAGATTTTAAATTTAGAAAGTCAGAGCAACTTCAGAAAACCCCAGCATAATATTCTAAGATGGCAGCCACTTGCCTCAATACTACAAACTATCTGTTTCACAGTAAATCAGTCCTAACACACCAATATTTCTACAGCAAGGAACTGACTTGTGTTTAGTACAGTAAATATATATATATTTTTATAATATATATATATATAATATATATATATATATATATATTTTTTTTTGTACTTTTAGTCCGTCTTGAATATGGGACAAACAGATTTACCAGGACGCTCGTCTTGTCCGCACCAGATCAGGTCGTTGAACATGAAGCCCACCAGTGTGTCCTCCAGCGTCCAGAAGTGAGGGACAGCAGCAGCGTAGCTGTGCATCAGCGTTCTGGTTTTACTCCAGAAGAGAGACTGAACAGGAGGAGAGACAACACAACTTATTTTACTATGTATTATTATATCTTCAAAGCTGCAATCTGAAGTCTTGCTCACCCTATCACATGGCCACGTTTGTGGGACCGCATAGAACATGGGATGATAGTTCTCCACTGTCACGTTACAGGAAGTCTGAAGGAGCACCGCCTCCTCAAACTGCTTCCAGATCTCCTCACAGTCATACCTACACGTAAAGAGCATGCATGTTAGATTTGTTTTTGTTAGTCTTTGTACATATACTTCAAGAAATGTTTAAACATTTGCAAACCCTACGTTTGCAAAGCTGAGAGCTTTTCAAAAGTGAATTATTGCTGATTAAATAAGGCTTTATAATTCTTTGGTTTTGGACTGTTGGCTAAGCAAAAGACGGATTAGATTAGATAGATTGTTGGCACTCAAGGTCTAAATGTAGGCAAGGTTTAGCCCAGATAAACTGTATATTTAACTACACACGAAATTGGATGTAAGATATTTTCCAAATATATTGAGCAAATACTGCAATTATTACAAGATTTGACCAATTATAACAAAAGCAATTATCCGCTGTACTGTCTATAGTTTCAGTCCCAAGCCCGGATGAATGGGAGGGTTGTATTTGGAAGGGAGTCCGGCAAAAAAGGAGTGTAAAAATTACAATTGTACAACACTTATTCCGTAAAGGAATCCATTCTCTTATATTTCCCTTCCAAACAATGTCAAACTGCACACTCTGGTGCCTTTAGTGAGGCTCCTGTCAGGTTTGAAACCTGCCAAGCACACTGTTGGACAGTTATATGGACAACAGCCAGACAGACATTGCTTGCGTTTATAGATAGATATTCCAATATTCTGAAACAAACAGCCCACATGTATACACTCTGTGCTTAATGAAAGCATTAATATCAAATGTAGCCTTCTTGTCTAATACCAGATCTATTTCTGAGTATCGCAACAGCTCAACTTTTGTTTGAACTGCTCGATGTAGCATGATTCTCATCCAGAATCATTGACTTTACAAAACAAGGCCCACACAGTACATCACCTTAAGCTTGGGTTGACAAGAGTGATGTAATCGTAGCAGCGTCCCACCACAATGTGTTTAATGTTGGGGGTTGTCCCGAGTTGTGCTCTCAGTGGACCGAGGCACATCAGCAGTGGGATCAACCCTTTTGAAATTGACACAAAGGCAGAAGAAAGGGAGAGAAAGTAGATATTGTCTTCAACATTTGGGATGGGTCCTTCAAAGAAAGATGAACGAAAACAGATAAGGTTACTTACACGTCATCAGGACGATCTTTACAAAGATCTGACATGCTTTAGTGAAGAAGGTCATGTTGGTTAGTGCCCACCACACTGCTCCTGAATAAAGGTGCATGTTATAATCTGTAAATCAAGCAGAACTCTATGTTATAACTCGCCACTATGTACCTCAGTGGAAGTTCACAAAGGTGTTTGTTTCTCCTGGCATTTATGAAAAATCTTCCCACATTCTTCTATACTTTTCTTTTTTTGGCAGAGCCGTCAAACCTGGCAGCTTGCCAGTTGCCCTGCGGGAGGTTTTAACATATAATATAAAAGTAGCTGACCTTTAGATAATTAATCTGGAATGCACAAAAGACAGGTTTTTTTTTTTCTTCCTTCAAATTACAGTTAGTATACACGAAAAACACACCCAGTAAATGCTCAAACCTTTCCCATGTAAAAGGTTAAACTGCAACAAATGGCTCCATGGCTGTGTTGTCCAAACTTGCATCCCACTGTGGTGTGATGTGATGTGTTCGTCTCTCCTAAAATGGTTGACGTGCACAAGAGAGGCTGCTTTTCATAGGGTTGTCAACGGCAGCTCCTCCGGACAGCTCCTGCCTCAATAAGCAGATCCACATGACTCCCATTATGGTGCCATTTTCAGATTGTCCACACAGTGGGTGCAATGTTTCCTGGGACACTATGTGAGTATTTATGTCTTAAATGAGCATCTACCATGAGCAGGCCAAGAATCTAAAAGGCCTAAAGAGAATATGAAATGATAAGGTTTAAAAGTAATGTTTCACGTTGATAAATTATCATCTTCTTCGTGTTTCCATCATTATCTCTCATCATCAGTTTGTTTCAGTGTCCTTGTAATGCCACGTATGTCCACATGAGGACACTAAACGGTATTTTGAGTGGAGAGAAGCAGCCTGTCTCCTGACATTACACAACAACATGTACTAACATGTGCAAGTGCAACATCGATTAAAGTTAGTTGCTTCTTACTTTATTATTGTATGTGTACAGCAATAAAATACTTTCAATAGCAGATATTATATATACTAGAGGCAGATATATTAGCAATACAGAGAACTATGAATAAGATAAATGAACATAATCATATTTTGTTTCATTTCAACAATTTTTTTTCCCGAGAAAGAATCCTACACATTCCTACTTTGTCCTTGCGTGGTCATCAAGACGAGAAAAATACAGACCATATACCAGCTTTTCCTCTTCTGATTTGGTTTGGGAGTGAAGATAGTTAGGGGAAATGTAGTAAGTAAGTAAAGTACAGATATGTGAATGTTGTATTTAAGTACAGTAAAGTATGTGTACTTTGTTACATCCCAACACTTCGGTCTTTAAATAAATGAGGAAGTGACACATTTCAGTTTGCTCATTGTGGCAGTTAACTCTTTTTTTAAATCACAGCTTTCCCATCTTGGCACATAAAACACTGGTTCTGCGTTATTCATATATGAAGTAACCACTACGGTACAACAATGTATGGGAACCCAAAAAAGTATTTTGTCTCAACTTTGTTGTCAAATCATTTTCATGCGACAGACTGAACGTGACTCTCATTACAACTGTGTGCTCAGAGGGAATTAGATTTAATATTTGTCTGATTGCTGTGAACGTTTTGGCCACCTCTTTGTGAGATAAAGGCTGTGAGATAGTGCCCTCGTGTTTTTAAAGCTAATTGTGTTATTAGCACTCAGAACAGAGTGTCTCCCCAGAGCCAAAAAAAAACCTTATTGACAGAAAATGCTCTGAGGATAAATGGCTGAATGTAACATCAGAGGACACAAAGCAGAACATTTAAAAATTCCAAATTCCACACAGGGACTTTGTGACTTTAAAGGCACTTTGCTTATGTCTGTGCCTATTCTGTCACATGTTTTTGTTTGACTTTGTCTATGCTGTTTGGATTAGTGTCACTGACTAAAATGCACTACTACTACAAACTTTGCACTGGACCCAGACGATGCCGTGCCGACCTACATCCTGCTCTTGTGATGCCATGCTCAAACAGGAATTTTTGCATGTCCTTGAATGACAACACACACACACACATGAATCTTGGGTCTCTTCCCCCTCCTCTGTATCTTTCTCATAGGGCTCCTATGGCAGAGGTTTATACCTCAGTCTGTCTCAGTTAGGGATCCAATGACCCCATGCTTCCTTTCCATCACCCTCAATGAGCCAGTTAAAGCTGCCACGCCATCATCACTCAGGTGTTTACCAGAAATGAGACGGCTCCCCCATGCTGCTCACTTAAACACACCGTTGATCTTAAAGAGCCTGTGAACAAATCTCCTCGCAGCTACCTCATCTAATCTGACACCCATTTGTGCTTCAGCCACATTTCCTTTAACTTAACTTTGACAAACTTAACTTTATTTAATATCAGGTCTCTGCTTGAAACATCACTCTCAATTATTAATGGTTTTATTATCAAGAATAATGATTTATTTTTTTAAATGGAAGTGAAATTTAAATTAAAGCTCTTCTTATCAAATCAGCTCCTTCATACTCACGCTTTATCAGGAAGCAGAGCAACTACTTAATTTAATGATTTTGACACAACTTCGGCATACAGGCCCCCAAATAAAGTGTAAACTTTTGATGACTTTAAACAAACTCCCACCTGTGTTATGTATTTATATGAACAGGCATTAAATTGAATTTGTTTTATATAAAGGCAAAAACAGCAAATCAGCAGATATGTACTCCTTGTACTGTACGTAACAGGTATTACAAAAATAAAATACAGCATAAAAACGTACACAAATGAAGAGAAGTCAGCAGCAATCAAAAATATATGTATATATCGAAAAGAATGGCAGTGAAATTGGGATATACCTTTATGTATATGAAAATGACCATACACGATTGACAGATTTACAACAAAATCAAAATTATTTTCATTAGATGTAAATTGTAATCGCATTCTTGCAACTAGCGTTATACAGTATTATACAGATGAGACTGACATTATTTTTTAGTATGTACACTAGAAGAATAAAGGTGTGAGATATTCTCGTTCCTTGTTACATAGTACATTTGATTGCTATGTCAAGGAATTTAGAGAATCGTAAGGTTTGGTCGACAAAGAAAAACAAAAACAAAACGCTCTTATTCTGGCAGACAATGACGGTGATGTAACATCCGGTAGCAGCGGTTTAAACCAATGAGAGTGAGCAGCGCGCTCCCTGCAGTTGACAGCTAACGGCAGCGAGAGATTCTTTCCCAAAGTTCCTTCCAGGTGGGTGTGTAACATATAATTATTTAAATTGCAGCTGTCTGTCGTGTTAAATTAGCGTCAAGACAAAGTGGCCTGGTTTAAAAAGCATTTGACGTTTGTAGCCGTGATTCATTTCCGGTCTCGTTAATTCCTCCTTCCTGCTGTAAAAGCTACTTCGCACAGGAAGCTAACTTAGCTAAATAACCCTCGCTGCTGTATATTTATTTTCCACCCTTTTCAAAAATACTAAGTTGTAACTGAAACAGCTCGAACAACACGAAAATATTTCTGAAGAAATATTTGCAGTTGCTAAAATGACGCTTTGCACTGACAGGTTCCTGTCTGTGATTATTTTATCTCCTTCACCATATCAACATGACTGATACTTGGCAAGAGTGTATGGACCACTGTGTGGAGGTCACCAAAAAGGCTGGGAAGGTAAGGCAGCGCTGCTGAAGCCGTGAATTTGTCCCTAAATGTCCTGGAAACCTGTTTGACTTTGAAATGGAAACATTACACACCACCAGCCATGCTGAAACCTTTGTTTTAATTCAGAAAGTCGTTTATTATTTCCATGACTTGGTGTGAGTTTAATATTACCACCACTTACCACCATCCTGTGTGTTCTGTTTTTCTGTTTGTGTATATTTGCAAATTACAGTAATTTTTAATTTGTATGTGTATACCTGTCTGACCGGTCATTGCAAACAAAATAAGAAACGTAATGAGAAACTGCCAAATGAAATGTTGGCAGTGTAGCAAAAACTTTCCTGAGTTTGTTGTTGTCGTGCTCCTGCCAGATGATCCGTGACGCTCTCCAAAAGGACATTGCCATCATGCAGAAGAGCTCGCCGGTTGACCTGGTGACCGAAACGGACCAGAAAGTGGAGAAGCTCATTATATCATCCATCAAGGAAAAGTACCCCACACACAGGTACTTCATCTGATGTGGCAAGGCTGCACATGCACTGCTTGATACTTGTTACTGTGCCTTTAGGGTTGGCTTATCATTGTCCATGTATTTTCTTTTACCTCCTTTTAATTCACTTGATGCTTGGTCCTTCTTTTTGTCTCACATTTCTATACCTTATATATTTCCCCTTATTTCATTCTATGTATTGCTTCATTTAATTCATTTCCTTTTTCATTTTTATTTTGCAGTCTGGGTGACAGTTTTCTATAATTTTGATGTATTATCAAGCAGCTTCATGCATTTTCTTATCATTTTACACCATTGTAAGCCAGACCCAAATCAAAACAAATGGACAAATTAAATGTATCTAATGACAGAAATAAAGTGTTTCAATTTCATAATAGTTCTTATTTACTCAGTCAACCGTTAATTGTAAATATGAAACTATAAAAAAGCCATTGCTAGGAATGAAGTGTACGTATTTTGTATCCTTTTATTTGTTTGATTTATTAGTACATTAGTAGAGTGGTCTTTTTCCCAAATCAAAAAGGGCCACGCTGGTTGCTGCTGGCAAGTTCTGACACGTGTAAAAGATGATTCTCCAAAGTTTATTCCAACCAAAAACAACCTTTATGCAGTCCAATATGATATAACAAAGTAATTATGCAAGATCAAAAAAAACTGTGCTTCTCCCCCAACTGAGCAACAACCAAATGCTCAACAGCAAGAACTAGTCCCGAAAATATAAGTAAACAGAATTCCTTTAGCTGGGGATTTTGCTGCTTTGCATGTTAAGTAGTGGAACCTCTATTTAAGATAATTTCACAGTAAACATTATCAAGTCCTATGTTTCTTAAACCCAATTTCTATTGTACAGTGACTTACAACCGCTTTTTGTCTTTTATGGATTTTAAAGCTTTATCGGTGAGGAGTCTGTTGCAGCGGGTTCAACAAGTGTTCTGACTGACAATCCCACTTGGATCATAGACCCCATCGATGGCACCACTAACTTTGTTCACAGGTACTTGTGCTGCTACACTTGCATACTATAGAAAACCACAGAGGAACACAATACTAACACTGTTCTGGATTGGTTTTTATCTTTGTCGCTGCTTAACTATTTTTATCTTTTAATTAGCTTCTCTCTAGGATTCTCCTCTGTGTCTGGGATAATTAGACGATGTAGATGAAACTGAGCTCCTGATTGAAACCGATTCCTCTGAGCTTTTACCAAAAGGGAGTTAATTAAACGAATATTTTATATTGTAAATTCTCTATTTTTTCCCTCCCATAGGTTCCCATTTGTGTCTGTATCAATTGGCTTCACTGTGAAGAAAGAGGTGGGACTTTTCCTCTGTGATTCACAAATAAATGACACTGTAGTGCTTTGACAGGGGTTTTCTTTGTTTGCATGGTGTTTCTGTACATATCCTTCCTCCCACACATTAATCACTGCCCTCTCTTGTCCTCAGATTGAATTCGGCATCGTCTATAGCTGCATTGAGGACAAAATGTACACGGCAATGAAAGGAAAAGGAGCATTCTGCAATGGAGTCCCAATCAAAGTGTCTGGACAACAGGGTGAGTGCAATAGTTGTTATTCCATTGTTCTTAGGTGCTGCAGTTTGAAATGAGTCCACTAGGTGGAGCCAAATTACCAGCATGATTATCAGCACAAAAGTCACACTATGATGTTTGTGTCTTTCAAACCTTTGTGTTATTTCTAAAGCAGAATAAACTGGTTGTGGCTTCAAGTAACATAACATTTTTTCTCCTTTTCAGATATCAGCAAGTCTCTGGTACTGACAGAGATGAGCTTCAAGAGCGATCCTGAGAAATTCAAAACCATGCTGGGCAACATCAGCACCATCCTCAGCATCCCTGTACATGGGTAAACACGATTTTATCCGTAATATACCTCGCAAGTGAAAGTTGTAGACATCACTCATGTCAGTTGAATTGTTTTAACATAGCAGCAGCAGCTGCAGCATTATGCAAGCTTTCTTTATGTATTCAGTCATTCACTGTTGCTCTGTTATGAATGTTTGGGAGTGGGAGTAAACGTGTCACTTCATTCACACACTTATGGACCGAGCCTTCAGCAGAACTTGCAAAAAGCAAAATAAAAAAAGTGGGAAACCTGCTGCACACCAATTATTTTGCTGGTTTCCTCAGACAGAAGGTTTGTTATGAAGAGAAAGGTCATCATAAAAAAACCTTTGTCAACATTGTCCAAATCGTAACACTCTCATATCATAATGAGATGTCGAACATGTATTTCCTGAGAATCCATCCACTGTAGTTTAACTAAGCATTGTTGAGGCACAATTTGAATGTGCATGGTTCAATTCCTGGGCAGGGTTTACTTTTCTTTAGGGCAGCAACTAACAATTATTTTCACAATTGATGAATCTGTTGATTTATTTCCTGTCTATATCTTTACTGCTGCCACAAATGAAAGCAGAACTATTAAAACAATGTTTTTTTATTTGACAAAATACCAAAAAGATGGAACAATTTGAGATACGAACAATTGTGGTCTAAATAAGTACCTCAAACTGTTTGATTTCTCAAACCCAACAAGGATTCTCACTAAAAACACAGATTTTTTTGTACCTAACCATCTGGAATTTTATGAACAGTGCTGACATCCAATTTTCATCCACAGAATCCGATCCCCGGGCAGTGCGGCTGTCAACATGTGTTTGGTAGCATGTGGCTCGGCTGACGCATATTACCACATGGGCATCCACTGCTGGGACATGGCCGGAGGTGCAGTGGTCGTTACCGAAGCTGGGGGAGTCATCATAGACATTTCAGGTGAGTCACTATCGTGGACGTTTCAGGTGAGTCACTGAGAAAATGTGAGACCTTCAAGCGGCATTGCTGCTGAACTTTTCAAAGGCCACTGAGTCACTGGATGAGACGACGATGACTCTGTTGAGTAGCAGGGAAGAAAACTGCTCATTGCTTTCATCAAATTAACTGTTCAGGTTTGGTCGCATGTGGACAGTGCTCAAGTGTGACCTTTAACACCTGGCAGTAAAATAGATCCTGTGTCTGTCTGAAGCGACCACCTGTGATCACTTCATTTTCATTTTCGAGTCAGGGAAAAGCGACAGGTATAGAGAGAGGAAGGTCAGGAAAAAGTTCCCAAATGAAAAATGAAAAACACCTTTGAGTTCTGTTAAAAATGATCCTCTCTGTATTAATTTTAAACTCAACACTAATGAAGGGCACACATAAACTTTAAAACTTCAAGGCACTTTGATCCCAGAGGGGGTTGACGTGAAGGGAATCAGTTAAGCCCACAACAGTCCCCCTCCCGTTCCGTCCTCGGACTAAGGCTAACTGAAGGTCACAGCTCTTCTCAGTCAAACTCTGATCCCGTTTATTATTACATTTGAAAATGAAAAACAGACCATGAACTCGCTTTCTGCTTGTTTCGCCCACTGGGCAGCACGATTAGCCAGATGCATTGAGATTCAGCACAGTGTCTGCCGAATTGTCAACATAATGAATAGTAAGGCAGATGAATAACAAAAATAATGCATTTTTTAGAGTAGATACTCATTGACTTGAATATAAAACATTTTCCCTCGCATTAAAAAGCCAGTCAATAAGTTGTCATTGCATAATAATAACCCTGAGTTTAAAGCTCTTAGAGGGATTAAAGTGTCTGAAATTTAATTCAGTATATTCTTTTCTTGTCTCTTGCCTGCTTTCGTTGATTCTTTTTTTGTGTGTGATCTGCCACTACACCGTTGCTGTACAATACAGTTCCGAAAACTACTAAACTGCCTTCTCTTCTGGCATTGAGAAGGTTGTAAAAGGTCTTGATTTTAAATGATTCGCCAGATTGAAGCATTCCTGGTGAGATGTTGAACAGAAATATGTTGAAAGTAAACCGTTACTGTACAAGTAGAAGATTTCTCATGAAGCAAGAACCTGGTGAATCATCCTGTTTTTTTTGTTTAATAATCAGGTGGAACGTTTGATCTGATGTCCCGGAGGCTGATCGTGGCGAGCAGCCGGGTGATCGCAGAACGCCTTGTGAAGGAAATAACCGAGTTTGACGTGGGCAGGGACGACACCGAGCACAAGTAAACGTTCGCAAACTCTGCTCAGCTGCTTCGTATTATCAGGTCAGGATTCTGTCATTGCCTTAACAACTTAAACAATCAATTTACCTCTGAAAACGAGTTGAATCCGACTCTTGAATACTCAGCTCTCACATTTTCATCCTTCTGCTTATTATGTTCAACGGCAAAGCCAGTATTTAAGACTAAGGAAGATGTATTAAAGGAATCTGAGTGTTGTTTTTATGGTTTTTAATCACATAATTATCTATCTATCATTATTTATTATTATAATATGTATATTTAGGTGAGGGTATTATGTATTCATACGTATAATGCAGAGTTTGGGACAAAGTTTGGGACACGTGTTCGTATTTTGACCAATAATAATGATATCTGGTGTTGTTGATAGTTATATTTAATATACAGTACCATCACTAGTTTGCACTTAAGTTTGTACAAGTATATGTACACCAAAATCTAAATATTGCACTGTTAAAAAGTCACTCCAGACAGAAATAGACTGATGTTCTTAAAAATGTGTGCAGTTTGTTCAAATTTTTTTTTTGTATGAACTTAAAGAAAGCAGCAAATAAATAAAAAACCCCCCAAAAAAAACCACTTTGAATATCGGCAGCTTGTTCCCTACCTCTCTCCAACTCAACACAGACAGACTATTTCATGTTGTCAAAGCAGAGACGGGTGTCAACACGCCTGGACGTCAAATACCTTGCACCATCATTTTCGTTCTTGGACACTCATGAGACCTGAGAGTTCCAGGAAGATGGCTGAACAGATCTGGACTAATTCTTTTTTGTAAGTGCTACTCTCCCACATTTATAAAAAAAAAAAAAAATCCTGGAATACCCTTTGAACATAATAGCTCTCCACCCTACATCTCTCTCCACCAAAGTTCCCACGACATCCCAGTATGGGTCCATATTGACCCAGAAAAATGAAAAACTGCCATTCATTCTAAAAATAGAGAACAAAATAAACAGAAAAAGGCCTCTGAAAGCCCATAAAACATCAGAAAAAACTGACTGTCGCTACTGCTGTGATTTACAAGAGATAAAAAGCATTCACAGCAGTCTCACAATGTAAAATCTCCGCTGCATTGCTTCTGCCATTTCAGTCGCTGCTTCACTTTCACCAGAGAGAGTCTTGCTCTCCACGGGCTCTGTTCGCTCTCCTTCCTCTCCCCCCCCCCCCAACTTGTGTTTGCTGATGACAAACAAATGGTTTTAAAACACTTAACTTGAGCAAAGCGAGCCCTCCGATGTTGCAGCCCCCTCCACAGAAATCAATGGTCCATGTTAGTCTGCAGCGGGTGGTTCAGACGCAATCACCAGCGCTGGGATTGATTTCCGGAGTCGGCCAACTGAAAGCCAAGTCTTCTTCTGTCAACACCTCCTTTTTATACCCGCAGCTGCTCGACAAATCTTTTTATCGTTTACAATGTCCTGTATTTTGATGACCATTTTTCTCGGTAACTGACTGAATGATGGCACAGAGACCCAAGCCCCTTAGTTCATTGTTCTTTTGAAAACAGGCAGTGTTTTCCAGCTACATATCAAAACGAGCCCCTGGAGATTTTAGACTAAGGTAGATATTTTCTTTGGCCTCGATAACAATTTTGTCTTAGTTTCAATTACTCTTTCAGTTTGTTTCACACCTCAGTATGTCTTTGTGGTCTGCCTTTTTCTCACATCGCAGAGAATATCTCTACATCAGTGGCGTGGTGTTTGGAATGGTAATGTTGGTCTTACAGTTGGGTCCTTGAAATCCACCGGCGAGTGAACTTTGCTGTGTGTGAGATGAACTGGAATTCTTACTTTTACATATCTAATAAAGCAAAAACCATTTTTTTTATTGGCATGGCTCTGGGAATGATGACATTGGTCAGTCAATCCATTCTCCAAAGTAAAACTTATTTAATTTGCTGTGAGATTCCAAACAGATCTGTTCTTTGCAATCTCTTTGAGACCCAACTATTAGATGGATTGCCATGAAATTTAGTGCAGACATTCATGTTCCCCCTTCAGATGAATCACTTTGGGTCAGAACCTGTAGATTTTTTTTTCTTTTGCTCCTGCTCATCTTTCAGGTCGCACCACTGACCTTCAGTCTCTTGACAGGCCTCAGTTACAGCCGTGATTCCAGAGAAGCAAACATCCAAAACATCCATCATTCTGGATAAATTATTCATAACCGACCTGCCAGGGAGACGGCGGTGCTGATGTATTTGTTTGGCTTGTTCTATTACTTCTCTCTGTCTGTCTCCCAACATTTTTGGAGAGCGTCTTACATTTAGTGCACAACCGGGACAACAAGGTGACAACTGCTCTCCTGCTGCTCCCAGTCAAACAAAAACTTTCAACAAATCCTTCCTGCATGAAACGCCACACTGAATTACTGATCTGTTTAACCCAACACAGGTCTTATCTTTGCTGCACATGTTGTGCATCTTTCTGCAAAAGCTGGACTTTATATCGGATGTGCACTAGTTAAATGCCCCTGTCTTGTCATCACTGGCGAATTGAAGAAACAGGTTCTGCGTATTTCAACACATAGATTTGAGTAATGCAAGGTGTGGCAGTGAGGGAACATCGTGTCTGAACGGGCCATGGAAAAAAACACCGTCTGCTCCTTCACACAGACAAATTAGACGATGCAGAAATCTGTGCATTATTTGATGTGCATCTAAAATAAAACACTAATTAAAGCTGCATTGTGTAACTTTTGGTGATTGCCTCGGTATGGTCTTCATCTGGGGGGCTCTGTCAGGCAAAACTATCGGACCCTACTGAGGGTGTGCACATTGAAACCAGTGGAAGCTCAGCTTCAGTTGATCTTTATGGGACAGCACAGAATAGGTTTTTGATTGATAGCATTGTAGAAATATCCCCAAAAAAAACTTGGCATGAAATGATCTTCCCCTGTTTCAAAAACCAGCAACTGTCAAAAATGTTTTTTTAAATGGCTACTGGATCAACAAAACCTCACACAAAATTGGATAAAAGAGGATCTACACATCTTAAATCCACTTTTTTGATTAAGCTTCACTTTATTGTATGTTTTGATTTAACAATAAACCCGTGCCTGTGACGGTCACAATCGCAATGTTGTTGTCGTGTTATTTTTGTGTCTCGTTGTGGAGAAGTTACTGTGGTTACCTCACCTTATGGTGTAATAAATAACTGCGTGCTGTCTCCTGTCCACATGACGGTTGCTGGAATGCAGTATAGTCAGATTGTGCATGTGGAGTGTCTGCAGTTTTATTTTTTTTATTGACATTGTCAAGATTTTATCCAACTTTGAGGAGGTGTAGTGAGAAAATGGGCAAGCAGGCACACACAATATCTCACAGGGGGGCTGAACCTTTTCCGAGTATTCTAAAGAGAACCCAAGGAGTAAAGCGGTGAAGTGGTGAAACTATCAGGAAATATTAAATTAGCAGGAGGCTTTGTTAGTCCTGCAAAAATTCCAGCGGAAAACAAAGTCAGGAAGTTGAATGTGCATTTGTGCCTGCACCAAAAAATGCTTCAGATTTACCTCAGAAAGCAGTTTTGTGAGTTGAGATGACAATAGAGGATGGTATTTACTGTGCTTCATTGCTCGGCATTCTATTATGAGTCACCATCTGCATGAGTGTTTGACAAGTCTGAGACATGCGATGTTGATGGGGTGGATGGACACCACTGGTTATAACACGGCAGGGTGTGTCTTCCAGAGATACCTCCACACTGTTCAACAATGGAGAAGACAACCCCGTAAATTTTCCACTCACGTATAATGCAATCACTTTATGTTAAATGCAGCATGTCGTATCATCGCAGGCCTACCTCTGTAAGCGCAATGTTTTTTTTTTTTCTTAACTTGTCTTGCTCTGTGGAAACAAGAGGGTGGTGCCAGTACTTTTCCCACTCTATCATGCCAGCTTTTTTTTTCTTTTGTCTTCTTCACATGGAGGCAACTAAAAGTTTTGCTTTTCAAAAGCTGTTGCACTTGCATCAAGGAGCGACACTTGACAACACCTCCAGACTTCATAGAAAGTAAGTTTTTCTTCCATTTCACTCATTTTAATATTGCGTGTGTGTGCACAACAGGTGTGCAACTGTGTGTCATATAATATTATTATTATGACTTATTGTTGATTTATTACCTGAAACATGTCAAATGTTCAGCCAGATACCACACAGAAAACCTTTAGACATGAAAAGATGGCAAAGAATCATGCATATAAAGGCTGATAGTAAGAGATGCACACAGTGTGATCAACAGTAGTACAACAATTCATTGAGGTGAGGGGTGGTGTCTCTTCCTGAGGTACTAATAATTGGCTTGCCGTACATGGAAATGCACTGCCTCTAAACCCTGGGACTGTTTTCCCTTGACTGATTCAGTCGGCCTCGCGTAAAAAGATTTTATAAGATGTGATGTTTTTTTTTTTGCTCACTAAACGAGATGAGACGCCACTTGTTAAAATCATATTTGTGTCCCCTTTACTTTCGTTCAAGCCAGTCGCCGTATCCTCAACCTCTCCAGTTACCAGAGAGGAGGTTATAAAAATGTTAATATGCAAAATATATACGCAGAAGCAATCAGCTTAACATGCATATCTGTGCGATATTGGCACTTTTCCCCCACTTTTTTTCTTGCCTCTCAGGCTCTTGATACTCGGAGATTTTACCTGCATCATGTCCAGGCGGTTTCTTTTTCTGAATATCTGCAGCGAAAATCTTTGCCCACACCATGCAACATTTACGTAAGAAGTGTATTGGCAAAGGTTTATTGCAGTTTGCACACGTAACACAGACACCTTTAGCAACACCGGTTTCCTAAACACGGTGGCTTAAAGTTGTAAACTTGTGGTTGTGATTTTTTTTTTAAAAATGATGCAGGACCTGTTGACACTGCTGCAGAGGAAGTGTTGTAAGAAGTAGGGTGTTAATCATGCAGGTTTGTCGTATTGTCTTGTTGGCCTCAGAGAGGAGGCCTTGGCACCTTTTATGACAAGCATGCTCCTAATTTTAGCCTCTTTTTTATGATACATTGTTGCATCTTAAATTGTTTTTTTTTTCCTTCTTTTTACAGCTCTCCTAAGTGAGGAATAAAGAAACAATGGCACAGCAATGGCAGAGGGAATATGACTTTGCTGTTAAGGTGGCCAGGAAGGCAGGAGCGGTATGTATAAAAGTTTTTCACTGCTGATTTTGGTGCCTCACTTTAAAGCTGTAGTGCGTAACTTTTAAACCCATCCCACACGTTGTCAAATTAGTTAACACAATGCAGATTAAGCCTATCAGCTCCACACCACTCTGTTTCTCAGTATAATTGTGTTTATATCTTGTGTTACAAGGTGACATTTCTCGCGCTGCGCACAGGAAGTGATTTGTTTCATAAAGATAGACAGAGGCAAAATTGTGCTAGTAATACCAGATGGTATATTGCACAATTTTTTATTGTTTAGCCACCAGTGGTCGACTTCACTTTGAATGGTAGTCGAAAAATTCTTCTTCTCACTTGATTCGAAACATCAGTAAACGTTTTCTTGTGATGTTAATGGTCTCAGTTGCAAAAAAAGTCAAAAAATAGATGATAGAGCACAGCATATGCTATATAAGTCCACACCGGTGTGATTGACAGCTGGTTTTGTCCAATGGGAGCCTGTTTGAATTTCTGGCTGTGAATCCTCAAAATGGCGCTACTCTGGGGCCTTTTCTTAGCGGGAGTTCAGATTGCCACTTGGTTGGAGTATGACTGATAACTTAAAAGTCTTAAACTGTCATAAAAAGCGGTGTGGATACATATCCGTAGCCCTTTTGTAGTGGGTATATATCATTTATCTGCATATCACGGGTTACGTTACGTTAGAGCATTAGACTGCATATCAATATAAACATATTTAATGATACAAGTATCAGGCAGCATAATTATGTGCCATTTCTTTTCAGGTCATAAGGGAGGCTGGGGAAAATGAAATTCGAGTCATGACAAAAAGCACTACCGTCGACCTCGTAACCAAGACTGATGAGCGGGTGGAGAAAATCATCATCGGGTCTCTTAAAGAGGAATTTGGAGAAGGGACACACAGGTGGGACTTACTGCAACACAAACACACACTGACACAAACGCTGCCGCATGCTTTCATTGATTGATGCAAAAGCAAAATCCTGATAATCGCTCACTGGTTTGTTGTTCCTTCTGTGCTTCAGTTTCATCGGGGAGGAGTCGGTCGCGAAGGGCGAGCAGTGCATCTTAAGTGACAAACCTACGTGGATCATTGACCCAGTGGACGGCACCACTAACTTCGTCCACGGGTAAGACGTCTCTCTCTCGCTCTCTCTCGTTAAAAGACGATTTGTTGAGTTGATCCGTTTGCTTTTAGTCACTGTTTGCGTTTTGCTTTTAGTGGCTTGATAATATCATTGATTGATCGATTCATCTCCTTCGATCGACCGGTTTATCTCCGAGCGTTGGTTCACTGTGGGGATAACATTAACTTATCAAGCTTGATTTCTGGTTATGTGTGATGCCAGATATTCCAGTGCCTCTCGTCAATCTAGCATTAAAGGAATATTCTGACAAATCCCCCCTTTTTTGTTTTCTTTTCAAGAGTTTTGGTTTTACACATATTGTGATATAAGACATTGGTTATTGACTGTTGTGTCAAAACACCCAAGTTTAATTAAAAGACTAATTATGAGCCTTTTGAAGATTCCGAACAGAACATTGTGAAAATCTCTTCCTTTAAGGAAGTTTCTATAGCTTTATAGTGCAATAAACGGTGCTTCTCTTTTACAGATTCCCATTTGTGGCTGTGTCAATCGCCTTTGCTGTCAATAAGAAAGTAGGTCAATTAAAATGCACACAATCTTTTTTTTTTTTTTTTTTTTAAAGTACTTTACTCAGTGCGTAAAATGGTGTGTTTTCTGTTTTCAGTTGGAGTTTGGTATCGTGTACAGCTGCTTGGAAGACAAGATGTATAAAGCAAGGAACGGAATGGGAGCTTTCTGCAACGACGAGCCCATCCAGGTGTCTGATGTAACAGGTAAAAGGCTGTTTGTTTGTTTTTTTCCCTATTCATGTGCTCATTTGGAGCTTTGCAGTGCATTTGGAAAGAGTAATCATCGAGTATTCACTGATCTCAGGGACTCTTGTTCTTCTAACGGCACGCTAGCGAAACATTCATGAAGAGTCCTTCATATCGGAAAAAAAAGTGTTAAATGCATTATTGCCTCTGATGTGTCACATGCTTACCACGATGGCGCCGTTTACAGAGATCAAGAAGTCCATTATCATTTCTGAGCACGGTGTTGACAGGAACCCCGAAAAAGTGAAGATGATTTTCTCTACCATGCAGAAGATCCTCTGCATCCCAGTGCACGGGTGAGTTTGTTTTGCACATACCGTACATATACACCAACTCTTTTATATTGTATACACATCTATTCAAAGCCAAAATTGCAGGAAATACTGTATATATTTGGTCTGCCATAAAAATTTCTATTTTTGACACCTGTCCGTCACAAACAAGTCATATTGATCTGTTAAAACAAACTCCTTGGTCGAGGTAAAAATCCATGTCTGATACCTGAACTATCTGCATTTATCTACTTTCACAGCACACTTTAATTACGTTGTTCTCTTCTTTGCTGCTTCCCTGTCATTGTGGGGAATCATTGTTGATCATGTCCGGCTGATGTGTCCTGACAGGCTCCGTGGATCCGGGACAGCTGCCACCAACATGTGTCTGGTGGCGACGGGCGCCGTGGAAGCCTTCTTTGAGATTGGCATCCACTGCTGGGACATCGCTGCTGGTGCAGTTATAGTCAAAGAAGCTGGAGGAATATTGCTGGATGTGGACGGTGTGTATGCTTTCAGATCTCATGATCATCTGTTTTTTGTTTGTTTTATGCTGCGTCAAACCGCAGAGCGTCACAAACCAGAGTAACCTAATGAGAATCAGTGGGTCCCTGTGGCTGAAAGTGGGATTAGCTTTCGGGCAAACAGATTGCATATGAAACATTCTTTTTAACAAAGGCTCTGTTTGATGATTCAGGAGGACCGTTCGATTTGATGTCTCGAAGGATGGTTTCGGCAAACAATGACACTATTGCTAAGCGGATCATCAAAGAAATCGAAGTATTCGACGTGGAGAGGGACGACGCTCTGCCGCAGAAGAAATGAGAACAGTCCCAAGCGACGTTTCCGCTGATTTCCCAAATATCTTAGCATATTTCGTCTTGATGTACTGTGTATGTCTCTGAATAAAAGTAACTCCGCTGTAATCATGACTCCATTTGCATGCTGGGTGTGTTTTCCTGAGCATTTTTCAATCAAAAGAAATGATTTAAGTGCAGCTGAAGTGACCTTGATGTTAAATTTTTATTACACTTCTGTGATTGGTTTGTCAAAAGTATTGATTGAGGTGTGGGAACAGCTGTAATTTTGCACTTAAGCCGCGCCCGTGACCTACAATATACATGAAATATTCAGCTTGTCACCCCGGCGCCCACATAAGCATCTGTTTTCATTTGAATTAACAAGGCAGACCACAGAAGGGGCAGGTTCTGTCTGAGGAGACTGAAGATTACTTTTTTATCAACTGCATCTCCAATCAGTGAATTTACACCTTGTGTGATTTTAATGTGTAATTACCTGATGGAAATGGATGGAATTCAGTGGCAGTGATTACCCTCATTAGAGGCAACGGTCCTCAGCACTCAGTTAAAAGTCGGTACTGGAGTCACTTCATAAACACTGGCCCTGTCAAGAGTCAGATAATTTACTGACGGTTAACATCACCATATTGCCTGAGAGCCTCTATTTCAGCGTGATTGCTGTTTACACTTTATTACACCCATCAATATCCACCACTAGAGGCCAGTAATGCATCAGCTAATAGATGTGGCTTTTCAAGATGCTCTTATTTTCCTTTGGTGGTTGAACTTGCAGTATTTCTCACGTCTGTTTGAATCTATGTTCTTGCATAGTCGAGTATAGATGCTCTGAAGCATCTTTATCTTCTTATGAACACATTTTCTTGCCTTCATTTGTGGGAAAATTGATCCCTTTTAGAAAGAAGAAAAAAAGAAGTATGATTCCTTTCTTTGTTATAGCTCTGAACTGTAAATTAGCTCGTGGTTACGGGATCAGACGGAAAGTAAAAAGAGTTAAAAAATAAAAATAAATTAAAAAAAAACAAACAAAACCCACAAAGATGAGGCAAGAGTGGGTTGGAAAGTGAGAAGTATAACCACAACAAGACGGCAGCAGCAGCAACACAAACAGCAGGAACACCGACGACCGTCGCAAACATAACAGCAGGAGGCTGGGTGGTGCGGTTGCCTATGAACATGTTTGAACTTGTGCCTTTGAAAAATAAATAAGTGTAATTTCTGCATACGATTATGCTGCCATGCATCTGCCGCAGCTGCAACGCACACTGAGGTGTGTGATGTTCTATTAAGGGATACTTTTCCTCCGTCTCTCTGATGGTAACCGTCTAATCCCCTCGTTCTTTTCAGCAGATTGAATCTCTGCGAGGAACGGGAACGGAAAGTCGTTGTGAAATCCAGTGCATCTTGTCATGTTTGCTTGAACAAACCAAGTTGACCGGAATCTGGCCTGCAGGATAACACGGCAAAATGCCACGAAGGTCAGTGAGGCACACTCACAAGTTTATGAAAATCCATTCAGCATTTACTTGAAATATGCAGTTCTGTTGTTTTTTTTTTTCCCCCCACGTCTTGTTTCATAATTCAAGGACATTTGAAGAAGTGATAAGAGCAGCTCTTGAATTTGCCAACATTTGCAAGCTTTGTGTTGTGCTGTGATCTCTTGAACCGGCATCTGCATAGTAAATTAGCAGTTTGCTGTAGGGCCATTGTGTAGTTTTGATGTGCACAACCGTTGCCGCAAATTGAATGTTTTTGTTTGTTCTCACTTTGGAGAGGAAGTCTCGTGGAGGACCTGAAGGAGCAGAGCAGTATGAAAACAGAACTGCTCTCATGAAATCTGATTCAGTTTTTTGTGACCGTGGGCGAATCACGTTCAGATTATGGGACAATGGCTCAGACAAAAGGCCCCGGAATGAAAGAGACATAAGCGATTTTGTGTTTGCTTGTCGTCAATTTTACATATTTGCGACCTCTTGCTCCTCCACTTTGCTGCTTTGTTGTCGTTTTCTAGCCGTTGTGTGTGTCAATGTATGGCCTTGTGACTGTGTTGCACCTACTTTTTACTTTTTCCGCCAAGGAGCTTATGTTTTCGCCGGAGTTTGTTCGTCTGTCTGTTAGTTTGCAACATAACTCGAAAAGTCACCGATGGATTTGGATGACATTTTCAGGAAATGTCCGCAATGGGATCATGACATTTTGGGTGTGATCCATAGACGCTATCACTGGTTGCAACACTCGCTGTCTGACCATAGTGTTATTCAACACTCGCTGTCTGACCAAGGCATGTTTGTTTTGTTTATCAATGCTTAGAGTAGATTTTCTAAGTCCAAGGGCGGTGGGTGAGTGAGCTGCCTTAGCGGAGGTCTGCGATCTCCTAGTGCTTTTTAAGTTTTTAATAGTTTTGTTTCATTTTGTGGTCTCTGTTTTTGTGTTTTTCAGAAACACCGACACATATAAGCAGATGTTACACTGCATCCATCTTATTTGTACAATGCGAACTTGCAATGACAGTAAAGATATTCTACTGTATAAAACAGGCAGCTATACAAGGTGACTGAAGAGCTGTGAAAATCGGTTTCGTACCCCCAAGGACTCTTAGGGGTCTTAAGCTGCTCACAAAAATACGTAAAAAATGTGATCGCCATCGACAACGGCCAAAACAGACTGCAAGGAAATAAGACCAGGGACATTCCTGTTTCAGGCAAAGGGCCTGTGCATGTCCGCTACCTTTCCTCTTCCAAAAAAAAACTAAAAAACAACCCAAATCAATATTGCAATCTTTGATTAATCACAAATTGATTCTTGGGTGTCTCATTCAAAGCTTCCACTCCCACTATTCACTTTAATTGCAGGGATTTCCCTGCATATAGGAGCTTTAATCTATAGCGCAAATGTGTTTAGGAGATTCTACACTAAGATTTACTGAGTTTTTCTTCGGGAAAATAAAAAAATCAATATCAAGTTTAGCTGTCTGCCCAACTCAAATGCTCTCTTTATACCAACGTTGAGCCAAGTTAGTAATCTGTTGGTGTTTTGATTGCCTGACTAAAGATGCAGTGTGGGTGCAGGTGATTTTCAGCTCCTCTCTCTCGGGTCCTGTCGGATCCAATCACAGTCTGGAAGAGTCTAAACAGTCCAAACTGGCCCAAAAAATGCAATTCAGTGAGCAGCAGATTCTCACATTCAAAAGGCTGGATTGATTAATGGAGTAGCAGCTGACTAATTTATTAATGGATGAAGCAATATTGATGCATGTGCTTCATGCATAATTACCCGAGGCATCTCTTAAACACTATGTCGATATTGACATGCATTATGTGACACATGAAGGACGCCTGTGTGTCACTTTTTTTTAAAAAACATAAACTGGATAAAAGAAAGCGAGAAGCAGTCGCCTGGTTGCTAGGTAGCGATTGAGAACATTGACAAATTCTCCTTTGTTCCATTTCCAGTCATCGAGATCGATCCATTTGCCCAAGTTTGGATCGCGCAGTCCTTATCGCACTTTATTGACACGAGTGACAAACGTGTAATTCGATCGGGATCGTTTCACGTCGAGTTTTCTGTTGCGCTGCTTCTTCTCGTGTCCTTGTTTTTTTGCCCTCGAGTGACAATGAAGCTCTTGAAGTAACGTGAGTCACGATCAGACTTTGCTCTGTGAAATCTAAACAGGAATACAAGAGGCGAATTCTATTAGCGACTCGTCTAATCCTCGTAATCTTAACATGTCTTGTTCAAAATGAAGTCAGGGCTTGGATGAACTGTGACAGTCATGTTTGCTGTTGCCTCCGCTTGAACAGACGTGGTAAATAAGAAGCTACTCCCTCCAAAGACCCTCAATCATTTTTCATGATTGTGTTACTATTATTGTACGGGCTTTTTTTTTTTAAAGGAGGATAAAAACAAGTGAGATAAAGTGGTATGGTGGCAGATGGAGGAGCTTGTTATCGGTCAAAAATGTGTTATTGCAGGCTGTAGCAGATGTGCCAAAATCAAATTATCAAATTATCTTTGAGTGCAGTGTCCTGATTTTAGCTTTCTTTTTTGTCAGACTTGATCATTTCAAACTCACAAAAAGAAAAGAAAACTCATATTTTCCCATTTTTTTTGCTTCTTCCTCTTCTTCACGGAAATCACACAGGAAGTCATGATTCAATTTGCAGAAATTATACACGAGGCTACAGCAATGCTGTTTGATTCCCTAATTGAACACAAACACACACAATCTGGTTGCCATGACTTCAGATGACATCACATCGACTTACATTTATTTCCTGAAGACTTACTCTAACCTTAACCATAACTACTACTGGCTTAACTCTAGCCTAAACCTCATCTTAACCTGTCATCGCCTTAAAATGTTATAATTCACCTTATGGGAACTTGGTTTTTGGATGGCCTAAACAAAACATTATCCCTAACCAGTTAATGCCTAATTCTAACAATTCAAACCGTAACCCTACACCTCCTCAGAAATGAGGTTCCACCTTATTAGGACCAGGTTTTGGTCTCCTTAAGGGCTACTGGTCCTGACAAGGTGAGTGTTTGTGCCAGAAAGAGGTAACAAATACAAGCACACACACAGCGTGAGAGAGAGAGAGAGAGAGAGAGAGAGAGAGGGACCATCACAATCAGAAAAGCCACTTCACCACAAACACCGCCGCCCCCCAGATATCTTCTAAGAGTCCACCTTTTCTGGTTCAATAGAGCCAGAAAACAAAGCAGGCTGCAGGAGATTGAGTCTGCAGATCCTGTGGGTCTGGCACAGAAACAAAAAGAAGAAGCAGTAAACCCAATAGCCATGGTCAAAACTGAAAAAAAAACCACACAAACACAAAAACAGGAACCTTTAACGTTGTGATCTTACCATTAAATATCATTATTGGTAAAGACTTTACCAGATACTATCTGTTAATCGGTTTTAAAGTGAAAGATAGGAACACTAGGATTAGCCGACCACTCTCATAGAATTAAATACGCTTTGAACTGAGGGGAAAATGTCCTGTGCATTGGTTTAATGAAGCAGCTACGCTGTTACTTCCTCGTTGCGTCACTTCAGACTCTCATAACGAGGATTCTCTGTAACTCCCGCGAGACTTAAAGTTTCATCTGTTTTTTTACGCTCATGCTACTTCCTCAAATTGAATTGTTTTATTTTGATATTATGGCTCGTGTGTCAGCCAGACGGCACTTTATATTTATGTTATAAATGTCAAACATGTTTATTCACACATAAGACGTCAAGGTTTGTGTCTAGCTGTGTCTTCGTCAACACAATAACCAGTAAGGTCACACTGTGAAACAGAAAGTGCATAAAACAAACAAACAAACTCCACAATCCATGTGGAGCCTTTAAACCAATACAATCCACTTTATTTATAGAGCACACTTAAAAAAAACAAAAAAACAACACAGTTGCCCAAAGTACTGTACAGCTACATTAAAATGACATAAAACACAAGTAGAATAAGCAGATAAATACTTAGTAAACTACATAAAAACACTGCTCACATAGCTATAAAGACAGACTAAAGAGCACTTCTGCAAATAGCCAACAGCTCACACTGCGTGAAAAGCCGAGCAGAAGAAGCGCAAGCTTTAAAGACAGATGTATGAATGAGGGAAAAGCTGCAGAGCAAATTCACAGCAGGAAAGGAGTGCACCCACAAAAACAGGCAATAGGGAACCATGCAACTGAAAACAAAGGTTCCACATGTCTGTCAGGCAAAACAATCGAGAGCAACTTTTGTTCTTTCGAAAATAAAGTCGGAATATTATGGGAATAAAGTCGTAATATGAGAATACATTTGTAATATTGTGAGAATAAAGTTGTAATAACGTGAATTGGCAGTGTTATCAAAACTCAAAACTTTGTCCATTGTGGGCTACTGTAAAAACTCCTGATCTAAATATAAATGGCTAATTCTAGGGTAAACAACGGTTCATACTGTCAGGTGGTTGTACACTTTCTAAAGATGAAAATAACACTGGACCTTTTTACCGTGAAACAGTTTTTTTCATTTATGAAATATCTTTTTAAAGGTAAGCAGTGATATTGTAATGTGTCACTAAAACCCCCCCCCCAAAAAAACCTTTATTCCATTAAAAAAAAAAAAAAATCTTATTCCAGATTTGTAAGGGAGAGTTGCACACTCGTACTCATTAGGCAACAGAGGCCTGTGGTTGCTCTAGTTATACAGTCACAGTTCATCTTCCTGTCAGTAATTTGCAGGGATTATGATGGCAAACATTACACAATGAGCTCTCCTACTATCTCTGCTTCCTCCCTCTGTCAGCTCGAGTCATTTTATGCAAAACATCTGATGCAAAGCCAAAGAAATTAGCTTGTCCTGGCCGGCAGCCATATTGACTCCCAGTCCCAGTTGTTTTTGATGCACTATTAGGCTGATATAGAAGTTGTGACACGTTCCACGCGAGCACGCGCTGAACTCGCTCGCATTTAAACCCGCGGCAGATCGATGTTCGTAACCCTCCTTGAGGAAACTGCCGGGGGGGGGGGGGGTACGATGTAATGCAATCTGAAACTGAAAGTTTTATGAGAGGCGATGTGTGAGTGGGTGTCTATCAAAACCTGTTCAAAAGTGGTTAATCGATAGCGATATTAAAGTCAGATGCTCGCATAGATATGGACAAAATCAATGGTGATAATCCTAAGTAATAGCTCCTGAAGCTGTGCTTACATTTATTTCCTCTGCTTTTTTTTTCTTTTGTTCCTGAGGTTCCCCTGACGTATTAATTGCCCGCCTAAGTGCTGCACATTCTGAGCGCTTTGATTAATCTGCTTTGTCTTCTCTGTCCATCATTATTGATCTATTAAACACACACTTAATCTTTTTTTTTTTTTTTTCAAAAAAACCCAGATTTAATTACATCTGCTGATGCTGTAGTTTTTTTTTTTCTTCTTCTACTCTTTCCCTACAAACAACTTGTCACCCTGTCCACATGCGTTACAGCCTGAGGAGCCTTTTAAAGTGTGAGTGCAGCAGTGTGTGTCTGCAGCATGTGTGTGCATCCTCTCAGTAAATTGCCCCCCCCCCTCCCTCCCCCCCGTAACACGCAAGTCTATCGCCACTGGTTTCTCAGTGTCGTTCAAGGTGTTTGAGGAGCGACGACGAGGAATCAATATCCTCGCCCTGGCGCCCGCGTCGGCATTAGCAATTAGCGGTTACAGCTTTAGTCCAACGGCAGATGGATCAGACTGCAGTGCACGGAGTTTTCCTGTTAATTTGACAAATAATATGCAAAAAAATGTGGCTGCCTCACTTTGCACTTTGACTTTTTTTTTTTTATTTCTTTTTTTTTAATTAACAGAAATGGTGAAATTCGCTAAAGATTTGACCTTAAAATAAATATAAGGTTTGGAAATGAAATGTGTTGGCGTTCTATATTTATGTTGCTGAGAACACAAATGTCATGATAGGACAGTCTCTCAAGTATAGTCCGTGTCAGTTTTGACCCCTGGCCAATAGTTAACACAATGTTTGCTGAAAACTTAATTTTATAGCTTAAAAGCTTATATGACATGATGTTTAATTCTTAACTGGTGTGGTTTTTCACACCACAATTCCGTGTCCTGTTTAACCCGAGACATTAAAACATAACAGCCTTTATGCTTTAAATATGTTTTATTGAAAATGGAAACATTTATTTACAAAAAAATGTACAAACCATTGCAACAATCCACTGCACTTTCAATTTGCACCTCATAAGGAAAATAATTTATCTCATATTAAGTGAATAAATTTTTTCAACCACAGCTCCAGTCCTAATCGCGACCAAATTTTGGAAGTTTTGTCAATGTCTTTTAATGGTTAGAACGATGTCCGCCACACAAGATAATCAGGTTTCTCTTTACCAGCCCTCAAACCTGAATGTTTGTACATAAACCACATTCATGATCAGAAAAAAAATATAGCACACTAATTTTTTTTTGATTGTCTACAGCTTTGTCCTCCACATGAGGAACACGGAGGAGCTGCAGCCAATCTGAGATACGGCAAAAGGCGTATGTCACACCCTGGACAGGTCACCAATATCGCAGGTAGCATTCACTCTCACATTCACACTTATGGTCAGTTTATTTTTTTAATTAAAATTTTGTTTATTTATATTTTTCATTTCATTTAATTTTTTTTATGGTCAGTTTAGAGCAGATGTGTCAAACTCAAATGTCCTGCGGGCTAGTTAGTGTGTAGCAGGTGGGCAATATAAACTTAAAATTATAATTTCAAAGTAAAAGTGCTTGTTTGGATATAGAATGATGTATTAAAAACAAAACCAGAAACAAATCTCAAATAAAGTAAGTAATAACATGGACAACTGCAATTTAAACTCCAAACAAGCTTAAAGCGGACCTAGACCGGAAGTTCCAATTAACACTGTTTTTTAGTGTGTATCTGCTTCATTACCTCATTTACGAAGCCCCGAAGTTTCGAAACAAACAGTTCAGCCATTGCTGAGAACGCTGTGTTTTATTGTAATCTCGGGCTCAGCGAGATCTCTGAAAAAACCCGGTCCGGTTACGTAAACAGCGGTTCTCCTGAACAGCAGATCCTCCTGCTCCGGGTACTAGTCCGGTTACGTACATTGAACCGCAGAAGAAGAATAACGTTCGTTGTGGAGGTGTTTCACGAGCGTCAGCGTCTTCTGACTCTGGGTCAAAGTCATAAAAGGGACTTGCGGCGGGGAGTCGTGAAGAAGCTATTTTTAAACACTGTTAAAACAATGTTTTGATAATGAGTAGCAGTGCATCCACCGTTCCAGAGGGGGGAGCTGTGCTGATTATGTCACTTCCGGGTATTGGCCAATCACAAGACAGTTGGGAAGGCTGTACGCTGGCTGGCCAATCACAACACACTCTGTCTTCTGGGTGTGAGAGTTCAGTCTGAAATATCGCGGCTGAGGAACAGCGTCAGAAAAGAGGATTTCTATCGGCTCGTTTGCAGCAACTAGAAGATTTTTGACCATAAAAACAAGTTAATGTATGTAAGTAGACCTCCATAACTAAATTGTGCAACAGGACCACTCTATGTGAGCTTTAAATACAGTGTGTATGCAATTTAATGTTGAATGTAATGAGCTGCATTGCCTTGTATGAAAAATGCTATGTAAAGTTTGAATGATTCAATGCAATAATTACAACATAATCTCTTATATAGTCGAACTATTACAACAAATATCGTATGTAATCGATTGGCGGACAGACTTTTTTTTTTTTTTTCATTTTATTTTATTAATTTCTGTGGGTCGTCATAGTAAGGTACCAGGAAGTACATCAAAACAACAATTATTATATACAATGGTTCCCTCCCACCCATTTAACCCACCCACCACGCACAGGATAGGAAATAGTCATGTAGCCTACTCCTTTTTCCATTTTTACCCCAAATGCCATGCAAACGAATTATGCTCGTCCGAATCTAATTGAAATCACTGACAATGCAGTGCAGGTGTTAATGTCACCGTATGTTTCAGCCGACAAGGTTGGCTAATGTAAGTCCTGCCTGTGTGCGTCGAATAATGTTAATAATATTTATCTGTAGTTGTCCGACAACCTAATTAGCATCGTTTCTGCAGCGGCTCGTGTGTGTGTGCGCGTGCTGATGCCAATGAACAGGACAGTCCAGTATTTTCCATCCGACAGTTACTCCTTATGTTATAGCACAATAGCGAGTTCAGCTCCAAACGAACTGGAACTGCACGATCCAAGCCGTGACAGTTTAATTATATGGAAACATTATTAAAGGCTAAAACGAGCCGCTTCCATGTAATTAACAACGTTCAACGTGATGAGTGGTGTTGATGAGGGGATACTTGAATTACCAAGCCTAACAAACACAACTCTTCCATTTAATATATATAAGAAAATAACCTTTTTTTGAATTGAATTTTGAAATATAATTTCACATTTTTGTGATTTTCTTTTTAAGAAAATGTTTTTGACTTTGTTAATTATATCTGGGGGAAAAAAAACATCACAAGGTTGTTTCAATTTGTCGTCTTTGGTCAAATGAAGTCCATACATTTTGTACATGATTTATCATATTGCTATGTTTGGTGGAGCACATATGTATTTAAGAGAGAGTCAAGGTTTTCCAACTTTCTGGTTTAGTCAAATACAGAATGTTAACTTATAATTGGAAAATATTGTCGTCTTTTCTTATTTTTTTTTGTGAGACTGAAAACGAGGCAAAGCAGGAAGCATCCATTCATCCGTTCACCCCCTCTGCGGGTGACCTGTGTCACACGCATGTGTCACCCATGTGTCACCGCTTTCCCCTCGCTCTGGAAAGGAAACGCAGCGCGGGGTGGTCGTTACGCACGGGGAGTGACCACGGCTTCTGCAGCGAGGGGCGACCCCTGAAGGCAAAGCATTCATGCATCTGAATAATCTATTGCACCGACGCACACATTTGCATATGTGGGCACTTCCAAGTCGCTGGGGCACTGTGATTCACTTCCCGCTGCCATGACTGTGTTGTTGCTGGTATGAAACAGGATGGGTTTTTAGGCTTGTTTGAATACAAGTTCCCTCATGAATCTTTAAGGACTTTGTGTAATACGCCACCAGACTGCAGAATTACTCTGTTGTTTTCATTCTGAGGCATCAGCGACTGCCGGGGAAAGTTTCGTCCACGAGGAGTTACCTGGCAGCGCTCTAAATTGTGAAGAAGACTGACATGTCTGTGAATTTAACAATTGCCAGTTAGAGTGAAAAGAAAAGTGGGTGGTGTGGTGTGCAGCGAAGCAGTCCCTCCATGCTCGCATGCCTCTTACCCACCTCTCATGGATCCTGTAATGGATACAGCCTCTGAAGGATTTAGAGGACGGCCAGGCTACTCACCTGTTAAAATAGAGCTTGCATGGCTGTCTATCCTCGTGGCAGCTTTGACAAAGCACGATGTTTTCTGCTGCAAAGCAAACGATTCTGAGGGTTTTAATGTGAGCATGTGTTGTTGTTATTCCGCATGGCACACATGCGTGCTGCACAATGCAAAGTAATTACATACGTCTCCTGACCTTTTTTTTGCGGTGTTTTGACAGCTCCCTGCTGTGTGTTCATCACATTTTATTTTCTTCTAATGAATGTAGAGTGTTGGAGCACCAGTGCACGCTGCACTGAATCAACAAAAAAACAGCGTGGTTGTGGTGTTGGAGGGGGGGGGCACTGTGTAGCCGTGCACTCACCAGTGACGTTATTGTGAGGATTGTCTCGGCAGAAGAAGGGGAGCAGAGAGGAGAGCTACAGGAATGAAAGATGTTCGTCTGCCAGTTTGTCACAAAAGCAGTGTGCTCCTGTGTGATAGACTGGCAGACCGTGCTAGCTCAGTATCCTTGGGAACACACAAGCCACTGTTATACAAGTTTTTTTCACTTATTTTTTTGAGCAGCTTCTTCTCATTTTCTGAAGCAGACACAGAGAGGAGACACCGCGGTTTGGCGTCTTACGGACACAGACCTGGTTAAGTCTTGTTAGGCCGCTCGCGTCTGTGAAGGTTTACGGTCTGTGTCTTGTTGGCAGAAAGTCCACAATCAGCGATCATGACACCGAGGAGGATAACAAGGAAATGTCTCGCTGTCTGGATGGATCCACTCAGCAGCTTCTGAGCGAGTGTGAGGAGCTGCTGCTCAAAAACTTTCTTTGTAATGGCATCGAGTGAAGCATTAGGACAGTGATAGGGTGCAGAAATAGGAGCTTTTAAATGTTCCTACAGTGTTCGGTTTATTTGGACGAGTATTGTCTTTGTTCAACTCGGTCACATCTTTTGTGTTCCAAAAATCCAAAAAAATAAGCATTTTAGCTGAGTCATGTTTGGGGTGTTTTTGGGCGAACAATAGTTGTTGCACAGTTGGATAATTATATGTCCTTGAAATGACTCAGGACAAATGTGTGGTTAACAGCTTCATACGTTCATAAATGGTCTACGATGACTGTGTTGGACTAATATCTGTATCAATATCGGTAGATACACAAAAAAGTGGTATGACCCATCCCTAAAAAAATAATTAAACTAATATTATGTTCATGCAACGGATGGAAAACATTCCCACACTCTCATTTTGACCAGAAATTTACCCAATCTTGGAACTCGATCAGGAAACGTCTAACTTTTTGTGGTTTCAGCCAATACTTTTTCATGAGTATCTGAGCCAAGATTGTACTGCAAGTATGGAGTTGATAGACGACATCCATATTTTTTTTTTAGTGAGAGTTCGGTTAATCCTTGTTAATATGTATCTGCATACACTCAACGAAAATATAAACGCACAAAGACAAACTTGTAGTTATTATGTGACAAAACAGAGTAACTGTCCAAAAACAACAGTACAACTTTATCAATAAAGCGGCGAGCATTAGGATCAATTTCTTCTGGGCTGCTGTGAGGTCTAGACCCTGGTGTGGTCGTCGTGCTCGGAGATTCACTTCCCGCAGGCGGTTCCTGACTGTCTGCGCTGAAATCCGCATGTTGTGCAGACCAACAGTCTCACCGGCAGTTCTGGTCGCTGGGCTGAACCGATCGCGGTGGTGCTGGAGCCGCATGGTAACACATGGCTGGTGGGCGTGTGGACGGTCCGCTGGTTCGCTGTCATTCCAGTCTCTCTGAAACGAGTCCACAGGCGGCTGACAGTGGAATGATGCACATTCAGTTGTGTTGCTACAGCTGTAACGCTCAACTCAGCAGCACTCAGCATGCCAATGGCACGCTCCCTCATGATCTGTGGAATATTGATAAGTGACAAAAGTCCACATTTTGGTGTGCCCTTTTATTATCCTCAGACGATAAGGAGTGTCTGTGTACTGGTCACGCATATTGACCACCACTCTGCCATGCTCCATGACTCTCGTGAGTTGAAATACTCAATCTGAGATTGAAGTCAATAGGAGTGGCCAACTGGACTACTGGGTTTGAGCAAAACAAATCATTCCATAAACAAATGCATCAAGAATCTGAGCAAATGTCATGACATTCTATTTTAAATTTTATTTATGCGTTTATATTTTTGTTGAGTATATGTTGAGCCAATGCATTTATTTCAGTGCGGTTTTACACTGCACAGATGCAATATAGCTCCAATATCTTATTCCTCTCACAGATTGTACAAATTCACCTCCTGTATTCCCTTTTCTAATTGCTGATATTGCTGAGCCTGTGAATTTTTAAATCTACGTATCAATGAATGTTAGTCCACGTTATACAGTATCATGTGCTGTTTGATAAAAATCTTGCCTCTGCTCTTTCTCTTTGCGCTCTCAGGCTCTCCACGTCGCTTTAGGAGTCGACCAAAGAGGTCGGAGGTCGCTGATGAGGCCTGGTTTACGGTCGGCACTGCGGCTCATCCCGAAGGCGGTGGACGGGGTTGAGTTCAGGACTCCAAGGTCAGACATGTTCGTACATGCCAAACTAGGGGAGAAACTCTTTATTGCTTCGCCTCAATGCACGAGGGCATTGTCTCAATGAAACCGGGAAGAACGCTTCTCAAACTGTTGACATCGAATATGAGCCTAAAACCATGTCAAATTGACAGTTGAAGTTGTCTAAGGTTTTGACCAGGTCGGCTTGTGTGCAATAATTGCCAAACTAAAGTTTATAACAAACCTCTTTTTAGTTTCACAAAAAACAAAAAAAACAAATACTACAATTACACATAGGAAAGCATAAGAATTTAACCATAAACATTTCAGCTTGAGTGAAACTCTGGCTCAGATGAGAAGTAAGTTTGCGTGTTTTTGTTGTTTGTTTGTTCGTTAGCCACTGACCATGTTAGCACGTTAGCACAAAGATGTTTTTCTAATGGAGGACTCATTGTGGTGATAGTTTTCTCCATCTTTAAAGTTCTTTCCTTTAATTTTTAAACACATAGCTGTACCAAGGCCTCACATATGTAGTAAGGCGACACAAATAGTGCTGTTTTATTCATTTATTTCCATATTTTTTTATACCGTATCACATGTCTGCACTTCCCTTCCATCCCTCCTTAAACCTTCTCCCCTCAGCTTCCTCCTCCCCCCTCATCTCTCACCCTCCCACACTCCTCCATCTCTCCAGAACAAATATTCACTTATTCACTCACATATACAAACAAACGTGTCCCGCACACACACACACACAGGGCTGATACCTGTCAATACAGATCAAAATAACTTCACGGTGACAAATTATAGATAGAAAGTTAAAGCAAAAAGTAACAACGACAACAATGAAAACTACAAAGTTGCCGCGGATTTGTCGACGATAGGAAGACATGGAAATGGAAATGATATCGTTAGGGGATTTTTTTCTCACTCGCTTTACAAGACGGACAAGAAGTGATGAGACGAGACAGGACCAGACAGGACCAGACAAATCGGGCTGCTGGAACATACTGCACATTGTGTTATTTTTCCCTTTTTTTTTGTATGATTATGAGAGTAGAGGGACGAGAGGAAAGAATATCGGGGGGAGGGTAGAAAAGTGCAGTTTAATAAACCACCGCAGAAGCAGATGGGATTGGTGCCTCAGATATGTGACAAATGAAACCCTGGCTGTCGGAATCTGCGCTCATCAGTACACGCTGTTCCAAGATGGCAGTAACTGCTCATTTCAATCATATTCTGAGTCTTAGAAAAGAAGAAGAAGAAGAAAAAAAAAAACAGATGTTAACAAGGTCAAAAAGCTCATTTTCACTGCAGGTAATTAAACTCATGAGTGTGTGTACACTGGCAGAGATGTGTGGATGTGGGCTGTGCAATTTATTACGAAGGATGTGTGGGGTAAAAAAAATTGGTCTCCAAAAATAAATAGGTGTATTTTATTGATCCCAAATGAGAGTTTTAGTTACAGCAGCAACTCTTACAATATACATTTATAATAATAAACAGATATAGGACGTGAAATGCAGGGCTATACAAGCAGGAATAAAATATTAAAATAGAATATATAATATTAGAGTAAAGTGTAAGAATGTAAGGATATACGGCACAGCTGTGCAGAGACTGAGGAGTAAAAGATTGCATATGCTGATTCTAGATATTATCAAGTTCATATGACTGCATATGGCAACATTGTAGTATTTTTTTTTTGAACATTATCTTTTTCCAATTGAACTTGTCCTACTGTAACGTGGAAAAGAAAACAATACAATGCTGGTGTGCAAAACAGCTCAGAGGGGAAAAAAAAAAAACACTTGTCATATCTTTTAAAGGTTTTCACACACATCGCCCACACAACACACAACTCGCTGTAGCGTTACGCTTTCAGTCTCTGGAAGGAAAAAAAATTAAAATAAAGAATTATCTTGGAGTAAAACGTGATGGGTATGGAGTAAGTGACCAGGGCAGAGGTCAACTGGAGAGCCAACAGGAGCCTCACTTAATAACTAATTTCACTCAGCGTGCTGTTACTGTTGCTTGGATACTGTGTGATTCTAATTAACATTTCTGTGATACATATGCGCTCCTGTTAACCTCGGTTTCTCACCCTATGCTATTTAGATTTATGCTATTCGGGTTGTAATGGACGCAAAAACTCCAGATACAATTACTCAAACTGTTTGCCTAAAAGAACGTGGGTTTTTTTTTTCCGGGGGATGCAATCTCAATTTTGTGGGTGGATCTGTGGTTATGGACTACCAACCTCTCTGTAGATACCACATCTTGCTTGTTATTTCTTACATTATATGATAATATAATAACACTACGGTGCATTATTTTTATTTCTAACCTTTTTTTTTTTGTGCAAACAATAAAGCGCCTTTATATTTTCTGAAAGTCTGAATCGTACCACTGGGACCTGAGCTCTTTTAGCAATTAGGATAGCTGAACTCTCTCAGAGTCTGCTCCTTGAATTAAGTCCCCCTCCCCTCTCATGCCGGCCTCTCACTAGGCTGATCCTGCAGGCTAATTGGCCTCTGGGCTGATGTGCAGTGTTTACCACTGGTCCTCAGGGAGCAGGAAGAACCAGTAGTGGGGAAGGGGGTTTTGTGGCTCCCCTACCACCAACCATGGCTCCGTATCTGTCCCCCCGTAGTGCCTGGTCAGGAGGATCCAGGTTTTAGCCCCAAGAAAAAAACGTTTTTTTTGTGAAAAGGTCATATTAAGTTACTTGGAACAACTCTGTGCCGAGAAATAGTATTTATTTATGTGTCTCAAGATGTTCCATTAGTGTGGAGAACTTTCAAATGTATCCAAAATTTGAATTATTATGAAAGATAAGTCAAAAAAATACTCTGACATTGTAAATCAGGAAGCACTGAATATCTGTAGGTTTCAAGTACCACTATCATTTAAAACAGCTGCCAATTAAAATGTAGATGGAATTCGAACATGATCCACACTCACACCAATTTCACCATCGTCAAATTCATATCACAGCTTTTTTTTTTCTCTCCACTTTTCCACAACAGACCACGTTTTCATTTCGAGGCGAGTGCTCACACTTTGGCTAGATACAACTCCAATTACATTTAATGTATTCTGATGACTGTTTGCTGTTTTGTTGTCAACCTCTCAAGACGGAGACAGAAATCTTCATCTGTTTCCCCCTTGCTTCGAACTGCTGCTAAAAGCAGCGACATTGTTAGCAGTTATGAAAAGGGACATACTTTTTTCTGCCTCTTCAAATTAAGCGAACGCTGTCGCTTTCAAACAGGCATTTGTTTCAATTATCCCGATAGAGGGAAGAGCAGTGCGGCTCAACGCTTCCTCTCGAATCTTTTCTGATTGGATGGGAAGCATGGAAAAGCAGAGAGAGAGGAGAAGGATGGTGGGGTTGCGTCGTTGACGAATGTGCTCACGGTGAATGGCATTCGGAGTAGCTGAGACAAATCAATTACTAATAATAAATGTCATGTGCAAAAGGAATGCAAAGGGTTTTGGAGTTGATAGAAGAGGCACAGTCTGAGAGTCACTGACCTAAATAACAAAAAAAAAATACCAAACATGGAGTCATTTGAAGGTTTTCATAGTGAAAATTGTCCATAAACATCCACCAGACTAACCTCTACTGAAGAAAGTTTGGAAATGAATATATGCTGTGGAATCTGTAGCTTTAAACTGAAGGTCTTTGATTGGATTATGACCACAATCTCCTCAGAAAAGTACTGTAAGAGTGAGACTAAATTATTTGTTCTTGTTGTGTACTAGAGACACTTTGGAGTTTGGTATTGATGACAGCAGCTCAGTGGTACAATCTTAAATAAGAGTTCCAAAATGGTACTTCTACAAGGGCTGAGGTTCTACCTGGAAACATTTGCTTCTGAAAAACCCTTTCTTCGGGAAAGGGTTCTTGGTAACACTAATGGTTCCAGTAAGAACCATTTTGAACCAGAGAACCCTTTAAAACCCCTTTCCCGAATGAAGGATTGTAAAAGGCATCTTGGTAACACTAAGGGTTCCATGTGGAACCTTTATAAAATGTTCTACCTGGACCCAAAAAGGGTTCTGCTATGAGAACAAGCCGAAGAACCTTATATGGTTCTACTTAGCATTTTTATTTCTAAGAGTGTAGAACAAGTTCTCTTGCAATTGGAAGGTTTTGGGTTTGATTCCCAGCTCTGCTAGTCTACATGCCAATGTGTCTCCTTAACTGTACGTTGCTCTTTGTGGCTTTGTGTGAATGAGTATGAAACATGTGTGAGCATAGATGTGCTGTAGTAAAGTGTGGAGTGAATGAGTGAAAAAACTGCAGTCGCTATATAAATACAGGCAGACCATTTCAGATGATAGAAAGAATGCAACAGCTTTCAGGCACGCACTAAATTATGTAGATTCTCCGGAGATTTCATGTGCAAATGTTTGCAGATCTCCCTACAAGAAAACTCTTTACTTATGTCCAAGTGAAGTCAACAGAGGATGCTCTGGAGGCTCCACAGCGAGAAAATTGACGAGTGTCCTATATGCTCAAGCTCGACGTTACCCCCTAACCAGTATCCATCGGAGATCGGGCACCTGTTTGAAATTCATCTCACCCAAACAATGTCCCAGTGCGTTTGTCAACTTTGGGTTTGGTTAGAAACACATGACTGGTTTCTCATTGCCTATAGCTGTTGTCTTTTAGACTGACTGTTTGAACAATAAATAAAGATTTGAATATGTACTCTTAATCTACATATACAATCCACTTTGATGCGGAGAAATCAGCCGACACAATGCATTAGAAATGTCCTGAGAAAATAGGAAACGACTGCTGCACTGAGCAACAGACAGCAGATGATCGATAGATAGATCGATAGATAGATAGATAGATAGATAGATAGATAGATAGATAGATAGATAGATAGATAGATAGATAGATAGATAGATAGATAGATAGATAGATAGATAGATAGATAGATAGATAGATAGATAGATAGTCACCACCAGCCCCCACAATGCAGGAGTGAAGGTAGTCACAGTCCAGCATTTGAAAAAAGATTTTATAAAAATATAGAGGCCAGACCACAGCATGCAGACCACCCATCATCGGTAAATATTAGAAGTCCAATTGGGAATTTGTACAGATGAGAAATTCTGGTCTCATCCAATATATATATAGGAAAGACTGGGGTGATGGACAGGCCAAATTGTGGCGGAAGAAAGGATGGGTGCAAGCTTCATCCGTGTGGAGATGGTGTCATGGCTACTTTTGGAACAGACCTACCGATCTCTGTTGACGATGTTCCTCGTGATGGCAGGAGGAGGATAAGTAGGATAAGGATCCGGGAAGTCGAGACAAACATCTTTATGGAAACAAATTCGCAGAGCAATTCATCCAAGCTTATCACAAAAAAAGACTTCATGACGAAGCACGCAGCACTCACTGAAAACACCAGACCTTTACACAAACCTAAGTGAGGAGGAAAGTGGCAGCATTAAATATCTTAGTGCCAGTATTGTAAGTCAAGGTTACACAACCAAATATTCTTCTCTAAGTTCCTTTAAAACTCCGGCTCCCAATTATGAGTTGCCTCTGCAAATCTTTGGCCTTAATTTCTCCCACTGTCATGTTCTCTCTCACTATATCGATGTATCTTTTCTTCGGCCTTCATCTTTCTTATGCCTGTCCTTCCTTTCTCCCTCTCCTTCCAACAGCAACTCCTCAAAGGACGTGTCCATACCACCTCTAGTTTGCCTCCCCGAGCTTATTACTAGGCCTTTCGTACATGTACTGTCCCTTATCCCTAAAGCTGTCCACCTGAAATGTCCCCGGAGGGTTGGATACAAAAGGTGCCGTGTCCTAAGTTGTTAAACACATCTAAATGTAAATACTGGGATATAAAAGCTGAAATTCTGAACTCTTGTCTCTCATAATCTTTTGATCCTTAGACCCAAATGTCTTCAAGAAAAAAACAAATGGCACATCCTCGCCGCTCCGGTGGTTTTTCAAGGAGACTACTTCAGTGCGATTGCTGCATCTTTATCAGGAACAACACACTATTTTCAAATTAACGGTAAGCTTTGCATGAATAACAGCCGAGATGCAGCAGCCTCCCAACACTGATTTTTTTTTACCTTTTCTTTCCTTGTTTGTGTGACAAGTGAGTCCGCTTTCTTGTTGCTAATACCCAATTAGGGAGATGATTATTGATTGGGGTGTTGAAAGTTGACCGCTAATCTCCTTTCTCTCAGGATGAGGGGATCAATAGGTGAGCATAATGAGCAACCAAGTTCCTCAGTTCTAATAAACAGAATTAGATTTAGACTCGGTTCATATTTGTAAAACAATGGCGAGGGGGCTTCGGGGTACAACTATTGAGGTTTTATTTTTATTTTTTTAATTTAATACAACTAACACGCTTGTGAAATGTGAAAAGGGTCTTGTTTTTGTCAACAACACCACAATCATTTGCTAGAATTGGACGCCACAAAGTAAAAGCACCCTCTCTTTTGTTGCATAAATCCACTTATAAGTTTCAGTCCTGTGCTTATATATTTAACATTTTAAGACCTCTGGGGTTCCGACAAAACAAACAGTGATTAAGAATGAAGGTAAGCTAACGCCACCGATGCCGACCGATAGCTGCAGAACAGCGTGATTGTGGCTAATTACTTCCAGAAGGCAATCCCCCTTCTACCCTTCCACTTTGTTTCACCAACGTTATTATGATGAAAGTGTCTCGCTCGACGACTGCACGTTTGTTGTTGAACCATCAAGGGCAGCGAAGCAATCAAACAGAGCAATTGTGGGCTGGATATCGCGGAGAGGAAGTTACTTTTCAAGGACAATACAATAGTTCTTGACATGTGGGTGCTGCACTCTTCCTTCCCTGATTAGAGTTTACACAAACACAAGGCATCGCCTGTGATTTTTTTAGTTAGTCTTTGTGTCTGAGCGCCTCGCTCCTGCAGTGTCCTGTAAAATACACTTATATATATGGAACATCGCCGGGTTTTAGTGCAGGGAAAGTGTCAGGTGTTGCCTCGTGGTTGTCACTTCCCCCGTGAAAGGATGCTACACTCTTCCATGATGCAGTCTCTGTGGACCATGTTCTGTTTTCAGACACACTATTAAAATGCAGGGAAACTTTAGGAAACATGGCACAAATTCCGGCACCTGGACTTTTGGTCTTCCAGATTTATTGTAAAATAGAGAAGAAATGTGTGGCAATAGCAAAAAAAATAAAACCCACCACCCACAGTCTGCTTTTATGATAAATAAAGCCGAGTTACATCAGGGGCTCAGATGGTAAATGTTTTTATAAAAGGAAACAGCATTAGAATCTACTTTGAATGTTTTTGTTTGAGTATTATTTATTATTTAAATGCAGAGAGCGAATAAAAGAACTCGTAAAAGAAAGAAAAGCTACATTAAAATGTGTATTTCTTAATGATGAACTCAAGGACAATATGTACTTGTGAAAAATGTCAAATGTCGTGCAAAATTCACAGCAAACGATCACTTAATTGTTAGAGAATAAAGCAGAAATAAAAGGTGAGATGTTGCTCAATGTCTGCAGAGCTTTGTGAAAAAAACACCTCTCATCCCATATTGAAACCACTCTCTTCCAGCATGTCACTACCTAGGGGTTAATTCCTAACCTAAAATTCTCAGTTCACTGTCCGACATTGATTTTACACACTTATGTTTCAGAGAACTTGGGTTAATTCCTTCGCCTAAAGTTCTCTTTCAACAACTTCACTAATGTTTCAGTGAATAACCCTTAAGTTATGTCATCTCTATACTGAGAGACACATAGAGAGGCAAGAGGATGGAGCCGAGAGGCTCAATCAGCATGTGTGACCTCATCTGACAATGGTTTAATATAAATGCAAAAGTTACAGACTTAAGCTTGAAGTTAATTTTAACCTTTCAGTTGTTATCTATTAAGTTATACTATGGTCACTTATCAAACATATAAATGATACCCGTCCTAGAAAATCATCATCATTTTTCCCTTGTTAGTGTTCGTGTTCACATACAGTGCTTAACAAATGTTTTAGAGCACCTTTAATAAAAAACGAGGAAGCGAAGTATTTTAAATACTTGTAATAAACAAAGAAAAGTTATTATTTATTTTGCAAATAATAAAAATTGATTCACCTTTTTATATCCAAATTGAGCTGGCTCACTGGGAATTAACATTCAACCACTAAAACAATTTTTTCAGTTCAGGAATGCAACTAAATAACTATAATTTGACATCTTAATCAAGAAATAATATTGTGTTTTTTTTTTGTAAAAATGATGGGCATAATGATATTTTAGCATTTAGCACCACTATGTAAAAATACATACTGGTGCATTAAAGGTGCCATATGTCAGAATGTGGCCAAAAACGGTTACTACATTCAAATTAAAAAAACTTTTCTTTTAGGTTTTGTTTTCTGACGTTACTGGCAACCCGTGGTTGCTCGGCAGTTGAGAATCTACTGACTGCAATAATTGGTAGACGGCGGTAGGTGGCGCCACATGTCAAAACATGATTTCAAAACATAAACATGATTTGCGGTCTGCAAAATATATTTTTTAATGCAAATATTTTGGCTGCACTGTTGTTGGTGGTGAGTTCAGTTTGTTATATGAACATTATTCCTGAGTCTGTGTGACATATTAGGAGGATTTTATGACCAGTTGCTTTAGAATTATTACATAATGCACCTTTAACCATTACATAAACATAATTATATTAATTACCAATGCTGTTAAGTTGGGGCAACTGTGGGTTAAACCTTACATTGAATTTCTCGTCTACACTCTTAGAAATAAGGGGTTCTTGGTAACACTAATGGTTCCAGTCAGAACCATTTTGATCCAGAGAACCCTTTAAAACCCCTTTCCTGAATAAAGGGTTCCTTTATAAAAGGTTCCACCTGGAACCAGAAAAAGGGTTCTCCTATGAGGACAAGCCGAAGAACCTTATATGGCTCTACGTAGCACTTTTATTTCTAAGAGTGTAGCACCTGGTCATCTCTGAACTCACAAGGCTGGGATGTTGCAAGAGAGATGTTTATGTTAATCAAATGTATTCAGATCTTCCTGCGGTAAACAAATACTTACAAGTCAACACTTTCAACTGGGTTATTTTTGCAGTTTTCCCTCCCCCTTTTAAAAGTTTGGACTTTCATCACTTTCCCGGCAACGTTGCGTGGAGAGTATTCACAGGTGCAACTCCTGCGAAAAAAAACTTTTGCCTGCTCATTTGCAAAAGCTAGGTTAAGCTCATGTAAAAGAGATGCATTCCGAGTACGTCGGAGGGCCCCGGAAACAAACATTTCCCCTCTCTGCCTCCTCCTCCTCCTCCCCTTGACGCACGAGTGACAGCTATTTAAATGCGAACTGTCATTAACAAACACAACCCTGCGCGACACCTGCTTTAATCACGGCAACAAAGGCACAGCGAGTGGCCGAGTAGGAGCCCCCTCTCTGTGTGATATTCAAATGACGGGGCGGTGCAACACACAAAAACAACAACATCAAAGAATAGGCTGTGCAGGGAGAGAGAGAGATGTGCTGCACTATGAGCCTCCCACCACCACAGTTAATCAGCTTCATTTTTAAAGTGATTAAAGTAAGAAGGAGTGAAAGTCACTACATCGCTTACCTTCAGAGTTTTTTTTTGTTGAGAAATTGTCTGCATCTTCAGTCGGGGCGATTTCTCATGCAGCATAAGAACATTCTTTTCATGCAACATTCATGGTGGCTCTGGGTAAAAGAACGTTTTATGTTATGTGAAGAAATAATTCCTATTAAATCGAGCTGCTTCAGACGATCAGATGTGCAGAGATATAAGTCACATTAAGAAGAGCGTATAGCTCTGGTGCAGTTAAGGAGATTTAAAGCAGCATAACTGTGTGTGAACTGCTTTTCTTTGGACTGCAGCCTGATATGTCTTGGTTGTGGTTCTGTCTTGCGTTGCTGTTGTTTTTGCCTGGACATAATTTAAATGAGGAAGTCACTGGCGTGTAACATCCCACATGTCCGCCAAGGCCTGGGCACTTGCAACTAATGCACAGCATTTGTTTTGATTAGTTTTTCCTCTTTTTGTTTCAGCTGCAGCTGCAACAAATTCATTTTCTTTGTTCTCCGATTACTTCACATCATTTTCAGATTTTCATATGGCAAGCCGTTTGTTCATTTATTTGATATCCCTGACATCAGACTTAAGATCCATGTAATAGAAAGCTTTTTGTCCTCACTAGTAAGGCAATTGGGCACACTAGTAGAACTACTAGGGTGCACTAGTAGAATGACTGTGTCTCACAAGCAACGCTTTTTCCACTACTAGTGCTACTTTTGGCCTACTAATGTGCAATCAAACCTTACTAGTAAACTACTGTGCTGCACTAGTAACACTAAAAGGCCTTACAAGTAGGCATGTGTCACACACTAGTAGCCTCCTTGACCATACTAGTAGCGCCAATATGCCCACTAGTAGTACTAGTAAGGCATGTTTGACCTCACTAGTAGTACTAGTAATTTGTTTTGGCCTACTAGTAGCACTAGTAAGGGTCCAAATGTTCACTTGTATTACGAGTAGACATTTTCAGCCTCACTAGTACACTCTTTCCCGAAGAAAGGGTTTTTTCAAGGGTTCTTGGTAACAGTAACACTAATGGTTCCAGTAAGAATCATTTTGATCCAGAGAACAATTTAAAACCCCTTTCCTGAATAAAGGGTTTTAAAAGGGTTCTTGGCGGAACCCTCCAAAAGGTTTTTTTTTAAAGGTTCCACCTGGAGCCAAAATAGGGTTCTCCTATGAGGACAAGCCGAACCTTATATTGTTCTACTTAGCACTTTTATTTCTAAGACTGTAGTACTTGTTAGGTCAAAAACATCTTACTAGTGCTACTAGTGGACATTTTGTCTCTTGCTAGTACTACTAATGGGCATTTTGGTATTTACTAGTAGTACTAGTAAGGTAAGACATACCTTACTAGTACTACTGGTGGGCATTTTGGTACTTACTAGTAGTAATAGTGAGGTCAAAAATGCCTGGCACGACTAGTATGATCCAGGGCGCTACAAGTGCATGACATTAGTCTCTAGTAGGGCCTAGTAGTGTTACTAGTACAGCACAGTAGTTTAAAAGTAAGGTTTGATTGCGCACTATAGACCAAAAGTAGCACTAGTAATGGAAAAAGCAATACTAGTAAGACACAGTCATTCTATTAGTGCACCATAGTAGTTCTGCTAGTGTGCCCAATTGTCTTACGAGTGAGGACAAAAAGCTAACTAGTAAATGGACCTTATGTCTGATGTCAAGGATATCAAATTAATACTCAGTTTGCGATGGATTTATGTATTTACTCCTCCTCAGCTGTGAGTGTATGTCACACATAATCAACAGACTATGTCCCAGAGATAATCACGTCCTACTTTGGTACAAGCACCTGTTAAAACGGCACATTTGGATCATTTAATCCGCCAACATTGTGTCCTGCATACAACATTTTTGCAAGTGCAACATGAGAAACTTCCACATTCCACTTAATTATTTTTCCCCTTAAAAGTATTACCCACAGTAGCACAGGGTTCATCCTCATCAAATGCCATTTTCATGCGCCACTTGTTACTCTTGTAAATTTAAATGTAAATACGTTTGCCGACAAGAGACAATAAGAGCAGGCTTTATGCGTGGGGTCGTAAGCCACGATCACATCAGCAGTTATGTGCCACATTAAATTCGGATGCGTCACTGATTAGATTTAGTCCGGAAATGAATCAGGACGGGACGTGAGCAAGGTTGCATCGCTCCAAATTTTTTTGGACACAATATATATCGGAGATTAACAGACATCTGCTAAAACTGCGGGAGGAGATAAATCAGGAGCTAACTAATCAAATATAACGACATAACCAGCGCACTAGATATAATTAATGGACACGGCACATATTATGCGTCTACTTCAATCTGCTAGGAACTTGTAGGTCATAAATGTAATTGTATGCAACACATGTTCCCTACAGATATTTCAAAATATTTCATTTTCCCCACTTAAATATCATCAGTTCTGACCACTTTATCTGTAATTGAGTTTGACAATCCAGATCCAGTGTGTAACATTTAGGAGGGTTATTGGGACTGAACATACTACACATTTGTATTTCTCTGTACTTGAAATAACAATTGTTTGGGTTTCAGAGTTAATATAAGCGTTTAAATGTATTTCAGGCAAGGGCCTTGCTTTACGGAGGCAGCCATCTTGTGACGCCATGTTTTTTCCATTGTGGTTTCCCTTAAACATTTTGAATAGGAAGCGAGATGTCTAGAAATCTGCAGTCTCGATGTCTAGATGTCACATATTAGTGCTTAGCAGAACCATATTAAGTTATTCGGCTTGTCCTCATGGGAGAACCCTTTTTGGGTCCAGGTAGAACCTTTCTATAAAGGTTCCACCTAGGATTGTTTGGAGGGTTCCACCTTTGGAGGGTTTGGTGGAACCCTTTTAAAATCCTTTATTCAGGAAAGGGGTTTTAAAGAGTTCTTTGGATCAAAATGGTTCGTACTGGAACCATTAGAACCTCAGCCCTTATAGAAGGACCCTCTTGGAACCCTTATTTCTAAGAGTGTGTATCAGATAAATCGAAGTTCGAAATCTAACCTCAACGAGATTGTAGCTTGTGTAACCCAAGTAGATACAGGTCAGCTATGGATTACTTTTGGGTCCTTCTTCACAGCATCTGTGTCAAATGTTGAATTCTTTTACCTGTTATGTAAAATCGTTTGCACCAAAATTAAACCATATTGGATGTGTCTTAACCCAGATAGGATAACGTTTACTTTTGACACAGCAACGCAAGGTAGTAAAAGTAAAATAAGAATAGGAAAAAGAACAAAAAAACAAAGTAGCATCTTCATGTATCACAAAACCTTCCTGAACCTCTAAACTGTATTTATTGTGAAGTACATATGTAAAAATATCACACCACGCAACGCTTTGAAGATAATAATCCGCGTGGCTTCAGGCCTTGAACAGTTCAGCAGCTCAAATTTAAAACACCTTTTCATGCTCACGGAGAAAGTGCTTCACAGCGTTAAATTAGACCTTCTGTGTGCACAAACGGCCCGGGCCATGACAGTGAATGATGGCTTTATTTAAAACCATAATGCTTTTAATAAATGAAGTACAGGGTGCTCTGGAAACTCGCAAGATGTGATTAAATACTCTGGTCCCTTGTTAATTAGATTCCTTCAGGTGTTAACCGCAAATGCCAAGTCTCCCGAAACGCACTGGTGGTGAAGTCTGAACGACAGTGGAGTGTGAAGGGGCCTATACCTCTCCCCGCGTATCGGGAGCGACGTTTCTCTCATATCGGCTTATGAAGCCTTGATCAGATAAGGATTTGTCGGTGGCTTTCGCTTCCGGCAAATGTGCAAAAAAAAAAAAAAAAAAATATCCACCATGTCCCTGAACGAGTCAATCCAGGTGACATTTAAGAACAGACACTTTCATATCAAGCCATCGATCCGTTCTCAGCGATTAACATTTGTGATATTGAGTGAGAAGCCGAGTTCTTTTTGTGTGCGCGTGTGTGTCTACGTGTCCTTACACATCACAATCGTTGTCATTTTTATTAGTTCATTTCTGACAACCTCATCAGACTGACAACGTGACACATCGGCGGCGGAGAGAAAATCTCCAGGGCTTAAGTGGATCACTGATTTCTTTTGGCAGCATCTAACTTACAATTACAAAGGAAGACATTAAGTCTGTGACATGATACAAATCTATAAATTAAGGATTAAGATGTTTCATCCCCCCCCCCCCTTAGGGTGCTATCCTGGGTGGATTTGATCTGTGGGCTGTGTTTCCATTAGAATTTTGTTTGCACGGAAAACCTCACAGAAACCCCCTGGATGAGAAAATCGAGAGATTACAGTATATCTTTCTGAGCTTGAACACAAGCATTTGCAGGTTCAATTTCACCCCTGTGGGTACATATGAAATAATAAAAAGATGCAGTCTTAGAGGTGAAAAGTGACTTTGAATATTGAATAATGGCAGCGCAAGCGAGCAGCTATTTTGCCATGTGCGAGTTTGCTGTATTTAAAGGGCAAGTGTGTAGGATGAAGAGGGGGATTCGTGTATGTGTTAAGTATGGTTTCTTTTATTTATTACCACCCAAAAAATACAAACAGTGTGCTTCCGATACCTTAAACGAAGCCGTTTAATCTGCGTTTTCCACCAAGTGCATGCAGTTTAGCTCGCCACGGCGCAGTTTGGAATTGTGCTCGCGTTTACATCTCGGCAAAAAGAGCACAACACCAACATTATTTCTTACAAAAGAAAACAAATTAATTCCTTTGTCTTTCTGTCATAACACACAGCATGTGGAGAAAACAGTGTATTTTGTGTTTCTCTGTCAATTTCCATTGTCATCCAGAAGGGACCATTTTCTGTCGAACAATAAACAGACTGTTTCTGCGTCTATAGCTTTATTTGTGTTGTTAGGTGCAACTCTGCTGTGCTAGGTACCAAAAAAGAGTGGTTATTCCCGTGCACTTTGCAACTTTTGACAGTTGAAATGCAAATAATTGCATAACCTACTAAACTTTACTGCTGGGACAAAACAGGGCTTTATTTTAGCAGAGGAGCAGGTGCTCTTCCCCTGGGTCTGACATGTTTGTATCATAGCCCAGAATGGACAAATCAAAATACAGACCTTAGGGAGGGATTTTTGTGTTTTTATGCGACCTGAAGGCCATCACAAGTGCTCATAAATATAAACCTGGGTTTACATGACCCTGCAAGGTGAGCATGTTTTTTATCAGCTTTGATCAGCATTGGTGGGAACACAACACCAGAGTTAACATGCTAATTTCTTCTTTTCCTTCTTCGTCATTTTTGACAGCTATGCAAATTCACTATGATGCAGATCCATTGTTTGGCCGTTAACAACTTAGGTTTGTATGACTTGGAATAATTTCTTTATTCACATCCATTAAAAAGAGAACAGTCAGAGTCTGAGATTGGCACAGCACCCCCTGCAACTCTCATGTGAAAGATAAAGAAAGTGACTTTGTTTTCTTTAGGGCTTATTTGTGACATCGCAATTCAAGCACATGTTGACACGGGGTGAAAAAAAAAAGATCACAAGGCAGAACAACCACAAAAGCCCAATTTTAGTCAGACTAAGACAAGTATTCAGTTTTCTTAATGTCATGCAAACAAGTTGGTCTGAATAAAATCGAGCTAGTCTTAGTCAGACTAACGATTAATACCTGAGTAATGTGATTCATAGTCCGATTACTCCTGCATGTATTTGCTTAGTCGGACTGGAGTCAGGCTTGGTGTTCTGCGACATAAAGTTCACCAGGAAGCTGATGCAATATGCACTAGATATTCTCCTTCTCATGTACACTAAGGCTGAATCCCAATTCCACTCCCTCCCTCTTCCCCTTCCCCCTACCCCTTTGTCGGATTTCCCCTTGGCCCTCAATACAGAGTTGAGGGTGCTAGGGTTAAGAACGTTCCCCTAAAGGCCACATTATACTTCTCCGACTGCGTAACCACAGAGACACCTCGAGCCTTCATACCTCTCCGTCGTGGTGACGAATACGCGATGCAATTTCCCACCCCGATCAGTAGGGGTTGCTACGCGAGGTTGTTGTGCTTTTGGCTACAGTGAGCAATGGCGTCCGAGAGAGAGAAAGAACGTGTTGTTGAAACAGTGGCCGTTTCTCACTTTTCTGTGTCGTGGAACGCAGTTTTAAGATAATTTGAGGCGAGAAATTTGCCATATATAGTCTAAACATGTGCTGTGTGTATTAAGATATGACGCATTTATAGTTCGGCAGCGACGTTGTGATCAGCTCCGCCTCTGTGGAGGCTCGGTGCGCAATGTGGCCGGCACAGAGCAGCGATAGCTCCGCTTGTCCTGAGGACCAATCGCAGCCCCTGCTGTCTCCGTTGTCCCTTGACGGAATGACGGACACTTAAAAAATATTTCTTGAAGTCGGAGACCACTCAGAGTCTCTCTGACAGGCCCTCCGTCGACGCAGAGGGCTTTGCGTAACCTACGCAGGAGTATAAATTGGGCTTAAGAGATGAGACACACCTCCGTTACGTCGTCATGTCATCCGGACTTGACGCTCGCGGACTGCTACATCAACAAGCATATCGCATCAACAATCCAAAAATGCTGTCCTCACAAGTAATGTCTGATTAATCACTTTTTTTTTTCTTTTTTTAGCAGGCTCATAAATCCACTTATTTACGTGTGAAAGAGTGCTGTATACTGTTGCATGAGCAGTCACGAAGCAGAATGTTTTCAGGATCTCAAGGCTGCAATTGGCAAATTCACCATAGAATCCTACACATTGCTCCTTTAAACGCGTTCAATCCCTTTTTCTGTCATTGTACATGAACGCAGCAGAAAACATAAGCATGCATGGTGAGCGCGAGGCGGCCTCGCTGAACCGTCACGGCTGTGATATGATACCCAGTTTATTGTGCGTTTTAATATTAATGTTAAATTAATATTATATTATATTAACGGCGGAGCTGGTGAGACTTTAAGTGACTTAGACAGCTTGGTTCTTCTGCCTGAGTAACCTGGCACCTCGACATAACTGATGTAACAGAGCGGGCCGATGAACTTCGGCTGATTATCGCGCCCAGTTGGGAGTCTGTCTAATAACATACTTTTCATAATGGTCGATTGTTTTTTTTTTCTCTCTCTTTTTCATTTCTGTCAAGTTAAGTAAGAAAAAGTACCTTGAAGAATATTTCCATTTTTCTGATCCCAGTGGAAATGATTCATCGTGGTCACAAACAGCTGTGTTTGTTTTCCATCCTGTACCCTCCCTCCCCTCCCACATCCTCGGTCCTTGGTGCCTGAACCTTGGCTACTTGTCACTCAGTGAATTTGGACTGTTTTGTAATTCATTTATTTGTTTCATTTCATTCTAGTTTATGAAAATCAGGTGTGATGCAGCTGCTGATTGCAGGGAGGTGCAGGTTTTGGTCTAAGCACCTCGGGGCTGAAAGGAAATAATTGATTTTTGCCTTCAAGGTTTGTAAAAAGAGTGAACTTCAGTAGCCTATGCCGGCACAGCGGTGGACCAATTAAGTCCTGATTTCGTGGGGAAAAAAATGAGAAGGAACTTTTCTCAAATTAGTGGAAAAAGCAAAGAACAACGTAGGGGATCAAAGCCCTTCACATAAAACCTTTCAATCTCTTTGTCTGGACCTCATAAAGTGTGTTTACATAATCACTGTATATATGTACTCACTTAAGCATTTTCCTTTGACATATTTTTGGCTCCTTGTCTGCGTTTTTACCTCGAAAGCAGCAGAAACTTTTAGTAAAATTGGTTCCTTCCTGTTGCCGTCTCCTGTGACTTCTATATATACTTTTATAGCAGCAAATATTATTAAGCATCAAAGGGCGTATTTATACGTATTTTAATTATTGCATTTTAATATTTCAGGGTAAGAGGGAAGTGGGGGGGTTTTCTTGTCTTAAACATAAAAGAAAAATATTAATAACTGTCTCTCTATTGGTCACTTTGCATGTCGTGCTGGGCTTTTAAAAGGTTCCCTGTAGAAATGAGTTAATCCAAATGCAGTGCTAAGCCGATAAACACAGGTCTATTCTCTCGTAGAAATGTACTGCGTTTAGAGTCGTATAAGTGCTTCAGGTAGGGGAACCTTTTTAACTTTTTAGGTTTTCATTTTCCTTGATGGATCGAGCTCTAAAAAAAAAAAAAAAGAGGGTGATTCATGGTAAAAGTGAAGGCAGCACAGCACAGTGTGAATCCACTCATCCGTCTATTCACCTCTTCATTGTTTGCACTGTAGAACAGGTTGCATCAGGCCGCCTCAGGAAGCAATCAAGCACCATCGATGAATTGTTGGTTTTATCTAAGCCCCTCCATTTATCAAATTCCTGTGGAGCAAATAGAGGGGAAACGCAGCAGGCAGTTTAAAACACATACGTAGCACTGGATCCTGCTCTGCTGTTTAATCTGTGATCTGAATTAATTTGCTGATGGAGTCTTGTAAAAGTAAACCAGACAAAACAAATAATAATTTACAATATATATCCATTAGTTTTGGGTCTAATCACATTGGACTAAGGGACTCTGGAGATTTCATGCTTTTAAAGCTGCAGTGTGCAACTTTTTGTTTCTTTTTTCTTCTTGGACGGGAACAATGAATTGTCTTCTTCTGAAAACGGGCTCTGTCAAACAACACTATCGGACCTGATAGAGGGAGCGTTTGTGTACACAGCGGCAGAGCAGGGGTGGGCGGGGACAAGGAGCATTTATCTTTTCAAACTGCGGTATGAATATTTAAAGAGTAGAATTCACTCCTGAAACTTCTTCTGACTAAGGCAGACAATCTGACAACTTGCTAAGTCCGGCCGTGTACATCTAACTCCACCTCCGTAGGTGGCGCTGTATCTTTCTATGAGCTAGAGCATGTTGAATCCTGTTTCCTGTTAAACCTTTACGTCACATTAAAACAAACAGCAAACGGTGAGATGGATCGTTCTGTGGTCCTGTATGTTTCGTACCTGCTGTACGTAATTAATTGTGATACAAATTAGATGGAGCATGGCAGCAGAACTGCAGTTTATACGTCGTTTCCTTCTACTTCCAGGTCAAAGACCGGGGAGAAAATGTTGCAGAGCGCCAAGTCCAACTCCAGTCGCAAGCGCATGTACATGCAGGGGTGATCAGACTATGAATCACATTATCCAGGTAAGTCTGTCTAAGACTAGCTCGATTTTAGTTGGACTAACTTGTTTCCATGGCATTAAGACAACCAAACTCTTGTCTGAGTCTGATTAAAATTGTACTTTTAACATGCATGTAAGCACAATGACTGTTGTGCTGAAATACAGAGATAGATAGTGTGGAGTTGATCTTGCTTAATCAGCATTGTGTGACCTAAATTTGACAATGGTTTGAATGTGACAGACATTTCTCTCTATTGTTTTATAATATAAGTGACTCACTGCAGTGTTAAGTATCATAAAACCTCAACGTTCAATCCATTTTCACAAAGGCCAGACGGCCCCAGCCTGGGTAACAACAAGGCTAATTAGTGTTTACAAGTTGGAAACGTGTAATTATGAAAAGTCAGATGCGGTGTATAGATTTTATGAGAGTTAATAGGAAGGGTGTGCATGTTCCAAGTAGTCATTGATCAGCGGTGTGTGTGTGTGTGTGTGTGTGTGTGGGCACGGATGCCAGACTTTAGCTACTGTTATAAATATTTGTGGACAAGAGTTGTTCATTCGTGGAGCAGAAAATAAGCGCCCGAGAGTTTATGATGAGGTCAACATGAAAAGTTGATTTTGTGCCTACAGCGCATGAATCAAGGGAGTAATAAGTGTAAAATATGCTTCATTTCATGAGGGAAATCAGGATCACATCTTACCTGCAGTGATCAGGTCAGAGCTCTGTTTCTTTCTTTTTTCAAGCTGTGGATACTTTAACGTTGTGTTTATGAAGGTTCTCTGTCATTCAGGTCAGTATTTAGGAGTAAGAAAAGCTAACACGTATTGTTTTGTTTCTGTTTAGGATTCGGTGGTAAAAGTGTGTTATATTGTCGTTCTTCAAATTAAATAGTCCCAACATCAAAATAAGACGACTAAGGTGATCTATGAAACTGATTAGGTGCTGTATTGGCACAGTTTGGTAGGAGAGTTGCTCGGCTTATTTACACCGCAGACATGTTTTTCATATCATTGTAGCACATGTGGGACAGATCTACAGGGGGGATTTTCAGCACCAATTTTCTCGACTTGTGTCACAAAAAGTGTGTCAGACTGTGCTGTCGGTTGTTTTTCAGAGACACACTGTTCATTTTTACCTTCCCATTTATGTTTCACAAGTTTCATGTAATTGCCCAAATCCCACAAAATAACAAAATTGCGTTTTGGGTTATTTACACATACTTGCACTCATGTGGAAAAACTCACATGATGATACTCAAATGCTTTTTCACTTGTGTGGACTATCACTCTTTGACCGAATATCTGAATATCTGTCCAAACTTTGTTGGAAAAGTTTGAATCCATACTTTAAAAACCTGTCTGAGTTCAAAATATACAGCCTAGAAGTGCACACAACCATGTGAAGTAATTACCACGTGGTCCAGCAGGGGGTACTTTGAATTCCCTTTTGGCACAAAAAAACAATAAGACAATTATGTTATGCGAACAATCACGACACCAAAGCATCTTAAATGTGCTGTATTGATCTTTTTGGAAAAGAGTGACTCGTGAAGAAGTTGGACTTCCTTCTAACTTCTGAAAACGTGTGTGTGTGTGTGTGTGTTATTAAAGTCAGGCTGTTATTTGCACCTTAATGAATGTAATTAGCTCTAGCATTAGCCCCCAGGCAAGTAGTCAACAGTTGTATTTACTTGCTTGAGAAAAGAAAGAGAATACAACAAGCAGCGACACATTCACAAAGGGGGTGAACGCAACACACATCCCATCTCATAGCCCACAAAGTAATAAAAACACATGGTTTATAATCTTCTATGTATAGTGATAGTTTCTGTATTTTATCGCAACACGGAATAATCCATAAAATTTCGGATGGGGCTGATCCAGGATTTTAACTTTTAACACTGCAAGACATTTAAGGGGGCTGTTGGACATTGGTACGCTTATTGGTGCATTTTTATTTTGGATCTGTCAGTTTAGTTTTGATTAAACTGTGAGTTTCAGGCTCCAGGCAATCTTACAGTTCAAGCTCGGAAAAATAACCGGAAGGAAGGAAGGAAGCAGGGGTGAAGTGTGCAATCATTGTTGGGGGCCGTTACTTGGGGGACATTGAATCTGATTTATTTGAAATGATTCAGGAGATAAAACAAGGATGTGCTGCATTTCAACGTGTACATATCCATTTGTGTAATTAACTCGGAGTGCTCCTGTTCGCGACAACGGTTAATAAGCTCCGGTGGGAGCGTGGCGATGCAGGTGAACCCGTGGCCCTGGAAGATGTTCAACACAGATGAATAGATGCCATGGCGCGCACACGGCCTAGTAAATCAGATAAAATGAGCAGTGGAACATGACTCAAATGGGCCTTGTGGTAGAAAACTCAATATCCCATAAATGGACGGGCCTCTCATAGATATTGGAAACTTGTAACCTTGCCACGGCGAGCTCACCTTTTCTTATCACTCGTGCGCTTTTATGGGCTGCTCCTTCCTCGTGTCCGTTTTTCAAGCCCTGCAAACCTTTACATGTGCGGGCTGGCCGTTAACGGTGCAAATGTAATAGCTGCGGTGACAGGATGGAGAAAACATTATGTCATGGCATTTTTCTAACTGTCACATTGCTGACTCTGGTGATCTGGTGTTATGAGTCACCGTGGCTCCACGGGCCAGAAATGGAAGAAGGAAAAAAATCAGGGCGTCAATGACCTTGTGAACTTTGGGAAAATACAACTGCTTTTATAGATAGATAGATAGATAGATAGATAGATAGATAGATAGATAGATAGATAGATAGATAGATAGATAGATAGATAGATAGATAGATAGATAGATAGATAGATAGATAGATAGAACCTAATAGAACCTAGAACTTAATATTTGTCAGAAGAAAGGTACGTTAATTTTTTAAGGTTGGCACAGGTTGCCGCATCATCTTTCAGCTCTATCCTTTTATTTACTACGCTGTTAATTCATTTGTTTTTACTGAAAAATTTATAGTTGTTAACCTGTACTTTTTTAGTTATTTTAACCATAAAATGGCCATAAAATATCCTGTGAGTAAGTGCTTTTGCCCATTTGTCGAGAATAACTTTCAATATACGCATGTTATTTGTAATTTACTACTTGTTAAAGTAGTGTTAGCAGTTTAAAATTAAGAGAAACCACAAGTTTTATTATGAAAAAAAAACAAAAAACACTCTACTACGCAACAGCGCGAGTGAAGTTACCGTAAAAATCTCAGCTTTCAGAAACTGTTGGAATTCTCCAATAGCACAAACCGTTGTGTAATTATGGTGATGCAAAATGCCCTTGTGCAAACGTGTTGTGTGCCATACGCTCGGTCTTAAAGGGTTAATTTATTTACATTTTTAAATCATATGGAAAATATATCAGCAACAACAACAAAAAAAAAGATGTGTGTTCCTTTTGTTTTTCTGCAGAATTCCCCTGAAGCAAAACAACATCCACACAATTCAATAACGTTTATATGCAACGACTGTGGTTAAGAAATGAAAAGTCAAAAGTGCAACATGCTTACTTCACATAGGTCAGACATGTCGTATATAATCGTCCGTACATGCACAGTTGGGAAATGTTGTGGCAAGAAGATTTTTTATCATACATTTATGCAGTCAATACTAATAATTCTCATATATGGAGCCATTGGTGATTATGATACTCGGTGGTTGTATAACCTGCAGGCTTGTATTCCCTCCAAACAACAACAACACTGTCATGTATCATTAGGAAGTTATTTTAAACACACATGCACCACAGAGAATAGAGCATAATTAAACTGTTTGAAGCCAGAAATATTCAATTAAATTCATAATGCAAGAAAACAGGGTTTAGAGGAGAGTAAAGAGGTTTGAATTTTTTTTTTTCACACTGTGAGCGAAAAATGCCATTTAAATATTCGGAAAATTCAAGTTAAAGTAATGATAGTTAAAGCGATATAAAGTTATGCAGGGTTCACCAGAGGAGGCTAATGAGATTCATGATGCTCCAGCTGATCAATAACAAATGATGCAAACTTACTGCATCACTGTTTTAGCCTGCTTTACGTAGAATGGACAATTAAAGCACTTTTATGAACTGATCTACACATAACGTGGACATATTTTTTCCTTCACTGTGCTCAATAACAGCAGAATTTCAATGTGCGCCCACCCAAGCATGAGGTAGAGCTTAATTAAATCCTGTAAAGTGAGCCATATTCCTGGATTAATCCGTTATCTCCAGCCGTCCTCCCAATACTGACTGTCCTTTCAGTCTCAAGGGACAGTCCTCTAAGTATAAGTGGCAGTCGAAAAGACCTTCATTAATACACGGACATCTCTTAAGGTAAAATCCAACACATCAATGTGCAAATACAAAGGCGACAGGTGCCTAAATAGACTAATAAAGAGATTAGATTCCAAGGTGAAACACGTTTAAATTCCAAAATAAATAATAAAGAAATAAAGAAATAGATAATAAAAAATGATAACTACACTATCACTTCACAGAGTATTTATTACTTGGTATATTGTACCCGTCTCCTTTTTCGAATTCATTTTTGCCTGCTATGCACCCCTTATTTGATAAGTCCCTAATAACGTTTGAATTGTATTAAATTATTCAAAATGACTGAGCAGAATGACAAATAATGACGAATGGTCCTGTCTGAAAAAGACTGTGCGGTGATAAAGCCACACAGTTAAAGACAGCACAGCAAACCCATCTCTATTATGCCATGTCAACATTTGCTAAGTGAGAGAAGGACTGGAAATGATCGTTAGCAAAATGGTGAAAATAAGAATTTTTGAGGCCTTGATTGTGAAAATGCAAAATGTCTCCTGTCCCCACCCTATAGCTACACCCTATACACAAGTATTTATGTATTCCTCTTCTTTTACTCCTCTTCTTTAAGTACAATATTGCTAATTGTGTAAAAACGGAAACCACAAAAGGGAGCCAGGGTGCCGATACCAGAGTGAACTATAGGTCGCGAGTGGAGCCTCTCTGTTTAATACACTTCAGTTATCTGACTATTTAATGACCTTTTTAAGTACAAAATAATGGCTTGAACTTCTCAACTGCAATTGCCCTCATTTAGATTGCAATATTGAATGAAAAAAAAAAAAATCCTGTAAAAACCCCATAACAATGCACTTATCAGTAGTGACTGGTTTCGCCCATTTGCAATGGCTCTAATTGCATGGAGTTATGGTATGTTGGATGGGCTCTAGAATAGCTGCACTTGGCACTTTTATGAAATGGAGCGATGAGGTAGGGAGTTGTGGGGCTGGGAGAAAGCCTCTCTTGGTGTCTTTTTTGTATTTATTCGATCAGCTCTTCTGTAACTTTAGGGCCAGACGTGTCACAGCCATGCTTTTGTGTCTATTCGTTCCTCCTGATTTCAATAATAAAACCAATGTTTTGCCTTCGAGCGCTGATTGTATATGCCGTATAGTCGCACAAGGAGCTCACTGTCACTAAGGACTTTATAGCACAGGAGACGCAATGATGGAGTTTTTTTTTTTTTTTTTGAGCAATGTCACCTTGATAGAATAACAAGACTGGCGTTTGCAGTGTTCTCAAGGAGTCACTGCACCGTGCTGTGTTTTGAGCACTTTGATGTGGCATGTCATGTAAGGTGTCAGTCCACAATACCACTTCAAAATAAGGAAGAAAAAAAAAAAAGAAGAAAATAAATATATCTCCTCAACCTCAGGTGCACAGAGAGAAAAGTGCGGGCTCTTACGCTCTAAGCAGCCGACAGATGAGACACTCTCCCCATTGGCCATTAATGTAGAACAAGAAATATCTTCTAAGTTATGTGCTTTTATTTTGGGAACACGGGCCCTGATTTGCATGCACTCCCACTGCACCAGTCCCTTTGGTGATGTTTAGATGATTTGCACGCTAATACATTTCCACAGATTCATTGCAGTCGACTTCTGTCTTTGTCCCACTACACGGGCACCAGCAGGGAATCGGTTTACTGAATGAAGTGCGTTCACCCTATTTTAAGCTAGGTGGCGATATGTCCCCGTTCAGCTTGTTCATATTAAGCATTTTCCAGTTGACCTATTGCATCAGAGAGCAAAACAACTTTATTGCCCACTGACTTCAAAACATTTAAAGCTCCAGTGCAGAGCCTCTATCGCCCCCTGTGGACTTCTGACTAACTACTAACATTGTGTGGTCTCTATGATCTACTAATCTCCTGGCCAACCAACACAGATGCACAATAGAGAGGCAGAAAAAGTAAGATGTAGGAAGAATGCTGTCCTCTGGCGTTTGATTCTACAGTACTCTGATAAGTTATCAGTTGTAAATCTGTCTTGCAAAGTATAGCGTTACTCGTCTTGACTGCGTCCAATAATCTCTGAGCCGCGCGGTGAAGGAAACAGCAGCAGCCACGGCACCTGCTGACACTTGACATGCGACTGCTTTCGGCGAAACGCGCGCTTTCTTAATTGGACGATGGAGTTCACGAGGAGCCAAAGTTGTGATCGTGATTACAATATGATTTGTCTTACCGAACGTCCAGGCTTATTTTTTTGTTAGCAGTGGGATGAAGAACCGAAACTTTGTGGGTGCTTCCTGGTGTTTTTTTTTTCTGGGTCAAAGCTGCAAGGCTGGAACTGTGGTACAGCCAGTTTGTGCGCAGTCAAATGTCTACAAGCAGCAGAGATTTGATTTTGAGAAAATTTGATTCGGTGCAATTAAAAGTAACACAATGCATCATTTATTTTCTAACATTATGTAAACAGGCTGCCTGATTCCAGGAGAAGTGAGCGTCCAGTTGCAGTCGCTCCTGCAGACTCTGCACACTTTCAGCCCTCTGTCCTTCAGACCGCACGTCTCCAGCTCTGTGGCAGTAATTAACAGCGCTGCTACATCCCGGAAGATGCTGGGAGCTATGTCAGAAAATTAGGCTGCGAAATAATGAGGGTTGAGGGACATGTACTGTACCGCTGTTCTGTAGCGCTGCATTAAAATCAAAGGACTTTTACAGCTAATTGGAGAGGGGTTAAACTGCTTGGCAGCCTCACCCCAGTCCCAAGCCCTCCGCCTACATCCTCTCTCCAGAGATCAGTGCCTTACTTTTTACTATAATTTTTCATTTCCATACCAAAGAAATATTATTCTCCACCTATTTACAGGGGGGGAATCACAGTGTCGAGATCCTGTTGGGATAACTTTGACTGTGTATGTGACCAATTTAAATTACTAGAACTTACATTTATTTTCTTCATTGGCACAGAAAGGCCACCCAGCCGTCTTGTTTTCATTTGAATGGTCACCAATTACCTCAATGTGTCTTGCAATTGACCACAAGACACACACAGCGCAAATCAATGCAATGTCCCTCCATTGGAGGTGACCACGACGTTCACTCAGCCAGCGGAATTAGCTCAGCATGGAGTGCGCTCTCCCTCCCCTGCCTCTCTCCCCTGGTTACGATGATGGTATCAGCAGCATGACACCGTGTAATGAGCATAGTCACAGTCCAACGCTCGCAAGAGTACAGTAAATACACAGCATTGTGTAGAGCAGCTGTGTGGTACGTACCCCTGTGGACGTCTGCACAGCGCCTAATTACAAGCCAGCACTTGTATTTATGTATATGTTTAAGGGGGGTGGGGGGGGTGCGGGGGCAATCAAACCAAATCGTGTTCTTTGCTTTTGAAGAAGAAAAGAAAAAGGGGAAAATCAACAATGTGCGCTGTTTGAATTTCACAACAGGGCGTCACACGCTGCACCCGGAAAATGGCATTTATGCTAAATTATCTTGATGCACAAGCAATACATTTTAATCATAGCAATATATATATTTATATGTTTTTTTTTTCTCCACTAATAATAATGATATAGTATATGAAAAGGGATTGGTATGGCTGGATCATTTATCACAATAATAGGCCACTAATTAAGGAATAATGACTTCATAAGTATACGATAATCCGACAATGAAGAGAAATACATAAGGTAGCAGAAGAAAAATATAAATATCATTTTCTATACTCGCAGTGGAGGCCAGGGGTGTTTCAAGAGGCTTTCGGGCCCCCGGGAAAGGGTACTTGGGGGGGGGGGGGGGGGGGGGGGAACCATATAGGATCAAATCTGAATTTGAATTCTTTGTATATCATGTGAATGTAAACCTGAATTGAACATCTTTTTTTTGTCACAGGACATTGGGCCGACTTCTCTCACTTCTCAATTCATATCCGTAAGTTATGTACTGTATATTTAAAAGATACTTTGTTCCCCAGGAGAAAGTTTAAAAATACCAGTGTCAGAAAATCTCAGTAAGTGTGTACAGTACATACAGTTTGAATATTTACAATCATCCGTAACAACAGTTACATGATTGTGTGGATATTGGATATAGCGTTATATAGTATCTGTGACTAGGATCGTGCCAACCACTTCTCGTTTCTCTACCAGCTGTAATCTTTACAGAGTCATCAAATTCACTAAGAAGGGTCAATGGAGGCGACATAAAACAAAAAAAAAAAGCCACATGAAGTAGAATTTTTTTTTTTGGACCTGGAGCTAGAGTTTTACAGCCCCACAAAATTAGCGACCCGTTCATCGACAGTGCAGCAGCTGACGTTATGTCTCAGTGAAGTGGACAAAGGTTTTCCAAGGTTTACTCTTCTGTTTTATTGTTTGTTTGTTTTTCCGTCCCGAGAGACAAAAGTACATTTTCTAAACGGCTGCCATCTTCTTTTTTAAGTGTTAGTGCTGAAATAAAAAAAAAGTCTGTTACATTATATATATTTAACCTCACCTTGGGCGTGGAAAAACCCTCATGTATCACTTTGCCGATTATGGCGTTGTGCTATTTTCTATGTTCTGCCACCATTGGATCAGTTGACTGTATGAGTCGATGGGAGTTTTCTGCTGTCACTCAGTCATTGACAGACGGCATGACAGCGTCTGATGGATGAAAAGCAAATTATTTCAAGACTGAATTTAGAATTTGAAGTGCTACCATCTTGGCATGAGTGGGAAAAACGTTGGAATCGGCTTATGCGAGCTGGAAGATAAATACATTCGACCAAAAATAAACAGCAAATCTGCAATCTACTCTGCAGAAATAACATCAAGATGTTGATCAAAGATAAAAAAAAAAAAAAAAAAACTGTGATCCTAAAATGTTCCGCTGGCAGTGACTTATTTCCTTTGGGAACTTGAGCAACTTGTATCTTACAATACAAACAATCGAGTTGCAAATAAATATGCGCTCCAAACATAATCTGATTCCACACGCGAGAGTTTACGCCTGACTTTTTTTCCTTCATACGGACACAGTGGATGTTCATGAGTGCAATCCATGTACTGTACAACAACCAGTAATACTTACATTTAATAGCCCTAATAACCTTTATAGACGGCAATAACACACAAGCACTCGGAACTGCCACCTTCCAACAATTGTGTTTTATTGCTATTGATAATTAAACTGATTGTCATTTAATTACACTGTATAGTTTCATTATCTGGCACTCTCACAGACAGTGGCAGTGTGTGTTTGCGATGTAATTCCACGGAAATAGAAGTGTACAGTTGCACGCGCAAAGCGTCTCACCCCTCGACATAACACGCAAATCTCATTAACCCCCGTCACCTTTTCCTCCTGGCAATCGTTCCCAGCGTCGACCAATCGGGACTGATTTCCCTTCATATTCTCTGATTACTCTTTGGAGCTGAAGTCTATTTTCGATTGCTGTCAGTGCTACCGTTACATATGTTGTTTAACCCCCTCCGTACAAATTATTTAACCGTCTGTTTAACTAATTTCCATTTCGTTCATTCAATTAATGAAAAAGCGCTTGTATGTGCACATACATACGAAAAAAGTACGAGAATGTACCTTTTGCTTTTGCTCCAGTTGTACCCTATCAGGGTACAGGTACATTTTTGTCAAGGGTGCAGAAATGTTTCTTTACCCAAGCAGGTACAAATTTTAAAGGTACAGTACTTATACCCTGATAGGGTACAACTGGGGCGACAAAGCATTTGTACCTTTTTAGGTACAGTCTTTGATTTCTCAGTGTGTATACTTGGCTTAAAAAAAGCAGATTCTGATCATTGGAACTATATCTAAGTACAGGTAAGAGTTTGGATTGGTGCCATTGTTCTTCTGATTCACTATTCTGGTGCAATTCAGCAGGATTTGCTCGTGACATCCGCACAATGGGAGTATTTCAGCAAATATCGCTTGAAGTGTTTCATTTCTTCTGTGACTCGTGGAAAACGAAAAAAAAAGACCGCATTAGTCAAAGCTCATCTTTGCGCAGGGAAACGTCAAATCAAAACGGAACCTAATATCGGCTCAATTAAACAACAAATGTCAAAAATCATTGTGTTGTCACAATACTGCGTAGAACGTTCATGCTCGAGAAATATTATTTTGTAAATCCCAGTGGCACAGTTTTTAAGCATAATGTTATGAAACGTACACTCTCCAATCATATTAAGGTGCACATAAAGTACGTAGATCGGGGAAATACCTTTTTGAAGCCCAGCAAATTTGAGACTCTTTGAGTCTGTGTAAAACCCAGGAGATTATATTTCATACAGCCTGTGTTGGTATTAGAGCTACAGTAAGGGGCGGCTATTTGGGTTAGTGGCACTGGAGTGAGTATGAGATTTGGGATAAAATAGAGAAATAACAATAACATTTTTGCATTTGGGACCACATGTTTTTTTTTTTTTTTAAGCTGTACATAACAGCTGCTTTCAAAGGAATCCCAATAATTTCCTTTATTGTGAAAGTCATTAAGTCTCTTCTCTCAGAAGACTATTGTAACAGACTGCCTCCATTTAGACTCCATCTTCCAGTCTCTCTGTTCTGCTTTGATGCAGTTGATACAGAAGTGAGGCCACAGCTTTGTTCATTCCCCAAAGGGAAAGTGTCTAAGTACAAGCTGGAGCTTCTTTTCTCTCATCTCTCAAGTTTTCTTCTCATGACTTTCACCTATTCTTTAAAAAAAAATAGAAAGTTTAAAAGTTGTTTTTTTTTTCTTCCTTGGATTTAAGGTCAATTTATTTTAACGTGCAAATGCGTCTCACAGAATGTAAACTCATACTCAAAGCGTTGATTTCATCAAGCTGTAAAACGCCTTTCAGAGTTTCCAGGGAAAGTAACATAATTAAGGTTAATTAAGGTTCTTCACTTTTCCTCTTTTGTACTGTAACGTCAATTCTTGAAAAATGTTCCGCTTTCAAGCGATCGATGTCGAGAACCAGGACTGTGGCGTAGCAACGACATGTTCTTTAATTAATGCACATGTGATTATGTTTGTACATCAAAAATAAAACAACATGGGAAGGAAGGGGTCACTCACAATGACAAACCCACAACAAGCAGCTGTTTCTAGAGCAACAAAAAAAAAAAAAGGGAAAAAAAGCTCTAAAATCCCAAATGTTCAGCACAAAGCAACTATAAAGTCTGATATTTCCCTCAGGGGTTTGTGGAGACTTAAACAGAGCAGAGAGAAGAGTAAATGTGGAATTTTAACCAAGTGGACACAAACACAACTCCAAAACGAAAACAAGATGATGATGCAAGCAGTATCATTTTAGATAAATAAGATGATTCTCCTTTGTATCTTGTTTACTCTTCCTGAGTAAGTTAGTTAGTAAAAACACAAAAAGACATAGACATTTTTTTTTTTTTTTTTTTTTTTTTAAATGTTTGTATAGGAAGTTCACTGTTGTGCTTTCTTCTAGAGCAGTGTTTACCAACCCTGGTCCTCACCCTAAAGCCTTGCTTTATTTAAATAAAAAAATAAAAAAAATTAAATTAATAATAAAAAATTAAAAATAAAGGTCATCATTCATGCATGAAATTAAACCTGAGACTTAGAGGTTCTTTGTTATTTGGCTGTAAGGTTAGGTCCACAGTCCTAATGCTAAAGCTAAGCATGCTACTTGACTCGCAGCTTGTGCAAAGCGAGTGAATAAGTGTGTTCTTGAACATTTCAAACTTTAATCCTTTAAGTCTTCATTCACTCTATCTTTGTTTTGCATAGCTCTCCCCACGCTGTCTAATCCAATATTCATCCACTTGCAGAAAATGATTTTCTTTAGGTCGGACAGCATTAGCAGACAACAATCATGTGGAATTATCGCAGGGGGAGATCAGAACTTGTTTGTGAGTGCAGACTTGAAGCCTTGAGTAATTGAGCATGTGGTGGGCATTGGATTATTATTGTTATTATATATATATGTATACATATATATATATATGTATTTATATATTGTAATATAAACATGTGAAGTCATCAAAATAAAGTGAAGAATGAAGAAAAACGAAAAACAGAAAGCATCTGCAGTAACTCAAATCTGCATTCTGTCTCAATAATGGAATGTGAATGAAAGCTCTTGAGAGATTAGGGATTCTCCTTTGCCAACAGATGTTTTTTTTTTTTTTTTTTTTTTAAATGAAAGGATTTCATAGAGAGGAGGCCAGCGGAGGGGTGGAGACACAGGACAAGAAAGCAGCCAAAGTGTAATCTTGAGATGGAGGGAGAATGTTTGGATTCTCTCTGCTTTTGCACAGTTGGGGTAAGAGGACAATGGACAAGCCTGATTTCTACATTGTAAATGTATTAGAGTGCAATCTCCCAGCAGAGGAGTGCTGCATCAGGATCAAGACCTAAACAATGTCGCCTTGCCTTTATCTTTGCCACCACACTCTCCAAAGCACCTGCTGGAATTGACTCACAGTCTGTTATTCCCGAAAGCCTGAGCCACATACCGCTCCCTCTCATTCAAGTGCATCTTCATTACTACTTGAATTATGCTCACATTCAAGTATATATCGCTTGTGTATTCCCTACTTTGTACTTAAGTTTACACAACAACATAGCAATCTGTTTCCATAGCAATACAATGCCTGCAAAGTAAACTTTACGGGAACCTTTGACAGCCAACTTTGACCTTCAGCTATGATAAAGTAGCACAGCAATCAGAGAAAGAAATTGCTTTCAATATGGCGAGAAACGATCTTATATTTCCCCCCCTGCACAAATCCAAGTAAAAGAACACTTGTTAAAGACCTCCACTTTATTGGAGCAAAGCTGTCACATCTGATAAAGCTCACTGTAACCAAGTGGGTGACCCAGGTACATCAAGGAGACTGGGAGAATGGTTTGAGCCAGACTTGTATGACACTGAAAGCACCTTTCACTCCGGTGGTGGGGGGGGGAATGACGTGATAGCCTCGAAGGCAGGAAACTTTAACAATATCATAGCCGGTAAAAACCAGCTCCCGAATCGCAGCCTTTCGCTGCAATCTGGCCCCAACATTTGCCGCAACACCTTGGACTTTAATGATGGCCATGAAACCACAAATGGGTAAGTGAAGACTTCCAGTGTAGAATCACAAATGAACACATTAGCGTGTGCTGACAGATGAGTCTTAATTGTTACCTCTGGCAAATGAGACTTCACACAAGAGAACAAAAGCTCTCCTCGCAGCGCCCTCTTTGATGCAATGTGACGATGACCTTGCTGCAGTGCACCCTCTGCAAGATCCTTAAGAGTTTATCTCGACAGACTCCCAAAGACTGTCTCTCAGGTGTCGCACTGATAGACCAATTCATTTAACTCTGTCACGATCCGGGGCTTTAGAGGCTGCCGCTTGATGAATCCCTATTGCTCCTCTGCCTGGCTTGCTGTTTGCACTCCTTGAGGCGAGTTACATTACTGTTTCAATAGCTTTAAGACTATTACCACATGAAAAAAAAAAAGTCACTCTTTCCCCTTGGGCATTGTCTTTTTTTTGTCCTGTGGGTGTTCCAACACTAATGACATGCACTGTAATGTAAATGGATAAGGGACAAATTGAAATCCTATGAAGTCATTTTCAAAAAGATGTCTATTTTTTAACCATATTGTACTACACTGAATGTACTGGTGCTTGAACGGTATCTTCTCTTCAATTAAGTAGTACTAGTAGAAGAGCAGAACTTTATAATATAAAGATCCTTGTGTCAAACTCGGGAACTTAACCGTTCACCCTGGAGACCTCTGCAGCAACAGGCTGCGTTTGACGTGTGAGCTCAGACAAAAGCATAGGTTCATTTTCTTTTGTACTGCCATATTTATAAAGATATATACTGTAAACGATGTGCCTTTTACTTAAACGTCCTTCATGTTTGCTGATTTCCTTTGCTTGGATGATTATGAAAAGGCTGAGCTGTACTTCAGAAATGGAGCCTTTGCTGTAGCACATTTAATCACATTTTAATGTATGTTTCAGACAAAATCACTGCGCCGATGCACACTCTTTATACTTAATATGCATAAATTCACCGTTGCTGCCGGTCCCAAAAAAGTTATCACAATAAAACAGTTCCACGTCACTCAAGTATTGATATTTCTGCGATGGAACATCAGACAATCAAAGATTAAGTTTTGCAACCGAGTAAAGGATGAAGAAAGCACTTAACTTTGCTTGATGGACAGATAAGAAAATGTATTAAATGGAGAAAAGTTATTCAAATCTGAGGAAAAACTTTTAATAGCACTTATGAGTTGTGTCTCAAAGTATCTTATCTATCTATCTATCTATCTATCTATCTATCTATCTATCTATCTATCTATCTATCTATCTATCTATCTATCTATCTATCTATCTATCTATCTATCTATCTATCTATCTATCTATCTATCTATGCCTTAGTATAGGATTGTGAGAAGTCAACTTTCCTCATTTTGCCACCAGCCTTCCTTGTAATACATCAACAAATCACCACAAGTGCTTGTGTCTGGCTGTGCACACTCATCTCCTAGCAGCTGGGATACCTCATTTCCAGGCAGGGAGTTTGCGAGTGGTGTGAGTGGCCCTGCCTGGTTCGACGGTGGGCATGTGGGTGTTAGATGAGCCATTGATCCATCACAGCAGGCTCTTCCACCAGGCGATTCCTCCACTCGCACGGCACCTCCCTCCCGCCATTGACTTTCTGCCACGACGTTCCGCTGTCACGGCAGGACCTGACATTTAATGACCCTCTGATGGAGTAATGTCACATTTATCACTTGCCAGCAGATGTGATGGGGCGGAATCTGAAGGGGCAAGCATGGGGCCAGAGCAGAAAAAAACAAACAAACAATATAAGCCAGGAAGAGAAGAAGCACTATGACTGACAGCATTAAGTCCACAAAATGACTGTGCAGAAATGTTTTCTGCAGGCACACCAAAACCAGACGCATTTTAGCCATAACAGTCGATAATTGCCTTTCATGGTGGAAAAGTGAAGCCAGCGATGACGAAAAACTTGACTTGAACTGACCTTTTTTGTTTTGTTTTGCTGTTTTGTCCGACTGACCCAGCACTTATTGACCGCTCTCATATCGCCAACGCTACAAGTGAATGTGTTGCATGAGAATGAACCTGATTGATATTCAGCATTTAAATAATTTAGAGGATGGTGCCGTACATTTGAAACCTTTCCAAAACCACCGAAAGACGCCAGGAGGGTGGGGGAATCGATCAAAACTGCCTGCTCTGACTATAAAGGTGCGATCGTTACATCCAGGTTAACTTGCCACCTGCAGGATTGACCGAGCCTTAGCTCCGAGGGCAACAACCACTTCATAACATGTTGAAACATTTGTCAGTCTTAGGATGTTGTGATTTGATTGATGCAAACAATTTTATGATGTAATCATGACACAGCACCTCTTTCTGTCAACTAACAACAACAGTTTTTAGATTGATGCAACTGAGAAAAACAACTTTGGTTCAGTCTATCCAGTCCACTATAGTCAGTACTATATTAATAGTGTAGTCAGTAGAATTACTGTCTTGAATTGTCCCTTGACATTATGTCCATTCTGTTTTTGACTTTTTATGTTTCTGTTAAGGACCAATCATATTTTTTCTTTAAAAAAGTAGGATGTTTTCTTTTTGTTTTCATGGACTTTTATTTTGTAGTTCTTCCTAGTGTCTATCTTTACTTCCTGTCTTTACCCTGTTTTGCCTCCACTTTGATTGTCTGCCACGCCATAATGCATTTCACCTGTGTGTCGTTATCTCTTCACTTGCCTTCCTCTGTATGTAGGTCAGTCTCCCTTGTTGGATTCAGTTTGGTGTGAGGGTCCACACTCCAACAGAGTAGGTGGCAGTAAATGCACCTTAAAGCTGGATGTCCCGCCATTAAAAGTAGAAGAAGAAGAAGAAGGAAAGCTGTCGGTTTTGAGTGTCCCAGCCTTTTCTTTTGGATTTTCCCTGATACCCTTCCTTCAAGTAAGTTTTTCTTTTAACATCTTTGTCACTAGTACTGTATATTTGCCAATGTTGGACACCGTTCCAGTGAGTGTGAATGGTTGCTTATAGCTGCATGTTGGTTCTGTCCTAGGTCGGTGAACTGTCCGAGGTCTAAACGTGTCTTCCCGGTCAAAGAGAAATCCCCTTGATGAGGTAATGTGGAATCTCCAACCCTCTTTATATCCATAGAAATCGATGTCTTTGGAGGGAAATGTTTGCTACTACCAGTTAGGCAGTTGTAATGCACAGGGGAATGAAAAAAAAAAAAAGACAAAACAACAATTCCCATGATCCCATGTTGCTTCCTAACATCATCATCTAAAGTCCTATGTTGTTGATTTGACTGAGAAACCCTTAGCGGGAGAAACTACGTACACTACGTTCAAAAGATAATTGGTATAACGGGCGAAAGGGTGGATTTGCACATAGCGCAAAGGCCCTAGTTTGTTTTTGCTTTGATTATTATTCTTTATGTGGGAGAGTGCTTATTAAGGGTCTCGATGCCTGCATGAAAACTCGTGAAACTGCTCTAATTTCAGAAACCCCTTTAGCGATGGGTGTCGCAAAATGACTCATCATCTCATCATCTAATGTCCTAAAGCTACACCAAAGCTGGCAAAAAAGCAAAAGCAAAAAAAAAACACATTCTACATCCAACAGGAAGTCAGTCATTCTGACAAAATTTTGGCAATTATACGTCTCCAAACTGTAGCCCCAGCAGACGAGGAGGAAATTACATCTTCATCGTCGGCCCAATTTCCAGAGTGGCAGAACACAACTGTGTTGGCCACGAGTCAGTGTCCACCATGACGTCCCATGAGTTCCCGGGTCAACGCTGCCTGCAGCTTTAATTGTAGACTGTGTTTGTTCTGTGCTAGAGTTCAAAGCTTTGCAGTTATTGCAGGGGAATTTAATAGAGGTAAGGTTTAAAGATCAGTCATTTGAATTTTAAATTAGACCTTTTTTTTTTTTGATTAAGTTTTTATTCATTGCTTGGACTGTTCTGGACGAAGCACGAGAAGTACAGCTGGAGCCCCCTCGCCTTTTAACTGATGTCTGCGGAAATAGCACAGGAGAGAATAATCAATAATAGATCTTAGAGAGCTTTTTTCCAAAGAAGATATCCATGTTCGGTGCTAGATGGTGGAGAAATTACACAGAAATAGTCATGGGATATAAGTCTGCGGTATCCAGCTGAGACAAACTGATGTGTTTCCTGGACCGAGTCTCTGAACTGTCCAAATTGTAGTTCTTGTTCCTGGCCTCTGGTATTTTCGAGTACCAGAAATGAAAGTCTTATATTTTGAAGTGAAGTAATTTTTTTTTAACATACTATTTGCCGAGTACAAAAACATCCCAAGTGTAGTTTGCCTCAAGCAAACAGTCTGAATTACATTTGAAGGGGGGAAATAAATTCTGCTCTGTAAGTTAAAATAGTGACTCTAAGGTCGAATAATTAAGCATCCCTCCATATTGAGGCTCACAGTTCTGCCTAATTTTGAGTATTAAAAAGCAAAAGAAGAAGGAAAAAAAAAGAAAAAAACAATGTGAAAGGACACTGAAAGAGATGTGTTAATTTCCAAAAGGCTTGAGGAGGAGTTAATTAAAGCAGCTGCAGGAATGGGAGAAAGTGCTGAGTCCTGGAGACACAAAATATTTATTCATCAGCCCATTAATGTTTAATTCACTTTTTCCTATTTTTAAAACGGAGGGAAAAGCTTTGAACATTTGACCTTATATGTAAAAGTGTCGGGTGAGTCTGAGGAGCCTCGGGGATTGTCTTAATCATTAAGAACCAGTGACAAGGAAAAAAAGGACATGCTCAATGCTCTGTGGACTTCCATTTTATTCAGATCAGATTATCGCGCTCTATTTTCTTCTTTTTTTTTTGCATCACTTGACCACACTGAGATATTCAGGTGTGAAAACAGAGAGTGTGACCAAAGCAGTGCAGGATCAATAATTGCGTGAGAGAAAGGGTCTCGAGCACCAGTCGTGTCTGATTTGCGCACTTAGCATTTGTCGTGTCAAAAATGACTCTTCACTGCACCGCGGGAAGTCCTTCAGTCCGGAGAGATGTGTGTCTGATGAAAGGATGAGGTGTCTGGCTGAGGAGGAAACAGTTATGTTCTGGATTTGTCTGCAGCCTAATTACGTGGCAACAAACGAGTTGCCAATCATGAGAATATATTGTCTGGTTTTATCTCAGGAACTCATCAAGTCAACCCAATTAAAAGCTGCAATGAGAAAGACACCGGCAACGGGGCCTCTCATTCAGTTAATTCATGATTGCCAATTAAAATAGAATAGCGTGCAAAGTTGTAAAGCTGTCAGGAGGGCCAAGCTAAATTACCCTTTTCCACTTTGAATGATGGACGCGTTCATTGCTCTCCTTTATCTTATTTATTTTCTGGGCAGAAAGGAGTGATGGTGGAGGGGAGAGAGGCGGGAGGTGGGGAGTGACAGAAGCAGCAGCAGTTTAAAGAGTGTGTCGCTAATGAAGAAGGTTCTTCCTTTTTGGGGAAAAAAAAAAAAATCTGCCCGGTGGAAGATTGTTTTCATTTTCCATGAAAAAAAAAGTAAATTAAATCATCTACAGTTTGCTCTATCATTGCAAACAGCCAAATTTGCTCTAACTGTTACTTATCTGAATCAAAAAGGTCAGTAGATATTGATATTCCTTTGCTATGCACAGCTTTTTTTTTTAATTATGTTCACATGATGTGTTTTTTTAACGAAACAGACTAAAAAGACATTTTAAAACGTTGATGTGAAAGCAACTTTTTACCGCTCGTGTCTTCTGCGCCATTAGCCACTGTTGCCATGCTATTGATGGCCTAATTAAAACGTGTCAGGCTGAAATATGTCACACTTTTTTTCTTTTCTTTCCAAAGGCTGAAATTGATAGCTCACATTAATTTTCACTTTCTCAAAATGACCTTTAATTTCGCTCGCCGAACGCAGGCCCGTGTCTACACCGGCACGCCCTCCCCGTTCTCGCCGCTGAAACAATGTGTCAAACTGCTTTGACAAGACACGACGGACTGAAGATGTTCTCAGATTCCGTATTTATACATGAGAAAAGGATCGTCGACACCTCTCCATGGGACTTAAAGCTCCAGTGTGTAACTTCTGATGCCAAAACACTGCTAGTGCTAGTGTGGCTTCCCCCTAAAACTTAACCATGAACCCTTTATTAAAACCAAACTAAATACTGTTTTTTAAAGAAGTAACATCTTAAAGCTCACATAGAGTGGTCCTGTTGCACATATATGTTAGTTATGGAGGTCTACTTACATACATTAACTTGTTTTTATGATCAAAAACATCCTCGTTGCTGTAAACGAGCCGATAGAAATCCTCTTTTCAGACGGTGTTTCCCAGCCGTGAGATTTGAGACTCAACTCTCACACCCAGAAGACAGAATCTTGTGATTGGCCAGTACCCGGAAGTGACATATTCAGCAAACCCGCTCTCAGAAGCGCAACTCCCCCCTCTGGACAGTGGATGCACTGCTACTCATTATCAAAACATTGTTTTAACAGTGTTTAAAAATAGCTTCTTCACGACTCCCCGCCACAGTCCCTTTTATGACTTTGACCCAGAGTCAGAAGACACTGTCGCTCGTGAAACACCTCCACAACGGACGTTATTCTTCTTCTGCGGTTCAATGTACGCAACCGGATGTGCTCGGACTAGTGCCCGGAGCAGGACGATCTGCTGTTCCGGAGAACCGGTGTTTACGTAACCGGACCGGGTTTTTTCAGAGATCTCGCTGAGCCCGAGATTACAATAAAACACAGCGTTCTCAGCAGTGGCTGAACTGTTTGTTTTGAACCTTAAGGGCTTCTTAAACAAGGTAATGACGCAGATACACACTAAAAAACAGCGTTAATTGGAACTTCCGGTCTAGGTCCGCTTTAAGTCACAATTCACATATTTAAGACAAAATGTAAAACTGAATCGTACTTTTACGCGCAACAGCTCAGCATCATTAGAATCTGTGTGGCTCTCATTCATTCATTCATTTCTCTTGGTGATAAAGTGTGCAGTTAAAGTGACGCACGATAGATGTCCAAGCATCGCGTAAATTCTATATCCTAACCTCTTTCACCCAAGTGTCCGAGTTCCGCCTTTTCGTACTGTCTGTTTTACGTTATTCGACGTATAAATAATCGGAATTTGTGAGTCGATGCAGCATCGTCCGAGTCGCGATGCATCCAAGAATCAGTGTTTTTCTAGACCCATACTCCAGCTTTAATAACTAGTAACCTCCACATTCCACTCACTTCCCCTTGCAATGTTCTCACCTTTGCTCTTTTTTCCATGTACCCTGTTTATTTTTCTTTAATACTCCCCCCCCCCCCACACACACTGGATTACGTCTGTGTGAAGGAAACACGACCCCCATGATCTAGAAGTGTCACCGTGGTGAAGTTTTCCCTCGGATCGGACAAAGGGGTGAAAAGTGATAGTTTCCATTTGGGCTCCAGTAGCCAGGAGTTTGTTCTCATCCTCAGAAGACGTGCTCCACAGGTCAAGCTCTTTGCAACAGATTAAAAGAGAGTGTCACTTATGTCACCCAGTCCGGGAATCAATGGCACGGAGTCGGAAATGAAAGCTGTGACGGACGCGGACGACCACATCAGCTCCTGTCACCATGTGTCCGCGATGCATTCTCTTCATCCTGGCAGCTGCCGGGACCTGAGGGGGGTCCTGTCAGCTGAAGCCAGAGTGGACCTCTGCACACGCCTGAACCATGGATAAACCCACAGGGACAGCAAAAAAAAAAAAAAAAAAAAGCTTACAGGGCTGCAGACACTCTCTCCATCAGCTCAATCGAGTCATTCCACTCTGGACGGAGCTTTTCACTCTTGTCCTCACATGAGAAATCAAAGCGTTAAGAGCAGGAAACGGAGGGAAATTAAATTAGAGAGAGAAACAATGAACTGACAGAGAGCCACTTTGTGACATGAATGACTTTTTTCCTCATCGCACTGATAATCAACAGAGCTTGTTGCTTATCTTTATTTCATATACTGATTGCACACATTTGTCAGACAATGGATTTAATCAGATTTTGTCATCCACCTTTTTTTTTTTTTAATGTCCTCTTTCTTTTCGCCCAATGAATGCGGTTATTGAGGTTTCCTTGGTCAGGAAACTTTAACTCCTGCCAGTTATTGCCTTGGATATTCAAGAAGATTTACTCCATATCATATATCAATATATAATAATAATATCATATATTATTAGGTGCACAAGATTGTTGGAAACAATGCGTCTGATAGACTTTTTGGATAGACAACCAAAAGCTTGAAGAGCTGTTCTGTATTAGTGACATCTAATGATTAGACTGCATATTGTAACAACATGGAGGTCGGTTCTCCTTAAAAATGCAAAACGTACGATGTACAGTAGTTGTTTTTTTTTAATGGAAACTAAGTTATTTGTATTGAACACTTATACAAACATACTTGGGGTTGTACATTGAATTGAACTGCCAATGAACCCTCTCTAATGATGCGTTTTTTGGCCTGCTTATCTGTAGTATCATTGCTGTAATAATATGAAACATTTTTGTCATTCAGACAAAACACTGACAAAGGCTGCTTACATGACTTTAAATGGAGACATGAATGGTCTCTCCCATATCTGTGTGGGTTCTTCTGCAGGTCTTTCAGCATCAATCCACCGTGACCTACACTCTTAAAAAATAAAAGTGCTAAGTAGAACCATATAAGGTTCTTCGGCTTGTCCTCATAGGAAGACCCTTTTTGGCTCCCTCCAAACCCTTTTTCCTGGAACCCTTTTAAAACCTTTTGTTCAGGAAAGGGGTTTTAAAGGGTTCTCTGGATCAAAATGGTTCTTACTGGAACCATTAGTGTTACCAAGAACCCTTGAAAACCCCTTTCTTTCAGAAGCACATGGTTCCAGGTAGAACCTCAGCCCTTGTAGAAGGACACTTTTGGAACCCTTATTTCTAAGAGTGTATGTACAGACCGTGACCTGAGACTAGTTATACCAGTAGGTGTCCATAGTAGGGATTGCATGATACCACTTTTTCTGTGTCCGATAGAGATACCGATATCACAAACTCCAGTATTTGCAGATACCAATATCAGTCCGATTTAGACATTTTATACATTTTAAACTATGAAGTTGTTAATAACACATTTCAAGCGAAAGAAGAAATAAACAGCCCATAACATGACTCAGCTAAAATGCTGATGCTGATTTTTATTGTAATGTTTGCAGTCTGGGATATAAAGGTTTTTTTTTGGATGGTTTCGAATTTGATATTTTTTATCTATCTGATATCTGATCCAATGATTTTGACCAGTGCTGATATCAATGCCGAGTATCGTATTGGCTCATTCCTACTCTGCACTCGGCCTCTTTGCTCTGCGTCAACGGACAGTCTTACAAGCAGCAGAGAATAATTGGTCAGTTTATTCCAGGTACCAAAGTGCACAAGCGTAATATACTGTAGTTCTCCTAAATGTGTTCACACTGTGATTTGGCTCTTTCCAATTATCCCCAAACATCCGAGAATAACTTTACACAGAGTAAACGTCGTGTTTAATTGCTACACTTTCACTTTTGTATATCCGATTTTAAAAAGGATAGAACGAGTAAATAAATCCTATCTTTTCTACAGTGCCTGTGCACACCGCTGTAATCGCTTCAGCTTCCCTCTCAAAATTAGGGTTATAATTTGTTGCTTTGCCGCAAGGGAAATCAATTTATTACAAGAGGCGAATTTTGGCAGTTTCAAACGACACAAATTTATGCCAACATGAGGTAGAATCAGAGAGAAGCGTTGTTTTAACAAAGCGTCGTCTTCCACAGCTACAGCACCGAAATATCTGCGCTTATTTCCCACTTTTGATCCCCTCTCCCGTTGTGAAGTCTCTCTCTAAACTTCTTAAAACAATACCTTACTTTATATTCACTTTCCATCGTCAGGAGGTGATTGGTAAGGCGTTTTGTTCTTCTTTGCCCTCCACCCATTGACTGAGCAATTGTTTCGCAGCTCATGCGATCCCATTCATGTAAAGAAATGGAGACAGAAAACTTAATTGGGGGGGCGGGGGAAGAAATCCCTGGAGTTAATGAGAAGCAGTTGAAATATACCCCGATGAGAAGAAGACGAAGACCTGTTCTATTTTCTATTTTCCTGAGCTTTTCTTTGGCACAGTGTACTCAGTCAACCCAGCTCCGACGGTGTCACATGTGCATTCACATCTGACATTTGTTGGTTGATTGGGTCGATTAGATCATCTCTGTTCATTTCTTTTTCTTGAGATAGGGAGCTTGCGTCTTACACCGAGCACAATGGGAGCACCAGATTCGGCTTGACAGGACTGAACCTGATTTTCAGGATCAGGGCACTTCACCTGATGCAAACACCACCTGGGCTTCTCTTTCTTTTTTTTTTTTGGCTGGGGTCCTGTTTGTCTACACCTGTGTCTTGCAAGAAAAACAAAAATGAGCTGCTTGTTTCCTCTGTGGCCAGGAAACACACGGGGGGCTTGTCGGAGCAGACACAATGCAGATGCTTGTGTTGTGGGAAAAATGTGGATGTGGAGAAAGTAGAGGAGCAGGCAGATGAAGGGATGGAGGATAACAAGCTCTTTGCCAGCCAGGCAACCATGAGTACTATTGCTCGGCTGAAGTGAATGCAACAGGCCCGGGTTTTTCAGCCTGACTAGTGGAGCATGTGAACACGCATCTCCCCCGCCATGGGAGAGGAAGCTGTCATGACAAAGCCTATGCTTTTGCTTCTGCCTTTTTCTTTTATTGTCTTTTTGCTGTCCCTCCTCATCTATGTCTCTGTCTCATCCTGTCCTCATTTCTGTCTTGTTTGTGGCTCCTCTCTGCTGGCTCTTTGGTTATTTCTCTCCTGGTGTACATAACACAAGCTGACATTATTTCCCTTGTTTTTTTAAAACAAAAAAAAAAAAAAAAAAAACAGAAAGGTATCTCAGTGATATGTAGTCAGGTCTGTCAATGCTCTGAAATGTTTCCTAATTGAAAACCCCGGCTCTAGAAACAATGAATAAAAAGGAACAAATACAAATGTGATGTGAAATGTTGTCATGGACACAATTCTTAAATGATTTTCCTCTTAATAAGTTGCCGGTATTTGACATTATTCACAACTTATCTCCTTTGTTGATGGTAGTCTGCTCTTTATTGAATACACTTCATTGAAAAGCTACACGTATTGCACATGAAAAAACTGCTCCAAGCTTTCATTATAATCTGCTGTGTGTTCTTTTGTGGTCCGAACAACTCGAGCTTAATCCACATATTGGATATTAGACTGTGGTCACGTTCAGTGTTTTTAAAGACCCAGTGTGTAAGAATTAGTGATGTCCAATAGTGAGACTACAGAGTGTAACGAATGGGAGGACTCCTCTGCTTACCTTTCCCTGTCCTATGTGGGGAACTACGGTGGCCTTTACATATACCAGAAAGGATTCATTTGTGTATTGAGCCCCTTCACTGGCTGGTTTGTCTGTTGGTGCTGCAGTAAATCAAGAACCATGCCTGATTTTAATAAAAGAAAGAAAAAGGCTTTGAAATCTACACAATCTTTTAAGCGATTACACATTTACACACAGCATAACATAAGTTCAATTTTGGCCAATAAATTGCGTTGCGTTTTTCCCATCAATTTCAAACTGATACTTTGCACAGACTGACACAGCTGCTCCAAGTGTTTGAGAAAATGTTCCGATCTAATCAACCAATCTTCTAGAGTTTACTGGGAAAGATCAGACAATGAGACAGTATCCAGTCAGTGGCTGCTCTGACTACCGCAATAATGGCTGATGCCAATAGTGCCCAGATTGGTTTTCGACGATTTGCGATGCAATTTAACCACCGAGCCTACCTTGAAGCAGTTTGGCCACAACTGGGTGCCACACCTGCCACTTTATTTAAGTGTCCCATGTACCTAATAAAGTGGCAGGTGAGTGTTGATTAGTCAGATTAAAGGTTTGTAAGCTGCCGTGTATATGGATACACAGATGTATATGCTATTAATGTTGTTGGCCATCTGACTTCTCGACAGCATTCACTCTCCATCTGTTTCACGAGAGCTGAACTTGTGTGCGGTTTATTTATTTTTTTATTTTTTTTAAAAGCACCACGTACAGCTACGCAGTGATATGTCGAGTGATTACTCTCGGCGAGGGGGGTTTTCATTGCAGATTCACTTTTAAGATGCTTCAGATATATCATATCACTTTATTCTGGGTCAGCTCAGGAAAGGAGAACATTGGGCTCAGTTTCACCTCTGCAGTTTTATACTGCGGTATGATGGTGGCTGTGTTGACAAGACGGATCCCTTCTGACTGCCTTATTTCCCTTTTGTTGAGATTTTTGTAGGTGCAGGTCTGAGTGTGAATTGAGAGCACAGCCCAGGCTGCCATGGCTCTCTTAGCTCTGTGACTCACAGACCGCTGAATGCCAGCAAGTCGGTGTGTCATTAGGATTCGGATCAGGATGCTGTCTCGGTCGACACAAACTGAGGTGAATGAACATGACTGTCTGCAGTGAGACGTTTCTCTTTCAGAACCTGCTGTGACGTGTCTGGAGGGAAATTGCCGAGAATGACCTCTGTGCTTCGTCTGTTATCGACACCTCTTCTCAATCTCAAGTATTTACCAAGTTTTTTTTTTTTTGCCCCCGTCAACCCCCCTCCCGCCCAACCCCTTCTTCTTTAAGCATTCACTGTCTAGGGATGTAAGTGCTCTTCAAGTGGCAAGAAGTGACATTCGTGACGCTACATTAAAAGATGCCACCAGTTCATGAGAAACTTTCAGGAACATTGATTATTCTCACAGACGCACACAGAGGATTGTCCTTGAAGAATGATGGTCCCTGCAGTGCTGGCAGCTATAGTGTCACCAACCACCACCATAGTCGTAATTTTTGCTTGTGTGCAAAATCTTCAACACACTGTATATCAATGAGGATTAAGAATGTTTATATATGTTGAGCGCATGCAGCAGTGACTCCATGCTCTCTCCACGTGAAAAAAGAATCCTGAAAACGGAGAGTAGAGTTGATAAAAACCTGTAATTATTTCAACACTAACCCACTAGAATACAAGTTCTAAGCTGCAACTCAGCAAGATTTTCATTTCTCCCCCCGTAATCTATTTAACCCTCAGGGGAGCAGGAGAGGTATGGGCTAAATTAGTGTAATCTGAATGAGGGTCTCTGGAATATGGTTGGTTTCAGCGAGTGAGGGATCGTATCCTCCTCGAGCTCCCGCGGTCTGACAGACAAAGAGGATATGACCATCTGAATCGATACAGCCAATCCACCATGATTAGGTCATCCATTAGTTCACTTGATCTTTCGACCCTCTTACATTGCATCTGATGAAAATGTAATCACTCAATACTTGCTGGATGATTAGTCCAAATCCATGTTCTCAGAGAGGAAGGGAGGGAATGTTTTGATGCGGCTTATGCAAATCAGATTGGCTTTTGTATTTCGGTCATGGCGGCGGAGTCGGGGCGAGGGTGCGTGCCGAGTCAACTCTGCGGCCTTGTCCCTTGAACATCAAGGCCCCGCTGCTGCTTCTGATCCCCAGCTCTCTGTAGCACTGTGAACTCCATGTAGTAACATGCATGTTTACACACTGTGTGTGCATGTATTTATTTATTTACCTCTTTAGGAAATTTTCTGGCATAAACGCTGACCTTCTCAGGACCAGTAGTCCTCATGGAGACCAAAACCCTGATCCTAATGAGGTTCTGTCTCATTAGGATCAGGGTTTTGCCCCTTTTCGACGAGTTGCTCTGGCTAGGTTTCAAGCCTCTGAGCTGATACTACCCGTGACGTCACCAGACTGTCGGCCACTGATTAGTCAGAGTGTCATCGCAGGAAGAGGCATCAGCAAAACGTCTGGCACAAGAATCAAGCTGAATAATGCCCGAACAGTACAGTAGATCAGTTAAAAATACTTAACAATCCTAAAAATGTGGGATAATCTCCGACAATTACCACGGAAATGTCTAAAATGTCATCATTTAACAGGGGGGTCTGGTGCATTTAGCGACAGCACTGCTGAAAGTCAGTCTTAAGTCATCACTTAAACTCCGCCGTTGTATTTCAGTCCAGTGACTGTGTCAGATGGAGTCTGTGCTCCGGTCATGCAGGAAGTACTGAACACATCCTTTCAATTAACCGATTCTAATGATTCAGTTACACTGAAAACAACTGCTTTACAAGTCACTAGTCACTAGTTTGTGTGCGTTTTCGCGTGTGAAACGAAGTAGAACGGCAATTTCATGCAGCCGTGTAGTGATAGTTTGGGGAGGTAGTAATGGAAAACCAACCAAACCATGAACTGGCATGAACTGGTTATAGACAAAGTAAGACTTTAGGCTGTCCAAATGAATGAAAGTCAATGCGGTGCCCGAAGAAGAATAGCTGCATGTGTGAATCCATGGCTCACAAATGCTTCCCCTGATGTGTAACTAGGGGGGGAAAAGAAGTCAATCAACAAAGAAAATTAAAATAAAACATAAAAGCAATTAAGGAGGCATTTAAACTTGTGTGCAAATGTCTCAGCGCAATTAAGGAGCGGAGAAGGAGTCAGAGATGAATTAGAACAACCCGCGAAATGGAATTCGGTTTGTGGATAAATCAAGATCCCTCTGTCAAGATCACGGTGTGAAAAAGGTCATTTGCTGTTGAATCATTGCTCCGGCAGCACTGAAGCAGCAAGAAAGACAACCCAAGGCGTGGCAAATTCTGTTTCCATAAACCTCAAAAAAAAAAAAAAAAAAAAAACTTCAATCCAAATTAATTGTAATGCGAATTTACTCTTCATATTTCACCCTGGCTTTCTTTATATTTCCATGTGTGGCTATTTCATCATCGCTCCCCGTCTCTTATTTACTGTGCCCCGACTCTGAGTCTGAGTCGTGATGTTCCAAAAACTCTGATATATGTTATGGCGTCTCTTTAGCTGTGAGCACAGCAGTGTGTTTTCTTAAACGTCCACTGGGGAAATCAATACCTTGTTTTGAGCTGAAATTGGCCAGTCAATGTTACAATCATCTGTTTCCAATTACAGTGAGCAGCAGCAGCAGCTGGAATGATAATGTCATCTGTCTGTTAGCGGGTTAGGGAATGACCAGCAATTAACTCGGCTGGTCAATGGATCCACTTATTTTGTTCTCTTATGAGTGTCTGTGTGCGTCTATCTGGGTCTTATAGAACAGGTAGAGCAGGTCTTCACTTTGAGACTTTGTGAGAAAATATCTTGCAACGACCAAACCATTTGTATTGGGTGTCTTATTTTATTACAGTTCATGTAAAATATGTAAAACAGTGGCCATTAGTAAAAAAAAATACTGATTGTGATCCCACTTCAAAACACTGGAGAGCATTGGTGGCTAAACACAAACATGGAGCTATACTTGACATATACCTACACGGCACATGAACATACATATGAACCGTCCCACAATTAAAAAAAAAAAATTTGCAGGCCACGCTGACAGACGCACAGGTGCCTGCTTGTTATTGTCGCCGTTGCAAAATAGTAGGGAAATGACAGGAGAGCAGGGGCGGAGCTATGGGGGGGGGGGGGGATTCAAGGGGGGGCAGCTGCTGTGATTTGTAAGAGCGTTTTGCTCTTTGATTAGTTTTGTTTTTAGTAAAGACAACAGCAGCTTCATACAATATATTAAAACCTATCACGTTTTAATCCATAACGTTTCGCGGATCTCGGTTCCGCGGGCGTTACGTTACACACTACTTGACCTGCTATAAAACCACTTACGGTCACCTATCACAGCAATGAGTTAAACCAGGTGACATCCTTTACTTTTCTAACTGGAAAATAACACATACAATAAGCATTGAGTAGTCTAAACATAACTGTTCTGTGTAATAAATATCTTCTGATTTTAGATTTGTTGTATGTATTAGTCACATGACCCTACAGTGTAGTGATACAAGGATAACCAGAGCTTCTCACAATGAGAAGGAGAGCAAAAAGTGGGGATGTTGAAAGGGTTTTTAGTAAGAAAAGTGCACAGCAGAAGAGAAGGAGGGAAATGAAGGAGAAGGTAGTGAACTGGAGAGACCAGGAGGCTCAAAGCAGAAGAAGACCGCAGAAGGAGATGAACAAATAAGTGAAGGAGAAGAGGATGTGAGGGGGGAAGAGGAGGAGGCTGCTGCAGATTCAGAAAGTGAGACAGAGGCAGGAGTGACAGGAAGGAAGAGGGTCCTCAGCCTTTTAAGTTGTTTTTTTAACATTTTTGATTATTGCACTTTTTACTTTATATTTTCATTTTGCTATTAATACTTTTACTTTTTAAGAGATGCACTAGGCTTGTTCCTGTTGTTCATGATAAAAACAGTAATTAGTTTTAAAGTATTTTTACTTTTTTATTTTATGTTTGTTATGTTAAATCCATTTACATTTGGGGACTCTTGCGTACCGTCCTCCCATGCCACCCTGCCAAGAACTCTTGCCCCCCCCCCCCGCTTTGTCACCCCATGTAGAATTTTCTAGATCCGCCACTGCAGGAGAGTGACGTGATGTGTGATATAGAGAGAGACACACGTGTGCGTGCATGTGACATGTTTAGTTGCGGGGCCACCTGAAAATGGAGCTAGAGAATGGCAGCAAGGCCTTTTTAGGTTCGGGCGATTTCGAGACCATAGCTGTAGCTTGCTGTGTTCCAAGTAACTCTTCAGACAACCTGAGTGTTGTAGTGCTACAATCTGCACAAGCACAAGCGCCACGTCATAACCAGAGTTTGCAAGCATTTGTGGGCGTATTTCGATTTGAATCTGCAGTATGCAACTTTGTTGTTGTTCTGCCTCTGTTGTAATCTTCTTATTTCATTTTTGATAGTATGTTTACAGCAGCAGCGCTGCTGAACGTTCTTGCGGACTTCTTTGTGTTTTCAGTCCAACCTGTTTGCAGCTGCCTCTCATCACACAATGGTCTGATTGTAACAGTCATACGAGTTACAGACTACTGCTTTAATACAGTGCATTTCTTACATAATGTACCATTAAATATCCACAACCCTTGACACGGTCCCTGTTTTTCTTGTTAGCGTATGAGCGGAAACCACCATGGAGTGGCGTGTGTCACAGGAGGAGAGCAAGTGCAAACTGCTTATATAAGGCCAGCGAGCGGACAGTGGAGTATTCTGATGTGGAGGTGTGGGGTTAAAGGGTAGAGGAGGCATAATGGCGACTTTCGCGGTTAAATGCCGGGGCTGGCTGTGTGATCCAGGAGGAGGAGGAGGAGGAGGAGGAGGAGGAGTGGGAGAAATGCGGGGGCCACATCACCTCGGGGGCTCCCTCTGACCGCGTCTGATTGATGGGAAAGAGCTGACGAGCCAAGCTCCCAATGTCACTCTCCAATTAAATAACTCTCACTGCTGAACTGCTGCACACCCTCTCCAAACCAACCCCCCCCCCCCCCCCACCCTTCGTCCTCATCCTCCTCCTCCAGCGATAAACCTCCCCTTTCTCCTCCCTTTCACCTCTCACTCTATTATCACACACCCGCCCTCCCTCTGCACTCTGTCTCCGTGCATCCTTTAAACTTGACTTCTTACTTAGTCCACCTTTACATGCCCTCCTTCCATTTATCCCAGCATTATCCATCCCACTCTTTAGCTCATTGTCCTTCCTTTTTAGTCCACTGGGACTCACTGTATTTTTTTTTTGGGGGGGGACGTGTCTCTAATTCAGCTTTACAGCTCTTCCAGTCATGACAGACAGGCTGCTCTTTCTATTAGTTTGGTTCAGTGCTCGCCTCTTATAAGTGACAGAGCAGGGAAGACAAAAAAAAAAGAGCAGCAGCACCATACTGTAATGTATTCTGTCTCAATTTATTTATTTTTTTTTTTGTTTTACAAAGACTGTATGAAGCATTTTGTGTTTAAAGTGAAATGCAACGTGAAAACAGCTGTGTATGTATTAGAAAATAAAAACCCACCTGCGCAGAAACAAACAAGTTCATACCACTTACCCCGACAAGACTGGAGGAGAATAGTCTTTGGAAAAATGCATGTGTTCTTAACAAGTGACAGTGGTGCACACTGTGTGTTTACTGTCACTAATTAGGAGTGTAACTAATACTGTTTGGTTTCAGTGGTGTGTGTGTGTGTGTGTGTGTGTGAGCATGGAGGTGCAGCCTCATGCTTCTTCTGTCACCGCAGGAGCCCCGTTTGCTGCTAATTGGGTGAAAAACAAAACTCTGGGATAGGAATGGAGTCCGGAAGTGCAAAAAAAAACACAACAACATTAAAAAAAAAAGTCTAGAAAATGTGACTGATGCAGGGGGAAATAAAATAAAAGAACACATGTCAGGCAAGGTTTCAATCTCTGCATCTCTCTCTTTGAAATGCACACAAAATAATCCAAAGTTCAGTTTCTTTGCAAAACTATCCAAATAGAAACTGCAAGAGTAAACAAGGTCAAAAGGTGATAATCCTTCCACTGTGTACTTTATAAATACAATAATAATTACCCTTTTCTTCAAACATAGTCAACCAAAATGAATTAAACTGAATTATATAAAATAAAATGACTGAAATTAGGATTCTGTGTGTCAAAAGAAACTGAATGGTGAAACGTGAGTGACTTGTTTGACTATTAAATGTAATCATCTTTGTTTGTACAGTATTTTAACATTTCCCTAATATGTTTTTGGATTTAATTAATTCTCAAGGTGAACTGGGGAGAGGAGGAGGAGGATGGGGAGGGGGAGGGGGTGGAAATGCTTAATCTTCCTCATTGGTTGAAGGTGTGAAGAATTTTGTATTGATTTTTTTTTTTTTTTTCGTTTCACAGCACACGAGCCATCTTCTGCCAAAAAACTTGGCATGTTTTGAAAATCCGCTTCTTCATTACTTGTGCCAAAACCGCGGCGTGTGTGTGTGTGTGTTTGTGTGTTTCTGGCTCCGTCCTCGCCAACTTTATTCCTGGTCAAACTCTTCTCGATATAGACTCCCTGTCTCCACTCCGGTCTGCGAGGGTTTGGCTCAGATTATAGACTGAGTCTTTTCTCCTGGTCTCGTCCGGTGCTCAGGCTCCTACTGCTCCTCCTGCTGCTGCTGCTGCTGCTGCGCGCCCACCCATCCATCCATGCACCCCTCCTCCTGTTCCCTATGTAAGAGAGAGATAGATACATGCCCAAAACCCCGCAGCTGGGCTTCACTGCACAGAGGCAGCACTGCGCAGGATGTGAGGAGAGAGAGAGAGAGAGAGAGAAAGCGAGAGAGAGACAGACAGAGTGGGAAGGAGGAGGGGGAGAGAGTCTGAGTTGCCACATCCCTGCCAAGGGTGAGCATTTACGCACGATCCAGTCTCCGATCTCCAGCAGCTCTGCTCCTCCATCAGGACTAATTTCCTTTTTCCTTCATGATAACTTCTGAACTCGTATTTTTTTTCTCCATTTGGTGCGTGGAGAGAGGGGGAAAAACGCGCAACTTTTACCACCATCTGCGCGCACAAGCGAACTTGTTCCATCCTTTTTGTCGGTGAGTAATCCCGGCAGATTCAACGTCTTCACTGACATGTACGTTATTTGCCTCCCACTTTCATTTCAAACTTAATTCGTGGCATTTCAATGCTTTTGAAGACGCGTCGCTTATTCTGTAATTAGTATTCCGTGGGGACGGATTTCCTGTAGCGGTCGCATCACACTGTGATGTTTCCCGTCGGTGTTTTTTTTTCGTACCACATTCCCCGAGTCTCACTCCATCATGTGCTCATTTACCTCCGTCCTTATCACTGAAGTTGATGTTGAATCCACCTTTGTTTAATGACACTGGCTTTATATTTATTAATATATCATATAATGGTATCTCCTACTGATCCGGGAACAGGTAAAAAACCCCAGCGAACTTTTTTTTTTTTCTTCCCCTGCGTCGCGCAGGTGTTGTTTGGCAGCCGATGCGCAATGATTGATTCTTAACAGGAGAGATACAACAGTCAGGTCACATCAGTGCGCAGAGCCAGCAGCTCCCACAGGGATGCCGTCTGATTTACACCGTAAAGTGTCCATGCCAAACACGCACACACTCTGTGAGTGCACAACTGAGCTGCAAAATCGTATTATTATCATCATTCTTCTTTGTGGAAGTAAAAAAAAAAAAACTGCAAACATGACTTATTTTCAGTCAAATCAGGAAATAAGAATGACCTAAAGTTAAATATTCCATCCTATTTCCATGTTGCAACACCTCCACATGGGTCATGGAAGTAGTAGCTGCATAGTATTATGTGCAGAGGCGTCACTGAAACTGTCAAAACATGACATTATGGGTCAATTTCACAAATTAAATGTCTCCAAAAAATGCAAATCTTCTGCAAGTTTCAGGGTCATGCATACATTTCTGTCTGTGCAAAGTACCTGCAGCTGTATACTGACCAGTGAGTGGGATTTACAATGTGTCTGACTACTCCTGTTGCTGCAGGATAATCAAGAGTAAAAATAAAATAAATAAAAAGATTATACTAGAGGAAAATGAACAGACATGATTTTGCTTTGAAATTAAATGACAAAGTGTGACCTTTTTAATTCAATGAGTGCCACTGACTGACAGTGCTTCATTCTGTAATTAAACATCATTAAGAAAAGGGCAAATTCATGGGTTTTTCTTTGTGAGGAGAATAAACTCTGCTCTCTGCAACTGCACATCTTTCACTGCACAGCGAGACACTTGTACGCTGTCATTCAGCATCAGATTTAATGGTGAAGGATGCGAGGTGAATTCCAATAAAATATGAGGTGAGGGTATTTGGAGTCGGGGATTATATCGGAGGACCACTCTTCAGCCGTGGGGTTCAAGCTCCTGCGTCAGCAAGAAAGGTAGTGTGCGCGTTGTCTGAGCGTCCTTGAGCAAAGACCAGCGTTGTTGTTGTTGTTGTTGTTGTTGTTGCCCTGAACAGCTGTTGACCCTGTGCTCTATTTAACCTAGAAAAAAGACAGACAAAGAATGACAGATCCCAGGGAGGATGATCATGATCATTTAAATATAAACTGCTTCAAATGTGACTGACAAAAAAAAAAAAAAAGTTGATGCACATGCTGTTTTTCTCCTGCAAATGATTCCAAATGGAGATAATGTGATGAATGGTTCAGTGACTTTATTAAACTGCTACGATAAAGTGTTTGAAGGCATAATTGACTTTGGCTCACAGTGGATTGAGTTGTGTATTCTGGCCCTTGAGTGCCTGCTCGCTAAGCGTTCACAATGATCGAGGAGAATATGGATCAGAGGAAGCATGTGATTGGTTACCGAGAGCTGGAGCACTGGTAATCCTGTTGTGAGACTGGCAAATGGGATTAGGACAGTGTAAGAGAAACAGAGCCGCGAGGACGACCGGGAGGCTTTACATCCACGGCTTTATCTCGAATTTTCCCTTAAATTGGCGTCATCGCTTTGACACATAGCCAACTGTGAGCCTGCTTTCCCCCACAGGAATCCTCCATTATGGACTTCAACCATTTTGAAAGGCTGATATTGTTCGACTGAATCAGCCAAATGCTGATTTTTGTGCTGATAAAATAATATTTTTGCATGATAGGGAAAATGCTTAAGTGTTGTTATTTTTTTTTTTTTTACCTCTGCTAGGTGGAAAATCCACTGGAGCACCAAAACATGGTCAGTGCTTTAAAGCATTTCGACCCAGCTATTGAAAAGTATAGAAACAGTGATTTAAAAAAATAAAATAAAAATGAAGACAAAAAGAATTTTGATATCTTGGAGAGAGAAATGACACCAGCCTTGTGTTTCCTCAGAGTTTTGTCAGTACACAAGGTTGACTTCCTTTATGTTTTTCTTTGACGTAACACTTCCTTTGCACACTTGGAGACATCACGTTTGCTTTGAACCTGTGTACAGTACGAAAAACATGACTCCCACCAAGTGAGATAACTCATCAAAGTAAACATGAGCCTTCAACGTGGTGTTTTCAAAGTTTTTTTTTTTTCTACCCCCAAAGTCTTTTGTTGTCACTTGAGGAGTTGAGAGTCTTCATATCAGCACGGTATTATGCTCACGCTCTGATCACTGTCAATCACCTGACACCTCCAGGAGGAAGAAATGTAGCCTTGTGAAACACTCTTGTCACATCCGTGCCTTTGTTTGCTGGCAGAGCAGCTAATTTCAAGCTGGATTTGACACTGATGTGCGTTTTAAAAAATTTTTTTCCCAAAACAATAAAGCTTTAAAATGCATTGAGAAAATGGACGCGTCTGTGGCGTCGGGCACCGGCGAAACAATTTGAGCGCATCAACTCGACAGTAAATCAGCATAAACTCATTTAATAAAAAGCCAGTGAGCACACGGCTGCACCCACAACCACATTAGCGTTATCTCCGCTGTCTCCTCCGTGTGACTCCCATCTCTCCTCATGTTCGAGGCTTCAGTGAAATGAAGAGCATTAGCCCGGCCGCTTGTTTCTGACTGACCCTGCCGGCGTCCTCTGATGGGATCTTCTCTGTTTCCACGATGCCAATCGCCGCAACCTGCCTTCACAGCTTTGTGTTGCCCTGCGGCCACATCTGCTCCACTTTCCACCTCTAAATTACCATCTAGGGGTGGTGACTTTAAAGTGATTGTGCATGTGTGTTCACACTGGGATTAATCCGCCAGTTGTTTTTCAGTTTGTCGTTTTTGAAAAGTTCAGAACCAAAAATAGAGGTTGTCTAACCGATTGTTGATTTTTCAGCCGATAACAAATTAGCTCCCTACGCCCATCAATGTCATCATTTTCTAAGAACACATATGAATATTCATTAGCTAAAAGAGAAACCAAAATGGAACATATGAATTATCCCACCCATAAAAGGCATTGATTTTAGAAAAAGTGTGTTTTCATACTTCTCCGTTTGTAATTATTTGAGCATCCATTACCACAAGGTGGTAGCAGCAACTGCAAATTTTCCGAGGGTCACTGAATGCATCTCTGAGCTCAACATGCTGAATCTTCCTTGTGCAGCATTTCATGTCATGGGAAAAAAAGGTTACTTGGGCATCTGTTTCATACGCCTCCTGGACATGTTTTGGGCATGTCCTTCAGGGAGGAGACCTCAGGGGCAATCATGGACACGCTGGAGGGATTATATCTCTCGGGTGGCCTGGGAACGCCTTGTGAGCCCCCCCCCCCCGGAGGAGCTTGCAGAAGTGGCTGGAGAAAGGGCGGTCTGGGCTTCCTTGCTGTCTTCCGCTTATCCAGGTTGCGGGATAAGCAGAAGGCAGCAAGGAAGAGCCTGAGCACAAGACAGCGGAATGGATCAGAGTCTTAAAAAAGTTATTTTGCCATTCAACTTTAGTTTTTACATATGGCAAATGTGGCCCATAGATATAGCCATTTGCCTGTTATCCTGTACATGCTACTATCCAGTAGCAATCATGGCTGTTTGTGAATTATTAGAAACGGGTTCTGCTGATGCTAATTCCCCCCAAAAAATGTCTTAGTTTGAAATTATATTTTGAGGAAGAAAAGCAAGAAATCACCTCATTTAATTAGATGATTACAATCCGCTTTTGATTGAATGGGCTACTTCACTAATTGAAAGCAATTTTGTTAAAGACATAGAGGCAGATCACAGAGTGTTTTTAAAGCTTCATAAAGTTTTTACTTTGGAAGACTCTGTGTACTTATTACTCCTTGACAGCACATCTCAAGAAGGATGTGAATATTGCAGCTGCATTTAAAAAAAAGAAAAAAAAGAATTCTCACACATGATCAAAATGTCTTCAGAGGTGACTGTCATCACCTTGCTGTTATTTATTTATGTGTTGATTATTTACACATGGGGGAAATGGTTCAGCCACAGCAAATCACAGGATGGTGTGCAGCTTTTTTAGAAAATGTTATTTATTTATTTTCTTGCAGGAGAGCAGGGTGAACATGTGTGTGGGAAGATGCGGGTCACTGTGTGCCAAAGCAATTACCTTCTACATTTAGGATCCTGCTAATACACTGCGTGGAAGAGGGAAAGAGTCGAGTAAAAGTCAGTGAGGGAATTAACATTTGTACAATCAAGTTCGTAAGTTTACGCCAAAAAAAAAAACACTCCATTTTCAAAACTGTTTCAAAACCATGGGGAACCAAATAAAAATCAGAACCAAATAACCCGTTTTAATGAAGTGCAACTTTATTTTCAGAGCTTCTGATGAGTTTGTGCCGCAGTAGAGGCTGCCACTGTTTGTCATCTTTTCTCAGCTTCGTTCCGGTTATTCAAGAGTTTGTCTCGCACTTTGGGATTGTGTTATCCTTTTAAGTAAACCCATCTGTTGCAGGGCTGTCACTTTTTCCAGATATATGTTTAAAACAATATTCCTATGAAAGATAGTTGGATACACACACAAACAAAGTGCTGACATTCTTTAGTTCTACTCTTGCTATTAGTCACACAAGGTTGGCTGCCTCGCTTTTGTCCTCAGTTTTCACTGCAAAAACTTTGGCTACGAAATTAACCCTGGTTCTCAGAACAGCATAACATCACTGACGGCATTCACAACTCGTCTAAGGTTAAGCCGTGCTTACAGTGCCCTCTGCTGAAACACAAAGTAATGACTTAAGACTGTCTAATGCACGTCTAGGCAGTTTTTACGGTTTGGGTTTGAAATTTAAATAACAGAATTTAGATTTTAAAAAAACTGACACTATTGTAGGAAAGCTTTTCAGATGCTTTGGTCTCATGATCGTCCACTGGTTAGATTTGTGTCCTTCATTTTAACATTGCAAAAACATAAAGACAGCCTCACGAACTTCTCGACAGTTAATTTTGAACTCAAACATTACATATGTTAATAATAATAATTTGTATTAATACTTTTGCAATTTTGACAATCTTAGCAATCCACATATTAGGCAGACCTCTTCACGTCCTGTTTTTAAGTATCTTTGGCATTCATTGGGCCATGTGTCTCCTATGTTTTTGCCTCTTCGTGTGTTGAGCTCTTTATGTGTCTTATGTTTGTCTTTACATGTGTGCTTTATGACTGTGGTGTTAATGTGGTTTATAAATAAACCGGATCGGATTGGATCATTTCTAAAGTGGAAGTTTTGAGCGTCGTTTATCTGCTCAAGACTGGCAGGAAGTGTTGTGACATGACATGTCACGAACTGATGCCTTTTCCCTGCGTGGATTCATGTTCTGGCAGCTTGAGGAGGGAGCGGTGGGGAGGGTGTGATTGTGTGTGGGGGGGGGGGGGGGGGGGTTGGTCTGTGACAGCATGACGACAGTTGGGAGAGAGAGAGAGAGAGAGATCCGTCCCCCACCCACCTCCACCCCCGGCAAGTGTTTTCGGGCTGGCAAACAAACTGCTCGGAGTAGAGGTCAGGAGCGCTCGGGCCATCGTGCTGCTGACAGCTCAGATTTATTTTTAATCTCGATGATGAGAAGTCACCACACAGATCATGTGGCTTGTTAGTGTTGTGTGGCGAGCCCCCTGGCCGCCATTACACCGTGATCTTATCCCCAAAAAAAAGTGACAAACTAATGACCTTGGTGAGGTAAAGCCCAGATAATTGGAAACAAGCTGAATGACAGCATTCGATTGTTATTCCACTGTTGTTTCGTGCGCCGTGAAATCTCTTTGCTTATGCATGTTGAAACGCCAGGTCATTTTCCTCCTCCATCTTACCCTTATTAACATGTTGACCTCACCGGGCACGTGCTCAGGTGAAAGCGTGTCAAGGACTTTATGTAGATTCCATTTACTGTCTATTCAGTTTTGACCAATTTCTTTATAATTGGACAGAAACATCATTATTGTTGCGTCATGGTGCAATCACTCCATGTCTAAAGTGAAAGCGGTCACACTGGAACATTTTGCTGACACTTCCCTCCTCTCTTCTCCATGTCTTTGTCTCTCTCCCTGTCTCTGTTCTGATAGGTGCCAATTATACAGCCTCTGTGTTGAAGCCTCCCTGCCCGCCATTGACCCTGTTATCCAGGTTTAATGTCAACTCTCTGGCTCCAAAGTGGAAGGAATTACCCCACTCTTAGTGTCCAACGAGGAAAAAAAGACGAGCAACACAGCAAAATGCAGAGCTTGACTTGTGTGCTCTTTCAAGTCTCCTTGACTACTCTTTCTTTTTGGTGAAATACAGGGTCAGAACTGTGTGGATAAAACCCTGAGGGTTTTGACATTTCAGCTTTTCTGCCCTTGTTGTTCTTGTTTTTTTTTTTTTTCTGCTCCTCTTCTGGCATCGGTGTTTTTTTGGAGGCAACCCAGATGATGGGACCGTGTCGCTCAGGCACATGCAGAGCCCTGGCTCTCCTGGCGCTCCTGTTCACCTTGCGGGAAAGAGGCTGCTGGGGGTTGAATCCCAGCTCCGGGGATCTGGAGAAGTCCCCACACTCAGATCCAGACTCCTGGGAGGTCCTGCACAGGCACAAACGCAGCTGGGTGTGGAACCAGTTCTTCGTATTGGAGGAGTTCACAGGGAATGAACCGCTCTATGTTGGCAAGGTAAGAGATGGGTCTGCTTTTAATGGGTCAGCACTAGCATGGTTTTTAAAATGTGCACAGGGGAGTATGTTTGCAGAAACAACACTTTTTTTTTGGCAGAACCTATCTTTAACCCTCGTGATAAACTGATCCCAACATCCCTGTACAATACACATATCAATAACCTCCCGACGTAATGACCCGCGAAATCTGGGACAACCAAGTTTACAGAGTATACATCCCTCCCAGTGCCCTATATAATGTTAAACAAATACAAAGACAGAAATCAGACAATGTTGGGAAAGAGCTCTGTGTTTAATTCCTGCCAGACTGAAGCATGGCCTCGTGCAGATGGCTGCAGTTTTAGTTTAGAAGGCATTCTTAGGTCATGACAAGGTAATTTGCATTCTAATCAGTATACACACCAAAAAAAAAAAAGGTATACTTGTCTTTGTACAGTGGGTGTTCTGCCAAGTTGCAAGCAGAAAGAGCAGAGTAATGCATGTGTTGGCAGGTATGTAAGTGCACAACCTGCCCAGTGACATTTAAAGTAAGGCACAAATGGCAGAGTTAGTGCGCACGGACGCTGACAGAGTGACTAATTATGCATTAATGAGATATGGTAACACTGCTGTTCTGGGTATGGATCACATTCCCTCAGGTGAAGAAGCAAACTATGTAGATTTAAGGATTGCAGTGAAGCCAGAAACAACACAATTTTATTATTATAATTTTTTTTTAATAACAGAAGACTGCTGTGGAAACACAAACATGTGAACTGAAACACATTTACATTATATTTGCTTGCAGTTACAGTAAATTAAAGTGTGTTTTCATGTTGAAAACAAATGTGTCGATAAAAAAAGGCAGTTTATGCAAAAAAGCACACTTGGGAGTATGATTTGACTATTAAAGGAAAGATAATCAATACAGCGCATCCTACACACAATTCAGAACTTTACAGAACTGCATTAAAGCTCCTGATACTTAATTACTTTATATATGGTGAGCTATTTTAATGTGCAGTAATGCTACATTATTTCTATAAGCTAATCATTGTTTTTTGTAACATTAAAACTAGTCAGACTCCATTCAAATGATGTTTTAAATTGTATTACTGGATTATAAATACCTGTATTTCAGTGCGTTGCCTAGATTATAGTGTTGTAGAATCAAGCTATTGTGAACTACTTTATCTACATCTGAGTGGTTTCTGTAATTGTCAGTCAAAGTAGTGCAATTCTAACAAAGTAAAAATTTTGTAGCTGAAATTTTATTTTAGAAAATTATAGCTATGTAGTTTATAAGCAAAAAGTACAACGCTTGCCCGTGAAATGTATTTGAAAAGAAGTAGAATAATGCACTTAAAGTGTATGTATGTACAATTGACAACTGATAATAACTGGTACGGTGAAAAGGGAATCATTTCCCTTTGAAATGCAGTATAAATAGCTCAAATGTGGTTAGTCACATCCCACTGCTAGATGTAAAAAGTGACTAAATTCAACTGTATGTAGTCTAAATATAAAAAAAAGTAATTTTTATTACTGAAAATAACTAGTATCTACCGATGCCGTTTGAATAACGGCGCTTTACTCCTCTCTGAAACGTGGTGTAGTTGACATAAACGGTAGCACAAAACTGAAATACTGTGGATATAATGTAGAAAATAGCAACTCTTAAATTTGCATAAATACAAAGGTTAAAGTTGCTCATTGAAAAAGAACATCAGAGGGTTTTGATGTGCTCGAAAACTGCTTTTCAGCACCACATTCTGAATGGACAGCTCCTGCTTGAAAACAGTCTCCAGCGAGTGCAGTGCGGGGCCAGATGGGTCGTGGATTGGTCTCTAGATCCCTGTTATCTTGGAGAATTTTCTGCTCTCATTATTAAATTAGTTTTCATCTTTCCGCTCATCTGCGGGATAATCATTCTCATCTGCATGTATTTGCCGGGTCTGCTCTCCACAAGCCCATTTCCTCACCGTCTCTGAACTGGATTACCGTCTCCAGCTGGAATTAGGATACATTTGACTGTCCCATTGTTCTCCTCTCTCTTTTTTCTTTTTGCCAGAGGGATGCTGCAGGAAAGCATCTAAATCAGAATGAGCGTGTTTGTGACAGCGCTGGAGTTCAGCAAAAGGTCACTTCTCGTCCGAGCGTCTGTCGGACATCCCCCTTTTATCCGAGTAGCAATGGGAGCGCGAGGCGTTGCTTGTTAACATCTGCGCTGATTGAAATGATTTGTCCTCTGTTGCCTGTTGAAAGTTGAAGAAAAGAGGACAGAGCGGGAGAATTCAGAGTGCTTTCCTTTCTTTTTCACGTGCTCGTGTCTGATTGTTTTTTCTGTTAGTGAATCCCACAGGATGCGCACAGACTGATTACTTATTCATAGAGGTGTAGAGATCTACTTATCCGTGTGGAATATACACAAACTCATTTGCTGGCCCCTTTTCAGTTTAGCATTATTGGGTCCACAGTGCTGCAACCACTCTACCTTTCACTTGAAAGTGTACACAATGGGCATGCACTTTGTTGATCGTAGGCATCATGTGGTCGGATCAAGTGGCAACCAGTAGAGAATCTAAACTCTTGAAGCCTTGAGATTTGGCCTGTTATCTGTAACCAGGCTCCTATTGTACCTGCTGTCAATCACGCTTATATGTGCTTTATATTCTCTATTCATTTGCCTTAAAGTTGGCATCATGTTTTATTGAAGAAGACCTGAAACAAAGTCTAATGACGTTAAATCCAGTGAAAATTAGGCCAATTTTCATTCATACAGACCCATTTTTTTAACCCGTGGAGTCGACCCCTAGTTGCGATTCCATACATCCTTACTTTCATGTTGTCTTCAACCAGGAAAACAGGAAATATGACCACTAGTGGTCTCAGGGAGACAGAACAAGAGCAAAGAAGAAGAAGAGCAATTTGGGAATATACATCTAATACTCAAATTCATTCAGTTCAGTCAAACTTAAGTCAGTAAATTACATGAAGACTGTTTCTTAGGACTTTGCACTTTTCAGTAACTACTACACTGTCATGTAAGCATGAGAACTCAACTTTCTAACATTCATGTATTGCAAATTATGATTTTTTGACTCGAAAAACGATAAACTCTTCTGTCAGCGTGGATTGGCAACGTCTGAACATCTGACCCCAACGTCCAAGCTCAGTCTACCCTTTGAGAAGTACGAACAATCTGATTCATTTACTCCCCACGGACAGAGGAGGCCGTCTGTGAGCCTGAGGAGCTGTCACGTTATTTGTTCCCTTAGATCAGAGTTGTCAGATAGTGTGTGTTTGCTTTGGTGTGACGGGACACGGCGCTGCTGTTTAAAGTCTGGCTGGCACACGCTGACCCCGACCACTCAGTGTGAGCGACATGGAAGGTCCTGCCGTGTCAACAAAATGACCTTACTCGAAAATTAATTCTTTATATACTAAAAAAAAAAAAAATGTGTAAAATGATAAGAAAAATCTTGTTTTTGAGCAGGTTATAAGGGGAAAACACAGCAACGGGACGAGTCATTTGAGAAACAATAGGAGTCTGTATCTAACTGGGAAGCCCATGGCAAAGTGGGAGGGCTTGTAACCAGAGGGTTGGAGGGTCGCCAGTTTAAATCTCGGTATAGGTCAAGGGCTAGGATGCCCCTGAGCAAGGTACCCAACCCCCCATTGCTCCCGAGGCGCAGATAAATGCTGCCCACTGTGCCTGTGCCCAGTTTGTGTGGATGTGTAATAAGGATGGGTTAAACGCAGAGGTCACGTTCACTATTGCTAATTGATATAAAATAAAATAAATTCGATTTTTGGTTCTCCATTCAAACAAAAGCACAGTCACTGCAGAATTTGGTCACTTGTTTGGCTGGAAGCAAAGGGAAATATGATCAAGTCAGTGGGGAAAAAAGGGAAGTCATCACTTTGGCCTGGCTGCTCCCTTTCGACTCTGCAGTCTGCTTGGCTTTAATGCATTCTGTCAGATTCAGAATTTCACAACCAAATGTCTCATTATGCCTTGGCACTGTGCCTCGGGTAAGTGTACTGGCCTGGTATCAGCTGCAGTCACATCAAGCCAATGGAAACATACACTGAAGAACCAAGCGCTGCACATGGTTGGCTGCGATTTGCCGACGTGCATCTTTAAATACGTGCCGCCGGAGCACACTTAGTGGTAAACATGACGTGATTGAACGATTTGTGAAGGGTTTTCACGTGACTTGTTAGCTGGAAACGTTCAGAACACGGTGTGGAAAGTGAAGTCAATGTGTGCCTGTAGTCTGTGTTGTTTTGAATGACTTTTAGGGGCTGAATCCAGTCCATTGAGGTCCCAATGTAGTACATTTATTTAATCGATAATGAAAAAAGCTACTGCACAGCCAAAAAAAAACATACAGGTGCTGGTCGGTTGCAGGCATAAAAGTGAAAAAAAAAAAAAAACACCACTAAAATGATTTTACTCTGTTTTTATTCATGTGTGAACAACACATTTCGCTCGCGGCTTCCTCAGGTTTCACTCGGCTCAGTTGGATAAATATTCACAGCTGATCTTCCAGAGTACAAATATAGGTTATGGGAGTTCAGTAAAGGAAGCAGCCTCTTGGAAGGCATCACGAGTCACCGCATGACGTCCGTATTCAAAACGACGGACCCGTTTAGAGTTAAAATCGGATTGGCAGCTCATTCTGTCCCATAGGCGCCTGGTGGCCGTGTGTAGGCGGACGTGCAGTGGACAAGTCAGTGTTCCCCCCCGCTTTCCAAACATGGTTTCTTCGTGTTACTGAAAACCCAGCATGGTGCTGGCCAAAATAACAACGCTCTCGTCTTCCAAACAGCAGTTAAAAAAACAGTGGGAGACAACACTGTGAGTCGCCGTATCAATCTGCAGCAGGATATTAGCATGCGTGCCATTTTACACCATTAAAGGTGGCAGATAAATGTTTAGATTTGTGCTTTTGTTAAGGCGCCGTCTCTCCTCGTTCTGCACTGAGGGATATTTTTTCCTCCTTTCAGTGTCTTTCTGCCATTAGGCCCTTCTTCTTCTTTTTTTAAACAGATCTGTTTATTTTCAAGTGACTGGAGAAATTCACAGCCTCTGAGGCACAAGTGCTGTTTCACATCGCGGGAGGTGCGAGCACGCTGACATGACCCTTATGCTGAATCTCACTTTGTTTATGGCGGTGCCGTCAAAATTGGCAATCTGGCTAACCACCCGAGTAACGGATGGACTGTGTTCACCTTATAATTCAGGCTGCATTCAGGCGTGATTAGCCCGGGCTCTTCTGCTGCACTAATTTATTCCAGTAAAAAAAAAACACAACCTTCTCAATGAGGAGCAAGGAAATGGAAAACATCTCTTGAGTGAAAAGTGAAACTGAGCCACAGATCACATCTTTTTTTTTTTTTCCTTCATCCAACAAGTGTCGTGTTCAATCATATTTGTTGCACCAACCATTGGACCATTGGTAATGTCTGACCCGGTGTTGAGTTTGACGGTAATTTAGTTTAATAACCAAACAAAAGGCAGCATGGTCAACAGGGATGCATAATTACAATTGGAGTGAACATAACCTGCTCGTGTGCAAGCTATTCCATTAAAATTCTATTAGATGTTTGCTGTCAAGTGGGTTAGAATCATAGAGCAGGGGGCGTTGCTGCAAAGGTCAGCCTCAATAGCATCTGCTTGCACTCGCCCGCCGGTGCCGCAAACACGTCAGCACGGCCGGGGAGTGGCGAGAGCAGCATGTTGAGCCGGGTGATTTGAGCTGACGCGGGGGGCATCATACGCACAGGAGCCTGGGGGTATCATGTGGAATCCTGGGGGTCTGTTGTGGGGCGGTGGGAAAGTCTTTATTTGAGCCAGGGAATCAAAGAGGATGGGAAGTAGAGGGAGTGAGCACCAGCACAGCAACACATATTTGTATTTGTCAGTGTTGGTGGAAAAATTCTTCAATGAAGTAAAGTGCAGTGGAATGTTTAATCCAGGAAGTTTGGTCACTGATTCAAGACCAAATACAAATAGATACCTGGATTTGTTTCCTCCAAAGAAACGGTAAATAGAAACTGTAGTGTCTGTCGGCTACTTTTCACATCCTGCTATTGCAAAAAAAATAACATAATGGAGAACACATCAGCGGTTTGGTGTTGGATACGGCTGTTGTGCCAAATTTGCAGGTGCAACTGAAAATCGTTTGTTTTGTTTGCAAATGGATTTTTGTGACAAGGCAACCTGAGTCAGAGCTGGTGGTGAGAAAATTGCTGTTTTTCCTCCTTTGTCAATAGGACTGAAGCTCCTTTCAGATAACCTGATTGATATGACTCATATCCGGTTTTTCATGAGATCTAATTATTATTATTTTTTGGAGGGTGGGGATGGGGGTGGGCTGTGTTGGACACAAATTCAGATTTGTGCCACTTCACTATGCGATATTTGTTCAGATATGTATCGCACACGTGCCCATGTATTGAATCAGATTTGAATTAACCTTTTAACACCGAGCGTATTTGCATGACTGTAATTATGTGACGGTTTTTCTGCTGCTGGAAAAATTCCAACGGCTTCTGAAAGCTGATAAGTCGCACACGCCAAATCCAACGTGTGGTTATTACGGTAATTTCACCCCCCGCTGTTGCAGGGAGCCAGCGAATCAGCGTCTTTGTTGCCAGAAAGGGAATAAGTGGGAAAAAAACACCTGTACATAGTTTCCATTTTCTGGCATGTTTTTGGACATTGGGACAAAAACTCCAAAAAATGTGATTTTAAATAATGTTTTATACTGTTCAAATCTCAAATTTGACATGCACAATCTCCGTTCTTCATTTTAAATCGTTAAAACAAATAACCATTCAAAATGGGCAAAAGCACTTACTCACAGGACAATTTATGATCCTTTTATGATTAAAATAAGCAAAATGAAAACATCAAGATGGACATTTTGAAGCTTAGGGGTTAAGTTAAAGGTGCATTATGTAATAAATCTAAAGCAACTGGCCATAAAATCCTCCTAATATGTCACAGAGATTCAGGAATAATGTTCATATAACAAACTGAACTCACCAACAACAACAGTACAGTCAAAATATTTGCATTAAAAAAATATATTTTGCAGACTGCAAATCATGTTTATGTTTTGAAGTCATCTTTTGGCGTGTGGCGCCACCTACCGCCGCCTACCAATCATTGCAGTCAATAGAGTCTCAGCTGCAGAGCAGCCACGGGTTGCCAGTTACGTCAGAAAACGAAACCTAAAAGACCTCTGTATTTTGAATTTGAATGTAGTAACCTTTTTTGGCCACATTCTTACATATGGCACCTTTAAGACATCTGATTGGCACTTGTATAAGACAAGTCAAAATATTTGCTCGTCCAAATTCAAAACTAATATTGTTGTAATTTCAATAACGGTGTGAACATGAAGACATGACCTGTCTGTTTTTATGGCATTGCTGTTTTATTAAACACTGAATTTAATCATTGATTATAGCATAAATCAATAATAAAACTAGTCTTCAGTCGTCGGCTTACATGTCACAAAGGTGCTCAACTGTGCACATGAAAAAACACGTGTCTAAAATTAGCCGAGCACGCTACACCCTCATAGTTATCCTCATAGTTATTTCCAATTACAACGGCTGATTAGACCTCCAGTCAGGTGGAAGCTGGGTGGCGCTGTGCGGGGAATTGTGCGCCGATGCCAAACTACAGAAACATGAAGGTGTAATTTGTCCCGCAGGGGAGTGGAGGGAGCTGTCAATCAATCACAGTTTGCAGACGCCCACAGAGTCCTGCGAGAGTGGGCCCGGAGCCCAGTTCTCTGCGAAACGTACTCTAAATTTTGATTAAACTAAAATACTGTTCTCCAAATACAAGCAAATTGAATGAACTGCGTGTCATATTTTGACATCTTGAAAAACGGGTCCTGCTCCCGCGCAGCGTTTTTACCTCTCATATGTTTGCACTTATTACAGAAGCTGTTTGTCTCTTTGCCAAACTGAAGTGATTATTTAGAGCCATTTCTCACTCTTCGGCGAGGTTCTTCAGATTTACGTCAGTGTGATGATGGCTGGGTAAAAAAAACCAAAAAAAAACCAGAGGTTTATCATTTTTGGCATTTGAGTTACAGTAAAAGATAAACCCTTTCGTGATATCGAGTAATACTCTTACTTAGTTAAATATTAAATATTAAGTGGTGGAGCAGAGAGAGCTGCGAGGAAGTTTGAAGTTGCGTATTTTCTGTTTCCTCTTTTATCCGCCCTGTTTGTTTGTTTTTGTCCGTACATTCTGGTTTTGCTGAAGTTTCTTGAAGTGCTGATGTGCCAAAGTTTTTCGGGCATCCCAACAGGTCTGATGCATGAATAATTCAACAGAGGTCCTCGGCCTGTGCCGCTGAGTATAGACCCCACTTTGAATGTAGCTACAAAAGTTAAGTTTTTAAACCTGTCTATTTTCCTCTCTACAAAGTGGATAACGGGGTGGACTGGAGGCTATTGTGTTGTGGTATGAAGCGTTCTCCTCCACTTCAGTGAAGCATGACGGGGCTCAACTGCACACGGGCAGTTCATGTATAACAAAGGAGTTGCTTAAACGTCTGCCGCTTGTTCCTCCTGGATGCTGTTGTGGTTTAGAATAGAGTTGGGGGGGAAAAGCTGTCCAGGTTCCTTTTGAAATGTAAAAATGTCTACTCGGTCGGAAAGTGGAAGACTGACATGATATGAGAGGCAAAAGGAGTGAGTTGCTGGTCAGGCGTCTGTATGCAGACGCTACCTATCGTCAAAATGTAATGAGCCGTTACAGAGCGGTGCTCATTTTTCACACGCTAATTACATTTCTCATGGCTATCTGAATAAACTGAAAGACGCTTGATCTCATTGTATCCCAAAAATTGGCGTTAATACCGGGTGATATTGCAGGAGACAAGAGCTTTGAGGCTTTACAAATGTTTCCTTAAGATTACCGAGATATTGAGTTTCCCCATTTAGGTCGTTTCTCCTTTACTGCGGGTGCCTTCGGAGAGTTGCTCATCATGTCGAGTGTGTTTTGAGATTGATTCATTATGTATTAGCCTCCACCTCTTGTGGGACCGTGGGGGGTTCAAAGTCTGTCAAAATGCCATTGAATTTGACTCTAACAAACAGTGAAGCTGCTCTGTAATCTGATTATCCCCCACTTTCAGCAGTAGTCTAATTTCGGAAAACACCCATTGGAGCGAGAAAGCAGGTTTCCTTTTTCAAAGGTACAGGAGGAAGGAATAATCTGGTTAACAGCTGCGATTGTGAAGGTGAAACCTGATTACTTAACCATGTATAGTAAAAACCCTCTCCCAGTTTCTTGGCATTGTTACGAGTAATATAATTTCAGAAAGTACCAATGAAAGAACACATTATGCCAATGGCTCAAAGGATGCATCCGTTATAATCAAGTGATACCTGCAATGACTGGAGTTGCTCAGCTAATTTGATGAAAATGGGGTTTAATCTATTATTACCTCTGCAAAGAGATTATGTTTTTGCTTTCATCTGTCTGTGTTTGTGCACCATCGCTCAAAAAGTTAAGGACAGATTTTGATTTAATTAAATGGGGGGGTGGAGGTTATGGCCAGGTTCTCTGGATAAAGAAAACTATTTGCACTTTAGTGGAAAACCAAATTAGTGCAATCACAAAACAAACTTTTTATACCACCTGAGAATATTATTGAGCTTTTGAAGTGACGACAATACTGGATTTCTTTTTGGGTGAAGTGGCCTTTTAAAAAGTTATTTTTATACCCATATTTGAGTAGGGCTTTTTCTCTGAGAAGTCAAACATGAATCAAACATAACATTCAATCACTAAAACAGTTTTTTCTGTTCAAGTGCATAACTATAATATGCAATATATTTAATATACTGACATTTCACTGTATCTATTTTGATGCAATAAACTATAGCTGCTAGGTTAATTAACACTGTGCCATGTTTCTCTGCAGTTCTTTCACTCATAAAGTGTTGGTACTACAGTATGTTATGGCGTTAATTCTCAGCGCGCCAGAGTTTTCTTGTCCAAATGTCATGGCTATCAATCCGACAGCTGTTGTTATTTCACTGAAAACTGAAAATGTCAACTGCATGGTGATGCTAGTAAAGTCAAAGTATCTCTAAAATCCTCCCGTGAATGTCTGCGGTTAAAATGAAACTGTTGTTGAGACATGACGAACACAGCATTGTATCAAGAGGCTTTAATCACGGATATGATCAAAAATAACCAGTGCTAATGGAATATAATAACATAGAGTATACACAACTGTTCAAGAAATAGAGTTAAATAACCTGTCGTTCACGTGGAACATGATGACGATGACTCACATATGCAGTGATTACAGGTCGTAACTATTTTAGGAGTTCACATTGTCATCTACTGCACGTCAAGTTAAAGAATTAATGGATTCATTGGATTCATTCAATATTTGACAGGGTAATGAACGTCGAACCGCAAGATGCAAACATGCCAGACGACAGCAGGAATTCAAATTTACACATGAATAAAATGTAAAAAGAAAAGTTTTGCATTAAAAACCATGGGGGTATGTATTTGGCGTTAAAATTAAGCAATAAGTCCATTATTACTTTGTTTCATAATGTAAAATCAAGACTTCTCCATCAGACCAAGACTCTATGCCTTGTCACTTTACTGTCAAATGTCTTGTTTAACCCTTAGAACACAGAACATTTAGGCTGCTATTTTTATGTTAAAACGTACTTTTACTTTTTTGTAGCACAACCTATAGGCAAGCTGACTACATAAACACATTTTTGTTTTTATGAACAAAAACACAATTACCAATGCTTCCACTCCTCCCACTTCAATTAATCAGTTCGTATTATTTCGGTCTATATTTTGTTAATAATTTGGCATCATCATTTGGGTCCTTAGGTCTTAGAACAGAGACTTGTGATCCAAATACGACTCAACAATCAAAAATGTCAGCTTCTATGAAAACAAAACCCGCCGCTGCAGCAGCAGTAACATGCACACACAGGTCTTTGTGGGACCGTTCTGACTTTGGTACATTTTTAGCAAAGAGGAAACAAAAACCCCACTTATCTGACTTTTGCACCCTAACCTGATTATGCTCGCTCGGTAATCTCCTTTCATGTGTGTCCATGTAAACATGTCCAATTTGCACTAATGCTAAAGTAACCTGAGGGCTTGTATCCTTCCCCTTTTTGCTCCACATACACACAGTTTTGCGCAGTTTTTGTTCTTAGGACACTACATTGACAAAGCATTATCTCTACCCCTAACCTAAACACAATTTCAATCTTAGACCGAACCTGTTCTGCTTAATTAGGACAAGGTTTTGGTCTCTATGAGGTCAGTGTTTGTACCAGAAAAAATCCTAAAGAGGTAATAAATACACATATACACATACACACTATACATTCTAATCCAACCCAACCCCCACTCTCTCCTTTAGACATTTCCCATCCAGTGGATGAAGGGACCCTAATATGCTAAAAAGCAGGGATGCATTGGCCACCTCTCACTGTAATTAAATTCAGTCATAATGAATCATGGCCCCTTAATCCTAAAACCAGCCATATTTCCACAGGGACGAGAAATGACCTACATATACTGGTGAAGCTCACACTATAGTCTCTCCACTACAGCTTTCTGTCATGGCACCTTCTCGGGTGGGGGCTATGACAAACATACACAAATCTCATTCTGAGCTCATGTAAATGATTTTCCTTATTTCTATATCAGTGCTGTTCATATATCACATGGTCTGTAGTGATGAAAGTTAGGTAGCACGTTCAAAAACCTTCAGACCAGCTCGCACGATGCGTGTCTTAATCACGTGTTGTTTATTTGTGATTTTTTTTTTCATTTTTTATTTGCTAATGGCTAATTTTGTGTGTGTGTGTGTGTGTGTGTGTGTGTGTGTGACTCGAATAACAATATGAATCCATGCATAGTAACACGACACAATTAGGGTATTGTATGAGCCAGTCATTGCGCTAATGTTGGTGATTCACAGTGGTGCCTCTGTGGCTTTGGCTCCTGGAGGTGTATTTCATCATCTGCCGGGCCGCGTTGGTCGCAGCCCAAGATACTGTCACCGTTGCATTGTGTAAAAAACAAAAAAAAACACTTGGCAGCAGGGGAACACAGAGATAATGTGTACTTTTTTTTCCTGTTTTGATTGGCCACAGACATAGAAGAAATAGTGCACTGGGTTGCAAATGCAGGCGAGGCTGTTAATTACGATTTCTATCTTTGTTTCACGTGTTTGAATTATTGTGTTGAATTCATTACAGACTATTTTTATTCTATCCCCCTACTTAATTGAACATAGTCACTAATTGCATTAGCGCAGGGGTCACCAACGTGGTGCCCGCGGGCACCTGGTAGCCCGCGGGCAGCCAATACGGTGCCCGCGGGCTCACTTCACTTCACCTCACTTGCATGTATCCATATGATCGCTCAGTAAAATATCTTTGATATTGTTTATAAAAACTGGTAATCGTTAGGAGTAAGCACTGGAATGAATGTGTATGCAGTTGAATGCATAATATTAATCATTTAAATGGTAAACAAACAAAAAAATATTATATGGTAGCCCTCCATATTATTTTTTACCCTTAAGGTAGCTCTCTGTCTCAAAAAGGTTGGTGACCCCTGCATTAGCGGATGTAAATTCGAGCTTTTATTCCTGCCTAATAATGATCCTTAATCATCTATCAATCAGGTTAAATTGTGTTTCCTTTCTTTTACTTACAAAAAATAAATAAATAAATAATAGTAATTATAATATTACACTCTCTTGGCAACTGCATGTCTTTCTATTGAACACAAGACTATGGGTGAATTCCAATTCCTTGCATAACCCTCAATCTCAAAAATGCACGTTCTCGCTAGTGCAAGTGCTGTCCCGATTCACAGAAAAATTAAGTTGAGGGGCAAGTTTAAGGGCTGTATCGCCCTCAATATTGAGATTTTTTCCGAGACCACCCTTGGGAGCAAGGGCTACCCAGAATGCATTGCGTGTTTTGCCATTTGTTTTGCCAACAAAGATGGCACCGAAAGCAGCGAAACAAGTACGCTACAAATTAAGTATTTTCTTTGTTAATAGAGAAATAAAAATTATGAAGACAATGTATTATCTTAGTTTAGGCCCATATTATGGATCACTTACGTTTGTTTACTTTTCAATAAGCTGTGGTGTGTGGTAACTGTCAGCTGAATATGTCAGTGGTTGTGGTATTTGTATGAGTATCATCTTATAACTAACTGACAACCTAATAACTTGACTGACAAACGGATCGTAATAAATAATCGTGACTTAAATGTGTTCTTCTTCTTCTTCTCTTTTGGCGTTGACAGACTGGATGCAGCTTTCGCGTTATTCTGCCCCCCACAGTCTGAAGACGTATCTGCATTTAAGGGGTGTCCCATTTCTAAGTGACAAAATAACCCTCAACACTTGGTTTTGAGGACCAGTTAAGATTAAGGGTTGAGTTTGAGGGTTAAGATTGAGGGTTAAGATAGGAATTGGAATTGGCCCTAAGACTCAATTTAAGCCTGGCATCCTCACATACAGTATGTTTGTGTACCCCCGAATACAAACATGACAGATAATCAGTGGCTCGTTGAGATCGTGTGAATAAGCATTATTTTTTTTTGCTATCCATTCTGCACCATCATCATAGGAATCTTAATGCAAGGTTGTTAGTTGGAACTGGTGAGCTGCCAACAAACAGCTCTTTGTCCCAAGAGGAAGCAGTAAATCCCAGGTTTTTACTAGAGTCGACTTGAGAGCTATACCCTTACTTCTTGTTGCTTCCTCGCAGGCTTAGGCAAACAGGGCCTCAGGTAAATGAAGTTTAAATCAATATTCAGGTTAAAAGTATTGTGGTGAGAACAAAAAAAAAGAGCCAGTTCTTTGGCACAGCGGCTGTGCTTGGGTTCCTGCAGTGTGATATATCAGCAAAAATTACTTGTATTGTAATGTGAAAAGTGTGGTTGTTTTTTTCCCCCAACGGTTCACCTTGCAGTCTCTGCAACTTAAGTGCTGTCAGTGCGATGCCTCTGAATGTGAGTTGTAAAATCTCATGCTGTAATGTGTGTGTCTGGACATTCTGGTTTTATACGCATGTCTTTATCACTTCCAGTGACCTCATGTTCACCTTGTCAGAACTTGTTGACAGGCTAACATTTTGCGCACTAACACTCAGAGCACAAAGAAAAACAAAGAAAGAAAGAAAGACAGCTGGATATATTAAAGGTCCCATATTATGCAAAATCTTTTTATAATTTTAATACTTATATTTGGGAATCTGGAGGCCCTACCAGTCCCCAAAGTGTGAAAAAAGACGACTCACTCATGTTTTTGTGGTCCTCCTCAGTCTAAGTACAGGAGATAAAACTTGCGGTGTTGACTTCCGCACTCATTAGGACGTCACGCGAGAGTGCTGGCGAGCACAACGGCATCCGAAAACTGGAAGTCCGCTGTGCAGCACAGAGTCCTACACAAACTTCCAGCCTCAGAGGATTCATCTGTCCAGTGGATACATGTTATTTATGACAGAAATGTGTCTGCAAGAGTCTGCATATGATCACTTTTCCAAATGCTAACTGCTGTTAGCTCCCAGTAGCCTCTTTGGCTGATGTCATTTCCTGCCTTAAGTTTCTTTATACTTTTTTGTACCAGGTTTTTTGAAGAGATACTACTTAACCGAGTTCTGAACAGGGCTGTTTTGGCAGGGTGATTGAACTGCTCTGGTGCGTCATCCTTATTATATTTTGACCAATGCATGTCACAGACATGTTCATTAGGACACCAGGGAACTATTTTAACTTGGAGAAATAAGGTATAAAATGGGATCTTTAATATTAGAAGTATAAATTTAGATGCTGACAATGACTCCCATGCTTGAAAGGGACATGAACGTGTCAGCCGAAACCATCCAATACTTCCTGAGTCATTTCATCCAAAAATTATGAGTTTTGACCTCATGACGCATCCGAAAGAAAATGTCATTAGGATGTATCCCTTTGGGAAATATAAATATCCGTGTAGTTTGTGCAAATCGGATTATTAGATATGCAGTGAAAAACATCATGTGCTGGTGGTGCGGGACAAGTCGTTATTGGATTGCCAACATTGTAAGGATTCAGCCTTCAGGCACTGTGAATATCTCTGCAGCATTTCATGGCCATTTTTTTTTCCTTTTTCAGTAGTGCATGAATTATTTAACAGAAGAAAAAAAAAAACGTAACGGTTAACGTGATTGTGGTGACGGAGGCAAACTCAGGCGATACCTGCAGTTATTAGGACGTATTCTTTGAGATTATGAAAATCTGCGAATGTAGTTTGATTCATTACAAAGATGGTGTGCTCGTGGTGCTAGACGAGCCATCATCGGATTGTCAGAGTTGTTATGATTCAACCTCCCGGCACCACGGGTGCCTCTATATCTCTGCATGGCAGTGCTTGAATCACCTTACTGAAAAAAAAAAAAAAAACTAAATTCATGACAATCCATTTAATAGTTGTTGAATTATCACCACGCTGGATAAAAGTGGTGGATCAAACGACCGATCGACAACACCATCCCTAGAGCCGCGGTGCCAGCCTGGCTTAGGGTATCTGTCAATAAACTGAATGACTATGGATCTCGAACAAATCCTGCTAGGAATGCTAGGTTGCAGGACTTTGTTCAAAGGTATTGTCTTCAAACTGAGTTTAATTGCGGAAAATAGAAATAACATCAGAATGCAAGATGTGATCAGTGTGATGTGATTTTTGTAGACTTTCAGAAAACTTCCATAACGTTGATGCTCCTGTGAACAGAACTTAGACTTCTCATGACCACTTTTGACAATGTTTTATCTTGTTAGGATGAGACTTAGTCAGCCCAAGGCTGATTAATGGAAAAACATAGCCACGATAACTGTATTGAAAAGAGCAAGTAGCTCACTCTCTTTCTATTTTACTGCATAGTCAGTTTCATGGACAACAGAGATCCATAGTTGCTAGTAAAAGTTTGGGTTTGGTGTTTGGACTATGATTTATTTTAATGTTAATTAGAAACCAAGGTCATATATTAATACTAATAATGATGATAAAAAAAAACTCTGATGGCCTTTTTTTACAACAAACTTTTGAGAAGAAAGTGCCCTTTCCATGTGCGCTGAGAAACAATTATGGCCTTCACATACCAGAAATTATGAAAATACTCAACAATCACATTTCTGGCTACTCTTATTCTCTCACTCGCTCATTCTGCTGTTTGCTCTGTCGTCTTTGTGTGCTCATGCATTATACTGGGCAGAGCTGTTCACTGGGACACGGTGGCCCTCTGTAAAGCGCTACATACAAAAGAAAGTCCGAGGCTACTGACAACAAACCAATATAGTTATTAGTATTAAACCTTTATATAGCATAACAAGGATAAAATCAGAGATTATGGATCGCTTGAGTGTACTCTCCACGACAGGCAGCAGCACAATGTACTATGTTTTGCAAAGCATTCCATTCACAGCAAACGTTCAGTTCTGTGACTTTCGAACCATAAGAACTTGCTTTTTGAATAATGAAAACCTGTAGATATGACCGACCAACACGGCTCTGTAAAAGACAAATGAACCTTTGTGCACCGTGATAGACAGAGTCAAGCATGGACACACTCTGTGATGGAGCATTACTAGAAAATAGCAGAATGGGGTTGAAGTCCTTTGGCTTTGTCTTTGAGTTTGAGAACATCCATCCCAAAAACAAATATTGCAAAGCGTTCGAAGCAATTTGCAATGTCGAGAGATCTGGAGTGGGTCCTGAGGTGAAGTTGGCCTTATAAGCAACATTGTTAATGTAAATAATGAAAAGTACTACATTAGATATCTGCCAATGAACCAAATGGACCTTTTAAGTTTAACGTCCTTGAAAATGTCCACAGATTGGTTGTAGGCTAAAGTATGAAGACTGTCAAATGAAGGTATAAGAGAAATAATTAGCCTTTTCAGTAAATCACACTCTATTTCATCCCTGTTGTGGATCTTGCCTTGAGACGGCTTTCATTCATTCCAATGGCTCCAGAGGAGTTCAAGGGATTTCTGTGACGAGAATCCTTTCTTGGAATCTGGCCCGTTCATTTTCTATGGAGGAAGTAAATTATGCTGAGGGGCTATAGGCTACGCAAAGACTATGGAGTGATTCAGCAATGGATTGGGCTATGATCTAAGGTTGTTATTGAATTTGGCTTCTGATATCCCCCAGAATGAAGAATGGAGTCAGGAGAGTGATTTGCTCCTTTTTTCTTGGTGGGGAAGTAAATATATTCACCACTGCAGGGATTGTGTGCACATTAAAAGTCTTCCTTCCCAAAGGCCCTCTCATGTTGGGATTTAATAAGGTATTTTAATGTTTGAAGTAGTACTGCTCCTTTTTTTCGAAAAAAATAATACCTTTGGATCGGAGCAGTGTAGTTGAGTTCTTCACATATAAAGAAGTTATCCCTGCATTTTATTTAGTGTTGGTGTTGGTGTATAAAGGACTGTTTTCCTTACAGTATGTCCATGCTACACAGACAATGGAAAACTGAGACAAGGTAAAGGTGATATCTTTACCAAGAACAGGAACTCACAACGTATAAGTGCAGCCGTTGAGGTGTTTTTGTTCTCCTCTGGATGTAGTAGTTCCTTCCTGAAATGAGGAAATAAATGAGTGAGGCCTCCCCCCTCTCTTGATCAGTCTAACAGGTTCAAAAGTTCAACAATTTTGCTCCCTGTTTTGGCTTGGCCAATCCTGGGAACATCTGCAGAGATGCAGATCCATGGACACAAAGTCGAACTGGATTTTTCCATTCGTCGCAGTGAATGGTGAAATTATAACAGCGCGCCAGACAGAAATAATACCACTAAACATTTAACTGAGGAGTTTATGGCGTCAATCACCAGTTTTTAGGTCTCCTTGCCGAAAAATAGACGATAACGCACAACACGTATGAGTGAACAATGGCACGATTGACAGCTGGTTATTTTCCATTAGAATCCTGCTTTACCGGTTATGTCAGTGAATGTGAGGTTGCAAAACCTCAACATGGTTGCTTGTTAAACCACGAATCCCTTGGCTGTAAAATGGGTTCAGGTTTTTTACGGGGTGGCATCATGACCCAAAACAGTTTCCATCTAATAGCGAAGCAACTGTTTTCATTTGAAAAAAAAAAAAAAAAGGCACACTGTGTGTCAAAACAATTGTGTACACTTGATTTTTTTCCCATTTAATGTTTACATTAACCTTTTCTGATATGAACAACATATTGTTTCTAACGACATATGCTGTTGGTAACGCTATGGTCTATATATGTGCAAATATTCGCAAATTAACAGAAAAACATTGTTGGAGTCTAATCATTAGTACAGAGCGCTACAATATTACAATATACATATGTATACATATACATATATACATGTGTATATGTAGTGTGCGCTTGTTGTAAAAATAAAATAAAAGCTTTTGGTAACTCGACGTGCTGACTTTAGGACATGTACAAGCAAATGATAATGCACCTTTTGAAATGAGCACACTGGTTTGAATTTTGTTAATCACAATGAAATCACTGGCATGAGCTTGAAGAACGTCTGTCCACAATCTGACAGGATATTACTTACTGACAGGATTTAGTGCAGTGTTATATAGACACTGCAACAAGTATGTGCAGTAGATTTGATTTGAAGAACTTGAATGTCGAGAGGATTCTCGCGTAGACAAAAATAAAATCAATCAATAGACTGGGAAAGAAAAAAAAAGAAAAAAGATGCCCCCATAAGACGTGCTCTTAATATAGAGCTGCGTTGAGTTTGCAGCGTCTGCACATTGCAGGTATGTGTTGTTTGTCCTTTTTTGGAAAAATGTATGAAAACCATTTTAGGGAAGAAGGAAGACGGCCGAGATTAAACGGAAGAAGCCGTTAACAGTACATTAATAAGTGATGATGAGTGTTTGACCTCTACATTGGCCAAATGACATGCATACAACATGTCCCTGTTTGCAAATGAGGGGGACGCTAATGCTCCACTTTTGCTCTTATTCATTAGCATTTTGTCAAACACACCACGAGGATTATTAAAGTTATTATAGACACATTAAATATGATTTACCAGAAGAGAATCAGCTGCATTTGCAGCATGCACACAGTAGTCAGTGCTCACTCACCGTGTCCTGATAATGGTCTTCTCCGTGGTTTTCCTCTCCCCGAGTTAATTATGTGTTGAAAAATTGGGTTGTGCTTACGCTAACATAAGTGAGCCGAGCCTCGAACTGTCATTAAAGTGTGTTAAGCCCCATAAAACAATCCGATTTACGTTCTCTTGACGAAAGAAATTACACAAGAATGAGGAGGAGAATGCTTTTGTTGTCATTGAGCAGCTGTGCAATGGGATCTAAGCGCAAATGTAATTTAACTTTTCGCATGATACTGATAATGTCATTTAAAAACATCATTATCATTCCATGTTTAAAGAACAATTAATTGATTAATTCCTTTCCGAGTCACTTACGATGTTGAAAATTAAGTGTTACTCAACCTGGCTTCTTAGAATAGAATTAATAACTAAAATCTTGATGGAAGTAAGACATACAGAACTACATTATCGCCTTCATGTAGGGCCATTATGATGTAGAATAGCTATGAATAGTGAGGTACGGCTTGAATCACCCTGTTTCTGATAAGCCGGATGAATACACGGTTGCCAAGTCATGTGGTTCCGGTGTGATTCTCGTGCCACGGACCACAGAGTCATGACATCCCCCACTTTGCCCAAACTTTTGCTGACTCTCCACCTCCTGGCCGCGGGCTCTTTTTCAGCAGACAGTAGCACATACAGCAGAGATGTCATGCTCACCCGGCTGCTGTCTGCTGCACTTAAAGCCAAGGCACAGCGACAGGAACAACACATTGGTTTTTTCCGCGAGCAGCAGACGAAATCAAAGTTGACTCGTGCTTGACAGCGAGATTCCCAAGTGTCATGTGAGCAATAGATGGAGCATAGCAGCCCATAATATCCTATTTACACACAAAGGAAAGACGTGTACAGCATGAGCGTGCAGGTCTGCACTGCTGATAGATAGATAGATAGATAGATAGATAGATAGATAGATAGATAGATAGATAGATAGATAGATAGATAGATAGATAGATAGATAGATAGATAGATAGATAGATAGATAGATAGATAGATAGATAGATAGATAGATAGATAGATAGGAAGGAAGGAAGGTAAGTTGCTAGATGGATATATATGAAGGTAGGTACACTCTTAGAAATAAAAGTGCTAAGTAGAACCATATAAGGTTCTTCGGCTTGTCCTCATAGGAGAACTCTTTTTGGCTCCAGGTAGAACCTTTTTATAAACGTTCCACCTGGAACCCTTTTGGAGGGTTCCATTAATAACCCTTTTAAAATCCTTTATTCAGGAAAGGGGTTTTGAAGGGTTCTCTGGATTAAAATGGTTATTACTGGAACCATTAGTGTTACCAAGAACATTTGAAAAGCCTTTCTTCAGGAATGGGTTATTCAGAAGCAAATATTTCCAGGTAGAACCTCAGCCCTTGTAGAAGAACCCTTTGCAAACCCTTATTTCTAAGAATGTAGGTAGGACAGTTGATAGATAGGAAGGTAGTTTGATAGGAAGGTAGGTAGGAAGGTTGCCATGACAGGCAGATTGGTAGACAGGAACTTTAATTAAGAAAATCAACACTTATTTGTGTCCACTGAAATAGAAATGCAACGTTTTCGTCTTGATAAAAATGATACGTAATGTCGATGTAAATGTGTTAGTTGTAAAATAATCGGTGCATATGGATTTATTGCCAGCAGATAAAGTCATTCTGTCTGGTCCTTGTCAGATAGATGGATAAATGGATGTCTTAATAATAGCATGATATTGACTGACTAACAGTATTGTTTCTACCCTTTTTCTGGCTGTTTTCATTCGCAGATGTTTTACTTCCTCAGCTGTTAATTGATAACTTTCGAAAATATTTTTTTTCACTGCGAGGCCTTAAATCTCACCCGTCGCCCCCTTTTTTCTTTCTTTCTAAATTTACTGCACTGCTGATTTTCACATATTTAATGGATCCTGTTGCTCAGGTGATGTGAGTGATATATTGTGCCATTAGCACACCAGTGTCTGGCTTATTGGCCCAGAAGATGAAAAAAAAAAACCTTCAAAAGCCTCATCAGAAACCCTCTTCACGCTTTAGCTATGACTTTTACTAAAGGCCACTTTCAATAAATGTCAAGGCTGCAAACATCGGTAAACAGTTTTTAGCTCTGATCAAATTTCAGGGGGGTGCGGTACACACGCCGAGGTTTCCGTATCTGTAGGATTACAAGGCTTCCACTTTGTAAATGGCACATTAAACAAATGGAACATTTTCCCACTGGTGACGGTGGTAGTTATTCCCACCAGTGAGGACGGCTGCCCTTTCACTTCACATCCAGCTCATCCACACGTTGAACCTGCCTCCCTGTCTTGATGCAGACACGTCGCCGAGTTGTGAAAGAAAATTCATAATTGGCGCAATTCTTCATGTAATTCCATATGATTTACACAACACTCAGAATAGAAAAGTGATTATACAAATGGTTCCTTGAAAATCACCCGGAAGATAATTGTATATAATTTGTGTAATTTGATGTCTTTTATAATTAATTAAAGCCGGTAGAATGAGTATTATTACTTATACAATATGTTGTGATTGGTAGAGAATAAAACGTTTATTGTATTGCCATAAAGTATGTGAAAATCAAATGATTAAGTTGATTAAAATATGATTGAAATGCCATATAAAGGATTCTCACAATAATATGAAATATCAGAAAAAGGATTTTTCCATTTCTTTTATGGCACTGACATTAAAAAAAAACCTTATATTACTTCTCGACTTCCAATATGACATATTCATATTGTTTTATTGAACACATCAAACTCACGTTCAAACGTTTAATGTTATATATTAAGAAAAAGAAAAGACATTTCATTACATTTTCAAAGCTGGAACAAGAAAACAAGTTGCGTCTTTACACAAATTCTTAAACCGTTGCTTTCAGATTACTTTGCTGCTGGATCAGCAATTATTTAATGAATTAACTGCCTCAGTCGAGTGTATGGATGTATTCAGGATGTTTTAAACCTGGCTACTAAATGGACATTTAAGCCCAGTTTGGGCAAACGTCCAATTGATCGTTTTAGTGTTTCAGCTTTTTTCCTTTTTTTTTTTTGCCCTCTTTAGAGATCGGACAGTTGAGATCTGACAGGGAATGATGAGAAAGATGCAACGAAGGTACCGGGCCGGAAATAGTGAGTGCATGGGCAGTGTCCCAGAACCGCAGGTCATGTGGTCCAGGACGCCCCGGAATAAACCGTTCTGTCTGTTAAAGGCTGATAAATAGTGAGATAATATCAGTCATCTGTTCTAGGAATGGTGTGATTTATGGGTAGGATTTATAAGGGTGGTAATCATTCTCCTGATCCACATCTCCAATATTTGTATTGTTCATTGCCCTTGTCGGTCATCTTCATCCGTGTATTGTCGGTAGAGTAGCGCCTGAGAAGAGATTATTGATGTCACTGTCATCGGGGCGGTGACCTCAGACTGCACCCTGCGACGAATACTCTTCACCAAACAGGTTTTTAATCAGAATAATGTGTCCCAGACACCATCAAAACCTGTGGAGAGCCGGAGTGCATGTAAAAAAAAACAAGAGTAAACAAATATACATGTATGATAAGTGTTCAAAATATATCATTTATAACGTGAAAATGGTGCTTGTCGAAATCACTGGATGGAGAATTTTCTTCCCCTATGAATAAACTTTTGTCTGTCATCTGCTGAACATTACATTAATGACACTACATCATTGTGTGAAAGAGACGGATAAATGTTCGATTTTTTTTGTTTTAACTGGTGACATTAAAAGTATGCGGGATTTATTATGAGGTTATTCTTACTTCTGGTTTATCTTGCTACAGAGGAAAACTTAAAATATGACTTTTCTTAGGCAAGTCTGGGTGTTAGTTTCAGTTGTCATCTTTCTACACGTGCTGGATGGATTTGAGGACATTTATTTATCATTAATAATCAAATAAGAGCGAGTTCAAACCAAATTTCAATGGCCAGAAAATGTCCAAAAAATTTGGATTGTGTTTTCCAAACCTCGAAATGATGATGTTCTCAAATGTGATAGTTTTAATTATTTCTTTGTCAAATTTAGCAATGGAACTAGAACATATTTTCATTTAAGAAGATGACAAACCAAAAAAACTTGTTTTATGTATTTCAAATTATGTGAGACTCTATTAAGTTTCAAGCTGATCGGTATCAATGTACGGCAAAGTTACAGGGCACTTCCTGTTTGTGGTAAATGGTCAAAATGACGATTTTGGTGCGGCCAAGCCATTTTTAATCTGAGAGACACTCTGATAACTTTTCATCTTTGTACAAATGTTTTTATATCGGTACGATTATCGTGCCAAGACAATGTTGTTCGTTGAAGAAACGTGCCAATTGGCGAGACGGATGCCACATTCAAAATGGCGGACTTCCTGTTGAGTTGAGGGCTTGGTTCCAATTGACTTTTTTGTTCGTCTTGGGCTGTGACATGTTGTCACCAAGTTTCCTTTTGTCAGTTCTGATTTGCATACTCATTTTCATCCATTTCCACCAACGTTTAGTACCACAAAATTTCCAGTAATTCCAATGAGTTCTTGGGCCTTAGTTGGAAAAAAAGTAAAATGAGGATGATTCAATTTCATGCAACTCACTGAACAATTAATGAAATATTTAATTCTGGACCTAGGGTTTTGTGGATTGACGAGCATTGCCGTTCACAGAGTCGTCTCCTGGACTGACTAAAAATGAACCGCCCATGCCTGCACAAATGAGATCCGTGAGTGATCATCAACCACTCGCAGCGCCGTCCCAAAATCCCTTCCTACACAGTTGCGCACCACTTCACCATTTAATTAACATGGCTCTGATGACTCTCGAGAGTGCCGTGCGACCTCGCATGTGATCTCCACAACCCCTGAAACCACCTGCAGCCATTTAAATGCCACGGAAATGTCCCACGATTATCAGCCAAGGGAAGTGATGGCTCTCTTTAGATGCCAGGCAAAGACTATATCAGCACAGGCACATGCAGAAGACAACATATATATATATATATATATATATATATATATATATATATATATATATATACAGTATATAACAACGTCCACACCGTTTCGTATTTTATCATTATATAAAAGAAAGATCTAGAGCTTCAGCCTCGAAAAAGCACTTTTAAGGTGTTTTAACAAACTGCCAGTGCCTTTTTTATTTGACAGCCAATGGGGGAGAGATGGAAAGGAGCCACTTTGGAAGGGGCTTTCATCTTTGTTGGCAGTGTGGAGTGATTTCTGAAGTTGCCGAATATTTTTTGCTTTTTATGGGAGGCCACACAAAGTGGACTGTGAAACTGCTGCTTTTTTTTTTTTTTGTGAGCAGAGAAAGAAGCACTATGGTTTTCACGTTGTTTGTCTTGACTTGTCACATAACGCTAAGATCAAGGATGTGGAAGTAAGAAAGGAAAAAAGTGGGGAGAAGTTTTTGGAGTTGTTGGATTTGTTACTGTTGGGATGGACTCTGAAGATTCTCTGACTTCTGAACACATTTTCCCGAGTCGCAATTTCACTCGTTTTTTGCCGATTGATGGGGAAAAAAAAGGAGACGGAACAAAATGGAAGGGACATTTTGCATCTATTCATATTTCTAATGAAAAATTACGGTCTTGCTACTTTATTTTCACTCATTAAATTATAAAACCGCTCCCACAAACCTGACCTGGAGGGAGGAATTTGATCCGACTCCTACAAATTCTCCTACGAGGTTCGACACCCAAAGAAAAAGTATGGAAAAAAAATAAATTAAAAGAAAGTCAATATCTATGGAGAAGAAAAATGAGCTAGAATTATGTAAGAAACACTTCAGTGTCCGGTAATAAGTGTATACTCTATATAAGGATCACACAAACTAACTTTTAATTTAACTAATTCTTTTTATAAAGAGATAGAGAGAGAGAGAGAAGGGAGGGGTTGGATACTGAATTGTAATTTAAATTCTCATTACTTCATAGTAACTCCTCAACGCCATGACGTCGTCATTTATAAGACACAAACGCATAAACTAGTGACATTCAAAGCAGATCTTTTTTCGGTGTAACTGAATCAGTAGAATCAGTAAGATTTGTCATGTCGTTTTGTCATTTGTCGTGGTTGTGCCATAAACTTCCTTGGATGGTGCCATGATGACGTTTTTGCAAACAGACGTTCCTAGTCAATCACGCTGGTGTCCAATTACGCTTAATCACTTTTTTTCCTCTAACACTTGGCTCATTTTCCCATAGATTTCCATTCAAACTTACTTGTTTTTTTTGCAACCTATAGACTGCGTCCACTTTTTCTGTTCAGTCCATGTCTGGTCTACATCAGAAACTGAATTTTGCAGACTCGAGTGATACTTTACTTTATACATCTTGCAGTTTCCTTTACCTTATCAATAACTCTTACTCATTCATGAGCACTCTCTTGATTTGGACTCATGCTGTTCCATTGTTTGCCGTCTTTCACAGAGTGGAACACACGCACACACTCACGCAGCCGTTTCTCGAACATAAACACACTTTACTGCATACCCACAGTCAGATTAGATACAATTTTTGTATTTATTATTTATAAATATGACAAAAACATGACTGAGTGATTCCCCTGATTGTTTTTGTGTATATGTACAATTCATTTTCTCCACATGCAGGAGGAGCCATTATCTGTTTGTTGTTGTGATTCACCCAGCAGGTGCAGATATGAGCTCCCTACTGTTTGATGGAGACAAAGTGCAGAAATAAACATCTTTGTAATATCTGTTTACACTATCTACTTCATTCATTTTCCTGTCCCATTTTTTTTTTTCATATTCTTTTATCACCTTATCTTGGCTGCAACAGACAATTCATCCTTATCCAGTTTTATTAAATTAATAAGAATTGATTTTGTATATATATATATAAATATATCTCAAAGTGACACTTCTCTGCTGCTGTCGGTGCCAAGGAAACTGTTGAATGTGGACACACTTTTTTCCAACACTTAACCTTCAACTGCTTTTCGCTTTTTTTTTTTATACTCACACTGACAGTTCAGCTCTGCACGAGGCTGAACATTACACATTTGCTCAGTTATTTACGTCCCGAATTGGTTGCTTTCACCTGAAGGCTCAAATCATTTCCCAGCTTATACATGAAATAACACATATTTTAAATCTTGCGTAACATTTACAGTCCATTTCATTTTTTTTGGGCACACACCAGAGAATAAAATCTGATCACTGAACTCTGTCATTATTGTGAATAATTAATTAACAATAATGTAGCTTTGAATTATGGTGTTTTAGGGCAGCACATCCCAAAACATTTCCTATTTTTATACTCTATCTGCAACGCGTTGTCTATTTTGCTCAGTTTCTGATGAACAAATCCATCTGTGATGTGTGTTGTTTTTTTTTTTAGGATTCACATTGCAGCCTGTGTTCATGGGATTGGCGACAGCTCTCTCTCTCTCTCTAACGGCGCTGCATTGTTCAGCAAACACACACACACACACTCGCATTCAATTGTGTTTGCACTTCACTAGAGTCGATGGTGTCACAGTGGTCATTGCCACAAGTGCAACAAGTCTTGCGACTGTTGCAAAACAAGGGGAGAAAAAAAAAAAAGCATTTTGTGATTTCAGTGGGAAACTGACCCGTTGTTTATAGAGATTCACACTTTCACATTCAGATCATTCAGAGCAGAGCGTTCTCTCTTGTAGTTTGATAAGAATTCTATACTCATACTTGTATAGTTGGGGCCCCTGCTGTCAGGCTCCATAGTGAATAATAAGGCATCTCATTTGAAAATGCCTGTATTTTTATCCTTATGTGGGTGAATAAAAGTGAGACTGAAATGTGTTGATCTGGGAGCTGCAGGCAACACTGCTGCAAAGCAAAGGTCTTTGGCTTTAAGAACAGCATATACAATTAGACAAGATTACCATTAACTAACTGGATGTATACGTTTATAAACTATATCATGAAAATTAGCCAGTATTTTAAAGTATAGCCACAAAGCGGGATGATTCCTATGACATCACAAGACACCCTCGGGATTAAGACCACAACAATTAGTTTTCAGATTCTTAAATGTGAATGTTTTCTGGTTTATTCGCTCCATAAGAGGAACAAGAAATGATTAAAAATAAATAATTTTGGTTTGTGGACAAAATAAGATTTCATTTTGCGGTTCGGGGGAAACAGCATTTTCTGACATTAATGGCCCAAACAAACAAACAATCACAGCAGGATGCACTATAGGGAAGAATAGGAGCTGGTGGGAGGATTGTTGTGTTCTCTGAAATGCCTCTGTTTGAAAACCTGGTTGAGTTCCTGGTTTTATGTGGACATCAATCCTGTTGCAGACAATGATTCCGACTGGACATCGGTGGGATTCGCTGCGGCTCTGTCTCGCAACTTGCAGGATTTAAAGGCTCTGCTGCTAATGTCTCAGTGCCAGACACAGCAGGAAGTCCTCACAGGGTCTTACACTGGAGCCATAGCTCATGTGCCATTTTAAACTATTGACAGGTGGTCCCAATAATCTGGCGTGCGTCACAGTATCCAGCATGTGTGATAGGGATGTACGTAATAATAATTTCAGACCATCAGATCAGACAATGAAAGAAATTCATTGAAAGCTATTCAGCAATTTTCAACAACCCTTTAAACCCATGGTTCTCAAACTGTGGTACGTGTATCACCAGTGGTTACGTGAGGTTCCTCTGGTCCGAAAAATCCGAAATACGATTTCAACTGTATACGAGGGTAGGTGATCAGCTGTATATCTGCAGGAACTCTTGGATGCATATGTGCACATTTTGGACCGAGATGATTTAAAAAAAGAGGAGTAAAAGCAGTTGAGAAACAGAGCGGCATTGCTGTTCTTTCATCTCTTTCCCAGGAGACGAAACAACTCCTGTAATTTTAGCCTCCTGTGACCTGAGGTGACTTTAACACATCTAATGAGCATCGTTATCATCCTGGAGCTCCCCGACGAATGCAGTCGACTCTCAGTGGCATTTTCTGTCACTCGTTGAAGCAGCCCAGCGACTGTCATTAGCACATCAAGGAGTTACTTTGCGCACTGCCCACATTTCACAGAGGTTAAATTCCTAGGTTTCAGAACTAGGCCCTGGCTGAATGACTCACGGTTCCTTGAAATCATTGTAAGTTTGAATTTGAAAATAATTAAAAATACAAAATTCAAAGCCCTTCACCATGTCTATATATGACTATACATTGGCTCATTGGAAGTAATAAAAGTGCTTTCATTTTGTGCAAGAAGTTAAGTTGATATTTAGGTCAATGTCCCTTGTTTGTTACGACGCCACCTACTGTTTCATGCGCCCTGCTTTGCCTGATGTATACTTAGACTAGGCCTACTTAGAACACACGTGGAGTCATAATTACTAGCGTAAGACACCGTCTCTCTCTCTCTCTCTTAGCTGTTGATGCAAGATTCCACGCAGAACAACAAGTGAGTAAAGTTGAGCAAGAGAGAGCAAATTAAAAGGACAAAGATCCCAAGGACAATCACTTGTCCGGATGCAGAGTGTGCTGCAAATCAAGCCATGGCAAAGTTACAAGTTGCCCTTGTTAGCTTGAATATGAGAGAATTGGTTCTGGAAAGTCCTTGAAAAAAAATAAAAATTGAATATACAATAAGATCCTAGTTTTTTTCTTCTACTGTGGTTGAGACACTTGTCGAGGGTTGGATTGAGGCTTTTTAGGTTCAGCAGCATTAGGCATTTTCAACCCATGGCTACAGCTTGGTATGTTTGACTTACTCTTCTGGCAACTCTCTTTTTGGAAGTGCGAACAGTCCGCATAGCTCAAACCATCAAAGAGTTTGCAGGCAGTACACGGAAACTTTAAATTGTGAATAAACAGCTGTTGTCTGTGAAGCTCGTATTAAACACTGACGACATATATCATTTAATGACTCGGGGCCAATGCATTTCTTGCGTAATGTACCTTCAAGTTCAAGGTGAACAGGGATAAGTCTATGTGTACAGATCCCAGGCATCTGCACACACCGCTGTGTAATAGCTACCCATTTCTCCATGGTGATTGCTAATTCCCCACCTCCCAGTTTGAAATGAAAGAAGAGAGGCTGAGCCACTGAGCCTCTCTCAAAGCACAGCACCATGGCTACCCACCAGAACATGGCCGAGTGAATAGATGAAAAGCTAAACACACCGGCAGCTGATGTCAGTGACAGCTGCACCGAAGCCGCCATCTGCATTTTTGAGCTTGTTTTTTTCTTTTTGTCACAGAATGACCCTTCTCTGCTCCTTCTGCTCTTTTTTTTCTTCAGTTTTATGAGCTGTATGAGAATTGTCATGCACAGATTTCAGCATCAGTTCATCAACATGAAACAGCGTCCATGTTTTATATTTTGGTCTGTTTTTTTGATCCGTTGCGTTTGGAGAAACCCAGTTAAGCCCTTTTGTTCAAGCTTCGCGTTGAGAGCGATTGTTGATTAAGGTTTTTTTTGGAGGCCGTGTTTGTGTATTCCACGATTCAGGCTTGTTCACAGGTTCCCTGTAGGTATTTACATCTGTATCCAGTTTGGATTGTGCAAAGCCCATTGAGTAGAAGAAATTGTCTCTAGAGAGACATGTATACAAAACTAAAAATGTGTGTTGTGGGAATTTGAGCCCTGTTGTACATTTTATTTTCCTGTGCAGTACATGGCTAAACCCAAACGGGCGAAACAAAATAGAATTACACGCCGTCCAGCACAGCTTTTTCATGTAGCACAGAATGGCAAAAATAAAAATGTAAAAAGCAAGAACAGTCCGAGCACGTTGTGCAGCAGTTCCAGTGACAGGACACAAATTCATCAGTTGGTTGTTACGGGCTATTTTATGCTTCTTCTTTTTTTTCCACCCTTCTCTCTTGCTACGAGTTATAAACAAGCCAGCACAAAGCTAACAGGCCGATCCCTGGAGAGTCGTCTGCATACAGAATGATGATGAGTGTCAGTGCTGATTTCAAAAGGTTTCATGTTCAGGTCCCACCTCAGCTTTACACTCCCTGCAAGAGCCTTTGATCTTGAATGAGGTGCCGCTTGTTGTGCTACACTCACCTCAAGGGAAGAAAAGCAAATAATTAGACAGTATTTACATTCTTTAAACCATTTATTAGTATGTATGAAAAGTAATAATAAAAAAAAAAAGCAGTGACAGTTTTTTTTTTTAAAATTGGACACAGGTGCAAGTGTGAGTGTGGATGGTTGTTTGTCTCTATGTGGCCCTGTGATGGACTGTCGACCTGTCCAGGTTGTACCCCGTCTATCACCCTATGTCAGCTGAGATTGGCACAGCATCTGTGTGTGACGCTCATGTGGAGGAGAAAGCGGTAGAAGATAGATGGATACGCCAGTTTTCTTCTTTTTTTTTTCTCTATCTGATATATCAGTTTATTAATATCAAATGGTACACAAAATGATCACTAACTTGGAAAAAAGAATTGAACAGCAATTCCAAAATGGCCTGTCTCCAATCTGCATTTTGCAGTGCACCTATATTTAATAAATATTTAAATATTTAAAATGGAAAAAAAAAAAACATTTTAGTGCACTGGCACTCTACTTTGCACATCTGATGTCGTTCTCAGTGCTGATGAATATCTGAAGTCAGGTTTTTGGGCTGCTGTGTGTCCTTTTACAGCCGCGCAAAGACTGGGAAATGGAGCAAACCAAACAGTTCTCTGAAAGGACCACATAGTGCGCTTGGCCTTTGACCCGAATTGCATGCTTTGTGGCCTGTTAGCTTTGTCTTCCTCGTCCGTGGCATTTACCGGAAAACAAAGGGCCACGGATGGCTTCCTCGTGATTAAATGTTGACTTTCTCCACAGCTGACAGTTTACCTCAACTCCTGACAGCAGAAGATGCTGAATAAACATGGAGCGCTCCATCTAGAGAGGGTAACATATGCACACTGAGGCTTGAGGACACAACCAGTGCAATCAAAGTGCCCTAACATGGCATCCATCAGCCGACTGATGGATTAAATAAAGGACCGTTGCTGTTTTATCCCCCGTATTCAGTATGTTTTCCTTCAGCGTTACCAATATAATATTGACCTAATCATTTTCTGTCCCTGCAGCACAGGCTTGGAACCTGAAATAACGTTGTTATTTATCCAATAATGAGATGTTGACATTTACAGATAAATTGAAAGGATAGATTTACCCAACAATCCTACCTGACTATTGTAGTAAAAATAGAAAGGCTGTTCATTGGTCGACAAAAAAAACAACAAGGAGGTGGTGCTCCATACTTCTGCTCAGTGTAACAGAGAAGCTGTACTAACACTGGGTCAACCTTGGTAAACAGTGCTGTTCATTTGGGGACAATTCAAGTTTCTTTTCAATATTATATATATATATATATATATATATATATATGAAGGAGCTTTACCACATGAAAACTCTATCAAATAATTCTCATGCAAGTTCTTATAAAAGAGAATCATTTTAAGTAAAACAAAATAATGCAATTATAAAAGCGCTGACAAACCATCATACCAACTTCACTCAGAAAGGTTACAGTGCAGATTTCTACCCTGACTGTTTTCATCAGCGATAGCTGCTGACTTCAGCCGAGGATCATGCAGAGGAAGGAAACAACTCCTAACACCACATTCCATGCTGTCCATGAGTAGAACCCCTCTGTAGACCTATTCAAAGTCTTAGCAATCTCCCCATGGCAGACGTTAGAAGGCTTCAGTGTCGCTTGGTGTTCAGGAACAGTGCCTCGGGCACGAAGCACAGACCATTTCAGGCCAATGGGATTTTTTTAAGTCCAGCTCCAGGAAAAGTTGATGCATGCATTTTTTTTTGTTCAGGGTTTGCTGGAGGAATATTAGGTACCAAAGTTGAATAAAGTAGTGCAACAACTGTGGATGGCTCTCCGGCTGTGTTTCAGCAGCAGTTTATGTTGATTACAAGTTATCAGTTTATTTGTAATACCTATGTTTTTCATTTTTAAAAATCAAAATCCCACTCATGATATTATGCTAAGAAGGTTCCCAGAAGAACCAACATTTGCCTTTAGTGGTGTCAGGCCAGTATTTAGGACCATAGGTCTGGAAGAGGACAGGCTCCAAATTGGATATTGAGGCAATTCTCAAGTAATGAAAAGGTGATTATAAATGAATGAAAACAGAGTTATGAATTATTTTTTGATTTCTGCCAAAGGACATACCTAACTAAGCTTCGTACCTTTAGTCATTTGGAGTACACCTTAAACGGAGCTCTGCAATCACTGGCGGTGTGTGCTGAGAGAGAAATGATTTGTCACAGTGCAACAGGCTCAATAGAGCTCAGGCTTGCAAGTGAGTCGGGGAAGCAGCCATTTCAAAGAGCAAATTTGATAGAAATGTAGCTGGAAACTCTTAGCCCAATCTTTTCAGATATCACCGGTGCACAATGGAAGTGTTGATAGGGCTTCACTTGAAGCTTTTTATATTGAATTCATCCAAATGAAAATATCCATTAAAAGCTTGCTCTGCATGCTCTGCCTTTAACTGAGGCATTGTCATGTTCGAGGTGACGGGGTAAAGATAGATGTATGCACTCTGCTAAATGCTGACGGATAGAAATGGTCCATCTGCACGTCTTTAAATAGCCAACACCGACCTTCCTCTTAGATATATGACAGTTTCTGTATTCCATCTTATGTCGAACACGTTATTGAGATTGATGGCCATCAGACAGCTTTGGCTTCAAAGAGGATCATTCAAGGTTGGTTACTCATCATGGTAATTGTGTAGCACAGAGATACATTTTTGACTCGTTCGGGGATTGTTTGGGGATTTTCAAGATATGTTGAAACTCGTCACTCGTTTTAACCCCTGTCGTAAAACATAGGGTTGTTGTAATGACCCATTTGTCACTCTGTGGATATACAACAACTTCTATTTATAGTTTGCCTCTTCAATCTACCCATTAAAACAAAGCTTGGATTTCATAGTAGTCCCTAAATGTCTTTAAGTTGATTTTATAATATGAACTCATGTGATAACAGCTTTTCATGATGATGGTTTATACAGTTTAACAATGACTGATCTGACAGCTTTTCTCTTGGGACATGATCTCAGCTCTTTGCTGTTGATCCTGCAGAAACCCACAGCATGCATCTCGCTATAAGTAGTAGATCAACTCCAAGCCACGCTCTGCTCTTTGTAGCAATGAGAGGAAAATGCTCGCGCTTCAATATACATGTAATACAGTCTGTCCCTGGGAAATGGTACAGAAAATATTCACGTCTGTCAAACCACCTGAGCTCCTTTATTTCCACAGGGCAAAGAAGTGGATGAAAAGATGTGCAGCGTGGAACGAAGAGAATTCAGTCAGTGCTATTAAAGCGGCGGTTTGAACGCTGGATGCGTAACTACCTAAGACGTAACCTGACATTAGTATAATTTAAGTAAGGAGGTAAATAGAATAGAGGGTCTTCCAAAGGCCAGGTATATTATACATTGTTAAAAAGTTGAAGCAAAGTTTGAAGGGTTTGCGAAAAATGCACTTGATAAAAGTTCCCTCAATTTACTTTGACCAAAATGACCAATGACCAATCCCTGGCCAGAAAATGTGAAATCAACAGCTCAGTTTGGTGAACGATTCATCATCTGTGAGTTCACAAATGAATGCACGCTCCATTCGTTTGATGTGGCTGTCTAACACACATGGTTTGTATTTGCTTGTGTTGGTTTGATGCGCACAGTGTAAATGTTAAATATTTGATTGAGAATTTGAATTTTTAAGTAGCATTGAATATCCATTTATATTAATCTACTCTGTTTATCCTTTAAGGGTCACAGAGGGAGCTGGTGGAGTTAATCCCAGGTTGGCCAACATACAGAGATAAACTGTCATTCACACCTGCCGTCAGTTTAGAGTCTCCAAATAACAACCCATACAGACAAAGGGATAATATGCAAACTCTACACAGAACAGAGCCAGTCTCACCGCGATTCAATCCGATAACCTTTTTGCTGTGAGGCATTGAACCACCGTCTCACCCGGCATTTTAAAGAAGATACTTTTTTCAGTGTAGTGTAGATATATGAAACTGGACTTCCTTGAGTTGTATTTCAATTTGAATCATATTTTTCAAACATATTTTGTGGTAATATTGACACATATCCAGAACTTTTTTTTTTTTTTTTTAAACAACCATTACCCTTGCAATGAAAGGGAATTTTAGACCTTTTTCATTAACTCTGCTAAAAATGTCAACATTTAGGACTTCATAAGGTTCCATATCACTGTGGGATTTGGTCGATATCTGAGATCCCTATCTGAAGCACGAGAAACTGAGCTGAAGGTTTGCACGAGAGTAGTAGTGCTTTCTCTAGTATTGAATATGATAACTGATCGAATAACAGAATACAACCAAGGTCATCGAGTTCAATGTTTTGTTGTTGTAGAACATATAGTCATCTGAACTATATTTGTGTACGCATTCAAGCCATTCGTGTCGCCACTAATATTAGTTCAGTGTCTCCAATAGATTGTTGACATGAACACTTTGGAGATTCAGGTGTTTTAATTAGGTTTTGTACTCAGCCGCTTATCTCCAATGAAGGATAATCTGAACACTTAAGCAAGAACCAAGACAATGTTTGACAATAGTATGCTTCCAAAATTATGGCAACAGTTTCTATTCCAACATGACTATGTCCCAGTGCACAAAGCCAGGACTATAAAGACATGGTTTGATGAGTTTGGTGTGGAAGAACTTGACAGGCCCATCACTATGAGCACCTTTGGGATGGACTGAACAGAAATAGCAAGACAGGCTTTCTCATCAAACTGTTGAGGAAAGTCTTCCAAGAAGTGTGGAAGCTGTATCAATACAGTCCCCGTTGGTGTAATGATCAAGCATCCGATTACTTTTGTCCAAATAACGTAGTATAAGTGTCTTCACACTGACATTGTCTCTTCTTCCTTACAGCTACACTCAGACCTGGACAAAGGCGATGGCAAAGTGAAGTATGTGTTAACTGGTGAGGGCGCCACCTCCATCTTCACCATTGATGAAAACACAGGAGACATCCACGCCACGAAGCGCCTCGATCGGGAGGCCCAGGCCTACTACACCCTCGCAGCTCAGGCTGTAGACCGACTCAGTAATATACCCGTAGAGCCAAGGTCTGAATTTGTGGTCAAGGTCCAGGACATCAATGACAATGAGCCTAAGTTTCTCGATGGACCGTACTTGGCAGGAGTACCCGAGATGTCACCCTTAGGTAAGCCTTCCCATTTGTCTTAAATGTAATCTAATAACAGCTCCCTCCGCTTTTTTTTTCCACCATGATCTCCGTTCTTGCACTTTACAATTCTTTCCAATATTCTCTCATAGTCATTCAATGCATTTGATCATTTTCCATCTCAATGAATTCTCATCTTAAGGTCATAGGGGACTCAGGAACTTTACAACATTCGTTTGAACGTAGTATGTTCCTTTTGTAAGTCTCAATACATTATAATCAGATTGGGCGCAATTTAAAATACATGGCATTCCTCTTGTGTAGTACATGAGTTCTACACCAACACTGAGGTCTCTCAAGTAAATGGACATTGACTTGGCATCTCGTCGCCATTGTATTCAGACACATTTACTTTTTTGTGCGTCTCACAGGCTGATAAATATAAGATCGTGGAGGTGTCTTCCCTTTGACCTTTTGAGTAGCTTTGATTTAGTATTTGAACGCATGATGATATTCAAAGATCTACCCACATGATGCCCTTGAAGCTTTTGACAAGACAAGGCAAATGTAGTACATTTAAAAAACCTGAAAGCACTCCAGATATGACATTCTGAGTGTTAGAGAAAAGTCAGACTCGACTTGTAAATTCTTCTGGAAGTTCGGACGGCACGGTGGCTAAATGCAGCTTCATCGCACCTCCTTTTAAATCAATGAGTAATCAAGCGAGTGGCAGATAAAATGAGAGGTTCATATGGTGGGTGGAAATAAACATATTTAGCTCCCATATTAAAGACGTTGTAAACAGGATGGTAATTACAGCTGTACCATGAAGCTGGTATCTGTACAACTGATACAGAAAAAAAAACAATCAGATTCATTATCCGCCTTCACCTTTTTTTTTTCTTATTGTTTTTATCTTGCTTTATATGGTGTAATGACAAGGCTCGGGATGGAAATGTCTTATCACTAAATAACTACAATTCATGATAATATTGTGAAAATTGTTATATCAAAAAAGTAGTTTCAACCCATTAGACCTCAGTATTATCACAGTACCTCACATTATTAATTACAAATACGCTATACAGTGCTTTCAAATGAACATTTTGGGAATAAATATGATCATCTTAATGTCATTAGGGTTCTGGAATGACTTGTCTGAAAAAGTCTGAGCTCCTCGTGACTCTTCAAAATAACACCAAGACTGCAGGTTGGCAAGCGAGACAGCATCCTATAGCCGAGTGTATCATCCCATCTGTCGTGATGGTATTAAATATTTATAACCTGAAATTATCTGTACATATTAAGTATTTGTAAGTATATATTACAGACTAAAGCCTTGCTTTCAGCTGTTTGAGCCTGTAGATTCCTGCTTTTTTTTTGGCTTAAAGTCAAAGTCGCTCTAGCATGCTTATACTAACGCTGTTAACATCCTGGTATTTAGATAAATGTTCACCATCTTAGTTAAGAGTGTAACATATGCACTAGCAGTAAACACACTGTTGATTTGTACTATTATCTCAAGTATTAGAGTTTAAATTGGTGAAGCAAAAAAGCAACTAACATTGGCATTTCTTGCTTCAGACATTTCTTTTATCTGTCTGTTTTAAAATGTACTCCTGGAGGAAGCCATCATATCAGACCGCGTTTTAAATGCCTGCATGGTCAAGATTCCCTCCAAGGTTTTTTTTGAACATGTCATGGTGAGGCTCAAAATGTGAGTAAATGCAAATGACCGACAACAACATCCCGAGGCCTTTCGACTCAGCAGGTGTATTAGTAACGCGGCCGCTGTGAAAATGAGTGACCTCCATATTGATAAGCCACAGTCTGTTTGCTTTACACAGATTCCAGCAAGGCACACAAACTATTTCATCGGCCTGACTTTGAAATCACCGACCTAAAACTCTACATGTTGGTCTACAAAAAAAAAGCATGAAACTCTTTCAATATGCTGTTTCATGGTGGCATTAGTGAGCCAGACTATGTGTATTGTAATTTGAAGCCTGATGCATTTCGATTTGCATATTTATCACCTTACATATGCCAGCATGGTCCTCTAGGCTTAGAAATGTTGATGAATGATGCATGTTTTTTAAAAGTGAGTCAAGAAAACTTAAGGTCTGAGTCAGCCTCAAAAGCCAAAGGCATTCTTCCCACTAATTGGTCTCCGGGTTCATGCAAGTCAGTGCTCACAGGTGCCTATTTGAAATTATGTCTTCCACTCAGACAAATACATTTCTGACCATCTATTACCATTTCACACTGGCAGTGCTGTAAGCAGAGCACCACAGACATGTACTTAGCCTCCTCCAGCTCTCTTCGGGGTTCTGAAAGTCACTTCAAGCCACGCTGGGAGCTGTGGCCTTAATCACAAGTGAGCTGTGTCTAATGGGATGGAGAAAAATAAATAAGTACAGCTTCAAGACACAGTAAAAAAGGTAATATGGCCCTTTCATTGGATTCAAAAAATAAAAATAAAAAAATACAAACTTCAGATAACTTCAAAATCGAGAGGTTGTGTGAAAGATGAATCACATTTATTTCCTCTTAAGGTGCACAGCTTATCGATTATTTCTTCAGACTTCTTCAGGTCGTGAACTTTCATAGTCAAAACGCGTTCTCCACTGAGAGAATAGGAAATATTCAATATAAATCTTCAACATAAGGGGAATGTGAAACTCTCAGGCGATATGTAATGGTTTATTTTCAGAAGTGTGGCCAGGAAAGTGAGTCCTATATTGAGGTACTGAACAGGAATTTAAAAAGGATGCCAAAAAAAGGTACAGCACATGTATTACGTCTTTTTTTTTTGTTAGTTAATTAAATAAATGCTGGGATTGGTTCCAGCTTCCCCTGCGACCCTTGAAGGAAAAGCATTATGGATGAAATTAAGCATACATTCAGCTACTGTGCAACATACGATCCGCATACTCTTGTTTGTCTTTGATAGGTTAATCTGCAATGACAGTGCTTGGCCTTGAGAACATTCAGAACTAAATGAAAAGCATATGATGCTGCATTTTGGTCTTCAGCATTACAAAAACTGTATAAAAAAAAGACCTTTACATTATGTAGATATAATTGTATGGTGTGTGGAGTGTGGGATTTTCATGTTGTTCAACAGGGACAGTTTTAAGCCAACTTGGTTTGTGGAACCTGCGATAGCTGGATGCGTTTCGACATTATGAAGCGTTGGAACAGAGCTGTGAACATGGCATGGATGATTTATCACTTTTTTAAGCTGATATGACAGACTTTATACTTCCACATCCAGCAGATATGGAGCAACCCTAGTCCTCATTTAGCCACTTGCCATGTGGACGTCAACTCTCTCAACTTGCTACCTCCTGAGGGAAAGAGGTGTTCTCTAGCCGTTAAATGCTATGTTCACCAACCAGTTGTCTATAAGTCAGTCTATTAAGTGAAAAGCTGCCTGCAAGAAGCAAAAATGTAAAGTTTTTTGGCCAGGGACCTGAAAATATATGCGTATAAAAGTGCTTATTAAGCTAAAGGGAGCTGTGCAGTCTGTTGTAGGTTAATTACTTTGCACGACCCCTTTCACTTATAAAGTGTGTGATCGATTATTAATATTTAATTTTTTATGATAGCTGCTTGAGGTTTTAGGGATGTACCACTGAGTATGCAAGCACATTGCACCTCAGTATATCCACAAACAGAACGCTAAACCCGTGTCTCAGTATCAACACGATTTACAAATGTAAAAAAAAAACCATGCATGGTGCTGTGCCATAGCATATTGTTCACGATAATACTATCATGACATACATTAAATAGCTGTGGCATGACATATTGATGCCTTGAGGCTGCACAAAGTGTTCACAGCATGTTGTTCACACCATGACATTAATCTGGCTGAAAGCCAAAACCAGCACTTTGGTAACTGCAAAATAAAAATCGCTAAATGAACTATAGATTATACGAAACAAATGAAACAAACAGGTTGTTTAAGTAAATCAGCAAATGTTGTAATGCATGGTAGAGGCCAAAGAACATAACATTATTATCAGTTTTATGATAATGCAGGGCAACAAACACATTTAACATACTGTTTCTTATCTTTATGCAAACTGAGATTGACACAGTTTAAGATGCCAGTGCAACTTGTAAGAGCCGTTTCACCCATGGTGTCCACTTTTTATTGATTTGCAGCACGCTCTGCATATGGACAAGTGATTGTCCTTCTTGGAATCTTGGTCAAGCCAGTCTTTGTCTTTGTATTTGGTGAGCCAGAGATCTTGGAATGTGCATTTCCCAGGAATCACGTCATTTGCACGTCATTTGCTCGTTGTTCCGCATGGAATCTCACATCAATGGCAGAGAGACGTTGGACAGTGTCCACAACACCGCTAGTGTTTATGACTCCACGTTTGTTCCGTGTAGATCTAGTCCACGTACATCAAGCAATGCAGTGCACATGTAACAGTAGGTGGCGTCGTAACAAAGAAGGGCCTTCTTTTTATTTTCTCTTTTTTTTTTAAAGGTGAATTAAGTAGTTTACAGTGACATCTAGAGGAGAGGCTGAAATGTACAACAACGAACTGCTCCTCTGCTCACCCCCTCCCTTCCCTGAGCGCTACGGTATCCTCAGCCGGTCAAATGTCGTCCTCGCCGTCTTTCTCCGTGTCAGCAGATGAGGTTCGTGAGGCGAGGGAGAGGGCGAGCTACCACGGCCGTAGCAGACGAAGCGGAGAGAGTGGAGGCGGGACTCCTGCTACAAGTAAAGCGACGCTTGATTTGTTCTCTCTCGTTTGTCTATACAGGCTCCCGTAGAAACATGACGTCTCGCTGCTAACAGTGGCTATGCAACCGCGGCCAGTGACCATGTTATTTTACATGACTTTTTGAAACGCTACGAAAATGAAACAAAAACTATTATACAGCGACTAGACAATGCAGGAGCACATAATATGTATAAAAAAGTGGATTTTGGGTTATATAAACCCATAAACACTACACAGTGTCCCTTTAAATTAACACTTGAAAGTTAAAATACGTAAGTCTTTTACCAAACAATACTGCTGCTGCCACCTTGTGGTAATACAGCCATTTCAGATTGTGCAGTATTTTTGCTAATATGCCTGCAATCATTGATAAAACTGATTAAAATGTCATTGAAATACCAGATACATAATAATTTTAGGTTTTATCCACCACCTTCACCGTATAGACCGAAATGAGTGGAAAACAGTGGTCTTCGTGGCCTTTTTAAGACGCTCCAAAGTCAAAATGAAAATTTCTGCAGGAATACAGTGGGAGTGGGAGTGGGAGTCGTTCCAAGGGAAGCAGTGCTTTGCTTACAACACGGGGGCATGGAGATCTCTGAGGGATTACACAGCCGACTGTCAGCGGGGGGTACAGAGCTCAGGCTTAAGGAACTAGAGGATTAGCGAACAAGAGCTCGGAGTCTCGTGTCCAAACCGAGATAAGACAGCAACAGGGTACAGAGGAGGATACATTCACACCACGAGCGCCAAGATGCAGGGTCACCCTCACCGCTTCATTTACTCCGTGAGTTCTATGAAGGTCTTCATCGCGAGTTGTGGGAACAACAGAGGAATAATGTATTGCCCCTCTTTGTAAATATCTGCTCAAGGCAATTATCAGTGCAGTAAAGAACAGGGAAGGGCCAAGCACTTCTTGTCCTCAATAATTCCTTTATAGATGTCTTTAAATCATTAATGGTCACAGCCCTGCTCTGCTGATGAATGGGTTCAATTTAGAGGAAATCATGAATTTAATTAATTAAAGTAATTAGAGGCAGAGCTCGTCCATACACATGCAGACCTTATGGCCTGAGGATCTCTGAAGGCTTTTGTCTTAATCACGACGGGGATGTCAAATAAAAGACAAAAGAGCTCGAGGACAGTTGGAGGTGTGACAATCGTGAGCCTTGGCTCAGTCCCACTGCACAGCGAAGGGCCAAAGGAGTAATCGGAGGGCTCATTACAAGCATAGAGAATGTAATGTCAACCCAAGGCCATGGATCTTGAATTTACTGCTCGCCAGTTCCATAGCCAGCTGTCACAGTTCCTGTCTAATTCATGAAAGTAGTTATCGGGTTATAAAATATGGGATAGCTGTTTTAAAAAGAAAGGCGCTCCGTTTCAGGAAAGTTGATTCAGTGTAGTGTGTGTGTCGCTCGTAGAATTGTATGCATTTTGCAGCTCTTCAAGGTGGTGCATTTGGTTCCGTTGGTTTCAGGGCTGGACTATAATTTATAAACTACTGTGAAATAAATGTCTTTGGAAGCAGGTAAAAATAGTTCAATATTCAAGTTTATTGGTATAATTTATAAACTATACAAATACTACTACTAATACTACCACTAAAGTTTTCCATCTAAACAAGAACCCAGCATACAATATACAATTCCTAAATGTGTACCATTACACTTGTAGCCTCTGCGTTATGATGTATATATACCTGCCAATTTATTAGGTACAGTTGCAATACTACAGAAATGTAACAATAGTTCAATATTCAAGTTTATTGGTATAATTTATGCACTATACAAATACTACTACTAATACTACCACTAAAGTTTTCCATCTAAACAAGAACCCAGCATACAATATACAATTCCTAAATGTGTACCATTACACTTGTAGCCTCTGCGTTATGATGTATATATACCTGCCAATTTTTTAGGTACAGTTGCAATACTACAGAAATACCAACGTATTTCATGAAGAGTCTTAACAGAACCGCCACGTTTGTTGACAGTGTAAATTTCTTAACAGTATAAGCATCCAACAAGATAGAGAGGTTGCACTGTCTTGGCTATAATGAAGTTGCTATATCGGGATGTTATGGAGAAAAATAAAAACACTTACAATAATGAATGTTATATTACATATTATTAGAATGTTGGCGTCTTGAAAAAAAAAAAAAAATTCTGATTAAGTTTTGCTCTGCATTTGCAAATGAATGTGAACTGAACCCATTTGAAACAGGAGGGAGCAGGTGTGACTCTGCATGAATATAATCAACTTTCTCGATAATCAACGTTCCTGTCTTTGCATACTCATGAAGGAATTTCAATAACTTGCCTTAAGATATATTTTTTCTTTCCAGATTTAATGTCACGTTTGTTCACCGTTATTCATGCGAACGTTTATTTTCACGTCTACTTTGAGACGAAGGCCCTCCGCTTGAAAAACGCGCGCAGTGTTGTAGTAAAATGTGCGCCACATCACTAAAAGAAACATATTTGCATTGTGAGGGTGCTTTCAAGAATGCTTTTTGTGCTTGACAGTCAGACGCAGCCTTGATATGCAAGTGCCTGCCGAATACCTCTCCCCCCCTTTCAGATTAAGCACGCCACATTTATTTTCATTACTGGCAGATGACAGTTGCTCACCCAAGATACAGAACTGATTAGGAAACCTGTTTTGTACACAGCTGTGGGGAATACATGAAAAAAAAAAGAAAAAGAAAAAGAAAAAATAAATAAAACGGTAAAGATCTGATCCATCAAGTCAATGAGGACGGACAAATATTGAAGGGACACAGACAGGGGAGAAATTGAGAAGCAGATGACAGCCTCGTGGAGCAGAAAGAATCTATTCAAATTTCAGATTGTTCATCAGCTTTTCCTGACATCCAGCTCATCCAGCTGGTATCACCTTTCAGTCTGACATTATTGTCAGGACAGGATGTTCACTGGACTCATATGGCAAACAACCTGTGAGGAGGAGGCGGAGGGGGGGAGGGGGGAGGGGGGGGGAGGGGGGGGCTAGAAAATGAAGCTTTTCAAAGGTCTTCTCCACACGAGTCCACATTGAATGCTAACTTACAGCCCTGCTCCTTATATGTGAGGCGATTCTATAAGTATCAAGATGTAATGGAGATTGAGCTATATAGCTCGAGCTCACTCTCGTCGGGTCACACTCCGACCTTGCTGTTTTAAACCACCCGTAATACGAGCTGTCATGACTAAGAGGTGATGATATAATCTCGGTGTCCTTCTACAACCAGCCTGGTGATAACTTCTCCAGCTCCACCAAGATTTTTTTTTTTCTCTCCCCCTCCCCCTCCATTATATTGCCCACAGCCAGGGCCAGAGCCTGTTAATTCTGGTTTATGGCCAAAATGGAGGACTCTAATCTTCAATTTCCTTGATCACTTCATTTTGTAAAAGCCTGTAAAATACATCTCATGTTGAAATGTTTTTTTTTTTTTTTTTTTTATTACGACGTTTGCCTCAAAGTAAAATACTACCAACTTGTAAGAGGGCGCACTCTGTCAGATGCAACAATACAAGCTCACACTTGATCCAGTTGCCCATTAAAGTGAAATATTCACACACAGGCCACTTATTCATCGAATCCTCAGGAAAAGACCCACTCGAGCTAAATGGCGTTTCTTAATTTTCAAGGTTATTTCAACAATGTCTGCACGAGGCATCAGCTTCAAAACCACCAGTGAATAAGTGGAAATGCAGGAGACAAAAAACGATACAAAAACGTGTACAAGTAACACATATTATGTGTTTCATAGTTCACGTTTAAAAGGAACAGGAATAAGTTTACATACGTTTTTATTATTATTATTATTATTATTAGTATTATTATTATTAGTTTCAGTACACTTAGACTTACACTTGAGAATTCTGACCGTGAATTCCAAATGACACAAAGATTGTTTCACTGAAATGAAATGATGATTTGTTTATGTCAAACCACACTTTCTAATTTATTTAATTCTGTTGTAATTGCCTCCAAAATCTGCTACAAAATCCTCTCAGGGAACAAAATAAATAAGAAAAGAAGACTTTGCCATCTGCAAACAAAGCATATGTTAGTGCTTGTTTATAGTTTTTTAGATTTCAAATATATTTGCAAAATACAATAAAAAATTGTTTTCCGACCCAACACTGACCCCTGAGGTACTCCACAAGCAGAACCCATATATATATATTTTATATATAAATCCCGGAGGAAGAGTGGTAGCGGACAGTCCTTGACTACACACAGACACAAAAAGAAGTCAGTTGTCAGTAGAGTTCTTACCGCAGTTTAAAAGCAATTTTTCCTTTTGTAGCTGCAGGGATGTTTGGAGGTGTCGGGGGACTCATGTTGACCATGAACTACGCTTGCGGGGCTGAACCTAATTATTATTTACTTCTGTTTTTTTGGTTCATAAAATATCAAAACATTTTGAGAAATTGGTTTCAATGGGTGTTTACAGGTAACACAATACGACAGAATTCTCAAATGTCTTTTATACTCAAACAAAAACAATATTCAGTTTGGCCTCCGCAATGACCTCAAAGCTTCTGTACGATTCTAAAAAAAGCGGCATCACATAGAGTATCTAAATGTGTTCCATAAAAGCAAATGAGCCTCACACATTATTTGAATAAAATGAAACCTTCCCTTTCAAAAAGGAAACACCTCCACTTGGTTCGAACCCATAATGAACCGACAACCTTGTAAAAGGTCAAATAAAAACAAACTGTGGTTTAAAATGAATACGCTTCGAACTTACGGTACTTTGACGTGAACTTTAACATCGTATTGCAAACACCATTAAACTCCGAATCGTGAGTGAAGCACTTTTTTTTTACAAAAGCAATGATACATTAAAATTGAATCCATGTAGATATAGATATTGTATAAAGTGTGTCCTCAGCGATGCATTCAATCATTTACAACCCAAGATCAATACAGATATTAAGAATGTACGTTGCTCCTGCTAAGTAAACATATATACATATATTTAATTCTATGTATGTATGTGCATGTGTATTCTATAAAAAGGAAGGTTTTATATCAGCATAAGATTTTATTAGCCTTTCATTCACATGGACAGCACAGAAAATGTAATGTACGTAGCTTCTCCACCCGGTGAGACTAATAACGAAAGACAAGCGAAAGGAAGAAACTCGGAACACGAGTGCGATACATAAGTAACAAATGGAACGTTTATAATTCAATCATGTGTGTTTGTACAAATGCTGTCATTTTCAGCCACAGTTAAGCTCAATCTCTCTTTAAATTGCTATTTACACTGATTAGCAGCAAAATGCTTTTTCAATTATAGGTAAATCTATGCGACCTATAAATCACTTACCTTTTAATTAAGCTTTTTTTTTCTTTCTTTCTTTTTTATTTTTTATAAATTAGGTTGTTTTCTTTATTATTCATGTTGAAATTTAGAGATGTCTGGGCGCAATTAAAGTTACTTTAAGGATTTATTTCTCGATAATGAATCAGCGGTTTAAAGAAATTCTTCTTCATTTACAGTTTTGCCTGAATTTCATCCATGTAAATTCAATTTCACGCTTTAAAAAGTAGCAACATTTATTTATTGCATCAAAGCAGCTGGTTCGCTTCTCACCAGGATTTTAACAGAGCGTCCCAAACAAACAGTACTCAAGATGCCACTGCAGACTTGCCCTCCTCATCTTTAAGACGAAACACCAGCATTTAGTTTTTCACGGTTACCGTTTCCCCCCCCTGCAAATCAATGTCTGTTTTGAGCCATTAGTCGACAAAAATGGACTCTACCGTCTGTTTGTGTTATCAAAGATTCTGAGAACAAAAGACAGGGGTTAATAAAGGGAAGGGAAATCTCTTCATCTCCTCGCAGAGCTTCGAAATCATACAAGTTTTATTGAGCTCGAGTATTACAACACAAAGGTACCGTGTCCTCTTCAGATATTGCTGGAGGACAAAAAATGTCCTAGACTCTTAAATCGGATATACTCGCAGTAATAATTCTACGAGAGTCATAATAATTAAGCGCTTGTTGCCGATGATGTGCCTTTTTAACATGCATTGGTAGGTCAGTGGGACACATTTGGCTACTGGATTAGTTATCGACAGGAATGAAGATATCAGAAAAGGATTCTGCTAACTGATATGCGGTCACAGGTGCACCCTTGGTAAATTGCTATGGGAATAATACACAACTATTTATGTGGACATCCTGGTGTGTGTGTGTGTGTGTGTGTGTTTATAGGTCACATCTTCAGGCTTTACAAAATGCTTTTTTTTCATCCGTATTTGTTGTTGAGTCAAAGTTATGATTCATTTTGATATAGTGCTTATATAGTTGGTGAAAATTAAAAAAAAATATATTTTTTTTTTTCCATCAGATCACATACAAGTTGTGCTGAAAAAAAGGGTATACACGCTCCATATTGCACATTCTCGTAGTCTCTGTATAAGTAGAATCACAGCAAATGACTGCAGCAACGAGTGTTGTGTTGGAATGAATTGCCTACTTTCAAGTGCAATTTGTCACAAGCTCATTTGATATGATGACTATTTCCACATTTAGCCGTTCTTTGACGTGGCTCCTCGATGTTGTCTTGGAAACTAATCACGGGCTTTCTGCTCACAGGAACCATGGTAGTGCAAGTGGCAGCCACAGATGCGGATGACCCGACATATGGGAACAGTGCCAGGGTGATCTACAGCATCGTCCACGGGCAGCCGTACTTCTCAGTGGAGCCCAAAACAGGTGGGTTTGACACTTCATTAGGGGGGGAAAAAAAGGAAAGTGGTGGTGGTTTTAAGTGTTGATTTAATGTACAGATATAGCATTTAAAATGTCCTAAGCACACTGACATAAACAGGTTTTTGGTGATGGTGATGCAAATAGTTTTTTCACACAGGGTTTGAAGTGGGCAATGCTGACAGGGAAATGGGGACGCCTCATACTCCGAATCAGAATTCAACACTTGAATCAGTGAGATGACAGTTGTCGAATTGTTCGTTTGTGCTGCCAGACCGATGTCAGTTTTGTATGAATCTTCACTGGTAACAGTCGCAGCAGGGGACTTTGTGATTTTGTGAGTTTTCTGTTTTCAGTAGCACTGTTTTGGAATTAGACAGAATCGCTTTGATGTGGACTCGAGAATAAACTGATTAGACGTTGGTCTTCCAAGGTCGAGGTTGCTGTGACCTCACAACCCTTTTTTTTTTTTTTTTTTCTTGTAAATCCTTTCAAATTCGACCAAAGTGGCAGCTAAAAACATGTTTTTCGGCTTCTTGAACAATAACCCCTTTTCATTCAAGTCCATTGCTGTTTGAGGCTATAAAAAAAGGAGCAGACTGAAACTGTGTACAACCACTGACCTTTTATTAGTTAACTATTTAGAAGGGCTGTCAACAAATTTAAAAAATCTGGGTTTTTTTTTTTTTACAGTCAAAGCAAAGGATCGCCACTTCCTGTCATTGTCAATAAATTGTGCCTTTGACACCCAGGTGACACTTTTGGTTTATCGATGGTTCCGTCGCTCAGCTTCTTCAAATGAAACCTTCCGCCCAACAATCCCTCACCTCTCTCCATCTTAAGCTACTATCTCTGTCATTTCCAGCTTTCATGTCAGAGGTCAGCACACTTCGCAACGATTAGTGTGTTAACTTTGACAACTTTGATTACACATGTTGAGCTGCAAATATCGAATCAACCAATTGCAAGGCAGCAACTCCATGCATTAAGGCCAGGTCAATGTGACTTGCTTAATTTCAAATAGAGCATCGCAATGGGGAAGGAAGGTGTTGGTGTCTGAGTATTTCAGAAAGTGCTGATCGTCTGGGATTTTCATGCACAACTGTTGGATTTGCAAAAGAGAAAATATCCAGTGAGCAGTCAAAACACTTCATTGACATCAGAGAAGAATGTTACGCAATCGTTCACAACCCGTGAATGGCAATAGTGACTTGAAATAACCAGTTGTTACAACCAAGGAACACAGAAAAATATCATGTCTGAACACACGACGTGTCAAACCTTGAATCAGATGGGCTGCAGCAGGAAAAGACCACCCTTTGCCATTTTATTACGTGTCCTCCTTCCCTAATAAAGTGGCTGGTGATTGATTATGTCATATATTTCATTTCTGTATTGGTTGCACCTGTCAAGGTAGCAGAACTATGAAAGCCTATGCTCCTAAATTACCCACGGTGTGACTGCTGGTAGTTTAATCCAGGTGTGTTATGATAGTAATGGTTATTTCACCCTCAGGATTGCTGGCCTCAAGCAGTGAGTTCCTCCAGCCTGAATGCATATTTTTCAAAAAATGCAATTCCTTAAGGCATGTAAGCAAATGCTGTGTGAAAATCATCGGCTTAAGGCCCGTTAAGCGATATTCCACTTTTTTTCTTTTTCTGTCCCCCAGTGAAGAAACCGTTTGGGTAACCGTTGTATAATCTACTCGAGACACATTTGTCAAATCACCACAGCAAAGCAAACGTAAGAGAGTCAATAAAATAAAACAAGTTCATTGGTCAAAGTGGCTACTGTGGATGCATAGATGTATTAGACGATGCATTAAGTAACATGTAAGACATCGTTCAAGCGGAGTGTGTTGTGGGTGTCACGAGCCTTTGAGCTGTGCATTGAATTACCATTTTTTTTCGACCAGGCTGATGTGAAATAGTCAAGATGAAAAAAAAAAACATGTTTTCATTCTGTTGCTTTCTTTTATTCATGATGCATTTGCAAAAGAAACATTAGACCGGACTATTAAAACTTTGGAGAAGGTTTTTCAAAACCGAGCCGATGAGGTGAGCGTGACCTCCACCTGCTCTGCGATTCTTTTCCCTTGGAGAAATTTTTTTTTTAGAATTAGGTCTTATTTAAAATGAAATCATAGAAAACAGCATGGAAAAAAAAATTGCATAAAAGGGTGACGCGTTCATGTAGGAGCCACCTTTCAATTTTGTCAGAAGAGCAAAGGCACTTTAACTTACAGCTGAATGCCAAATTGCCACAAAAAAATAAAAAAAAGTGGGAATAAAGCTGCTGGATAGGATTCCAGTTTGTCTGTTGACCTGTGGGTTGTTGTATTTTGATAAGTACAGCGGCAGTCCTCACTACATCCGTGTTACTGGCTCATTAGCCAATGCCCCACTGAGGCTAGACCACTTCATGCAAAGCACTCTCGTCCAGAAAAAAATTGAAAACTATGGGGCCATCCCAGAAAATTAGGCTTCATCCTCTGCTTGGAGAGGAACGCACGCACACACACACGCTGGGAGTTATATGAATGTCGTTCTGGTTCGTGAACCAGTGAAAGCCACTGCAATGCAGGGCTTCGCTGTGTGTGTCGTTTGTTGTCACACTTACGCAGATAGGAAAGACAAAAACTGCACGTTGACCTGTGAGGTTGACTGTAAACGAGAAACCTTAATGCAAATCACAAGAAAAAGGAAATCGCTTCGCGCTGTTTCAGCGTTGTGGATGTGGTTGCGCGTCTGAGGAGGAGGAGTAGATGTTGTGAGCGCCAGAATCGGAGCACACTTAGCAGTGAAGCCTTCACACTATCGCAGTGTTTCTATTTTTCCCTTTCAAGAGACCGTCGACTAATGAAACACTCCTGCTGCAGCTTTCATTTGGGAACATTTCCGTGTTTCCATGTTTTTGGGGGCGACCATTAACATGGTTTATACGCCGTAAAAGACAGGTCCGCTGGGACTTCTCCGAGCCCGCGCATCTTTGATTTTTTTCCTCGCGAAAGGATTCCTCAGAAGCTAAGACTTCACATGGCCAATTAATGCGTTTGAATGCTCCGTTCGCCTTCCCTCAGATAAATGTGAGGTAAAAGATGTACTTCAATGGTTTTTTCCCTCTGTTACTTTTCTGTGATTAATTCAAATAGTGATCAAGCACCTGATGTCCACTGCTTGGTGTTAGTACGGTGTCTAGTTTGATATTATACAGTAGGTTTAATGAGCTTAAGTGCATTTAATATAATATTAGGCTTTTTTAAATTATAGCTAATCCCTTGTGTTTATCTCCGGTGATACATGGTTGGTAATGTATGTAAGAGCATCGCTAAAGCATCCCCATTTGCCCCGACTTTACATATTCATTGTGTTTGCACAAATTAATTTCAAGTAGCAGTTTCTGCAAGGACGTGGATTAGCCAGTCAGGTGGAAAAAAAAGAATCACTGGCTAATCCGGAAGTGCGGTCTGTGAGCCACAACCTGGAGTTTATTTAGTTTGGTATGAAATTAGATCAGAGTGTCGTCGGCAGAGCAGGGGTAGTAATTCATTGAGACTGCGGTAGAGAAAAGTTAACACAAAAAGTATGAGTATAACCATTAATATGTCGAACCATAGCAACTCCTGATTGAACATTTTGTAATGTATGTACATTTATGCAATGACAATATAAGCGAAGCTATTTTAAAGAGCACATTATAGTTTGATATGATTGCGATGCCTCTCAGACATGACTCAGTCGCAAACTGTGTAAATAAAGATTATCTATTAATGTGTTTATTCATTATACCTGTGAACATCTTTGTGGTGATAACAGGAAATCAAGCACTCTCTCTGTGAACTTTTTTTTTTATTGTTTACTGCAAAATCAATGAGTCACCGCCACTGGTGTTTTTTTGAGGACGTCTCCTGCCTGCAATTAGTGCAATTCAAAATGTCTTTTGGCATTTGTAAATTAACTAATGTGTGTCAAACAATGAAGATAAATATCCGCTTTCTACTCGGAAAGACCTCTCACACATTATTCATTGAGAGCATGTGGGGGTGAGACTTTCACATAGAGATGGGTATGATTCCCTATTAGCATACTCACATTGTTAAGCCAATCAACTCACTCAAAACAAACCCATTTTATTCTAATTGAAATGTATATAATGGAATAGCCTGTTGGACTTAAATAAGTATTGCACTTCTGTTTTTAATGCTGGGTTAGAAACCTCCTGACAACCATGCAAAGGGAATAGCAACTGTAAATTAAAGTCGAATAAATATTTTATATTCTGCCTCTCACCTTTAAACCTGCACTAATTAAAACAGTAGAAACAAGCCGGTATTTTAAAATCACATATTAAGCCGATGCAGTTAACATTGTGCTGTTTCACATGAAACTTTTAATAGAACACACGCAGTGGAGAGGGGGTGAACAATCGCAAATCGTGAAGGCTGCAATTTCATTGTTAATTTTTCTTTTTTTTGGGGGGGGGGGGGGTGTTAATATTCCACGTTCTTTTCCAATATAAAATACAATACATTAAGGTTTGAAATTAACAAATGTGAGATCTCTTCCATGCATTAAACCACTGTAGGTAATATTTTGATTTAGTATCTCATGTGGTAAAGCTCCATCTCATTTTAAATTCCACAACACAATGAATATTGGACTAAAACCTGCGTTTAAAAACTTCCATCTTCTACCACTTTTTCCTCCATAATCCTGGGTGACAGAGGGCAAATCATAGGGCCACATAGAGACAAACAACCATTCACTCTCACTCCTACGGTCAATTTAGAGCGTCCAATTTGCCTAATACCCAAATCTGCATGGAGAACCCAGAGAAAATGCACACAAACACACAGGGAGAACATGCAAACTCCATGCAGAAAGGACCTTGTTCTGAACAAAAACCTGGGTCTTGTGCCAAATAAATAAAATATTTTCCCTTATTTGTTCAGATTTCCCTTTAAAAAGCTCCTGTTCCTGCATTGGAAATGAGTCTAAAACAAAAAAAACTGCCAATGTTGAGTCTGGATTCTCACCAGTGTTGTTTTAATTGTTGGTTTGATTCCTCCTGCCCACATTTCCTTGACCAAGATGCCGGTCCCTTAATTGCTCCCAATGTGTATATGAAGGGAAAAGCCAAGCTTCAAAAAGGCATCTGCCCAGGGTTTTTTTTTTCAGGTTTAAGGGTCCAAAGTTGCTTAGTATAGCTTTAATCATAAACCTGTAAGCACAAAGAGAAATCCCACAGTGGTGCTTTTTTTCCCCCCATGCGACAGGGGTTGGTTTATTAACCTGTCACAAAAAAGCACACACACACACACACACACCTGAATGTGCACCCAGATGCAGCCCTTGGGCCTCTGCCAGAGCATCGTCTGTGTGCTGCCCATCTCCACCTGACCACGACTGAACTGATTATACCTTTTGCTCTTTCTCCATTCGGTTAGAAGGGCGACTGACTCTTATGGCTAGGAGACACAGTATCAGTGTGTGAATTGAACAGCACGGATGATCGTCTCCATGTGGGACTCGGCGCAGCGGAGCGCGAAGACGTGCGCTCTTGTTTGACGGAACTGAAGTTGATACGAAGGGTGCTTATAGAACATTAACTCCGGTGTCGGTGCGGAAATCCTGTAGGCTTTTACAGCAGCATCATGACTGTCTCTTTAACTTTACAGAAGTTTTGTTGATGTTGATTTTTTTTTTCAACTTATATTGTGCCTTAAAAAAAAAAAAGCGTGAGACACAACTGTAATTGAGAGAAATATTAGAAAGCGTTTGCTCAGTTACCTTCGTCTTCCTCTTCATTTAGTTGCCTTTCAGGAGAACTACCTCGGGGAAATAAAAATTTATGCTTCTGAAAATGCTCTGCTGGTTTCCTGTAAAAACCGAGATCCTGTTGTATCATTAACTTTTAATACTGCTGCTGCACCTTCTATAAACTTGGCACTGATGTATTTCATTTAGAAATATTTATTTAAAGTTTGGTGATCCTCGGTTAGATAACACATTCATGAAAACCTGGAAAAATAAGGAATTAATTAAAGCAATGGCATGATATACAGGTTTATCATTACAAAGGACTTACATGTTTTTTTTATTATGAAAATTAACTTGCTATCACATCAACATACAGTCCTAGTGATTTTTTATATGCCACAACAGGGACCAATTCAGTACCTGATGACTTATAATGTTCTTATTTAAAGGTGCATTATGTAATAAATATAAAGCAAAGCAACTGGCCGTAAAATCCTCCTAATATGTCACAGACTCAGGAATAATGTTCATATAACAAACTGAACTCACCAACAACAACAGTACAGCTAAAATATTTGCATTAAAAACAATATTTAGCAGACTGCAAATCATGTTTATGTTTTGAAATCATGTTTTGGCATGTGGCGCCACCTACCACGCTCTACCAATCATTGCAGTCAGAAGGGTCTCAGCTGCCGAGCAACCACGGGTTGCCAGTTACGAAGTCAGAAAACGAAACCCAAAAGACCTCGGTATTTTGAATTTGAATGTAGTAAACGTTTTTGGCCACATTCTTACATATGGCACCTTTAAACCCAATGTCCAAAATGAGTGTAATGTATTTGGTGCTTTAAAAAAGAGGGTTTATTGGCAGACATTGAATACACTAGCCATATGTTTCTGTACAGGTTTAGTCACTAAATAAGCTTTTTATATAATGTGTTTGAGTTGAATTGTGTATTTATGGGAACCTCATCAGCTGGACTTGACAACTCAACACACTTGACGATATAATCCATTAACCATTGGATGTCACCAATTCCCACAGGGATACAACAAAGCAACAATAAATAAACAAGAGTAGCACAATAAGCAGAGTTAGTGTAATAAAACCATTAACAAGGTAGTACAGATGAAGTAAATCATCTAGTGTCTATGGGAAATTTCTGGAAGTGGTGCAGATTAGATGGAAATCTGATCACCTGCCTCTGGGCGTTCAATGATCTTTAACAAAGTTTGCACTGGCACTCGAACTCAACGACGCAACGCCACTGCTAATCAGAGCGAGAGCCGACATTTACCCAAGTGATGTTCAAACAGCCTGCGTGCCTGCTTCATACAGACCCCGTCACACTTTTGTCAGACCTATTCAGCTCAATGAGCAGAGTGCATACTCTCATGTTTTTCATTACATTAGGCTAAGTGGATTCCAAGGTTTTATATTATTTGAAAAGCTTTAACAGGTAATAATTGATCCCTGTAAGTGTACCACGTTCATTTGCAGGCGATTGCGATGTTAACCCCGAGTGAATCTCTGCTACCTGCCCTACTTTCCACTGTAAGTCAGAAGACGTGACGCAGATGTCATGATATAACGCCAGACTGCCTAAATTTCTCTAACTTTAATTCATTCATGTGGAGCTGTCAGTGTGAGCGTGGCATCCTCCGAGCCAAAGAGTGACAGTAGCTTTACGCGCGCGTGTTGACGTTTGTTTGCATCGTGACACCATTTTTCCAGTTTTAAAATTTTTATCACAAAGGAATTTAGCGAGGGATGCGTGCACTGAAATATGTCAGTTACAATAACACACAGTTTGCCTTCTGAGAGATGAGAGACGAATGCGTTGGTATCTAAAGTGTACACGCATGATATGTCGGTGTGTTTTAGTTCCAAAAGTCATTTTAATGTTTCGTGTCTCTTGTGATTCACCCCCCCGCCGAGTTTCTAGCAAGAAAGTGCTGTCAGCCAATCAGACGAGACTGTGTTGTTGTTCTTCTTGTTGTTGTCACTTGGCATTTTCAGTAAATAATTACGAGATAACGATGTAGCCTGTCACTCAGGATGACTTTTATGATAATACCATTTAAACGATTATTAATTGTCTGCCATTAAGTGAGAAAAATGACATTATAATGCGCTAAAATTGGCAAACATTAGCTGATGTAGGTATGGCGACACCTTTTGCAGGGCGGTGTAGAGCTTCATATTGATCCAGGGGTATTTTCTTGTAGTCTTTACTTCAAATGGAAGTAGATTCTACAGGTGTTAAATGCCGTGTCCGCCTTTTAGATTACTGACTGCGAAAGGGACCCCATTGTTTGTGTTAGATGTTAGCGTTCGAACACATTGTCAATACCGTGTATCTTAACGTGGCGCTGAGACACAAGCTTTCCGGCCCCGTAGCCCGGGATTGAGTGTTGTGGGATGAGCGTCTTTGCGAGTTACTAATTAGTCCCATTTGCAATACACGCCTCAGCCATAGCGAAAGGGTGACTTTGACAAAGTGCCCGGGCTGATATACACTCTAAGCTCCACACTGCAATACTGCACGAGCGATTAAGTAGTGGAGGCCTAATGGTCAGAAGGGGGAGGAGAACGCGTCTGACCCAGTGTTAGTTGGCTAGCACCCTGGCTCTCTTTCCACTAACAAGTCTCTTTACCCTGCTTCTTAATCCCAAATTGAATCTGCAAGGTGCCCTTGGGGAAAAGTACTTAATCCTGAACAGCTCAAATAATGTATAATGTCAGGAAAAATACATACGTTTCACCATCTAAAGGTGTTCACAAGACTATACATGTTTGCGATATAAATTGATTGATAGCCTGCTGTTTGGTTTGAAGGTGAGCCTGAAATGAGAACGCCGTTAAGGGCTGTGTTCTAATTGATGGCGGGGCTCAAGGAGGTTTTCAACAGCTGCTTCCAGCTCCGTACACCTTGGTGATGTGGCAAGTCCTTTAGAGACAATTATCCACGCTCATTAACGCAGCTGAGCGTGCACGCTAACAAACCTCAATGGCTGGAATAACAAAGGAAGAAAGTCGTTGGTAGGAAGAGCTGCGTACCTGGGTGAGAGGATTAATTCGGCTCTGAAGAGGGTATTTAAGATGTGACACACCGGTTCGGCTCCCGAAATCACACGTGTGAATATGACAAGTGCTCGGGTCGATGGAAAGCTGGACCGACCGAGCTTTGTCTGGGCCCGAGAATCTAATTAAACGGAATATGCTCAAACAAAAGAAAAAGGCCACTTCCAATCCCTTTGTACTCAAAACGCTGCTCAGACTCAGGCTCACGTGAACATTTTCACACGCCGGGGTCAAAAGGGGACCTGATTGCTGCGATCAGCGCGCGCTTAAGATTATTATCGCGGCCTATTTTTAAAAGTCACGTGTGCTTTTCTTTACCCCATCGTTCTTTACAACCGCGAGTCGCTGTGTGGCTCTGTGCGAGACGCTGCTGCTGTGGCGCCGGCACTAAATCGAGAACATTACAGCTGAAGGCTGGATATAAATCTAGCTGCCTCCTGCTGTTCAGTCAGGTAATATAGAGAGGAGGGGGCAATTTAAAAAATTCTACAAACACACACAAACACACTTCCTTCCAGCTTATCTATCTATCTGTCCATATCTCTTATATATCTAATATATAAACATAAAAAGGGACTGAAAAGAAAAATGTATATAAGACTGATCATGCACAACACTGAAGCCAGCAACCTTTTATATAATGTGGCAGATCAGTGCGGTGACCCGCGTGACCTGTGATTACACCATGATCCTTTGAATGTCACTCGGTAATAAACTACCTGGGCTGGAGGTTTTATTCCCTGTTTGTATGGCCTGTTTTTTGTGTTATGGGATCTATTCCTTATAAGTGGACCGCCTGAGGGGTTTTTCCGGCAAATCACAAACCGCACCCTTCATGTTTGAGTGTTCATCACCTTCATCAGTACCTCTCATAGCTGCGCCGCGGAGCCAGAGGGGTTTCCTCCAAACGTCTGCACTTTTTTATTCCGTCTTCCAAAGACAAATGTCAACTATCTGGGCTTTAGCAGGGAGCACGGCCCTCCCGTCTGCCGCCAGTGTTGTGGAGACAGCTAGATAAATGCGTGGCTACGATGCGTCTGGCTTGCACCGGAGGCAAAGGAGTCACAGCGCAATACGAGGCCACGCCGTTACTCCCGACAGAAGGATTTTAATCATCGCCTCTCCCCGGGAATGACACCAGCGCCGCACGGGGTAACAGAGACAAGAGAGCGAGGGGGCTGGCACCCAGCAGACAAACAACAGCCTTGCAACATCGCCGTGTGGATTAGCAGTGTCGCTCTGAGAGAAGTGTCTGCTCCTGGCCAGACGGGAGGAAAAAAACATGTTGCTGTTTTTTTTTTTTGTCTATGTTGGAATCAGGATTCATAGCATCATTAACCACAACCAATGTCTCTCAGGCTGCAACACACCAAGCTGATATTAAATAAGTACATCAATTGTGTGAAGCCTATCTATAGTTTAGTGGGAGCAATCATTTGTCTCACTGCTGGCGGCACAAACTTAACATTTTTTTTTTTCCCCCCCCTTTACCTTTCAGGAGACAATCCTTTGCAGCTGTCATTATAGTCCAACCATTATCCGGCTTCCTCCTCGACTTTTCTTCCGCGGAATGTTTAAAGACACATCTTTCAAGTCGAGACATCCATGTTCTCCCCCTGTGGTGGTGTTGTGTGGCATGCAGAGAACAGAAAAGAGGAAACAAAACAAACAAAAAAAACAAACACATGTTTTCTTGTGTTTGTGTAGACATCAGATTAAGGGATTCGAGGCCCTAAAGTGAGGTTTTTTTTCCGATGCAACGCAGTAAAACAGGGTTCACAGGTGTCACGGCGGCAGGCACCAGAGCAGTGGTGGTGCTCTTTAATTGGCTCTAAGCTTACATCCTGAAAGGAACAACAGAAAAGTGATGAATGTATGGATGTATGAAGCATGGAAGGGATAAACAGAGCATATATATATATATATAGAGAGAGAGAGTATATGTACCACACATCTCTGAATCAAAACTTTTGAAACGCTGTAACATTTTGGTATTTTGTTGCCGAGTCTCTCCTCCTCCGCTGAGTGAGAACATCCCACTCATTATTTGACGTCGGACAGAAATAGCGCGTCTTGTAGGGCAGCGGCGAAAGATTATTGCTTTATTGACCGCCGCTGTCCCACCGGCAGGGACGTCAGATAAAAGCAGTGGACAGCTCACTGTAATTCAGCTAACTGAGCCATTTAGTTAGAGCAGTCATTAACAGTTTTTTCAGCCAGAGGCCCAGTAATGACATTAATCAAGGGTGGCAGAGAGCGAAAAATTTAATGCCATAATGGAATTGTTTGTTTTCAGAGTACAGTGAGACCGTGCGTCAAAACAAAGGCAGCTTCGTTATTTCTCGCGAAGACCTTCGACCGACTTGGTTTGTTCTTCCTCCTTTGTTGGTGGATTGAGGCTATTTGTAAATTCCACTTGCATGTGTACAGTGTGTGTGTGTGTGTGTGTGTCTTTCTGAAGTCGTGAAATCCAACATAGTGAGGACATTTTCGGAGACTTCGCTTTCAGTGTTACGGTTGGAATTAGGAATTAGGCATTTACTTTAGGTCTACTTATGGTTAGAGTCAGAATTATTGGGATTATAATTGACGACATGCACGGCCTCTTCGTGGTCTTCAATAAGCCAGCTGGTAAGCTGGCAGCCAACGATGCAGAGATGTTCTTCAGTCAGAGTCTGCAGAGTATTTAACAACAAATGATAGAATGACGCTTAATTTGTTAAAAAAAAAATGTCATTTTTCATTTTAGTCCATGTTGAATGCTCCAAGGCTATAACTACTAAAATAACTACTAAAAGGCAGTGTAAACATTTTCAATCAAAAGGACTGTGTCTTTTACATGGCAACATCGTGAAGGTGTTCAGGGTTTACTAATGACATCAAATTCATTTATTATTTTGAGGGGTTTTACTCAATGTTTTTCCTTAAGGGCAACAGACTATCGATGTACATATCTGTGTTGATAGAATGTTTGAAATAAAACCAACCTTGCAATTTGAAGGATTTATGTCTCAGCAGCAGCAGCAGCAGCGCGTCATACTTCCGGCAGCGGCGGACTGATTTCGCTGCCGGAAGTATAGTGCTGAGAAAGTAGTCTCTCAAAAATTCATGGGATACGACGTTAGTTTTGTTTCAAATATTATTCTATCAACACAGATATGTGCATCGATAGTCTGCCGTTACAATCGATTTGCCTCGGGTGCACTGTGGAGTCAGTATGAGTGTTTTTAATGCCATGCTAACTTGTATCATTGATTTGCGCTAGCCATAGCATCAGCGAACTCGGCAACTAGAAGAACTGAATGAAATTTCTTGAAAACGTCTCCAGACGTCTCCATCACACCGGCTGAGTTGGAAAATAGGTCTTATGTTCAAAATTCCGAACTATCCCTTTAAGGAATTGGCTTATATTCGGTATATACTCACAGCCACAAAAAAAAAAAAACATTTACGTATTTACGAATGCACGTTCACATGCTTTCGTGATTTCTTTCCACCAGTTATACTCCAATCTTTTGGAGTTTTGTTTGTCTCCGTTTTTTTCGCACAATGTCATTAACATCGCATTTTCATCTTTGCATTCACTTTGTATGTTATCTTGCAGTGCGGAAATTCTCAGAGAGAGACACAAAACTATATCGCACACTAGAGTGAACTTTGCGATATCAACCCACACCTTCAACGACATATAAAGTTAAACCCCCTCACAATAATAAATGCATCTTTTAGTACGATCTTAGGGGCAAAATTGAACTCAAATCAATCACTAAACCCCCTGAAAACCTTCATGGTGTTGCCATGTAAATGACACAGTCCTCGTCAAGGACACAGCTAATTGAGAACTCTGCGGTAAATGTAATGAGAAATGGCATACAGTGTATTTTCTCCTTTCTCTTGGGATTGGACCTCAATTACATGTCACATTTCAGTGTAATTTAAGGGATTATGAGAAATTCTTCAGGTACAAACTGAAACCAGGAGCACACACACAAAGACTTTGATCTGTTTCATCGAGCCTTGAATGTGATCGAGCAAAAAAAGAGAAAAGAAAAGGAAATTCATTAGTTTTTAGAACTGCGCGCTGCGGCTTTGTGAGGTTTTTAATGAATAATCTCTTGTGTTGTGTAGGAATCTTTAATAAGTGCCGATTAATGAATGAAACACATTGTGTGGTAAGTCATTATCTGTGAACACAAGAGTGATTTGCTTTTGAAATAATTAAGTGATTATTTTCTTTGCATTTAACGGTGCAGTGTGTGTGTGTTTTTTTTACTGGAATGAACATGTTTGTAATCAATAGATAAAATTGAGATGAAAATGCCTGTGAACCAGAATGTTGCTCAGAACTGTCTGTCACACGTGGCAGCTGAAGTACAGATAAATGCCAGTCGTGCGGTGTTTCGCGTTGTCACATCTCTGATCCTTTTCTGATACAGATCAGCCGTGACAGGGGCACAGACAGATGACACCCACCCTCAGTGGCTGCAATATCCTCTTACATGTGCTTCTTTTTTCTCCCTCTCTCTTTCTCAGACATATTCTTAACGTTAACCTTAGTTAATGTCAGATGTTAATGTTAAACTCTTCCGAGTGACCGATCATTTGGAGGGCACAAGTCACGATTCATCGCTGCCGTGTAAATCGTCCATTAACCTCAGACATGTTTAATTTTAGACCACCCTTTTTTGTAAGGGGTCACTTTACACTTGTTGAGTGCTACTGTTTTGACTTGACTTGCCAAATAATTCCATTGCGTAAAGTTTGAGTCATTGTATTTTGTTTGTGACCTCTGTGTCATAGAAACCAACAATGAGCCTAGAGACATTTAAAACTCTGTTGGGAGTGAAAGTTAACAGGCAATAGGATAACGGATATAACCATATTTATTCCCTTAAGGGAAAATTATCATTTTTCAAATGGCGACGTAACCAAATCGAGGCCACGTAGGAGTGAACAAATGGAACAAAATTCTGCCTTTCTTTCACACCTGGAGTCAGATAACAGAAAATAATCTGTTTGCCACAGGTGAGTTGTGAACCCAGGACTCTGGTTTTCAAAACACAATTTTTTTACCAGCTAATGGGAATTACATGTAAGTTTATTCTGTTCCAGTCCCGGAACAAATAATACATCATAAAACGACGCTGCGGGCTGTACAAAGGCCCGTGAAAAGCAGTGGACAGTGAAAGGTAAACATCCATGTTATGCTATTTCACCCTCTTATGACCATTATTATTTTGGGTGTAGGATTGTTTAAAAAGGTTCAATGGGTGAGTGCTTCTGCCCCGTTTTACCAAGATAACTATCACTTGATATCTGGCAGTTATTCAACCATTTGGTTGTACTGACCGACAATGACCGATAAACTTGCTTGTCTTATCACTGTCATTTCACAAAGTTACTGATAAATGTGATGAAGACGTGAATTATAGTTGAAGATAAACATGTTGAGTGAAATAATCTGGAGACTGCTTTTAAAACTACGTTTAACAAGTTGTTAGTGTTCCTGAGAAAATGATCATGTTAGAGTCTGCGGGTTTTCTGGCCTGACTTTATTTTAATATGTTATGAATATATTAACCATAATTGTAATGATAACGATAAGTTCGCTTAATTTGTAAAGCAACGATCCACAAACAGTTACACATTTGAACTTTGACGTTTAAATGACGTAAATTTTTTATCCGTATCCCAAATTCTTCATTTATTATCTTATTTTGAAAACCGGATGTCCTGATCCTGCCTGTCCGCTCATTCGGGATCATTTCAATGATTTACCCATGGCTTGACCGTAGTTGTTTATTGTGGAGAGATCCCCCGATGTGCAAATCATCACCACAAATAGGAAGAAAACACCAACAAATAAACAAAAGACAAACGCATATTAAACACAACTGCAAATCACAAAACACAAAACAGAACAAGGAAAAGTGGACTCCTCCTGGTTTGGTTCGGTCCGTGCCCTCCCCTCTCCATAAATCTAATTGGAATGCTCCACTTCCTGTTTGCCAGTAGGATCTTCAACATGGAGCTAGCATGAGCAGGAGAAGACACCGAGGAGGAGCATCGAGGACTAACATGTGGTAACTGCGGCTTAAAAATGATCCACACATTTCTTAGATGTTCTGTTGACGCTCTGTTCACATCTGTTGTTAACATCCGACCTGAGTGATCTGATCACAGGTGTTTGCTGCTGCTAATGCTAATGTGACGTCACTGCTCCATATGTGAATACACACATTTCATTTCAATTCTCTTCACAAAATACACAGCACATGATGACATGTTGTTTTCTGTTTGTAACAGAAAGACAAATAATCCAGGAAATGTTAATGTTATTATATTCTCGATTAATTGAGTATCTCTTTGGGCCAGAAAATGTTTCTCAGTGTTTCTCAAACCTGGAAATGATGATGCTCAAACGTCTTCTTTTTTTTTTTCAATCAATAAACCAAAAATGATTCAGTTTTAATGATGTGTTTGTTATAAGTAACAAAGAAACCAGAACATTTTTATAATGAAAACAATTAACAGAAAAAACAAGCTAACAATGAATAGATGATTAAAGTATTTGACAATTAATTAAGTAATGGTTTAATAATGCAGTAATCGTTGCATCCCTTACTTGTTATATATATTTGAAATCATGATAGTCACCATGATACGATTTATCACAATATTTGCGAAATCACTTGTTGCGTAAGTGAACGTGAGCACTTGGCACCATCTAGTGGACTGAAATGTTAATGTATTCAGTTATTTTTTAAAGTTAAGCCACAAAAAAGTTTGACATTTATTTGTAACGTCAGTTAAAACAATATACACTAAACAAAATTAATACTTGGTGTCTCAAAAGCAATATAATATGGTCACTGCCTTTTTGGTCACATTTTGGACCATAAATATTTTTTCTGAGAAAATGTCATATTTTGGACGACATAGTATAGGATCACTTTTTGTCAAATTTTGGAAAGCATGCAATAGTATGACTTTTTGGTCAACTTTTGGACGACATTACTATATTATGACTTTTTGGTCAAATGTTGGACTGCATGCTATAGTATGACGTTTTGGTCAACTTTTGGACGACATTACTATAGTATGACATTTTTGTCAAATTTTGGACGACATGCAATAGTATGACGTTTTGGTAAAATTTTGGACTACAAAGTATAGTATGACGTTTTTGTCAAATTTAGGAGCAAACATTTTTTTTTTCCATTCAAATTTTGGACGACATAGTATAGTATGACATTTTTGTCAAATTCTGGACCTTTTTTCAAAAGAAAAGTCAAATTTTGGACGATGTGCTATCGCATGACTTTTTGGTCAAATTTTGGACGATGTGCTATTGTATGACTTTTTGCTCAAATTTTGGACGACAGGCTATGGTATGACACTTTGGTCACATTTTGGACCATAAATATATATTTTCAGAAAAATTTTTAAATTTTGGACGACATAGTATTGTATGACTTTTTGCTCAAATTTTGGACAACAGGCTATAGTATGACTTTTTGGTCAAATTTTGGACTACATAGTATAGTGTGACTTTTTGCTCAAATTTTGGACCAGCCATTTTTTTTTTCAAGAGAACAGTCAAATTTTGGAAGAGATGCTATAGTATGACTTTTTTCTCAAATTTTGGACGACAGGCTATAGTATGACTTTGGACCAAACATTTTTTTTTTATTAAGTCAAATATTGGACGACATAGTATAGTATGACGGTTTTTTTTACCATTTTTTGGCGACAAACTATAGTATGACGTTTTTTGACAATTTTTGGATGACATACTATACTATGACGTTTTGACCGTTTTTGACAATTTTTGGATGACATACTATACTATGACGTTTTGACCAATTTTGAATGACATACTATATGACTTTTTTGACCATTTTTGGACGGCATACTATACTATGACCTTTTTGATGAATTTTGACCTTTTTTGGATGACATACTATACTATGATGTTTTGACCATTTTTGGACGACATACTATACTATGATATTTTTGATGAATTTTGACCATTTTTGGACGACATACTTTACTATGATGTTTCTGACCATTGACGGACGACATACTATACTATGATGTGTTTGACCATTTTTGGACGACAAACTATACTATGACATTTTTGATGAATTTTTACCATTTTTGGACGACATACTATACTATGACATTTTTGATGAATTTGACCATTTTTGGACGACATACTATACTATGATGTTTTTGATGAATTTTGACTATTTTTGGACGACATACTATACTATGAAGTTTTTGACCATTTTTGGATGACATACTATACTGTGTTTTTGACCAATTCTGACCATTTTTTGGCGACATACTATACTATGACATTTTTGATGAATTTTACCATTTTTGGACGACATACTATACTATGACGTTTTTGATGAATTTTGACTAATTTTGGACAACATACTATATGACGTTTTTGACCATTTTTGGACGACATAATAAACTATGACGTTTTTGACCATTTTTGGGCGACATACTATACTATGAAGTTTTTGACCATTTTTGGACGACATACTATACTATGAAGTTTTTGACCAATTTTGGAGGACATACTAAACTGTGATGTTTTTGTCCAATTCTGACCATTTTTGGGCGACATACTATACTATGACATTTTTGATGAATTTTGACTAATTTTGGACAACATACTATATGACGTTTTTGACCATTTTTGGACGACATAATAAACTATGATGTTTTTGACCATTTTTGGGCGACATACTACAGTATAGCGTTTTTGACCAATTTTGACCATTTTTGGACGACATGCTATACTATGATGTTTTTGACCAATTTTGATCATTTTTGGACGACATGCTATACTATGACGTTTTTGACCATTTTTGGACGACATACTATACTATGATGTTTATGAACAATTCTGACCATTTTTGGGCGACATACGATACTATGACGTTTTTGATGAATTTTGACTAATTTTGGACAACATACTATACTATGAAGTTTTTGACCATTCTTGGACGACATACTATACTATGATGTTTTTGACTATTTTTGGACGACATAATATACTATGATGTTTTTGACCATTTTTGGGCGACATACTATAGTATAGCGTTTTTGACCATTTTTGGATGACAAACTATACTATGAGGTTTTTGACCATTTTTGGACGACATAATGTACTATGATGTTTTTGACCAATTTTGACCATTTTTGGACGACATGCTATACTATGACTTTTTGGTAAAATTTTGGAAGACATGCTATACTATGACTTTTTGGTCAAATTTTGGAAGACATGCTATATTATGACTTTTTGGTCAAATTTTGGACAACATGCTTAAAAGTATGACGTTTTTTGTCAAATTCTGGAACAATAATATTTTTGCAAAAAAAAATTTCAAATTCTGGACGACAAAGTATAGTATGATGTTTTTGTCATGTTTTGGACGACGTAGTATAGTATGACGATTTGGTCAAATTTTGGACAACATGATTTTACAGCTTCTTAAATGTCAACATGTTCTGCTTTCCTTGCTCCATAAAAACAAAGAAATCATCCAAACTCAATTATTGTTGGTTTGTGGACAAAACAAGACATTTGACCACATCATCATTTCCAGTTTTAAAAAAAACCCCTGATCTACATTTTCTCACATTTTATGGACCAAACCATGAATCCAGAAATTATGGACAGTTTAATCCATTATGAAAACAATGGCTAGTTGCAGAACGAGAACAAACACAAATGATGTACATGTGTATTTGTTTATGGAGCAGTAAAGTGGTATTCACCTGTGATTTTGTTACCTCAGACGGACGTTTAAAGCACTTGTCAACAGAGCCTTTGTTTGATGTGTCTGCATTGATTTTCATTGTTAACATGTGACTTTAGTGAAAACCACATTCACTTGTTGCTGGTTTTTTCATGATTCGGCCTTTCCAACTCAACTGCAGCTGTCTGGAGCTCTTCAGTGTTGGGATGTTAACACAGAAACTTCACAAACACTCATTTTGGACAATAGGCCTTCTTAAAACATAAAATACTTATAGTGTTTGAATAAATGTTTATTGTCCAAAATGAGTGTTTGTGAAGTCTCTGTGTTAACATCCCAACACTGAAGAGCTCCAAACAGCTGCAGTTGAGTTGGACTGGCTTCAGCATGATAAAGCAGCAAACAAGTGAATGTGGTTTTGACTAAAGTCACCTGTTAACCATGGAAAAAGGATGTGCGCACGTTAATCACACAGAAGTCTAATTAATGTGCAGATGATTTTAAAGCAGCAGTTACTGGACACCTGGACCCCAACTGTCTGGTGGACTTTCCAGAGTGTGAACCCCTGTCATTTTTTTCAGGTTTTTTTAATGAATTTTTGTGCAAAAATTGTGAAATAAAATGTCATAACCCCCTCCTGTTATGTCTCTGGGGGTCCGGGGGGACACAAGCCCAGCCCCGTTCTCCTACCTACACACCACATGCACATGCACCACCACCTGTGAGTAATCTCTTGGGACCACGTGGTGGAATCGAACCAGCCATCACCAGACTGACACAACCTTGCGGTTGGGAACAATTCCACTACGCCACACATCCCTGTGAGATTGGGGAGCTTTTGGTGCTTTTCAGTGTTCACTCTGGATGTGGACCCTTAAAATGTTGAAGTATAAGGGAATTGAACTCTCAATCTCAGGACTTGAGTTTTCTGATGCCTGCTCTTTAACCAGCTGAGCTAACTCCACACTCTTTTTTCAGTTTTCGAACACCTATTTACTCTTTTTGGTTGAATATTATACTTAAAACATTAGTCTGTAAGATTCGAAACCTAACCCACAGGAGCCTCAGGGAACTCGAGTCATTCGCTCTGTCACATGAGCTATTTGTCTTTTGGTGCTTTTTCCTAAAATTTAGAAGCCTTTCAATGATAGAACCCACGACATCACAGTTTTTGAAATACTTAATGATGTCAGTCCGATGCTGACCGCCAAACGGTTAGTGTAATGGTTTGGACTCTTGCCTTTGGAGCAGGAGACCTGGGTTCAAGTCCTGCTTGGATCAAGTACCTTTATTTGAGCAGTTTTGCAGGTCCTCTAAGTGTTTGTCGGAGGAAGGCTACCCGCTCCTACACCCCACACACACTGCATGCCCCAACCCCCCAACCACAGTTCATCAGTGTGTGTCTGAAGTCTGGTTGTATAACCATCAACACTGTGTCAGTACACAGTGTGTGTGTGTGTGTGTGTTAATCACATGGGAATTAAAACTGCATGCATAAAGGTAATTGGTCCAACCGGGACTCGAACTTAGGGACTCCTGCACCAAAGGCAAGAGTCCAAACCATTACACCAACTGTTTGGCCTCATTTTGCTAAAATTTGGAAGACTTTCAATGACAGAACCCATGACATCACAGTTTTGAAATACTTAATGATGTCAGGTCAAAACTGACGCCCAACAGTTAGTGTAATGGTTTGGACTCTTGCCTTTGGAGCAGGAGACCCCAAGTTCGAGTCCCGGTTGGACCAAGCACCTTTATGCATGCAGTTTTAATTCCCATGTGATTAACACACTGTGGTTGGGGGGTTGGGGCATGCAGTGTGTGGGGTGTAGGAGCGGGTAGCCTTCCTCCGACAAACACTTGGAGGACATGCAAAACTGCTCAAATAAAGGTACTTGATCCAAGCAGGACTTGAACCCAGGTCTCCTGCTCCAAAGGCAAGAGTCCAAACCATTACACCAACTGTTTGGCGTCAGTTTTGGACTGACATCATTAAGTATTTTAAAACTGTGATGTCATGGGTTCTATCATTGAAAGTCTTCCAAATTTTAGCAAAATGAGGCCAAACAGTTAGTGTAATGGTTTGGACTCTTGCCTTTGGAGCAGGAGACCCCAAGTTCGAGTCCCGGTCGGACCAAGTACCTTTATGCATGCAGTTTTAATTCCCATGTGATTAACACACACACACACACACACACACTGTGTACTGACACAGTGTTGATGGTTATACAACCAGATTTCAGACACACACTGATGAACTGTGGTTGGGGGGTTGGGGCATGCAGTGTGTGTGGGGTGTAGGAGCGGGTAGCCTTCCTCCGACAAACACTTAGAGGACCTGCAAAACTGCTCAAATAAAGGTACTTGATCCAAGCAGGACTTGAACCCAGGTCTCCTGCTCCAAAGGCAAGAGTCCAAACCATTACACTAACCGTTTGGCAGTCAGCATCGGACTGACATCATTAAGTATTTCAAAAACTGTGATGTCGTGGGTTCTATCATTGAAAGGCTTCTAAATTTTAGGAAAAAGCACCGAAAGACAAATAGCTCATGTGACAGAGTGAATGACTCGAGTTCCCTGAGGCTCCTGTGGGTTAGGTTTCGAATCTTACACAGACTAATGTTTTAAGTATAATATTCAACCAAAAAGAGTAAATAGGTGTTCGAAAACTGAAAAAAGAGTGTGGAGTTAGCTCAGCTGGTTAAAGAGCAGGCATCAGAAAACTCAAGTCCTGAGATTGAGAGTTCAATTCCCTTATACTCCAACATTTTAAGGGTCCACATTCAAAGTGAACACTGAAAAGCACCAAAAGCTCCCCAATCTCACAGGGATGTGTGGCGTAGTGGAATTGTTCCCAACCGCAAGGTTGTGTCAGTCTGGTGATGGCTGGTTCGATTCCACCACGTGGTCCCAAGAGATTACTCACAGGTGGTGGTGCATGTGCATGTGGTGTGTAGGTAGGAGAACGGGGCTGGGCTTGTGTCCCCCCGGACCCCCAGAGACATAACAGGAGGGGGTTATGACATTTTATTTCACAATTTTTGCACAAAAATTCATTAAAAAAACCTGAAATGACAGGGGTTCACACTCTGGAAAGTCCACCAGACAGTTGGGGTCCAGGTGTCCAGTAACTGCTGCTTTAAAATCATCTGCACATTAATTAGACTTCTGTGTGATTAACGTGCGCACATCTTTTTTCCATGGTTAACAGGTGACTTTAGTCAAAACCACATTCACTTGTTTGCTGCTTTATCATGCTGAAGCCAGTCCAACTCAACTGCAGCTGTTTGGAGCTCTTCAGTGTTGGGATGTTAACACAGAGACTTCACAAACACTCATTTTGGACAATAAACATTTATTCAAACACTATAAGTATTTTATGTTTTAAGAAGGCCTATTGTCCAAAATGAGTGTTTGTGAAGTTTCTGTGTTAACATCCCAACACTGAAGAGCTCCAGACAGCTGCAGTTGAGTTGGACTGGCCGAATCATGAAAAAACCAGCAACAAGTGAATGTGGTTTTCACTAAAGTCACATGTTAACAATGAAAATCAATGCAGACACATCAAACAAAGGCTCTGTTGACAAGTGCTTTAAACGTCCGTCTGAGGTAACAAAATCACAGGTGAATACCACTTTACTGCTCCATAAACAAATACACATGTACATCATTTGTGTTTGTTCTCGGTCTGCAACTAGCCATTGTTTTCATAATGGATTAAACTGTCCATAATTTCTGGATTCATGGTTTGGTCCATAAAATGTGAGAAAATGTAGATCAGGGGTTTTTTTTAAAACTGGAAATGATGATGTGGTCAAATGTCTTATTTTGTCCACAAACCAAAAATAATTGAGTTCGGATGATTTCTTTGTTTTTATGGAGCAAGGAAAGCAGAACATGTTGACATTTAAGAAGCTGTAAAATCATGTTGTCCAAAATTTGACCAAATTGTCAAAAAAACATCAGTTTAGTATGTCGCCCAAAAATGGTCAAAATTGGTCAAAAACTTCATAGTATAGTATGTCGTCCAAAAATGGTCAAAAACTTCATAGTATAGTATGTCGTCCAAAATTAGTTAAAATTATCAAAAAGTCATAGTATAGTATGTCGCCCCAAAAATGGTCAGAATTGGTCAAAAACATCATAGTATAGTATGTCGTCCAAAAATGGTCAAAACATCATAGTATAGTATGTCGTCCAAAAATGGTCAAAAATGTCAAAGTATAGTATGTTGTCCAAAAATTGTCAAAATTCATCAAAAACGTCATAGTATAGTATGTCGTCCAAAAATGGTCAAAAACTCATATGATAGCATATTGCCCAAAATTTGACCAAAAAGTCATACTATAGCATGTTGTTCAAAAATTGACAAAACGTCATAAATAGCATGTCGTCCAAAATTTGACCAAAAAGTCATACTATAGCATGTCGTCCAAAATTTGACAAAAACGTCATAATAAAGCATGTCGTCCAAAACTTGACCAAAAAGTCATATTATAGCATGTCGTCCAAAATTTGACCAAAAGGTCATACTATACTTTGTCATCCAGAATTTGAAATTTTTAATGCAAAAATAGTTTTGGTCCAAAATTTAACAAAAACGTCATACTTTAGCATGTCGTTCAACATTTGGCAGAAAAGTCATAATATAGCATGTTGTCCAAAATTTGACCAAAAAGTCATACTTTACTTTGTCCAGAATTTCACATTTTTTATGCAAAAATATTTTTTGTCCAAAATTTAACAAAAAAGTCATTTCATATTATGTTGTCCAAAATTTGACATTTTTTATGCAAAAATACTTTTGGTCCAAAATTTGACAGAAAAGTCATACTATAGGATGTCATCCAAAATTCGACAAAAACATCACACAATAGCATGTCGTCCAAAATTTGACCAAAAAGTCACACTATACTGTCGTCCAAAATTTGACTAAAAAGTCATGCTATACTGTCGTCCAAAAGTTGACCAAAAAGTCATACTATAGCATGTTGTCCAAAATTTGACAAAAAAGTCATACTATAGCATGCTGTCCAAACTTTGACAAAAATACATACTATAGCATGTCGTCCAAAATTTGACAAAAATACATACTATAGCATGTCATCCAAAATTTGACAAAAATACATACTATAGAAGAATGTTGTCCAAAATTTGACCAAAACATCATACTATAGCATGTTGTCCAAAATTTGACAAAAACGTCATAAGACATGCCATCCAAAATTTGACCAAAATTTCAATTTGATAGCATGTCATCCAAAATTTGACAAAAACATTATTCTATAGCATGTCCAAAATTTTACCAAAAGGTCAAACTATAGCATGTCATCCAAAATTTGACCAAAAAGTCATACAATAGCATGTCGTCCAAAATTTGACCAAAAAGTCATACAATAGCATGTCGTCCATAATTTGACCAAAAAGTCATCCTATAATATGTCGTCCATAATTTGACAAAAAAGTCACACCATAGCGTGTCGTCCAAAATTTGACAAAAATACATACTATAGCATGTCGTCCAAAATTTGACCAAAAAGTCATACTATTGCATGGAGCCACTGTATCATCACGTACCATATAGAAGTGAGTTCATAAATAAAGTTGATACCTCATGGATATTTTTAAATCACATACTCATTTATTAATCAACCATCAGCCTATGATGCAAGTACATAATACGTTTGTGTCAGAAGTCTTTCAGTCGGAAAATCATGGAAGAATCTTGCTTAGTGAACGCGAGTTCGCTAATGCGTACTTTACGGCAGTAATCGGTGAATTATAGGAAGCTGCTTTGACATACTTAATTTCAGCCCCTGTAGATACTAGCATTTATAATGAATTTATTTATTAACCTCTTTCACTTATCAACTGTGTGATTTGGAGCATTTTAATTTGATATTTAAGGAACAAATAGAGTGAAATATCACAACAGTTTGTGTGACCATATTATATCGGTTTTGAGAAAACTTATTTTAACTGATGTTACAAAAAAAATGTCAAACTTTATTGTGGATTAACGTTAAATACATTAACATTTTAGTCCACTAGATGGTGCCAAGTGCGCACGTTCACTTACGCAACACTTGATATCGCAAATATCGTGATAAATTGTATCATGGTGACTCTGATTATTTTATATATATATATTTATATATACATATATACACATATATATAAACATATATACATATATATATACACATATATATATATAACGGCGACCTTGAGTGTCTTGAAAGGCGCCTTAAATATAATGCATTATTATTATTTTTATATATACATATATATGTATATATACATATACATGTATATACATATTTATAACAAGTAAGGATGCAACGATTATTGCATTATTAAACCAATACTAAATTAATTGTCAAATACTTTCATAATCGATTCATTGTTTGTTTGTTTTCTGTTAATGGTTTTTATTACAAAACACGTTCTTGTTTCTTTGTTCCTTATTATAAAAAAGACATAATTAAAACTGAATCATTTTTGGTTTGTGGATTTGAAAAAAAGGCATTTGAGCATCTTCATTTCCAGGTTTGAGAATCCCTGATCAACATTTTTCAAACATTTTCTGGACCAAACAAATACTCGATTAATCGAGAAAACAATAACATTAACATTTCCTGGATTATTTGTCTTTCTGTAACAAACAGAAAACATGTCATCATTTGTGTTGTTTGTGAAGAGAAATGAAAGGTGTGTGTTTACATATGGAGCAGTGACGTCACGTTAGCATTAGCAGCAGTGAACACGTGATCACTCAGGTCGGATGTTTACAACAGTTGTGAACAGAGCGTCAACAGAACATCTAAGAAAATGTGCGGATCATTTTTAAGCAGCAGTTACCACATGTTTGAGCCCGCTGCTCCTCGTCCTCCTCGGCGTCTCCTCCTGCTCCTGCTGGCTCCGTGTACGAAGAACTCCACTGGCAAACCGGAAGTGGATGATTCCAATTAGATTTATCGAGAGGGGAGGGCACGGACCGAACTAAACCAGGAGGAGTCCACTTTTCCTTGTTCTGTTTTGTGTTTTGTGATTTGCAGTTGTGTTTGATATGCGTTTGTGTTTTGTTTGTTATTTGTTGGTGTTTTCTTCCTATTTGTGGTGGTGATTTGCACTTCAACGGGATCGCTCTACAATAAACAACTGCGGTCAAGCTATGGTAATTCATTGAAACGATCCCGAACGAGCGGACTGGTAGGAATACGACATCCGGTTTTCAAAATAAGATAATAAATTAAGAATTTGTCATACGGTTAAAAAATAACGTCATTTATTTAAAAGTTCAAATGTATAACTGTTTGTGGATAGGTGGTTGACAAATAAAGCTAACTTATCATTACTATTATGGTTAATATATTCATAAAAAAGACAAATAAATAAATAAAAACTAAAACCTGCTTTGTCGTTTAAAAATGTAAACGAAAAACCCCTCATTAAATTCATTTATTCAATTTCTCATAAAGTTTTCATATCCTACGGTTCCCTGAAAGGAGCGCCGTTTCCCGAGACGCCACATGAGCGCGCTGTGCTGTGCTCGTGTACACACCTGTGACGTCACTCTGGGAAATAAGATTTGTTTCTGGACTTTTTATGGCCTTTAGGAAACGACATGAGTCGACATTAACCGTCCACCTGAGCAGACGATCACAACATCAACGCCTCTGAAAAACGGCCCGTGGAAGCATTTCTGGTTTCTTCGAATATATTCTCAGGAATAACATGTCTCGTAACATTCGTTTGAACTTGATTTCGGGAGAAAGTGACAGCCCGTACAAACACAGACTGTGCAGTCAGTTTCAAAGTCATAATGACATGTTTAATACCCAAAAACGCTATATTTCATATCAGCTTTAAGTGGAGCCTGACAGGTAGTGTTGATTCATTTCTGAATCTGAAGGAGGTATTTCTGGAAAAAAAAAAAAGAAGGTTGTTAACCAACTGAAGCATATTTCACTTCCTCTTCCTCTTCCTCTCTCCTCAGGTATCATCAGAACAGCTCTTCCCAACATGGACCGGGAGACGAGGGATCAGTACGTGCTCGTCATCCAGGCCAAAGACATGGTCGGGCAGATGGGTGGCCTCTCCGGCACCACGTCTGTCACCGTCACGCTCACCGACGTCAATGACAACCCACCTCGCTTCACTCACAGTAAGGATACACTTCTAAATTTACCTTTAGGGCCAGATGAGTTTGTCATGTAAAGTACACGTACTAATAATAACACATTGGTTCTACTACAGATCTACTAAAAATTTAAAACACACTTGAACCAGAGAACAAAACGAGGATATGCTTTGTGCAGTGGTACGGAAAAAAAAAAAAAGCCTGGCGGTTATATCACACTTGAAAAGAAGTCTTTGGAGAATATTCAATTTGCTGTATATTATCGCAAAGACTTCTTTTCAAATTGTCGCAATACTGTTTTTTTTCTGTAATGTTAGGTTGAACAAAGTTGAACCGCCCAAAAAAAAAAAAAACTCATCTTAGAATCCTCAAAATTAAAGCAACTATATTGAGTATGTTCCTAACCCAAATCCCTCTTCATCTATGTAACTTTCCAGGATTTGTATTTTCAGCAATTTTTTTTTTTTTTTTTTTAATGACCAAGGAAAAAAAAAAAAAAAAAAAAAGGCTGTCCTGCAAGATGCTTTACTCTTCATCAGAGCTGGGTGGGTGGATGGGGGGGATGCAACAGTCTTGGTCACCAGGATCAATCAGGTTGCACTTTTTTTGTTGTCAGCCTATTTCACGGGCTGCTAATGGGTTCCAGGCCGGGCTTTAGGATTCAAAGGCATGTAGCTCTTCTCATGATAATCCAAAGCGCTCGCAATGGGTTTTCTGCTGATATCCCGACCACTTTCTGGGTGGTGCACTTACCGCTGGACTGCTGTGTGAAGCCAAGTCAATTTGCTGGTCCCCAGGGGGAAAGAAAGGTTCAAGTTTGCTCAACAAGTCATCACTGTCATTTTAACCCAGTGTTGCCACTCTGGGAAGAAGAAGAAAAAAAAAAAAAGAGACTTTGGAGGAGTTTTGAGTTTCACTCCTGCTGTTATGTTCACGAGGTCATGGGTCAGAATCGATTGACCGTTTTTGGAGCATCAGCTGATGCAGTCCAAGTGCAATAGCCTAGTCCTTGGACAAAAATGAAGGGAAAAGGGGCCAAGGTTAGCTGCTTGAAAGGACAGGCAGGGTGTGTGTGTTAGTGTGTGTGTGTGCAGGGGAACATCGGAGGGAGGAAAGCAATTTTTTTGGTCTTTTAAAGAGCTGCTATTCCACGGCAAATTAAAAAGCCATTATAAAGATTACATGGCGGCAAACAATGTCAGGCAGATTAGCATTTAGACAGTGGCTGAGGGAGACAGTGCGAGGAACACAGAGAGGTCTGGTAATGAGCTCCACCATGGTGATTGGGAGATTATGATTATGAATATGATTCCCTTCTTTATTCTTAGAAGAGTACTTTAAATCCAAAAGGGTCAGACAAAAGCACATGGAACACAAAGGAGAGGCTCAGAGTAATAGAATCTTCGAGTGGACATTTCATCCTGTGAAAAGTACCACAAGGATCTCCTGTAATTCCTTCACTTTCTCTTTTTTTTTGGATTGGAATGATGACCTATTACAATTGGATAGCATTCAAGAAGTTTTATAGTTTCCTAAATTCACTCTTCTTGCTGTAAAAAAGTAGCCGAGATGTGAAATCATATAAAGATCTTTGCTTTTTCTTACTGGACATTTCTCTCTTAAATTTTCTACTGCCTGTGCTTCAGTCTATCGTGGAGGCTTTATTCTGAGTATGTCGCTATAGTACCTGTCTGTCTGTGTTATGCGACATGAATTCGAGAAAGCACACAGCCAAATCAAAGCTGAAGGGGTATGAAAGAAAAGGAGAGCCGAGCTGCTTAAAGGTGAGTTGGTCGTGAAATAAGCACATCCATTACAAGCGTCCGCTCCTGTCCGTTCTTTTCCAGAGAGCTATCAATACACGGTGCTGGAGTCGTTGCCGGTGCAATCTGTGGTGGCCAGAATCAAAGCAGCCGATGCAGATATAGGCTCCAACGCCGAGATGGACTACCGGCTCATGGACGGAGACGGGCCCGGCATGTTCAACATAACAACCGACGACGACACACAAGACGGGGTGATTCTTCTGCTGAAGGTAGGGAGGGGCGAGGAATTCAAAAACAACAACACATAATACAATGAGGAAGAAAATGAAAATTCTTAGACTGTGAAAGTAGACTATATTGTGAATATTTAATAGCACAAGTTGAGACCTTTGCATCAAGACTGTAATGGCCATAAATGCCACTGAAGCCTTTCTTCTGAAAGTCAGTGCGAAATGTTTCAGGCGGGGTATAAAGCAGCGAGGATGGTAGCAACTGTTGGAATACAGATTTTGCTGGTGTGACAGTCTGCACATGTACAGTCTATACATGGCAGGATGAATTCTCCACTGAGGGCAAACACTAAATCTAATTGGCAGATGTCTGCCTTCATTTCAGATTTAAACTATTTTTGTTATGTCTGAGATTTTGAATCGATATTTGCGTCAAAGCAGGAATTGAAACAAATCAAGACTTTGAATTTTAATTGGGCTCAAATCAGCATGAAGAATCAATGATTATGTGCAGCCCTATGAAGCACTGCTGCACCAGCTGTACACCGGAGCTACACTAAATCATTTTTACCAAATTCTGTATTTATATTCAAAATTTCATGTTCTATTCTAACACATTCGTAGGAGAAATCGTTGACTTTAATGCCTATGGAATCTGTCTTTATTTGTGTTTACTTAACACCCTCAAAGAGGAATATAATATAGTATAATTGATGTTTAGATATTAAATCTGTGTATTTCATCATCAACAAAGACCATCAATGAGTTGATCCCAATAGCAAGTGAGCTATTCCCCATGCACCTAAAACCTAATATACTGTAGCTTATTCTTCTGTGCCGTGAACCTCCTTTGTTGTCCAAAAACTATTAAAAAGACATCAGCGAGCCGCCACACACTTGCACTAGATGACATTTAGCTTTATTACGTCGACCGTGAGCTCTGGAGTTTCTGAACCGGTCACACCCACACATCATCCTGCAGCTGCTGTAAGTGCTGTACACACAGGAGCACCGGAATTGATCAGTTCACAGCTGGAAATGGTCCCCAACATTCTGCAGATGTTTGAGGATGTTCCTGAACCACTTTTAAAAGTACGACGAGGTGTTTAGGGTGCATTATGTAATAAATCTAAAGCAACTGGCCGTAAAATCCTCCTAATATGTCACAGAGACTCAGGAATAATGTTCAAATAACATAATGAACTCACCAACAACAACAGTACAGCATTAAAAAAAACATTTTGCAGACTGCAAATCATGTTTATGTTTTGAAATCATGTTTAGGCATGTGGCGCCACCTACCGCTGTCTACCAATCATTGCAGTCAGTAGAGTCTCTGCTGCCGAGCAACAACGGGTTGCCAGTTACGTCAGAAAACAAAACCTAAAAGACCTCGGTATTTTGAATTTGAATGTAGTAACCGTTTTTGGCCACATTCTTACATATGGCACCTTTAAGTTTTGCATCTTCAATGGGAAGTACTGAGTTTGGAGCTAAAAGCCAGAGACAAGATGGTCAACATGTTAACAGCCCCAGGTGTTGGGGTTAGTTGAATTCCACACAAAGAAACATTTAATTGAGGTCAATAATTATTATTTTTTTGCACTGGATAATGCGCTGACATAGGAAACGGTTGTTGTTGATACCGTTTCCCACCCAGGCTGCATAACGCTTGTTTACTTGAAGATATTAGCGTAGCTGTCTCCCCCAGTTTCCCTTGCTCCTCTTCGTCTGTCTCGCCCCGTTTCAAAACGTCCCCTGGACTTTTGGATTAAGTGATAATCACTAATGACAAATCAACAGTGACTACCTCCGACACCTTTGATCGCAGTAAACATCACCATGGTCACTCGGAGGGTTTACTGCCTCAACAGTCAGCCCGAGATTTGTGGTTGGCTACAGAAACGGAGAGAGGCAGCGCGGAGATCACTGTAGTGATTGATGAAAGGGAACAGAGAGACTGTAATGCTTAAAGAAACACTCCTCTCACCAAGGGAACTGAGATGCTATAAATAATGTCACTGACATCCGCCTACATAAATAAATAAAACTTGTCAAGTTAAATGTGTAACAAAGCCACTTATTCATTTACACGGGGAAATTTGTTGCCACATTCTTGCCTCATTTTCCGACGCTTCGGAGTTCGAGGCTCATACTTCACTTTTCAAGGTTGTCAAAGGACTTGAAATGGTCTCCTCTGGGTCACGTGGACGTGACAGTTCATCGCTGCAGCTCTTTTATGTATTTTATGTATAAGCACGAGAGAGGTGGAAACGGAGGCGTTGTTGTCTGAGGGACCGTTTTTGATCCTTTGTTTGTCTTGTACCAAACTCAACACAATTACAAAACGCTGGAGTGAGAGAGATAGTCGCTGACAATGAAAGTGTCAAATCAATGCTCTCCTGATGTATATTATGTTTTGCAACAGAGAGTTCAATAAGCCAGGCGAAATGACAAAATGTTTTACATCCATTTCAAAAGCCTTTTTCTTTCAAAATCAATATAATTGCTTTCATAGCGCAAACTAGATACAACCATTTAGTCTGACTACATTTTGTATGATAAATGTTTTTTTTTTTTTAGAGGCTAAATATTTGAGATCAATGACTCAATCCCAATAAACACCATTGTCAGAGGTGGAAAGAGTACTGAAATATTCCCATATAGTACCACTATTTTTGATAAAGTTTTACTTAAGTATAAGTAAAAGTACTCTAGTTAAAGTAAAAAGTAGCTTAGTTCAGAGTAACAAGGTTTTAACAAGTTTCTTTCTCGTGTCACACGAAAAAGGAAAGGGGACACAAATCTCACATTAATTGTTTTTAATTGAAGACAAACTTTTACAAACTAAAGTGCTGACAAAATATTTAACTTTAGCTCTTATACAGGGACCTTTGTTTATATTATTTTATTTTTCCAAAAATGCTTTCTTGAAGTATGTGAATACAGAATAACAACAACAAGAAAAGCATTCACAAAAACAATATATACTTTTTACTAACAAAAAATAAAGTATGCTAGGGGGAATAAGTATTTTACAAGGAAAATACATCATTTAAATGCAAATCTTTGCAGAGGTCATAGGTTTTGACAGTTTTTTTTCTTTTTAACTTTAAGTTACAGACAGTTCTTTCATTTTAACTTTAAAAGTACGTAAGTAGACAGTAGACATATGCACAAATATCACACGGTAATCATTTTAAATATGTTATCCAAATGAAAAGGACAATGATTATATAAAGAGTACCATTCCCATTATCGGGAATTATTCAAAATCGTTCAGCCCCATAGTCTTGACAACAGGATGTTGAATCTCAGACCAAAACATGTAGCCTCTGCTTTTGTGATGATTCACCATCTTCTACCATTTGTTAAGGCTAGATTTTAACAACTCACTATCCTTTGTGATTCATTTCCAAGGGGAAATGGTGGTTAGGGGTTAGGCTATAACATGAGAAATGGAATCAGGCCAATACTTTCGTTATGGAAGACTTACCTATTCCCAAACATACATATGTTGCGCGGTTTTTCACCTTTGATTTTCTAAAGTAAACTAAAAACCCACTTCACAGCTCACAGCTCTTTTATTTTGACAGGTAAAAACAAAGGCAAAGACCTCATGACACATGTTGCGCTATCTTCCCATCTGTTTCTCCTTACAGCCTCTGGACTTTGAAACAAAGAGCAGCTTTTCATTGAGAATCGAGGCCACAAACAGGAATATTGACTCCAACTTCTTGAGCTTGGGCCCATTTAGCGACACGACATCCGTCAAAGTGACCGTGGAGGACGTGAACGAGCCGCCTATCTTTTCCTCGCCACTTAGCAGGATGGTTGTTTCGGAGGACGCCAAAGTGGGCACCTCAATTGGGAGAGTATCTGCCCATGATCCAGACACGTCCAACAGTGGCATCAGGTACAAGCGATTTTCACAGTGCCACAAACTCAAACTCTTATCAGCTCTCTCTCTCTCAGCCACTTTGATGAGACCGTTTTTTCTACAGATGTTTGCCGCGGAATAAATATACTGCGAGAATCCCAAAGGATCCCAATGAAACGGCAGTAAAGACGACTAATTAGTTAATCCATTCAACTACTCCACATAATCTACACTCACAAAGAAGCTGCAGACCCTCCAAAGTCCCCATGTGGCTGTCACAAAGACAGTGCCAGATGGCGAGTGGGCCAAGGAGTGCAGCATTTGCAAATGTCAAATGCCATCTAAAACAAGAGAAGGGCATTCCTGCAGGAGGGTCAGGGCTCAACACTTGTGCCGTGGCATTTATTACTCAAAAACAAGCACCCGCGTTGCCAATCTGTGCAGTGTCACTCTCAAGATCCCTGCCTCTTTTGCATTAATTGAATGCATATTGTATGGTATTCATGCATGGTCTGTTAGGATTGTTAGTCATTCTAATCAGAAAATCAAATTACTGCACCATTGTAGCTGTAAATTGCCTGTTTTTGCTCGTGTGACTGTTATCAGCCTCTGCAATATATTGCGCTACATCTGTAGAAATTAAAATTATTGTGGAACTAATGCAGCCACAAGAGTCGAATTACATTGCAATAATACCCTTTGGATGTAGGCTAATTGAAGTTGTAATTTTCTGTGGAAATATGAATTGCTGTGTATTGAGAGGGTTTCATTGGTGTTTTGTGCTGAGGGACAAGTTGACGGCCGTCAAAATGTAATGGGGTTCTGTGTCGCTCCGTGGTGTAAAGTTCCATGTTCCTCTTTAGGGCTTCTATTTATATAATCTTACAAGCAGCATACTTTCTTAAATCTTCAAACTTTTGAGCGATTGTGTGTTTGTCTCCAGGTACTCCATCGACAGGAACACAGACCTGGAGCGCTTCTTTAACGTGGACGCTCTGAGCGGGATCATCAGCACAGCCAAGCCTCTAGACCGAGAGGCCAACTCGGTCCATAACCTCACCATCTTTGCTATTGAGAGCCGTGAGTTTCTTTGTTTTGTTTTTTTTTTTTTCAATTAAAACCCTGAACTCTACAACACCCATCAAGAAACAACTGTTTGCTTAAATGCTCAGCCTAAGTTAATACCTCAATATATGGCTACACAGACATATATGATATAATGAACCAGAGCTACATGCCAATACGTGGAAAAAAGTATTTTTTTTAAGGTCTTTGTCACATCAGTTATTCAGGTTTAAAGATGTTCAAGGTTGCTTCCATAAAGCCTTTAATATATCCTTTCAAAACAATTTAGCTTGAAATTTAAGAGGGTCAAAATTATTTGACGAGAAGCTGATGACATCTTCAAGGGACATTTTTCCTTCTACTGAAAACACTGATGGTCTCTGACTGAAAAGGAGCGGACTACTTTTGTCTTTCCTCTTTCTGGAAATCAAAGACCATGCTTTTTAAAAATGACTAAGACATTGTGTCAATTTAACACCTGGTCAAGTAGCTTTTTTATCTCATCACTTGAGTTAAATATAAGAAACCTTGGATCATTTCTCTGCTTTAATCCTCTTATCCATCTTTTTGTTTATACCCCGGTCGTCCTCTTTGCTATGGATAACACAATAGTTGGGTGCTGTCGGGGAATGTTAATTCACACACACAGGACGGTCATTTTGACCTCCATGTCTCCCTGAGCCACAGGGATGAGTTGCTGACTAAGGGTGGGTGATCTCAGCCACGGGTGAACTATGTTAATGTGATGTGAAGAAGTGCCGCATGCCCCTTTTTTTTTTTTTCGCCCCTTTCATCTCTCAATGTCTCCAAGGACACAAGTGCCTTTTTAAAAAAAAATATATATATATTTGTCCCTATCAATCCACCACCGTCACGCAAACACAATCAACAACAGTCATCCACACACAATCTAGGCAGCTGCGTCACGTCAGCGCAAGTTAAAAAGACAACCCAGCCTGTCATTCTGGCAGTGTCTCTGCTTTCACGTCTGCGTGAAAGGGAGTATTCTTCTTTCTTTTTTTTTTTATCCCCTCTCAATACCTTTTTTA